>NC_091950.1:308472056-309196431 GCF_031021105.1 Erythrolamprus reginae | reverse complement strand
ATCATCATTAATCCAACTCAAAAGATTGCTGAACAGGAAAGATGTGAAGAACATGTTATGACTCTGTGCTAAGATCCTTCTAACTCTTGCTCAAGTCTGATGTTTGTTGAATTTGAATCTCTTTGAAGGAGTTGATGAAAAAAGAGTACAGTGATCCCTCGATTTTCGTGGGGGTTGCGTTCCCAGAGTGCCTGCGAAAGTCAAATTTCCGTTAAGTAGAGATGCGGAAGTAAAAACACCATTTTTGGCTACCCCCACGCACCCTTTTCCAAGGCCGTACAAGGAGCCGGGCTTGAAGTTGGGGAGCGACGAAAGTGCGGAGGCCGGCAAAGATTGTTTTCAATGTCGGCCGCCCCCGCCCCCCCAGCGCCTTCGGCCCCCTCGCCGCTACCCCCCAGCTGGCCGATCTGCCCCTCTCACCGGCTTTCTTGGGGCACGGGTCCTCCTGCAGCAGCGCTGGAAGCTACGGCTTCTCATCCTCCTCATTCGGCCGTTAGCCGCTCTGAGCGCTTTGAGAATGCCCGCCCCGCCCCTCTCGCAGTCCCTTAGCTGAGAGCACTTTCATCCCAGCTGTCAGTGAGGGGGCTGCAGGAGAGGTGGGGCAGGCGTTCTCACAGAGAAAGAGCAACAGACAGAGCGAGATAGAAAGGAGACAGTGAGAGAGAGTGTGAGAAAGAGAGGGAGAGAGCAAGAGAGGGGGAGAGTGGAAGGTAGAGAGACAGAGAGAGAGAGAGAGAAATGATAGAAAAAAGGGGAGAAAAAAAGAGAAATGAGAAAATGATTGAAGCAGAGAATGACAGAAAAGAGAGAGAAAGAGAGAGAGAGAAGTGACTCTTGGTGATGACGTATGACATCATCGGGTGGGAAAAACCATGGTGTAGAAAAAAAACCACGGAGTATTTTTTAATTAATATTTTTTGAAAAACCGTGGTATAGCCGTTTCGCAAAGTTTGAACCTGCGAAAATCGAGGGATCACTGTATTATTGCTGAGGTATTCATCACCATTTCATTTATTATACTGTCTTTTCACCAGAAAAGTAAAAACTAGCACAGATGAGGGGGAAATACCCACAATGGAAGCTGATAATTGAGAGCAGGAAACAAAAATCCAAATACAGTATAATTTTTGAATTGTGAAAAATGCATTAATCCAGGAATCTCTCTATTGAATCAAGAAATAGATGCTTGTATTAGTTTGCATGCTTGAACAGATTTAACAGAGTCCCCGCTTGACTTGCTGTTTGCTTAGTTGATATTTTTAATTTGTTTAATTAGAATTTTAAAAGCCTGTGAAAATTTGTGAATGAATATAAGTATGTGCGTTTGTGTATTTTCAAGAGTTCATGCACAATGAATATTCAAATTATGTTTGGATCTGTCATCCTGAATCTGAGATTAGTGCCAAGAAATCATAATTTTACTAATGTAAATAAATGTAGTGGAGTATAGTCTTTTAAATGAGGCTCCAGCATGTATACTCACGGTCATGACTCTCATTTTGCAGTCATTTTAATTAAGTCAGACTATAAAGTTAGTCTTGCATGGGGGATAAACACACTGGGGAGATGATGAAAGATTGATGGCTACCCAGGCAGTAAAACAAGTAACTCTAATGTTTTCTAACAAAATTGAGATCTATGTACATACAATCGGTCAAGCTTGGGTGATAGTGCATATTTTGCCAGTTTAGATATCTTGTTAGCTTATTTGGGGAATCAAGGAAGGGCTCCGATGTACGCTATTTCAAAGGGATTTTCCATTTTAGTTTTTTCAGCTTTTTGCTGTGGCTGAACAGCGAGGGTACCCAAGTCATAAATTTTAATTAATATCACTATCATTTTGGTTACTGCTAGCTTAGTAGAGCAATTAGTGTAATTAGTAAACAGCATAGCTTGGTGGCATGATAAATCACAGTTAGGAGCACGTTGTCTCTTCACCGGGATGATGTATTATCCAATTTGCTCAAATTTTAATGTGTGCCCGAGGAAATCAAAAAATAAAAAATAAGCATTCCAACAGCTGGTGGCAGTCTTTGGTGGCTCTTGGTCAGTCTTCTGTCAGTCTTCCCAAATATTTTTAATTAGTCAAAAATGTCTGCTAATTAAACATTTCATTTTCAACACTCGTGGATGTTATGAACAACTTATACAGAAAGGACAGGAAGAGAATGAATTTTTTGTGACAAGGAAAATTGAAGTTTGCACAGTGGCCATCTTGTAGACGCCCACCTACCAGTAAGCAGCACGCAGATCAGATTTCAGTATGTAATAGAAAGACTGCAAATTTAAATGGTCCATGGAAATTATTTATTGTGGTTTTGAATTAAAAAAAGAGCACTGCCATCTATTATAGTAGACTTGATAAATGCTGTATTCATCGTGCTTATCGTCCTCACCATCTCATCCTGGGTGAGGACCTCAGAGATTGCAGAAGACTCAAGCACTTTCATAAATAGTGCCTGCAGTTGTGGAACTAAATCATGTGTCTATCACTTTACTGACCCCATACAACTTAGTGACAATGGTGTCAGTCTCCACTGTCTTCCTTCCAAGACATGGGACTGGAACAGACGTTGCACCACCCGCACCCATTCCTGGACTGGGTGGCTTTGCTCACAGTCATCCATGCTTTTAGTCACTTCCTGTTTGGATTACAGCAATGCACTCAGAATGCAGCTTGCCCCTGAAGACCATCCAGAAACTGCAACTTGTTTAGAATACAGCAGCATCAACAGTTTCATGTTTCCCATGGATCGTCCGAGCAATACCATTGCTGTATGAGCTGCAGTTGCTTTTTACCCTTTTCCCCCCAAGGTGCTTTATAGCCTTTAAAGGCCTCCGTGGCACTGAGCCAGGTTATTTGACACTTATTAAGGGTATCTGCCCATACTTCCAGGTCAGATAACATGGGTTCACTCCTGGTCTCCTTGCTTAAATAGGACCTTGGAGGTGCACCTTGTTGGTGGCTCCCCCAGTCCTCCTGCTAGAAATCACAGGGATCTCAACACTTCTAGCTTTCTGGAGAGCTAGCTCTTTCCCCAAGCATTGGGCTTGGGTAGGGAGATTAAACTGGAAGAATGTTTGGTCTGGTGCTTGGAAGGAAAAGTAAATGTAATTATGTTATATGGATTGTGTTGGTTACGACCTAAAAGCCCTACATGGCATCGGACCAGATTACCTTCTCGACTGTCTTCTGCCTCATGTGTCCCAGGAGCCGGTCAGATCCCACAAAGTTGGCCTTCTCAAGGTCCCGTCGGCTACATAATGTCGCCTGGTGGGGACCTAGGGGAAGAGCCTTCTTTGTGGCAGTCCCAGGAACCAACTCCCTCCAGAGATTCGTACTGTCCACACCCTCCCCACCTTCCGCAAGAGTCTACACACCTATATTTGCCAACAGACTTGGGGCCACTAAGACCAACATTTAGCCCCAGCTGATGAATGAATTCATGTTTGATTGTCTGAGTACAAGTGACTGGTTTTTTTTATGAAATTGGGGTTTTAGTATGTTTTTAAATCTAGATTTCTACATGTCATGTATTACTTTGTTTTGAGCTGCACTTAGTCTGAGGAATAGGGCAGCATAGAAATCAGACAGACAGATAGATAGATAGATAGATAGATAGATAGATAGATAGATAGATAGATAGATAGATAGATAGATATTATTATTATTATTATTTTTTATTATTTATTAGATTTGTATGCCGCCCCTCTCTGTAGACTCGGGGCGACTTACAGCAATGATAAAAACAATATATAATAACAAATCTAATAGTTAGAATCTAAAATAACAATAATACATTTAAAAAGTCTAAAAAAACAAAACAAAACAAGAAACCCCAATATATAAAAACATACATACAGTCATCATACACAAAAAACTACATAGGCAGGGGGAGATGTTTCAGTTCCTCCACGCTTGACGGCAGAGGTGGGTTTTAAGGAGTTTACGAAAGGCAAGGAGGGTGGGGGCAGTTCTAATCTCTGGAGGGAGCTGATTCCAGAGGGTCGGAGCCGCCAGAGAGAAGGCTCTTCCCCTGGGTCCTGCCAAACGACATTGTTTAATTGACGGGACCCGGAGGAGACCAACTCTGTGGGACCTAACCGGTCGCTGGGATTCGTGCGGCAGAAGGCGGTCTCATAGATAGATAGATAGATAGATAGATAGATAGATAGATAGATAGATAGATAGATAGATAGATAGATAGATAGATAGATAGATAGATAGATAGACAGGTAGGTAGGTAGGTAGGTAAGTAGGTAGATAGATAGATAGATAGATAGATAGATAGATAGATAGATAGATAGATAGATAGATAGATAGATAGATAGATAGATGTGAGCCTCCTAGAATAATTGTATGAGATAAATCTCTTTACAAGGTGCTTTATAGCCTTTACCTAAGGGTATCTGCCTTTAAACAAACAAAAATATTTGAGATTTCATTTTATTCATATTTTCTCTGGCCTAATATTTTATAGAGGTTAATTTGATGATATTATGTTTTGCATTTTAGAGCCTATGAGAACACCCAAGACTTTAAAAATTGCCGAAATCCAGGCACGTCGTATTGCTGTGGATTGGGAATCCCTAGGATATAACATCACTCGCTGCCATACCTTCAATGTTACCATCTGCTACCATTACTTCCGTGGCCATAATGAAAGCAAGGCTGACTGCTTGGACATGGATCCCAAAGCACCACAGCACGTTGTGAATCACCTGCCTCCTTACACAAATGTGAGCCTCAAGATGATTTTGACAAATCCTGAAGGACGGAAAGAGAGTGAGGAGACCATTATACAGACGGACGAAGATGGTACGTTCTGCTTTATTCCTTAGAGTTGGTTGTTACTCCATGTGTGGCTCTCCCATCTCTAGTTTTCCATATTGTAAATACCTTATGATTTTTCTTTTTTTTAAAAAAGTCATTTGAAGACAATATTTACTCTATGTCAGTGCTTCTCAAATAGTGGGACACATGACCCGGGGGGGGCGTTTGCTGCAGGGAGTAGGCCACGCATCTTACTTGTCACTTGTACCAGCACCCCCATCATGTTACTCGGTGTTGTGTCCAGGGCAGCCCATTCTAAAAAAAAAAGTCTCGCGAGTTCAATCAAACATCTTGAACTCGCGAGACATTTTCTTTTAGAACAGGCTGCCCTGGACACAATGCTGAGAAACACGATGGGGGTACCTGTACAAGTGTCAAGTAGGGTGTGGGTCTCACAGTGGGGTGCAATTTGGGTGTGGCAGGAAGGTCAAAGAGTTGGGGGGCACAAAAAGTTTACTTCTTCCTAGGGGGGAGGCATAACAGAAAATAATTGAGAAGCACTGCTCTAAATAAATATTGTAATGTAAATAATTTGTATCTAGTTTTTTAATTCTTTCTTTTGAAGTGATGTAGTCATAAAGCTCAAAATTCACATGACCATGCCATACCTGCAGTTGTTGTGGTGGTTAACATTATTGATTGATTGATTGATTTAATTTGATTTGATTTGATTTGATTTGATTTGATTTGTATGCCACCCCTCTCTGTGGACTCGGGGTGGCTAACAACAATAATAAAAACAGCATGTAGAAATCCAATACTAAAACAGCTAAAAACCCTTATTATAAAACCAATCATACATGCAAACATACCATACATAAATTGTAGAAGCCTAGGGGGAAAGAAAATCTCAGTTCCCCTATGCCTGACGGCAGAGGTGGGTTTTGAGGAGCTTACGAAAGGCAAGGAGGGTGGGGACTATTCTAATCTCTGGGGGGAGTTGGTTCCAGAGGGCTGGGGCCGCCACAGAGAAGGCTCTTCCCCTGGGTCTCGCCATACAACATTGTTTAGTTGACGGGACCCAGAGAAGGCCCACTCTGTGGGACCTAACTGGTCGCTGGGATTCATGCGGCAGAAGGCACGAATAATGTCACATGACTGCTGCTTGTGAATTCCTCTCATTTTCTGATTGACATGTGCTGGTTGTAAGCTGGCAATGAAGGTTGCAAATGACTATCATGTCCCTATTGGGACCATGTTAATTGCCTGCTGCTTGCTAAGCACACAAATCACAATCCCATGACCCCAGGGAAATTGTGAAAGCCACAACTTCAAGGAGCAGTTGTTGTGAGTCTCTTCATTCTGCACTTTTGTAATTCTGAATAATCATTCTGAATACGTGATGGCTAAATGGGTCTACCTGCATGTACTTTTATGCTATTCTACCTTCTCAGTAATTATAACTGCTTACACTGAGATTGCTGATTTAAAATAATCTTCATTTTTAATTCTGCTTACAATATAGCTTTATTTATCATGTTTGAGGAAAAATAAAGGATGCTTTAAATGTTTACAAAGCTTATTAGTGATTATCTTTATGAATCTTAATTTCAAGCAAATTAAAACAAAATTAAACATTCCTAATTAGAAGGAAATGATAATATATGAAAGTAGTTTAATTTCATATCATTGAGTTTGTAAGTAACTGCATATTTACATTGCAAATATGCATATTAAAACTGTTGTACACAGATTTTCACATTATATATCTCTGTGAAACCCAGTTGGGATATCTTATTAACATCAGCAGAGAAGTGCAGTAGAACTGCTTTCTTGTAATAAATTCCAAAAACTTGAATATCAAGGGATTTCAACCAAAGTTAACATAGTGCCCAGAGAGACAAATCAGGATTTGAAAAGTTGAAAAGCAAAAGTAAACCATGAAATGCATTGATTATGATTTACAGCGATGTCTGATTCAGTAAATCTATGATGGAGAATAGAATAGAATAGAATAGAATTCAAGTGTGATTGGACACATAAGGAATTTGTCTTTGGTGTATATGCTCTCATAAAAAGACAAGATATATTCATCAAGAATTATAAGGTACAACACTTAATGACTGTCATAGGGAACAAATCAGTAAATAATCAATATAAATATATATCGTAAGGATATAAAGTGTTAAAAAGTGCTATTGCTAACATGTTGTAAGCCGCCCTGAGTCTAAGGAGAAGGGCGGCATAAAAATAAAATAAATAAAATAAATAAGTAACAGGTTACAGTCCTGCAGTCATAAGTGGGAGCAGATAGGAGATAAGAATGATGAAAAGACTAATAGTAATAGAAATGCATCCTTAGTGAATAGTTTTACAGTGGTGAAGGAATTATTTGTTTAGCAGAGTGATGGTGTTCAAAGAAAACCGTTCTTGTGTCTAGTTATCTTAGTGTTCAGTGCTCTATAGCCTTGTTTTGAGGATAGGAATTGAAACAATTTATGCAAGGGGTCAGTAAATATTTTCACGACCCCGTGCAGTTTATAGATCCTCAATAGAAGGCAGGTTGGTAGCAATTGTTTTTTCTGCAGTTCTGATTATCCTCTGAAATCTGTGTCTGTCATGTTGGGTTGCAGAACTGAAAAAGACAGTTAAAGAGGTGTAGATGACAAATTTAATAATTCCTCTGTAGAACTGTATCAGCAGCTCCTTGGGCAGTTTGAGCTTCCTGAGTTGGCGCACAAAGAACATTATTTGTTGTGCTTTTTTGATGATGTTTTTGATGTTAGGTGTCCATTTTAGATCTTGCTATATGATAGAGCCTAGAAATTTAAAGGTCTCTACTGTTGATAATGTGTTGTCTAGTATTGTGAGAGGTGATAGAATGGAAAGGTTTCTCCTAAAGTCTTCCACCATTTCTACAGTTTTGAGTGTTCCAGATTGCTCCGGTTGTACCACGAGGCTAGTTGTTCAACCTCCTGTCTGTATGCGGTTTCATCGTTGTATCAAATGAGACCAATCAGTGTTGTATCATCTGCAAATTCAGTAGTTTAACCGATGGATCATTTGACATGCAATCATTGGTATACAGAGAGAAGAGAAGTGGTGAGAGCACATAGAGAATATACAACTTCCAGGAGCCCAAACTGCCTAAAAATGTTAACATAACAGAAAAGAAAAACAAGCAGTTCTAAAATGTAGTTTTAGATATTGTTGATATCCCTTGTATGGTTTGATACGGTATGCAACAAAGCTAGACAAGACAATATGGATAGATGGGCATGTGTAATTTGTAAATCTGGGTTAAAATTAAAAGATTTTAAAATAACCTTTATATATATTTCAGTGTTTATGATCCATACAGTGTATGGCTTTGTGAAGGAATAACCACAGTTTATGAGATTTATTTATTGATTTGATTTGATTTGATTTGATTTGTATGCCGCTCCTCTCCGTAGATTAAAGCAAGTTAGACAACATACTGTCAGTAGTCAATATTGGCTGATAGCTAAGTGCTATATCCTGTATCAATGCAACAGCATGGTTATAATTATCAATTATTTGAGAGTGGGGAAGAAACAAAATGGCCCAGTGACTCATGTTCTCTTTAAAACTTTCTCTGAATTTCTGGTTGGCCACCGTGGAAACAAGTTGCTAGAGTTAGATTATTCTGATCTAAGTCAGCAGGGTTTTTATTTTTAACTGGAATGTCATACTTCAATAAAATTTCCGAATGCAGTGGTTTTATATTAATAATAAAGTACCATAAAAGAATTTCGTAATCCCCAGGAAGCATTATTTTACTCTTATTAACTGAAAGTGAGTGACAGTCATTCAACTGGGACAAAGTTTACAAAGTTATGAAATAAGCTGAAGTATACTCAGAAACATACTGCCACTTGGGTCAGTTTCAGTTTATTCCACATGTTACATCGTATATAACAGGGGTCCCCAATCCCCAAGCTGTGACCTACTACACTTCAAAACAAGGGTGGGCAGCAATTCCACCAGCGGAAATGAAGATGTGTGTGCAGCTCCAGCTGTTCAGTGGCTGTCACTTCCTGGATTACTGGTCTCAGCTCGGCTCTCCTTTTTTTCCCCTCCTGCTGCATCTGCGCTCCTTGCTTTTTTTGTCTTTCCTCCTTCCTGGCCTTGGACGAGCTTTCCTCTCTCCTGCTCGTCTCCCCTCCAGCATCATGCAGTCACCTCCCACCTGAACGCAGAACGCGTGGGTGGAAGCGGTGCTGGCAGCATTTATGCTTCTGGCAGCACCCGTTCGCCTAGCTACCCAGCCTGAGGCGGGGGGGGGGTGTGACCCAGGAAGGAGAGCACGGGCAACGCGAAGCAAATTGTCACCCCAGTGAGCGACACTGGTGAGGTTGTAAGTCGAGGACTTAACAGTTCACTTGAACAATGATGATCATTCAAGCCATTCCCACCTGATCACATGGCCGGCAAGCCACTCCTACCCAGTCACATGACCATTAAGCCACACTCACAAAATAAGCCACACCCACAGTGTGGCAGTAAAAAAAATTGGCTGCACATTACTGCTTCAAAACCATGCCAAACAAGTGATGCATAAGCATGCACACATGAAGCTTGAGCAGCGGGCACCTGCATTTGCACAGATGGAGCTGTTCTGAGTTTTGTCCACATGCCAGCCACTCACACAGAACTATCACCTCCACCCTTCCCACACTAGAAAGGTTGGGGAGCACCAGGGGTGGGCTCTAACTTAACCTTGCTGCCAGTTTGCTTCCTCCCGCGCCATGTGGTTGAGCCTCATGGGTGCGCATGCACATGCGCAGTGCCAAAAAAATCCAACTCTCCCCCAAAGGTGAAAACTAAGATAGTAGTGTATGCAGAGTGCCGAAAAGTTGGCTTCTGCACATGCGTAGAAGGGGGGGGAAACTGGGGGGGGAAATCCCCCCCCAAACCCCCCCCCAAAAGATGGCTGCATCCATGGACCGGCACCAACAGAACTGGTTGCGTGAGGTCATTGTGATGTCACCCACGGTTTGCTACCAGTTCTATAGAACTAGTGAGAACTGGAAGGAACTCACCTCTGGATTATAGCTTATGATATGTAATGTTTCTAAAATCACTGAATTTCATGGAGGAAATAACATATCAATAGCATTAGCATTTAGACTTACATACCGCTTTTTTAGATTTATATACCGCTTCACATGCTAATCCTTTCCCAGATCCCAAATTGATCAAAAGAAGTAATCAGTAGCAATGAGAAATGATGAGCATTGCCCCTCATTGTAACTGATTCTCCTGTTCTTCTATATCAGGGGTAGGAAAGTTGGCTCTTCTATGACTTTTGGACTTCAACTCCCAGAATTCCTGAGCCTATCATGCTAGGTCAGGAATTCTGGGAGTTGAAGTCCACAAGTCCCAGAAGAGCCAACTTTGCCTACCCCTGTTCTATATGTATGATTGACTTTCAGTGACTTTCCCAGCAGAGCAAGCAGAACATTATTCAGAAATGAAACTAAAACAATGTACTCTTTCCTTGGTTATAGAGGGACATTTGTGTCTGTGTGAGTGAGGGATGATCGAAGATTTGAACTCATTGAATGAATAAAGTGCAACTAAATGTGTCCTTTCTGAAACATCCATGAGCAAAGATTGATTTAAAAAATTAAAAGCAAGAATAAACTAAGCAATGCAAAACAGAAACAATTGCTTCAAAACTATGAAACCATTCATTTTGTACACGAGATGAATGGCAGACATAATTCTGGGATTGTTGCTACCTGAGAAGTTTTTTCAATGGACATACTTGTCTGTGAACTCTGAGTTTTTTATATAAACATAAATGCATCTGACAATTCATCCCCTGGGTTGTTCGTAGCATTTATCCTGCTTATACAGGGTCCACTTATTTCACATTGTGCTCACCTAGTTGTCACAGTAAAACTATCAATGCACGATGCAATGAAGGACTTTGTTTTTCAGCTGGCTTGTCACAAAGTCTGACAGTGATTAAGGCTGAGAGAGAGTGACTGACCCACAGATACACAGTTGGCTTCTGTGCCTAAGGGAAGGCCAGAAATGGCTCTCTGTGTTCCTAATCCAGTAGCTTAACCATATACCTTACTAGCTTTCACTTAATCTCCTGGGTACAGAATCAAAATGCCTTTAAAGTTATGTGTCTGTATTCTTCCAATTTCTTTTCTCTTAATGTACTTTGTGGCTGGAGGCTACTTTACATTTACCTATCCGTATCTATTATTTATGCCTCACAGTTTATAGTAAACAAAGGTGTATCTACCCTGTGCTGTTGTGCTGTTTTCCATCCTTTTAATTTTCACTAGCAAAATATTTGAATGTCAAAAGATAGAATATGAGCTAGTTGCAAATCCTTTCCCCCATATCCATGTAAAGAAATGGAGAAATATGGGAAAATACATAAATGATCTGCAGACTGAGCATTGCCAACTCCAGCTACTTAAAAACCTTTGATTGATTTATATATCTAAAAATGGGGTAATACAAATGTGGAACTCCATATATTTGCACATTGGGCTTTCAGATGCTTTTTTGACAGCCTCATACTTTCATCTACCATACTTCTGTGAATAATTTGCTACAGATAATGACAAAATAATGACTCTTCAATAGACAAGATAGAGAACTGAGACAGCATTTTCACAAAGGGTACACAAACAACCAGCTCAAGATCTGATGGAGACAAAACAAGATTTGCAGCTATTTCTCTTTTATTCAGTTTTGTAAAGGCAAAAATAAGCAGTTTGGATATAAGCCAGGCCTCTTTCAGAGGAGTCAAGTTTCATTTTTTCATTAGCTTTATTGTTTGTTTGCATTGTTTCATGGCCATTTTGCTACCAGCAGATATCTTGGTGTAGCCCCATTTTTTCCCCATTTTACGACCTTTCTTGGCATGGTTGTTAAGTGAATCACTGCAGTTGATGAGTTAGTAACCCAGTTGTTAAGTGAATCTGACTTCTCCACCGAATTTGCAATAGTCAGGTTGCAAAAGGTGATCACATGACCTGGAGACACAGCTACAGTCATACATTTGAATCAGTTGTGAAGCATCTGAATTTTGATCACATGCCAATGGGGATGCTGCAGAGGTTGTAATAGCAACAGCACTTAGATTTAAATACAGTAATACCTCATGATACGAACTTAATTGGTGCAAGGAGGAGGTTCGTAAGACGAAAGGTTCGTAAGATGAAACATTTTTTCCCATAGGAAACAATGTAAAGTCAATTAATCCGTGCAACCAAAAAACCCCCCGCAAAAAAACGGCTTTCGGCGACTGCTGGGAAGCCACGCGGCTGTTTTAAAAGGTGACAGCCGGCCTGGGGGGCTTCCCAGCACCCCCCCGAACCCGGGTTCGGGGGGGTGCTGGGAAGCCCCCCAGGCCAGCTGCGACCTTTTAAAAGAGCCGCGCCGCTTCCCAGCTGTCTCCTGAAGCCGAACGGCAAAGCCGAACTTCCGCGTTCGGCTTCAGGAGACAGCTGGGAAGCGGCGCGGCTCTTTTAAAAGGTCGCAGCCGGCCTGGGGAGCTTCCCAGCAACCTCCCGAACCGAACCCGGGGTTCAGAAAAATTTTGCCTCTTCTTACGAACTTTGTTTGAGTTACGAACCGGCGTTCGGGAGGCTTCTGGGAAGCCCCGCCGCCCGGCTGTCACCTTTTAAAACAGCCGCGCGGCTTCCCAGCAGTCTCCGAACGCCGGTTCGTAACTCGAAAAAAGTTCGTAAGAAGAGGCAAAAATTTTCTGAACCCCGGGTTCGTATCACGAGTTGTTCGTAAGACGAGGGGTTCGTATCTTGAGGTACCACTGTACCCACTTCACAGTGTTTTACATCCTCTCTAAGCAGTTTGCAGAGTCTGTTTATTGCATTCAACAATCTGGGTCCTCATTTTACTGACCTCGGAAGGATGGAAGGCTGAGTCAACCTTGAACCTGGTGAGAGTCAAATTTCCAAATTGCTCTCAGCCAGCAGTCAGCAGAAGTAGCCTGCAGTATTTCATTCTAACCATTGTGCCCCTGGGGTTCATCTGTAACTGTAATAAACAATCATAAATTTCATTTTTCAGTGCCAATGTAACTAAACAAACTTGTAAGTTGAAGTTGTAAGTTGAGGACTATCTGTTCTGTAGAGACTACACAGTCTGCTTGAGCCAAATTTAGTTGAACATCACTTGAGACAGAATTCAAGATTTTGCCCAATTAAGAGTGGTGTAAAGAACTTTTCTACAGTAGAACCCCGACTTACGAGACTAATTGGTTCCGGAAGGAGGCTCGTAAGTCGGAACGCTCGTATGACGAAACATTGTTTCCCATAGGAAACAATGTAAAGTCAATTAATCCGTGCAACAACAAAAAAAACCGCTGCCGCTGAACGCGGAAGTTAGCGTTCGGCTTCAGGAGACAGCTGCGAAGCGGCGCGGGTGTTTTAAAACGTCGCAGCCGGCCTGGGGGGCTCGGGGGCTTACCCCCGAGCCCCCCAGGCCGGCTGCAACGTTTTAAAACACCCGCGCCGCTTCGCAGCTGTCTCCTGAAGCCGAACGCGGAAGTTAGCGTTCGGCTTCAGGAGACAGCTCCTTGGCGCTCGTATCCCGAATGTGAGCTCGGGAGGCGAACAAAAATGTCGCTCCCCTCCCAGCTCTTATCTCGAGTAGCTCGTAAGTAGAGCTGCTCGTATGTCGAGGTTCCACTGTATAGTTGTGTAATAAATGGTGATCAGTAATGATATTATATACCAGTTTTCTTATTTTTGATAATACAGGTTAGATTTTCTGCTTATAATCAATAATAAACCAGAAGTTGGCACAAGTCAATTTTTGTAGTTAGTTAACTTCCCTGTTCCAACTTAAAAATACAAGTACTGATTTAAGGTAATTAATGAGCCAACATCTGCAAGGGCCCGAAGAAACCATTAAGGAGGTTTACTTGGATTCAGTAGTTCAAGTAAATGATAGTTTGGTAGTTTGAAGTTCTTGGTTCTGGATTTTGTTTTACATCTTCAAGCATATCCATCACCCCAGCTCTAAAAACCTGGCTTTGGTCCCAGGCCTGGAGTTGATGTATTAATGTACTACAGTATTGCATTTCTGAGGCTCCTATTTGGTTTGATTTGTGTATTTATAAGATCATTTTAATCTGGTCTGTCAGTGTGGTTTTGTTTTCTCTTTTTATGGTTTTTTTTGTTTGTTTTTATAACCACCCAGAGTTCATTAGAATTGGACAGCTATAATAAATTCAAATCAATAAGTCCTGCTTAGTGTCAATTATTCAGTCCATTTTATATTTTCCAGCCAATATTATTCTAAGTAGCAGCCTACTATACACAATCTATTATCAACAGCTAGTAGAATTGTCCGGTTTGTTTTAACCATTATAGCACACACAGCTTCCAACCAACTCCTCTGTTACTAATGTTTTTCATCTTAGAATTCTCTCCCATCTTAACGTGTCAATTGGAAGTTTTAAGACCCTCCCTTGATGCCAGCTCCATATCTGCACTATTAACATGATGTTCTCTGAATAGCTGAACATTTTTGTTGTTGTAGCTCCTTATCAGCAAAACAGAAAGCTATCAGAATTTGTTCGGCTGTTTTGTTTCTTCCAACACTCACTCCTGAATCTGCACAGGTATATAGAACCATGACTAGTCAGCAAGAAGCAGGGGTGACAGCTGGTTTATCACTTTCAGTATTAGCATGATTTGGAAGAAAGGGCAAAGGCCTCTTAACACTTGTTAATTGGATAAATTAAGAAAGTTTATTGTAGAAGTAAGAAGCTGGTCAAGAGCCATGATGCTTAATCCACTTTTATTAATTCCAATTGAAAATGGCAAAAATACTCAGTTAGCACCTGGGGAATATTGGCAAACAGTGGTACTAATTGTAATTCTAAAAGATTTCAAAGGCATGGAAAATAATGGAGAAATTTAATTGGGTTAATACAAATACAGTACTGCATTTAGTCGCTCTGAATGCAATGATTAGAACAGAAGGCTGAGGCAAACAGTGGTTCCTTTTTCTCTTTCTGTCCCTTTGTCTCTTTCAGTCTCTTTACAGGTAGTTCTCATTTAGTGACCACAGTTGGAAAAAGTAAGTTGGTCATTAAGAAAAGTGGTTGCTAAGTGAAATTGGCAGTCTGCTTACGGTCTTCGGTTTTCTTTTGCTTTACAAACCTGTGAAGGTTGTAAATGCAAGTAGTTGTAAAGTTATTTTTTCATCACTGTTGTAACCACAAAGGGCCACTACATAAAGCAATTGCTAAACAAAGACTATGTGTATGTTCTTCTCTCTCTTGCCTAATTACCTGCTGGTGAAGGAAAAAAGCTCTTGCTAGAGCTATGTACTGATCATTATTAGCAAAGGGGTGCTAATATGCCCATGTTACACCAACACTCCGCAGTCTGCATTGGTTGCCGATCAGTTTCCGGTCACAATTCAAAGTGTTGGTTATGACCTATAAAGCCCTTCATGGCACCGGACCAGATTATCTCGGGGACCGCCTTCTGCCACACGAATCCCAGCAACCAGTTAGGTCCCACAGAGTGGGCCTTCTCCGGGTCCCGTCAACTAAACAATGTCGTTTGGCGGGACCCAGGGGAAGAGCCTTCTCTGTGGCGGCCCCGGCCCTCTGGAACCAACTCCTCCTAGAGATTAGAATAGCCCCCACCCTTCTTGCCTTTCGTAAGCTCCTTAAAACCCACCTCTGTCGTCAAGCATGGGGGGACTGAGATATCCTTTCCCCCTAGGCTTCTACAATGTATGTATCGTATGCTTGTATGTATGATTGGTTCTTAAAATAAGGGTTTTTAGCTGTCTTAGTATTGGATTGTCACATGTTGTTTTTACCACTGTTGTTAGCCGCCCCGAGTCTACGGAGAGGGGTGGCATACAAATCCAATAAATAGATAGATAGATAGATAGATAGATAGATAGATAGATAGATAGATAGATAGATAGATAGATAGATAGATAGATAGATAGATAGATTGATTTTAAAACTTATGGAATCGGGCCCAGGGTCACAATTCATCCTCTATTGGTTTAAGCCTAGATCTTAGTACAGGTAGTCCTCAACTTACACGTTAGTGACCGTTTAGCGACCATCCAATGTTAAAATGGCTTAGAAAAAAGTGACTTTTTACTGTTTTTAATGCTTAATTACTAATGGCTATTGTACCATCGCCATGGTCATGTGTCCCGGGATCATGTGATCCCCTTCTGACAAGCAAAGTCAATGGGGGAGCTGCTGATACTAACTTAACTTAATTGCAGTGATTCACTTAACTGATACTAACTTAACTTAATTGCAGTGATTCACTTGTGGCAAGAAAGTGTAAAGGGGCAAAACCCATTTAACAACTGTTTTGCTTAGCAACAGAAATTTGGTGGTTCGATTGTTGGTAAGTCCTAGTCCTGGACTAGCTCTAATGGATTTTTTCAAGTTCCAACTTTTTATTAATGCAGTGCCACTAAGTTCCTAAGTACATCAACAAGGCAGTGGAACCAAAATGTAAATGGGTGCGGAAATGGATCTCAAATATCAATTTGTACCATAACCAGTTTTTTGGTTAACTGCTGGATTCTAGTTTAATTGTCACTGCACGATGATCCTTCCCAATCCTTTGGGATTTTATACACAATCTCAAAGTCCTGAATGTGCAGCCTCGGTGGTTGAATTTGTAACAAATGGTCCAGCTTTGCACGTAACATAATTATTAATTTACTCGGTATATTGCTGTGCAGTTATTGACCAAAAGAAATCTACCACTTGGACCCAAAGATGTGCCTTGAAATCCAAGGTTCCTTTGAATTGTAGTCAAGAGAAACAAATAGTTTTCCTGTAGGAAAAAAGAAGACCTCCAGGAGATCAGCAAGAGCCATAGTACAGCCCAGAAGGACTGTCAAGGCACATCAGCTGTGATCTACTGTGATATCTTTGTCAGCTTTGTTAGGCTAAGAACAGCAATCTGAAATAGACTTATGGATGAATGCATTTCACAAAAAATGAGAGTTCAACGTTTCATCTGTGTACCTACAATAACTTTACATTGTGAATTTATTTTTTATTTATCAAATTACACTGGATACCTAAGGGCAACTTATTTATACTTTCACACAATCTGAAATTGGTGTAAATCTGGTGTAAATCTGACACCAGTAAAGGACTTCCTGCTATTTCTTAATGCTGCAGACATATTGCATAATATTTTCTATTACCCACTAACATTTTTTTTGCTTTTATAAAATTGCTACATGTTTTGTAGCAAATGTTATGTGTGAATTTGTGTGCCTTAGATTATAGCACGAGAAGCAGATAATTTAAAAACGTATCTGAATATAGATGTAGGTTTTTAAATAAAAGCATATTGTTGCCCACCTCAATGTTTTTGAATGTACAGTTCTTCTGAGATTATCTATTTATGTATTGATTATCTATGAATTGTTTAATAGGTGCTCTATAGAATTGAAATACAAAATAATTTAAAGTGTATTTATTTTCAGTAACAACATTCCATACATACACAAATATATTTAATATAGCATTCAGCAGCCATAGCTTAGTTAAATTAGAGCATGCAGAATATAAATAAATGAATTTTAATATTGTTTGTTATTAATGTTATTTTTGCAGTGCCTGGTCCTGTACCTACAAAATCATTAAAAGGAACTCCCTTTGAAGATAAGATCTTCTTAAATTGGAAGGAACCAATGGACCCAAATGGTATCATCACCCAATATGAGGTAGTAATAACATTTATTTATTTATTCTATATCTATAGAACAGCCGTGATTGCACAGTGGTTAGAATGCAGTATTGCAGGCTACTTCTGCTGACTCCTGGCTGACTGCAATTTGGCAATTCGAATCTCACCAGCCCAAGGTTTACCCCTCCTTCCGAGGTTGGTAAAATGAGGACCCAGATTGTTGGGGGCAATATGCTGGCTTTGTAACCCACTTTGAGAGGGCTGTAAATCACTGTAAAATGGTATATAAGTCTAGGTGATATTGCTATTTTCATTTAACATATTGCTACCCTACCATCTCACCTAAACAACTCTGGGCCTTTATAGCAAAGATAATATAAAAAATAAATAAGAACAAAGTTAAAATTAAAAGGAGTTAAAAGAATTGACATTTTTGCTTAATTGTGCAAAAACCCCACATGGGTTAATTTAAAAAAAACAACAAGAAAAATAAGCCACAGATGGCATTTTTTTCTAGATTTTGTATATAGGTAATGAGGATCTCAAGTCTTTTTTATTTTTGGCTATCATCATAGATAATAGATAGCCAAATAGATGATAGATAAAATAGATCAATCTGCTTAATTAGAATGCATTATTATGTATTATTATTATGTATTATTGTGTATTATTGTGTATATTAATTTGAAACATATCCCTGACCAAAAGCATTCTAAATATTCTGAATGGATCCCAGGTTATCAGAAAAACAATGTAAAATTGTAGAAATGAAAAAAGGTGTTATGGTAGCCCCTTCTTTTCAGTCCATTTTTGGTAAGTGAGCTATTACTTCATAGGGTCCCTGGCTGCCTTATGTGGTTTGTCTCACTGTCACTGAGCAACCTGAAGTTGAGTATAGGGACATCAGCAATCTCTTCTCTTCAGAAAACCTCTTTATTAAATTTATATGCCACCCATCTCATTGTCAAGTGACTCAACTTATGTTACATTGGGCCCAAACAATAGAAGTGAATTGTGTTATGATGTATTTTTGCCTCTACATCAGGGGTGTCAAACTCAAAGCCGGTGGACCTGATCCAGCCTGCGGGATACTTAGATGTGGCACATGGGGCTGGCCTGGATATATCAAAGGACAAGCCAATGGTGCCTTTGCTGGCCAAAATGGAGAGGGGGGGTCATGTGACTCCCTCCATGGTCATTTTCAGCTTCCAGGGTCTCTTGCAACACTCTGCCGGTTGAAAACGGACTACAATCCGGCTTATGGGCCTTGAGTTTGACACCTTTTGCCAGAAAGTAAATCTTCCTTTGTATGGAATAGCTGTTTTGTAAGCAAAGGGGGGGAAATGCATTTTGAACATGTGTCAAACGCCCACCATGGCTACATCCCACCCACCACCAGCCCACCCAATACAATACAATACAATATCAACTTTATTTGATTAGTCAATTGGCCATATCAAGGCGAGAAAAAGGACCACATCGGTCATCATAAAACTGTGACTGGTTAAAATACAATAAAATTGGCTAAAATAGAGGGAATTTGAATAAATAATAAGTTAAAATGCAGTACAATATGCTAAAATTGAGTAGTAAAACCTGAGAATATAACTCGGGCAAAGGATTATATTAAACAAATCAAAGATACTGATATAAAATATTCTTAAGTGAGTTCATCTCCTTTGCAACCCTGATGTGGCCCTTAACGAAATCGAGTTTGACACCCCTGCTCTACATGAAAATATCAGGGCCACAAATATTGTCCATTTTTCAATTTAAGGAAAAGCATATCAACTGTCAACACACCATGCAGCTCACCCAATGATAAATCTGTGAATTAATCCTTAAATTAGTATATACTATTGATGATCTTTTGTTTCAGTCACAGAGGGAATAGAACATTCACGATACAGGCTAAAATTGCATAATAATAAAGCCTTGTTTTTGCCAATAGTTTGCTACTGAGCTTGTAATAAATGATAAAATCTAGGACTTAAATATGCAACTTTGATTTAGATCTGGTAGCATTAATATATAGCCTTCGAAAATAATGATTTAATGAAACACTGTCCAATGAAGGCTACAGATAATATATGTGAGAATTATTAATAGATATTAGACATTTTCTAGACTTCAAGGTTTTCTCTCCTGGAAACTTGAAATGCAAATACTGATTTTTTAAAAAAAAAATCACATATTTGATGAATGAGCCCTTGAGGAATGAAGGGGAAAATAATTTGGCATCCAATTTATTATGTATCTGTCTTTTTTTAAAAAAATAGGCAGTCTTGTCAATACCACATTTCTCGTTAAAGCAAACTAAATATCTTTTAGAAGCACTTAAATGCTTCAATCATATATTCCAATGATTTAGTTTTTGTTGTGTTTTAATGGGTATTTTAATTGCTAGTTCTTCAAAAAAAAAAACCTTAAAGGAAGATTTCAGTGTATACATTGTATATTCAGTATAAATATTTGAATAAGCAAACATCATACACCTTCCATATCAGTATGTTTATTAGAAAAAAGGTGAGAAAAAATATGCTAATGTGCTATAAAATAAACAAACAAGCCTACAATTGTACAAACAATTGTACAAATCACAGTTGTTTGCATAATTACTAACCCACCAGTAATATTTTGTAGGTGTAAGAATCAGTAACACTAGTATTCCACCACAGCAATTCAAAGAAAGTGGGAAATTCAAAAACTAAGATGAAACATTTTTTTTTAAAAAAAATGGAAACTAATTCGTAGCAATATATTAAGCAGGGTTGGAGTTTCACTAAACCTCTGATATAATTTCCACAGGTCAGTTACACTAGCATACGATCCTTTGATCCTGCCGTTCCAGTAGCTGGGCCACCTCAAACTGTGTCAAAATTCTGGAACAGTACACACCATGTTTTTCCCTATCTACACCCTGGGACTACCTATCAGTTTTATATAAGGGCCAGCACTGTCAAAGGTTTTGGACCAGCTACAGCCATCAATGTAACTACCAATATTTCAGGTAAGGGCAAACATGGAAAAGTTACTAAATTTATCATATTAAATCTCCTTTCTACTGTTGAAACCAACTCTATTTCCATATAAGGAATACATGGAAGACATAATGGCTACAAGCGTCATATATTAAGTGGGTAATGATAAATAGGCACCAAGAAAGATGACTATGTAGTTATGAATGTGCATATTTAAATAGGTGATGGTATAGATCAGAGGTGGGTTCCTCCCAGTTCAGACAGGTAGCAACCTGCTGGTGATGTCACGATGACATAACGGAACCAGTTCTTTCATTTCCGATCCATGGATACTGCCATCTTTTGTTTGGATTTTTTAAAAAAGTTCCCAGTTTTTTTCTTTTCTTCTGCGCATATGCAGAAACTGAGTTTCCAGTACTGCGCATGCATTGCCATCTTGGTTTTGGACTTTTTTTGGGAATTTTTTTTCCAGCACAGTGCATGCATGTGCATTCAAAGCACACATGCAGCCAGGTTGCATGGGAGGAAGCGAACCGGCAGCAAGGTAAGTTAGAACTTACCCCAGTGTACATTGTTTTATGATTCGTACTGAATTATCAAGATCATCATGAAATTTTGCAAATGGTTGTCCAAAATCTACTATGTACTTATTTTTGCTATGGCTATTTGAATGCAGCCCAGTGTTCTTTACATTAATGGAATTCTGGGAATTATCACTAAAACGCCCCAAAACTAGCCTGGTTTGGTTTGCTTAGTTTTTAACTAATTTAGGTAGCCCCCATCTGATGACAGTGACTCTGGACGGCATACAAAGATTAAAATATAGAACACAACAAAAATTTCCAGAATTCCCAAGCTCATTAAAATTATCATTAAATATTCAAAAAATAATGTTATGGATAAATGGAACTGATAGTTCCCCAATTTTAGGAAGATGCACTATTTTAATCATTTTATTTACCATCCTGCGGTCTGCTAGCAATGTTGGGGAACAAATAAAATGAACTTGTCTTGGAGGTACAGATAGTCTTCTGGTAATTGGGATCAGCAGCCTTGTCACTAAGTAATATGGTCATAAAGTGAAATGTCACATGACACAACTTATTGTGGGAATGGCAGCAGTCCAATAGGTTGTCCTTAGGCAAGTCCCATACCTTTCTCAGCACCGTATGGCCACATGATGTTGTGACCCATCGACTGCCAGCTTCATCTAAACATACATTCAATACAGGTAGTCAGGCAAGGGAGACAAATCAAGATTTGTTCAAATTGGACAAAAGGAAAGCTTCTGAACCAGGCAAAGAAAAAGCAGGTGATTTACAACCCAAGTCTTAGAGGGAAAATGAATACTACTCTGTGGGGTTTTGCCATCTTCCATGAATGGTAAAACGAAAGCTTGGATGTTCAAGAGACAAGGAAAATTTGGATCAAGGTAACACTGAATCAGGAACGGACGTGATTTTAGGAATTGTTTGGGTGAAGCATTTTTTTTTAAAAAAAAATAGATTTTAATTTTGCTAATTTATTACAACCTTTTCATCTCTTAGACAAATACTCTGGTTTCTATATTAGAGAATTTCTTGATAGCAACATCCAGATGTCAAAAAAGCAGATGGATACAACAAATTAAGGGGTTTGTGTTTTCCTGTGTGCTGCTAAGGAGCGTCCAAGCATGAGAACAAACTCTGGTCAGTTGTTAGGGACTGAGTTTTAAATTTAGCTTGAAGTAATAATAAATTGGCAGTTTGAATGGTTCCCTGTGATGAATGAAAACAGCAGACAGTAGAACTCAGACAGATTTTCTTTCCCATATAACTTAAATGATTTATTTATTTATTTATTATTTGGACTTTTATGCCACCCCTCTCCGAAGACTCTTATTAGGTTATATATTATATTATTTAGATCCATAAGAAATATTAAAACACATTAAAAAATCTCTGCACAAGATGCTTTGTAGTGAGGTCAGTTCGCTCCCAATAACTTCATTTCCATCAAAACACCTTTAACATATTAGTTATCAATAAATTCAAAATGATTTAAACTTTTATCAGGAGGAATGGTTACTTTTTCTTTAAAGTACCTAGCAAGAGAGAGAGAAAAACTATTCCATTTTTTAAAATTAAAAGCCAAGACTTTTAAAATTACAAGCATTTTCATAGTAAATGGATTCTCTGGGACCACTAATGCAGTATTTCTCAACATTGACAACTTATAACCACATTTAAGTGTACATTATTATTAAAAAGTCCCTACCCACTCCCTTTTAGTACAAAAAAATCTCTAAAATAGAGCTAAGGTGATGTTCAGGGCTTAGAGTCTGAGGAACACATTATTTTTAAAGTATAGTTTAGAAAATCCTCTTGAGAATCATGTTTTCCAGTCATGTTAAGAATGTTGACAACTTACTGTGCTCAAGGTTTAAAAAGTAATAATAATTTCAGTTGAATAGTTGAAGATTTGATTGGCTCCTGAATGGTCTACTTTATCTTCACAGTTTTTCTCCAAACGCCATCACTCTGCTAAACAAATAATTCCCTCAATGATGTCTGAACTACTAAGTCTGCACTACTATTAATCTTCTCATTGTTCCCATCACCCATCTCCTACCACTAATGACTGTATGACTGTAACTTTGTTGCTTGTATCCTTACAATTTATATTGACAGGTTCATAATATGATTTGATTGCTCATTTGTACCAGGACAAATTCTTTGTGTGTCCAATCACACTTGGCCAATAAAATTTTTTATTTTATATGTAACCCAAATGAATTAGATGCCCGTCCAAAATACACCACATTCTACTGAAGTTTTCATGCATCCTGTTTTCCAAACAACCACATTTCATTATCGTTTTCCTGCTCAGCTCAAAATAACCATTCATAAAATCTGTGGACGGAATATAAACCTAAAGGTTTCGCCTGGCAGTGATCTCTCACTTTAGGTGACAGTGCTATCTCTTTTTCCTACCTGAGCAAGCCACCATTGTCCAAAGATCCTTCTGTGGTCATGTGGCCAGCATGACTATACGCTAGGGTGTACGGTGTGCTGTTATTTTTCCACTAAAGTGGTACATATTTATATACTTGCATTTACATGCTTTCAAACTGCTGTTGGCAGGAGCTGGGACGAGTAATGGAAACATACTCTCTGGTGCTGCCAAGCTTCTGGTCAAGCCCAAAATCTTAATTGCTTAGCCGCCACGCCACATAGGATAGAAGGGGTGAAACAAAAGGGAGAGATTGTTGTAGTATTCATGATATAAATCTAGATCATGATGTTATTTCCCAAGGATGAAGAGGTCAAGACCTCAATTCTGGTGATTAATTTATATTGCTGTAAGGCATTACTAGTTCTTTTGTCTAGCATTAACTATTAGTGCTATTTCCTGTGATGACCAGCTTCAAAGTTAGTTTTAAATTATAACTACCGAAATTTTAATTATATTCACTGCCCTGATTGAAAAATAGAATGAAAATATGCGGATAGTGGAGAGTGTTATATCCTTGGGCGGACCACAGCAAATCCTGATAGTATGAAGAATCATAAAAGAAATCCAGTGATTCCATAATAGATATCATGCAAAGAAATATCAATATTCTTACATTTAATAAGCTTAGAAAATTGGAAAATCCTGATCAGTGTTACAGTTTTATTTTTAGAATAGAATAGAATTCTTTATTGGCCCAGTGTGATTGCACACACAAGGAATTTGTCTTTGGTGCATATGCGCTCAGTGTACATAAAAGAAAAGATAATTTGTCAAGAATTATGAGGTACAACACTTAATGATTGTCATGGAGTCAAATAAGAAGCCAATAAGCAACGAGGAAACAATATTAATAAAAATCTTAAGGATACAAGCAACAAGTTACAGTCATACAGTCATAAGTGGGAGGAAATGGGTGATAGGAATGGTGAGGAAATTCTAGTAGTGCAGATTTAGTAAATAGTTTGCCAGTGTTGAGAGAATTATTTGTTTAGCAGAGTGATGGCGTTTGGGAAAAAACTGTTCTTGTGTCTAGTTGTTTTGGTGTGCAGCGCTCTGTAGCAATGTTTTGAGGGTAGAGGTTGTCCAGGATGTGATTTTTAAAAAACTTAATTAATTTTTTAAACTTTAAACCGATGCTATACCTTACTAGGATTTGGAATTTGATTCACCAGTTTACAAAATTGTCATCAGGTAATTTTTGTCTTTGAAAAGACGCTGGAAATCCTGCATATTTTTTTTAAACTATGATATCCAATATTTTTTTTATCCAGCTCCCACACTACCAGATTATGAAGGTATTGATGCCTTTCTCAATGAAACAGCCACAACCATCACTGTACTCCTGAGACCAGCACAAGCCAAAGGAGCGCCTATCAGGTAAAAACACAAAAAAATGGAGGAGGGGGAATTAAATCAGCATCCGGCAACCTTTTGAGAGTTGTGTGCTACACATGCACACACACATTTGACAAACAGAGAATAAAATGGACAAGGAGATATTACCATGACATCGGTAATGGGATGGGATATTTGCAATTTTGAGTTGCTTTCCATGTTTTGTTTATTTTGCTTTGCTATTTGGGTATGCCATTCCTATAGCTAAGACCTTAATGCTTTAAAAAAACCTAAAATCCTACCAAAGGATTGCCACAACGTATCCCTTTGTCAAAAGGTCTTAATTCAATGAAAGACTGATCTGAAGTCTCTGTGATGTTACTGTCTTGCACTTTGTTAACTATTTTAGTGTTTATGTGATTTAAAAAAGGCTTTATAATATAGTAGGCCTTACTTCGGTGGCAACAGGCACAGTATAATTTAGATAAATTTCCACCATTTCTGTTCTTGATTTAGATAGAAATTATGCATTGTAAAAGCCAGCCTGTCCTGTATAAATGTGCCATTGTCTTTCTTACTTCTTCCCTGCACATGCCCCTTGAAGCAGATGTTTGATAATCCAATTCAAAATTGCAGGTTCTGTCAATCATTTCTTAAGATGCAGCATGCTGCGGTAGTCACAGTTCTAATCATGGTAGAATCGTGTCTTGCCTACCAAGTATTATATCATAATCTGTAGTTTTTTATGGCCTCCTGAAGCTATAAGCCAAACAGCAGATCTCAAATACAAAGAAAGACTGGATGAATCAGTGTTTACAATAAAATATAAAGCTATTTCTTACCTAGCTGGAAATCCTCAGCTCAGCCAGTAAAGAACAAATATTTATTCAAAAATGAGATATATGTGGATATACACAGATACAGACACACAGGGACAAATTATTTACCTTTCTGTTAAGAAGTGTGTTCAGATTTATAAATAAATGTATCAGGAAATTGCTAATGAAATATTATGGATATTCTATTGATTTAATTGATCCACTCTCATGTTCAAAGTTACCTTCTCCTTTTATATTGTCTGATATTGTCTAAATTAATGTAAAAACATGAGAATAGTTCTGCTGGATCAGGACCAGACCCAGCACTTTGTTTCTCACAATGACCAAACAAATGACTCTGGAATACTCCCAAGCGGGAATTGAACACATATTCATTGTTTCTCTCTAACTAGAATCTGAAGACATGGTGCTTCCAATCTAGAAGACTGATAGGGCAAGTTATTATATATACAGCCAGTGAACCTAATATTTTCTCACACTGATAATATAGGTATAATCTGGTCATGAAACATCGACAAGAAAAAAAACAAGCTCAGAGCAGCATGAACTCAGCAGTTCAATTCTGAGCTAGATAAATTCTCTTCTATTGGAGTAGCATTATGGTCAGTTCTTCCTTTTGGCCTCGCAACACATTTGTGTTAAGAGATCATATGACAATCACCAAGCTTTTTCTTTCCAGCCCTAACTAAGTGTTAATGACCTTCCCAACTCTTACCTTGCAGGTTCTTTCATTGTTACTCTTTGCGAATTATGTTTTCCAAGCCCTAAGTCTTTGCAGGTTTTTTTCATTACTCTAACTTGCTCCAAATGTTTCTTTCCAGCCCTAACTAGGTGCTAACTATGTTCCCAGCTCTTACCCACTTGCAAGCTCTTTCGTTATTACTCTCTGCAAAGAATGTTTTCTAAGCCCTAAGTTTTCCCCCCCATTGTTCTACTTGCTCTGAATGTTCTTTCCACTCTAACCAGGTGCTAATGATTTTCCCAGCTCTTACTGGCATGCAAATTCTTTCATTGTACTCTCCTTGAATAAGGTTTTTTTAAAACCCTAACCAGGGGATAAAATATTCTGCTGAAGCTGACCAGGCTCTTAATCGATGCCAGCCAGAGGAATATCTGCTAAGCAGATTCTTTTCCCTATTTTCCTCCCCCAAAACTAAGGTGTGTCTTATACTCCACTGGGTTTTACACTCTGAAATATATGGTATATTATCGTAGGACACAGAGAAACAACATAGCGTAGTTCAGATGTATATGTATACATGGCAAGAATTATAATTATTCTAAGCAGGATGGAAATTGACATTGACAAGTTTACTGATCATTTGGTACTTTGGAGACCAAAAGCTCTGTTGGTTGGGTTGCGTTGGCTGCTCAGGAAAATAAGAGCAGCTGTGTCTGCAAAGTCTTAAGATTAGTTCCTTGTGTTCCCAATGGAGTAGTCCAGCTGTTTAGGTGAATCGTTGAAAATGAGATTCTAGATTCTCAAAATGCTGAACATATTCATAGAATAAACTTTTCCACTTTGTTTATCTTCCTTTGCCTAGACTGCTTTTCGGTTCAGCGTCACACTCGCCTTGCTTTTTTTGCTACTTGAGTAGATTTTACCCAAACAAAATAAACAATACAGTATATGAATTTAATCTTGAAGTGGTGTAGAATTGCTTCTGGCTCATTAACCCTGAAAGGTCATAGTTATAACTATAATCACATCCAATCTCGATTAAGAGCATTTTAATTGATTACTTGACATTCTTTTGAGACATAGCATGGCCTGAGCCTGTGAGGTAATTTGCTATTAATAGTCAGATACTGTAGATAGAAATGTAACTGAGAAAATGGATACTCTACGATCATTTTATTATTTCATTCTGGCAGATATGGAATCATCCAATTTATGACCTTCTAATTTATATAAGGATTCTAGGGATTCATATTTAACAGTTATTTATTCAACTTTCAGTCAGTTGCACCCTACTGCTCAAGTTTTCATTGGTGAATTTTTCAAAACTATATCAAAACTCAGTCATTCATTGTCCAGTGAGTTGGGGGTAGAATTACTGTTCCTTGTTCCATGAATTGTGTTGCAGTTATGTAGATAGAAGAATGCCCTTTGATTTTCTACCTCATAGGTAGACTCTGCTAATTGTGTATGCAATTGTGTTGTTTTCTTTTAATTCGCCCTCAGCAAAAAATGGTAATACAGTGTTCCCTCGATTTTCGCAGGTTCGAACTTCTCAAAAAGTCTATACCACAGTTTTTCAAAAATATTAATTAAAAAATACTTCGCGGGTTTTTTCCCTATACCATGGTTTTTCCCACCCAATGACGTCATATGTCATTGCCAAACTTTCGTCTGCTTTTAATAAATATTTTTTAAAATAAACTTTAATAAAGAAACATAGTGAGTAATAATCTAAATGGTTGCTGAGGGAACGTAAAATTGCAATTTAGGGGTTTAAAGTGTTAAGGGAAGGTTTGTGATACTGTTCATAGCCAAAAATAGTGTATTTATTTCCGCATTTCTACTTTGCGGAAATTAAACTTTCACGGGCAGTCTCAGAACGCATCCCCCGCGAAAAGCGAGGGA
This sequence comes from Erythrolamprus reginae, assembly GCF_031021105.1. Taxonomy (NCBI): domain Eukaryota; kingdom Metazoa; phylum Chordata; class Lepidosauria; order Squamata; family Dipsadidae; genus Erythrolamprus; species Erythrolamprus reginae. Next base: position 309,168,205 of record NC_091950.1, on the reverse strand, counting down.
ACACTTTACAGCCCTGCGACCAAATATTTATTTATTTAGGCAGTTTAGATGGCTGCCCACATCTGTGGTGACTCTGGGAGGCTAATGGCTGTTCAGAACAAAAGCAGCAACAAAATCAAATGAATAAACAGCAGCCAAGCAGCCTGACTTTCAGATTATAATGGCCTGAGATGGACTCATAAAATGAAAGATGAGGAGTTTCTACTATGCTTTCCCAGCAATTCTTTGAACTTTACTCCTTTTGGGCTTCGCATAGTGGCTTTGTAGTTTTTTTGCTACTACAACTTATCGCATAGGGAATACATTCCTCCCCTTTAACATCAGAGGATAGAACATAAACAAATCCACAGAGAGTAGAACATAAACAAATCCTCTTCTGACAAATGAAGGAGTACATGAATTATGAAAATAAATTAAAATCTATTATGTTCCCTTCCGTAACCGCAGTGTAACCTTGAGTGTATTGGAGAAAACCACCCCCTCTTCTGTAAGTGCCAAAACAATGTAACAAGCTTTATTTGTAAATTAAGTTTTATTTAAAAAATAAGAAAAGAAATATACAACTTTCCCCTCCACATTAAACAGCCTCTTGTGAGAATAATGACTATTGGAGAAATGACTCCTATAGCACTGATGAAATTACAAACAGTGTATTAAAATAATATCCCAGAAAATAGTTCAGAGGAGAAATAAGACTGTGATGTTTTCTTGAGTTGCTCCAATCTGGACGCACTCAAGAGCTAAAGAGATTCCAGATCTATAAAGAGGGAATACAAATTGCTGAGCCTGTCCAGAGAACCTGAAGTTATAGGCAAGAATGTTAAAATCATTGAAATAAAAATGAGTTTTATTTTTTATTTATCTTTCATTGAAATTCTGAGAGAGAGAGAGTTCTAACTGAGATTTGATACTGAAACCAATTCCTAAAATCATAAGTCCCTTCCTGATTCAGTGTTACCTTGGCTCACATTTTGCTTGTCTCTTGAATATCCAAGCTTTTGTTTTACCATTCAGGGGAAATGACAAAGCCCCACAGAGTACTATTCCTTCTCCCTTCAAGGCTTGGATTGTAAACCACCTGCTTTTTCTTTGCCTGGCTGAGAGGCTTCCCTTTTGTCCAATTTGAACAAATCCTGATTTGTCCCTTTTGCCTGCCTACATGTTCCTATCTGTTGCAAGCTGTTGGTTTGAGGCCAGTTTTGGACCTCAGAATAGCAATAGGAATAGAAATAGCACTTGGACCTATACACCGCGTCACAGTGCTTTACAACCCTTTCTTAATGGTTGACAGTCAGTATATTGCCCCCAACACTCTGGATGCTCATTTTACCAACCTTGGAAGGATGGAAGGATGAGTCAACCTTGAGCTGGTAAGAATCGAACTATGAAGCTGCTGACAGCTGGCAATAACTGGTGCACCAGTTGCGGCCCTATTTGGACAGGGAGTCACTGCTCACAGTCACTCATGCCCTCATCACCTCGAGGTTCGATTACTGCAACGCTCTCTATATGGGGCTACCTTTGAAAAGTGTTCGGAAACTTCAGATCGTGCAGAACGCAGCCGCGAGAGCCATCGTGGGGCTTCCAAGATTCGCCCATGTTTCCTCAACACTCCGTGGCTTGCATTGGCTGCCGATCAGTTTCCGGTCACAATTCAAAGTGTTGGTCATGATCTTTAAAGCCCTACATGGCATTGGACCAGATTACCTCCGGAACCGCCTGCTACAGCATGAATCCCAGCGACCGATAAGTTGGCCTTCTCCGGGTCCCGTCGACTAAACAATGTCGTTTGGCGGGCCCCAGGGGAAGAGCCTTCTCTGTGGCGGCCCCGGCCCTCTGGAACCAACTTCCCCCGGAGATTAGAATTGCCTCCACCCTCCCTGTCTTTCGTAAACTACTCAAGACTCATTTATACTGTCAGGCATGGGGGAGTTGAGATATTCCTTCCCCCTAGGCCATTACAAGTTATGCATGGTATGTTTGTCTGTATGTTTGGTTTTATTATAAGGGTTTTTAGTTGTTTTATTATTGGATTGTCACAGGCTGTTTTTATTATTGTTGTTAGCCGCCCCGAGTTTACAGAGAGGGGCGGCATACAAATCCAATGAATTATTATTATTAATTAATAAGAAGAAGTAGCCTGCAGTACTGCATTCTAATCACTGCACCACCATGGCTCTTGATATGGATGAAGTGACCAAAAATAAAAAGAGTTTCCCATTCCATCACACAAGGGCTTTTCACCCATGTTTAAGGGATGAATAGTCTTATATTTGCAGCTAGCAGATAATTTAGGAGAATAGGATATAAAACATTTGATCACGTATCTGATGAACCAGTTCAGATTATCGGTCCTTCTGATGATGTATATATGCAGTATATACAGTATCCTGGGTTAAATATCCTACTTTTTGAAATGACCACTGTTCATTTTATCATGTTTTATATTGTCAGATGGCTTGGAGAAAAATCCTGAAATAGTGTGTATTATTATTCTGATTTTAAAATGAGAGTTTTAAGTTCAGCTTCATGAATGACGGCATTGTCAAAAGATCAAAAGGCTGCATTTCAACTGGTTGTATAATTTCATTTGTTTTGCCTCTTTCTTCTTCACGAAAAAGAATTATAATTATGATCTCTACTGAAATGGGCATTTCCTTAGAAATAACCAAGTGCTGTCTTTGAGAGGAAGCGATTGGCAAGTTTACCAACAGCTTAAATAAATAAATAAATAAATAAATATTGGTGTATTTTTTTTTATTGGAATATTAAATAGGCTGAATGCCATCTGCTCCAACAATTTGTCAGTGGCAACTATAGGGAAAGGAGCCGACTATTTGGAGAGAGTGGACAGATTTCTCTCCATCTGTGCTTGTATTACAAGATGTCGTTTATATTTTAGATCTGCATAGTTGTGAGTCAAGATGTCATATCAAGGTCAAAAGGTAGAAATGCCTGTCAACATGCTTTGTCTTGGAATAACATGACAAGTGCAATTTGGTGCTTCAGGCATGGCTTAGAGCTGCCCTGTTGAGCCTTGAAACTGAGCTTTCCGTATTATCATTTCAAAGGCAAACGCTAACTTTAAATGCTGCAAATTATCAAGCAGAATGCTTAATCTATTACAAATTACTTTGTGTAATGTGAAATCTAGTCTTGGACGGCACAAATGCCAAAGCCTTTCAAGTTGAAAGGGTTTTCTTGAAGCCCAGTCTTGTGCTCACCAGATACGTTGAGTTTTTAACTCTTGGTATTCTCAAGATATTTCCATTCTCCAGTCCTTTCCTAGCAGTTTGAAACTGATCTGCAGTCGCCTTCGGTTTTGCTGACTTTGAAATGCTGAGAATAGGCAGGAATCACTGCAGGCCAGGTGGGACACACTCTCCTGCTAGCAACAGAAGAATGTTATAAAAAAAAAAATCACGCAGTCTGTGAACCATCTTTAATAGCTTGTGCCAGTCCTGAAGAAAGAAAAATAACCCTAGCTCTTGTGCTCCTAATCCACACAAACAGGAAATAAAATAAATTGCTAGTGCATCCACCTCACTCCCCTGTTTTTATTTTATTTCATTTTATTGATATGATAATATGTTTATTTAGGCAGAAGTCTGGACGGCTAACGTGAAGGAAAGGTTTCTGGGTTTAGAATTGCTATTCCTCCTGCATAAAAAGGTCTCTTATAAAATTTTCAGTCAGGTGCTATTCAGGCTTTTGGTTGAAGAGATTGTGATGGATGGAGAGAGCTAAGAGAGGGAGAGAGGCAAGAATTCCCACCACAGGGATATCAGACTACGGTAACTTAACAGATTTGTAACAAAAATACTGGGTTTACACCAGTTCTATTCTGTTTATATGTCTTTTCTTCCAGGAATCTAATGGCCATAAATCTCCACTGTGTTTCTTTTGACATATGGTTGATTATGGAATAAAAACACATTATTTATTTATTTATTTATTTATTTATTTATTTATTTACTTACTTACTTACTTACTTACTTACTTACTTACTTACTTACTTACTTACTTACTTACTTACTTACTTACTTACTTATTGGATTTGTATGCCGCCCCTCTCCGCAGACTCGGGGCGGCTAACAACAATGATAAAAAACAACATGTAACAATCCAATTTAATAAAACAACTAATAACCCTTATTATAAAAACCAAACATACACACAAACATACCATACATAACTCACTAATTAATTAATTAATTAACTCACTCACTCACTCACTCACTCATTCATTCATTCATTCATTCATTCATTTCATTTCTATGCCGCCCTTCTCAGACGACTCAGGGCAGCTCAAGGCAGAGATCACAGACACTGTGATCTCTTCCATGTTCTATGCCATGGACCCCCAGTTCCCAGGTCAATGGCCTTGAGCCATTCAGAATTGGGCTGTGAAACAGCATGCGAACACACATCCCCACTTGCTCAAGCAGCAAGCGAACATGTTATGTGTGCAGCCCATTTGCGCAAGTAGTGGGTGTGCATGCCATATATATGTGTGCACTTTGCCAACATTTGTATGCAACCATCCCCTCTTCCCCTACCCCACCTCACCAGGCTGCATTGTCAGAAACGTTGGGGAATTCAGTTCTATGCCATTGACCAAGCTAATTAATAACTCTACCTTTAGATGGGTTTTTTTAGATATTGCTGTTGTGAGTCATCTACACAAGTTGGCCTAGAGAACTTTTTTGCTTGTTTTTCTAAGCTGTGGTTTGGTCTTCATAGAGGTTTGTTACCATCCATAAAGAGTCTGCAGAGAGGGGCGGCATACAAATCTAATAAATAAAATAAAAATAAATAAAAGCAGAGTAATTATGAAAGGTTCTTGGGAGCACAATGATTATATCGACTTTATTCACACACACACACACACCCCTTTGCTTCAGCATTTACCCTCCATTGACCAAGCAATTGCACGAATACAGATCGGTTCTGAACTGGTGCAAAGTACACATGTTGATAGACCTCAACCAGCAGGGTGTTTCATAGTCAGGATGTTCTGTTTATCAGAGGGATCATTTCCAGTCTTGCCACCTCTTTACTATAGCTTTTTAAACCAAACATGCTGCAAAATGGCTATATAGTCATGCACGCCCTCATTCTAGTATTCTTCCTCTCTTGATCTTGAACAGCGCCTATCAGATTGTTGTTGAAGAGCTGCATCCTCATCGGACCAAACGAGAAACCGGTGCAATGGATTGCTACCAGATACCTGTCACGTATCAAAATGCCCTGAGCAATGGCTCGCCCTATTATTTTGCTGCAGAATTGCCTCCTGGCAATCTTCCAGAAGCAGCAGCCTTCACAGTTGGTGACAATAGAACTTATCAAGGCTTCTGGAATCCACCTTTGGTGCCTCGGAAAGGGTATAATATCTATTTTCAAGCCATGAGCAGTGTTGAAAAGGTAAGTGAAAACAAGTTTTTCTTGTTTGTTTGATTGATTGATTGTTCAATGATTCATCCAAACATTCATTCATTCAATTTTGAACAAACCCAACTACAGTCTGACTTTAAATCAGCTGTTTTTCCTGTACTGTAAGACCAACACCATGATCAAGAGAAAGGTGTCAACAACAGCATGGGAATTTTGACTCTTTTCCTTGTTTCTTATCTGCCATGCGTGGTAAACAACTTGACATCAAAAATTATTGTTGAATAACAAGACATGGTCACTTTCCTTGGAAATGTAATTCATGAGTACTAATAACAATATAAGAAAAGCTTCAGTATGACCAAAGATCTATAAAATATTTAAAGAAAAAAGAAAAATATGTCAGATTTCAACATTTGGTTTCATATTTTGGTATAGTCCAAGATATTCTAGCGCCTGAAAGAATATTATATATCCATATGTGTGTGTGTGTATGTGTGTGTCTCCAAGGGAGGAGGGGAACAATTTAAATTGACAATCAATTTTACCTCCTTTAGTAGTATCTTAAACCTGTCAGCAGAAGCATGATGTCTCATTCTGTATAATTCTAATTCTAATTTCAATTACTGTGAAGTTTTTGTTCTTGGTCTTACTCCTTAATCTGGTTTTTATTTCTAAAAAAAAATTCTGTAATCCACAAATTCCACATGCAACATTTTTAATGGAAAATATTTGGTCCCGAAATATTTAGAGTAGTAGTTTTAGTAAAATCAGTTTAGCCATATTATGGTTTTTCATTTTCAAAACAAATAATCCTCTTCATCTCTCTTTCATAGTTTAAAATATTAAATTGGTTTTGGAAAAAGAAAATCTAGGTTGCTTGGTAGGCTAGTACAAAATTACCAAGTTTTCATAGCCTTCAACCCATACTTCAAATAAAAAAGTATATTTAAAAAAAACATTTATCTGAAATATGATCTAGGTCTACTCCTTGTTTGTACAAAAACTCAATGTACAAATTGGAAATTACTTGACTGCCACGCAGGTGTTGAAGAGATTCCTATTGCAATTTCTTCACTGTTTGAAATTTTGGTGCCATTGAGTAGTACTGTACTTCTATTTCAGTATGTATATCAATAGAGAACAAAGCAACAGGAAGTTCAGTACTGCTGGCAGTTGTAAGTGTGAAAAGCAACATGGCTTGATAACCCCCATGCTGATGCCATTGAATCATTTTCTCTTATAAACCAAAATATAAGACAAGAAACAGCATTTGGAATAGTAGCCGAGATATTTAGGGCTGTGATTTCCAAATTAAGCATGGCCTTGTATAAAACCTTGGTCGCCTTCTTATGAGGTCCCAGTAGCAGATGGTTGGGAGAAGATGAGGGGAGCAAGGGAGGATTTGCTGTTAAATTGGTAGTCTTCAGAATAATTAATCTGCTTTAGAAAGACTGATTTTCCTACCCTGCCATTTGCATTTTGGCTGCAATTAATAATACAGATGTTTCAGCTTCAGTGATTTTACCATCAAACCCCTAGAATAAATTCTTGCCTAATGTTGTAATTATAAAAATTAGCTGAATATTGTGGCAAGATGGGAAAATGGCATCATTTTTAAAACCATCCTACAATGGCTTGTTGAAGCTGAAGGATTTTCCTGAAGCTAGTATGTGCTTAAATTAAGGACCATAAAATTTGTGATGTATTCTCAAATAGAGAGCGAGCGACAAGATCAAATTAACTGGTAAGTTCAATTGAGAGGAAGATCAGCAGATGAAAAAGAGAAGACTTAACATTAAATTGTTGAGACCATATTGGTGTCAATATAGAAGTATACAAGTGTGTGGAAAGATGCCTAATAATATATAGACTGGATTCATATTCATGCTAACCAGGGGAATGTATAGCCATGATTCTTCAAATAAAATACAGTTGGTTGGGTTCCCATAGCATGCCAAGATAAAATAAGGAGACCACAAATTTTGAAAGTGGTTTCCATTATGTTATGATTTACTCCCAGCCTTCAATTGAGGTGGCAGGAATTAATCTTAGAATCCTCTGAATGCAAAACATTTTCTTTATCTCTGAACTTGGGCTTTAGGGGGAAAAAACTATTGTACAAATTCCTTTTTAAGTTGTATGTGGCCCTTCATTTTTGTAATTTTACACTTGGATTAGAGATTTGTAAGTAGGGATGGAAATAATGAATATAAAGAACTTTCTCCCACATTTGATGGGAATGTAAAATTGGATAGAGCATTTAGTTTTATATACTGCACCAAATTAGTTGTGTCACAACTACCTTCCTATACAGTAGTCCCTTGCTATACCGCGCTTCACGTACTGCGGCTTCACTTCATCGCGGGTTTCTGAGGAAGTCGATTGGCAGATTTAAACAGCCTGCCGAACTCGATCGGCAGGTTTTTAAAAAAATATATATATCTAAAATTGTAAATACTGTATTTAAATACTGTATCTAAAATAAATACTGTGTGGGAAGGGTTTATAAACACTTAAAACAATGAAAACCTACCAAACAATTGCAATATAAATACTTAAATAAGTACTATCAGTCGATAAATTCCCCATCGCGGATTTCACCTATCGCGGCCAGGTCTGGAACATAACATCAGGGATAGGTGAGGGACTACTGTATATATGGCCTGCATTTTGCTAGATGAACAGGATGATACTCAAATCATATCTTTGTATTCCAACAGCTAAGGAGAGCCAGCTTGGTGTAGTAGATAACCCATCAAGCTAGATATCAGAAGACCATGAGTTCTAGTCTCACTTTAGACATAATGTCAGTTGGGTGACCTTGGGCCAGTCACCTCTCTCAGTTCTAAGAAGGAGAAAATGGAAGCCCACTTACGAAAATCTTGCCAAGGCAGAACTTTTCCTAGAAGGTACCAGGATTCAACCTTGACTCAAAGGGACAAAACCAAAAAAACAAAATCCAGCTAAAACTTGAATTAATTTAAAAAGTTGATCTTGCTAGCTTCCTACCCATCTTCCATTCTTTAGCAGTTAAGCATGTGAGATTTTCTTGCTGCTGAGATTATATATTCAGTTAGAATCAATAGAAAGAGAGAGCGAGAGAGATTAGCTAGATGTGCTTTTACTTACATAGAAACATAGAAGCGTAAAAAGACCCCATGGTCCATCTAGTCTGCCCTTATACTATTTCCTGTATTTTATCTTAGGATGGATCTATGTTTATCCCAGGCATGTTTAAATTCCATTCCCTAAATATGCAAGCAAACTTGGATGATCCAGTAACACTTGGAAAAAATATAAATATAGATTAACGCAATCTCATTTGGCCTTTGCAATTTAAATTTATTCCTTATGTCTTCCTCATCCTATAATTTGTACGCAATAGCATGCTGTTTTGGAATTGTTGTAGTATGCTGTTGTAGTAGAATTTAAAACTACTGTTTTAGAATTTGCCAAGATGATATAGTGGTGATACTAATAAGTTTGGACTAAATATATTTATCTGTTTTTTAAAAAAAACAGGAGACCAAAACGCAGTGTGTTCGAATTGCTACTAAAGGTAAGATATTTTACTCCCCCTCCATGAATAAAAGCATAGATATTTTTATTTTTATTTTCCTGACAGTTTACATTCTAAGTCCTGTAAAATGCTTGAGCTCTGCTTGATGTTGTACCATGCAGACAGTGATAATCTTCCATGGAGTTGAGTTACTTTAATGCTGGCTCATAGAAAGTTTTGCTTGTAGGAGAAAATACAACAGCAGCATTATTCAAAAGACATGAGACTGCTCTTGTGCCAACTACAACTGGCAATTGTTATTCCAAAGAGCAAGTTGCTCAGAGCCTGGATTATTAAGTTTTATTAGGAAGAAGCTTAATTCTAGCAAAGTAGTTTGCTTCTGAATGAGAAACCTATTATAAAGGATAGATCAGGGAAGGGTTTCTGGTTCTCTTTTGATGTCAACAGTGGGAGTTTTGTCTCTTTTATGAAGAGTTCACAGAAGGGTTGTATGCATACACTTATTCAACTTCTTTTAATTCATTTTTTTAAAGCAAAGCTTATTTCACTCACCCAGGGATGGGTAAGCTCAAGTTCTCGTGATAAGCCAGAGAACTGGAAAAGATAAAAACAATTTGTAAAGTAAAAGAAAAGCACTAATTTGTAAAGTTACAGACACTAATCGTGATACAACTCTAGAAAAGTTTCTTGCCCAATGTTGTACTTATACAATAGAATAGAATAGAATTTTTATTGGCCAAGTGTGATTGGACACACAAGGAATTTGTCTTGGTGCATATGCTCTCAACGTACATAAAATAAAATATACATTTGTCAAGAATCATGTGATACAACACTTAATGATTGTCATAGGGGTCAAATAAGCAATGAAGAAGCAATATTAATAAAAATCTTAGGATATACGCAACAAGTTACAGTCATACAGTCAACATGGGAGGAAATGGGTGATAGGAATGATGAGAAAAACTAGTAGAATAGAAGTGCAGATTTAGTAGAAAGTCTGACAGTTTTGAGGGAATTATTTGTTTAGTAGAGTGATGGCGTTCGGGAAAAAACTGTTCTTGTGTCTAGTTGTCTTGGTGTGCAGTACTCTGTAGCGACGTTTTGAGGGTAGGAGTTGAAACAATTTGTGTCCAGGATGCGAGGGGTCAGTAAATATTTTACCCGCCCTCTTTTTGACTTGTGCAGTATACAGGTCCTCAATGGAAGGCATTGTAATTGTCATTTTTTCCTCTCAGTGTTAGTTTTTTTCTTAAAAATTTAAGGGTGCTGTTGGAAATGATAATATATTATTTCTTAAATCTAGAAAAATGAAAGGTTAAATATCATGGAGATTTATAATAAATGCCCCTAAATTTTTTTCTTACAATGAAGATAAAAAAGACAGCACTTGCTACTAGATTACAATATAATTTTATAAACCTTGTATTTTACTCTGATAGTATCTTGACATGTTTTACCATCCTTGCTACAGAAGAATGTTTGAATATGTACATACATGTGTGAAGCACTTCTTTTCAGAAAAAGTTACATTTTTTCAGGCCTGCTGGGCTGAACTTGCTCCCAGGGATTTTTTCCCTGTGTATGTGTGTCTATGGCTGGTGGTTGTAACTGTATCTACTCCTTTACTCAATAAGATAATTAACCTCATCCATGTTTTGCTCCAAGGCAAGTGCCTTACACAGCTCTTATTTTGGATTGCATTAAACATAGTAGGATTTTGTGGCATGCTTTAGCAGGCCTATGACATGCTTATTGAAGAACAGAGAGGTTTTATAGCTGCACTATTCAGGAAAGCCAGTTTGAGCACGGTTTCTACATTACTTACTTACCATGGGATAACATAGGATGCAAATGTAGTCCTAATGCCGTTCAGTCAAATTAAATGCAAACAGACTAATGAATTATTTGATTATGTCATGTGCCATAATTGTGTGGGTGGTAAGGAACCCCATAGACAGACACTCTCTATATCGCCAGGCATGGGGGAATTAAGACATCTCCCCCAGGCTTTCTTATATTTTATGTTTGGTATGTATGTGTTGTATGGTTTTTAAATTGTTGGGGTTTTTTAATGTAATTTCATTATTAGATTTGTTCCATTGTTATACCGTTTTTATTGTTGTTGTGAGCCGCCCCGAGTCTTCGGAGAGGGGCGGCATACAAATCTAATAAATTGAATTGAATTGAATTGAATCATCTGTTGCCAACTTGGCCTCTGAGATTTTTCTAATGCTGTACTCAAAATTACTGCTATAATTGAGTCCACCCAATTTATTTCTTTTTTGCTTTTTTCACATTGCACATTAGCTCTAAATATCACGTGTTTTAAATATGACAATTTGAGCTTGGACTATCCATCGTATTTGCAACCTTCTCCACTATCAACTATTAATTTAAAAGCATCAATATTTTTTCCATCCTGCTTCTCAATGTTCAACTTCCAGCTCCATATTCTGAAACTATTAGCAGCATAGTTATTTTTATATTTTTATATTAAATATTATAATTATAATCCTTGAAGGTACAGGTCCTTTTCCAAGGCTTTTATGGCTGCTGTGGCATGTAACTGGATTGCTGATTCCTTTGTTGTTTGTGATTGATTTTATAAAGCAGAAGCTATCCACAATTATCTTCATTGTTGATTCTAATGCTGGTTGCTGTATATGTTGACATTTGTTATGTCTTCTTTATATTTAATTTCCCATTTTCTTACAGTATTCTCAATACCATAACTTTTATATCATTATCATTTTCAGTTATCAGAGTAGTGTCTTCAGTCCTATTGATGACAATTGGGGGTTACCTTTCTCCAGTTTTAAAAACCATAATCATCTGCTTCCAAGTCAATTTATTTATTTATTTATTTATTCGTTCATTCATTCATTCATTCATTCATTCATTTATTAGATTTGTATGCCACCCCTCTCCGTAGACCCGGGGCAATTATTATTCTCACAATAATTTTATTTGTTTTACTTTATTTGATTTCTATAGCCACTCATCTCAACCAATGATTCTGGGTTGCATACATCATCATAAAGACATAAAATGAAATAATCCAGAGAATAAGATCTTTGGCAGAACAGCACGTCTCCTTGTTCCCACCAGCTGACATTTCTTGGCTCTAGCCTATGTATCCAGCATATTGCTTGAACAAATATGCAAAGAATATACAGTCTTGTCTCACTCCTATGCTGACACTGACTGTTTTGCTACATTTCACTTGGATGGTGGCTTCCTCTTTGCATAAGGACAATAAAATTCTATAACATACCTGTTTTTTTTCTTAAGGACATTTCACAAATTCTCATAGTTGATACAATTAAGGGTTCTTTCCATAATCAATTAGCTGATAACCTGGTGTTGACCAGGTATTTATAGACGTCGAAGTCTTTGTCTGACAGGGAGCCATTGAGAGGGGCCATTCTTCCCCCTCCTCCCAAGCCCATCATCCTGCCCTCTCCCTTCCCCCTCCCATGTGCTCCTCTTTTTCGCCCTGTCTATGATCCTGGCACTTTGCCCCAAACCCATCAGGTGCTTCCCCACTGGTCCACTGGAGGACGAATGTCGTAGGTGGTTTTCTAGAGGTTTTCCAGACATAATAATAATAATAATAATAATAATAATAATAATAATAATAATAATAATAATAATCTTCTGATTAGATTTAGTCAGAAACTTTAGATGGACTAAAATTCAACTCAGTGGCTGGTCTTGACACTATTGTGTAACACCACTCCTGCAGGAGTATTGTACTGTTGCACATGTCCTGAGATGAAAAGGAGTCTCTGGAGAGGGGCGGCATACAAATCCAATAAATAAAATAAATAAATGGAATCAGCAGCATCTAGAAACAATAGTCTTGACATTGGTGATTCCAATAACACTGCTTAAGGAAAATGCCTCCAACCAGAGTGGGCTGCTAAGGTGGAACAGTGACATGTGCTCACCCCCGTGGCTCTGAGTGCTAGCGGAGTCCAGCGCAATTATGCTACTGCACCTGGGCAGGTAGCGAAATCATGCATGGACATGCAGTTGTGCCTGTGGAGGGCAAGTGGACAGCCCTGTCTATGATTCTGGCACTTTGCCCAAAACCCATCAGGTGCTTCCCCCTTGGTCCACTGGAGGGCGAATGTCATAGGTGGTTTTCCAGAGGAAGCTGCGAAGGAACTGACATCACAAACAATTGCCGCTCCAGGATGCTGCATTCGCACTTCTTAACAGCCTTGTGTTCCAGAATTACAGTGGAACACACACACACACACAAACACATACACCAGGGGTGTCTCCCCCCCCCAAAGTATTTGTTTTCATAGGGTAAGTCATCTGTGTATCAGATTTGATTGAAATTGCTCAAGGTGTCTCAGAGTTATCCTGGAACATACATATACACACAAACACACAGAGGTTCCTTTAGCCTTTTCAATTTTCTGTTATTCAGTGTGCATCACCAGTAAGATATCTTGTTCCTTGGCCTTTTCAGATGACCCTGATAAACATATGTAGAAGCTGTTGCCCAGGCAACAGGAGCTGATATATTATTATTATTTTGTTAAGTTTAGAACAGCCAGATAACATTTGGAAGTGATTCAAACAGATCCCTCCCTAATTTATTTTTTTAATTATAAGAAAGGGGAAGAGGTAACAGCTTAATAAGACTTGTAAGATTCTGTTATTATAGGAATTTTAAAAGAGTGAAGATATTGGGCACATTGGTATAGGTTTCTGTAATTCAGAAGTACAGGTTGTTGTTGGACAGATTGATGTAAGTAACAATTATCCTACAGATCCACCAAACGTTTCCTTCACAGTCAAAGCTCTAGTTCTTGAATTATTTCATGCTGCAGTATGTTGCAATTCACTAAGGTATGTGGGAGCGTCTGTGTGTATGGATGTATGGATGTATGCAGGGGTGGGCATCAGGCAGGATGGGGTAGAACGCAGTTCCACCGGCGGAAATGAAGCTGCATGTGCAGCTACAGTAGACCGGTAGCAGTCACTTCCTGGATTACCAGTATCAGCTCAGCTCTCTTTCCCCCCCCTCCTGCTGCTGCTGCGTGTGCCTTGCTTTTTTCCTCTTTCCTCCTTCCTGGCCTCAGATGAGCTTCCTTGTCTCCTGCCTGGCTCCCCTCCAGCCTCACGCGGCTACCTCCTGAGGCCAGGAAGGAGGAAACAGGAAAAAAGCAAGGAGTACGCAGCAGCAGCAGCAGCAGGAAAAAAAGGAGAGTCGAGCCGAGCCACGCCAAAGCAGTCTGGTCTTTTTCCCCTTGCAAAACCCTCACTCCACCCGTAGCTGAGATGAAAAGGCATCGTGCGGCAATAATAACTTTGTGACTCTCCCTCGGCTTTCCGATATTTTTAAACCCCCCCCTCCCGTCCTCCTCCTCAGAAAGCGGCAGGGAGACCAGCACCAGCAGGAGTTGTGTGGGGTCCTTTTCCTCCCCCTTCTTTTCTCAACAGCTGATAGGCACCTGTTTGCCTAGCTACCCAGCCAGAGGCAGGGGGCGACCCAGGAAGTAGAGCATGGGAAATGCGAAGCAAATTGTCACCCCAGTGAACGACACTGGTGAGGTTGTAAGTCGAGGTCTTAACAGTTCACTTGAACAATGATGATCATTTAAGCCACTCCCACCTGGTCAAATGGCTGGCAAGCCACTCCTACCCAGTTACATGACCATCAAGCCACACCCACAAAATAAGCCACACCCACAGTGTGGCAGTAAAATTTTTGACTGCCCATTACTGTATGTATGTACAGTATGTATGTATATATGTATGTATGTATGTGTGTATGTGTGTATGTATATATGCTTGTAATAGTGGTACTATGATAGTAGCTACTGTTGATTCTTTTCTACTTTTGATTACTCAAGGTCCCTTTGTGTGAATATCTGACAGTAAATTTTAAATTGCTTAATACCTTTTGAGGCTTCAAGCATTGCCCCTAGTGGAAAATACAAAATCAAATTATTGTGATAAGCACATCACATAATCCCAAGCAATAAAATGCAAGGACCTAAAATCCCTTTGCAAACTACTTGGCAACTATCCCTAACTCTGAAAGCATCTTTTTCCCTTCTCTAATTTAACAAGACTTTCCATCAGCCAAACTTTATCACCTATAAAACAAACTTTAGGTCTGCTGGGTATTTGAGCAGAATTAAATTCCCTCCAACACACATACATACACACACACACACTTCATTTTTAAATTGTTTCCTTTCTACTTGTCTTAATGAGAGAGAATTAACTATCCTTGCACCAGGATTATCAAAGGGGTTTTTTGCTTCTAGTTGAAGAGGATGAAAACAAAATATTATAATGAATCTTCCATATCAAAAATATCTTTCAAAATCCAGGGTTGTTTTGTTTTTTCTTAGGCTTCTAATGCTAGAGAGCTAGAGATTTCTGCATGAACAATTATTTTTGCTCTTCTGAAGACTTGATAACTTTTTAATGATAAAATGAAGCATTGAGAAGTTTAAATATGACATTTCAGCTTCGCTTTGACTGAATGAAACAACTGGCATTGATTTTATTAACATCTAAAATAAGTTAATATTTTTCCATTTAGTAGTTAGTTAAAATCACAATTAACATTGTATGTAATATTTAAAGAAAGCCACAAAAGTATCACAGATATCTTTTAGATGAAAGAAAGCTTTTAATTTCCCCAGATAAAGATAAACAGAACAAAGTACTCACCATCCACAAATTTGCACAAAGGAAGAGTAAACTGCTATGACTTACAATTCCAAATCTGCCCATGACCTTCAAAATCTTGGATGAAGCCTCCAAAATTTCTCCAGGACTGTTATTTTCAGGAAGAACACAAATAGTGGGGGGAAATGAATTCCTTAATGTCTTAAGGAATTAATGACAAGCTGAAAGAAGTCACGTTTGTGAAGCAAGCTAGTATACATCTAAAAGTCCTTAAATAACTCTGGTGCAAAAAAGTAGTTCTTTCCACAAAAATGCTAATGAAGAAAGAACAAGTGGACTGGAAAAAAAATATTTTAATGCCTTATGTTGTAACTATTGTGGAAAAAAGCAAATGTCAAGTATCACCAAACAATTTGGGTTATCATTTCAATTTATTTCAATTCTGATCATGAACTGGCCAAAAAAATCAATCGGAGTGGGAGTAACTTCCAACTTCCTGCTGGCTTCCCTATTGAATTTCCTTGTGAGAAGCTTGAAGTTAATAATCGGAAACCGCCCCCTTCCTTTTCCTTCTCAGAATAAGAGTTAGAAGGGACCTTGAAGGTCTTTTTTACAGCTTAGGCAGGAAACCCTATATGATTTCTGACAAACTGTTGTCCCTTCTCTTTTTAAAAACTTCTAATTTTGGAGCATTCATAACTTCTGAAGGCAAGTCATTCCACTAGATAATTGTTCTCACTGTTAGGAAATTTCTCCTTAGCCCTAGATTGCGTCTCTCCTTGATTAGTTTCCATGCATTGCTTCTTATCCTACCTTCATATATTTTAGCTTCCCAGTAGGCAAGTAAAGGAAGTAGGGAGCAAAGGATAGTGCAGAATGCAGCTGCGAGAGCAATCATGGGCTTCCCAAGGTATGCCCATGTTACACCAACACTCCGCAGTCTGCATTGGTTGCCGATCAATTTCCGGTCCCAATTCAAAGTGTTGGTTATGACCTATAAAGCCCTTCATGGCATCGGACCAGAATATCTCCGGGACCGCCTTCTGCTGCACAAATCCCAGCGACCGGTTAGGTCCCACAGAGTTTATTTTATTTTATTTATTTTATTTTATTTATTGGATTTAAATCCCGCCCCTCTCCGCAGATGCAGAGTTGGCCTTCTCCGGGTCCCGTCAACTAAACAATGTCGTTTGGCGGGACCAAGGGGAAGAGCCTTCTCTGTGGCTGCCCTGACCCTTTGGAACCAGCTCCCCCCGGATATTCAGAACTGCCCCCACCCTCCTTGCCTTTCGTAAAGTTCTTAAGACCCATCTCTGCCATCAGGCATGGGGGAACTAAGACATCTCCCCCGGGCCTTTACAGTTTATACATGGTATGTTTCTGTGTATGCTTGCTTTTAATAATGGGGTTATTAGTGTTTTTTAAATTATTAGATTTGTTCTTACATTGTCTTTGTTATTGTTGTGAGACGCCCCGAGTCTACGGAGAGGGGCGGCATACAAATCTAATAAATGAATGAATGAATGAATGAATGAATGAATGAATAAATAAATAAATAAACAAATAGTGAAACTGGCTGGAAATTATAATGGGACTTTGAAAATGAAGTTCAGGTGATGAGTCAGGGAAGACATGCAGGGGTTGTCATGGGTTAGAAAGTGCATCAGGTATACAAGAAGTGCCATACACATTGGTATAGAGGGATAATGCAGATCAGGGAGAGAATTTGGAAGTGGGCAAGAGGTGTATTGGAGAAGACGTGCAGAGGAGACATGGGTTGGGGAAAGTGCAGGGTGGCAGCACAAGCCAAGAGAGCATGGACTGGTAAGGATACACAGAGTTCATTCCTCCCATCCTTCTGTCTGCAGCAGACACATAAATGGCTACTGCTAGGTTGGGGAGAGAATGAAGACGGACTGGGAAACTCACAGAATGTTGAAAATGAAGGTCATTGGACTATAGCAGCAGCCAATAGCACTGAACCCAAATTTCATTCCATCAGGAGTCATAGGTCACAGAATTTGGAAACAATCTGCCAGCTAGCCCATTTGAGGTACCTTGGTTTACAAAGAGTTAATAGTTGCTTTTTATGCACCATTTTGCCCAATTAAAGGTCATTCATTCATTCATTTATTTATTTATTTATTAGATTTGTATGCCACCCCTCTCCGCAGACTCGGGGCGGCTAACAGCAGTAAAAAAGACAAATATAACAAATCTAATATAAAAAGTAATTTTAAAAACCCCAATTTAAGAGACCAATCATACAAACAGACATACCATGCATAAATTTTATAAGCCTAGGGGGAAGGGAATATCTCAATTCCCTAATGCCTGACGACAGAGGTGGGTTTTAAGGGGTTTGAGAAAGGCAAGAAGGGTGGGGGCAACCCTGATATCCGGGGGGGGAGTTGGTTCCAGAGGGTCGGGGCCGTCACAGAGAAGGCTCTTCCCCTGGGTCCCACCAAACGACATTGTTTAGTCGACGGGACCCAGAGAAGACCAACTCTGTGGGACCTAACCGGTCACTGGGATTCGTGCGGCAGAAGACGGTCCCGGAGATATTCTGGTCCGATGCCATGAAGAGCTTTATAGGTCATAACCAACACTTTGAATTGTGACCGGAAACCGATCGGCAACCAATGCAGACTGCGGAGTGTTGGTGTGACATGTGCATATTTATGAAAGCCCATGATAGCTCTCGCAGCTGCATTCTGCACAATCTGAAGTTTCTGAACACTTTTCAAAGGTAGCCCCATGTAGAGAGCGTTACAGTAGTCGAGTCTCGAGGTGATGAGGGCATGAGTGACTGTGAGCAATGAGTCCCAGTCCAGATAGGGCCGCAACTGGTGCACCAGGCAGACCTGGGCAAACGCCCCCCTCGCCACAGCTGAATTTTAGTAGTATGGAGGGATAGATAGATAGACATGCAGACATATGGATTTAAGTAAAACTGCCAAATACACCTCAGGACTTAAACAGTATCTACATGGGGAGAAGTTAGCTTTCAATTACTGTATATGGTATTTCATACCCACTAATTAACGATACCTAGATAAATCTCAATAAAAATATAATCACAGCAATTGGAAAAGGTTATTTCAGAAATCTGATGAAGAATTCTATTAGAAATGTGTTCATGATGTACACAATTCCCAACTTCTCTTCAGTGTGGTTAAACATCTTTGAAGACTAGTGTCTATTTTCCCATAGGATATAAAATATTAATGCATACTTTTATGTATGTTGTGACATGCCTTCTAGTATATTTCCCAACAGTAATATATTCTTTGTGGATTTGTTTTTATTCAAACAGAATCTCCTTGAAACCAGATTTGTTTTTCAGCTTCATAGTGGGAATTGTTTTCCAAAAAATAAATAAGTAACAAAATCTGTTTCCAGTGTGTTATCTATTATGTTAACCAGTTAAATACCAGAGCAATCCTGAATTCCATTCATAGTTTACAAACAATTACACAACAGAACTAGAATGACTGACAGGTTAGTTGAATGTAGGTATGCTTAGCTCTTTAGAAGAGTCAACCTTTTACTGACTTCATTAATTTGACTTTTTCACCACAATCTCATATTTCACACACAGGGATCTGTGGAGATCCCTGTTTCAAAACTGCTATAGTTTCTAGGTTTCTTCGATGAGAGCCCACTTCCAACATGCACCATATAACTGGGGATGGCTCCAGTGGTGGCTTGCTGCCAGTTCAGCCTGGTTGTTAGAACTGGTAGTGCCGGCAACATAAGACTCCATCCACCTGCCCAGATGCTTCTGCGCATGCGCAGAAGTGTTGCATGAGTTTATGCACAAACAGGTAGTGAAGGGTCTTAGAACCCATTACTGGATGGCTCCCACAAAACTTCTTCAGCTTCTTTTCATCTGCCATAGTGGCACCTCATTCATCTTTGAGGTGATTGTCCACAATATTTTTCTCAGCTGCCTGAAAGGCTTGGGTTTTAAGACCAGGGTTTGTGATGTTTTTACTCCTAAGGGCACAGTTTCATTTAGTGGTTGCAGCGAGGAAGAGATCAGACTTCCAAATACTCTGTTGTGAAATGAGTGTGACTTAGAACTTCTCCCGTCCTATTGAAGCTGCTAGGAGAGATCATCTGCCAGTTCAAGGTGAGGTATTATCAATATGAAACATAGAAACATAGAAGATTGACGGCAGAAAAAGACCTCATGGTCCATCTAGTCTGCCCTTATACTATTTCCTGTATTTTATCTTAGGATGGATATATGTTTATCCCAGGCATGTTTAAATTCAGTTACTGTGGATTTACCAACCACGTCTGCTGGAAATTTGTTCCAAGCATCTATTACTCTTTCAGTAAAATAATATTTTCTCACATTGTTTCTGATCTTTCCCCCAACTAACCTCAAGGTGCCCTCTTGTTCTTGCATTCGCTTTCCTATTAAAAACACTTCCCACCTGAACTTTATTTAACCCTTTAACATATTTAAATGTATAGTCTATAGATCATGTCCCCCGCCTTTCCCTTCTGTCCTCCAGACTATACAGATTGAGTTCATGAAGTCTTTCCTCATAAGTTTTATGCTTAAGACCTTCCACCATTTTGGTAGCCTTTCTTTGGACTCGTTCAGTTTTATCAATATCTTTTTGTAGGTGAGGTCTCCAGAACTGAACACAATATGCTTAGGATCCCTAATCATGCATCTAGTCCCAAGCCTCAATGGGACATGCAGTAGAAACCCATTCAACATGCTTGGAGAATCCCAGTACAGTAGTACCTCTAGATACGAGCTGCTCCACATGCGAGTATTTCAAGATACGAGCCAGGAGGGGAGAGACATTTCTGTTCAAGTTCCGAGCTCAAATTCGGGATACGAGCCGAGCCTCCACTAGGTGGCGCAAGAATCCTTGCTTTTGGTTATCTCGGAGGGGAAAAACAAAGTCTAAAGCAATTTGTTCCAAATACGAGTTTGCTCGAGATTCTGGAACGAATTATGCTCGTATCTAGGGGTACTACTGTATTTAGATAGGGGGAAAACAGGTTCCGACCCAATCTGGGTTAGATTTGACAGAAATATTGGATCATCAAGGATTTCACTCTTGATGGGATTGCAGCTTTTCAGAAACAGTACTGACTCTTGCTCGGGGAATAGGTGGAAGCCATGTCCAAGAGAGATTGTCCTCAGCTTTGGCTGCATCTTACCTGGAACAGGATGCTTTGCGGATACTCGCTCATGCTCTTGTCATGAAAAATTACCCCTAAGTCTTCCAAAAATTTTTTATTGTTTATAAAATTCATTCATAAAAAACCCCAAAACTTTAATGTAATCCAATCCTGTCTTTGGAAAAGGGCTGCATACAAATATAATAATAATAATAATAATAATAATAATAATAATAATAATAGATTAGATTAGATTAGATTTATTGGATTTATATGCCGCCCCTTTCCGTACACTCGGGGCGGCTCACAACAATGGTAAACAATACATAGTAACAAATCTAATATTTAGCAATCTAAATTACAGTTTTAAGTTAAAAAAATATAATAATAATAATCATCATCATCATCATCATCATCATCATCATCATCATCTTCTGATTAGATTTAGTCAGAAACTTTAGATGGACTAAAATTCAACTCAGTGGCTGGTCTTGATACTATTGTGTAACACCACTCCTGCAGGAGTATTGTACTATTGCACATGTCCTGAGATGAAAAGGAAATGGAATCAGCAGCATCTAGAAACAATAGTCTTGACATCGGTGATTCCAACAGTGATAGAGCCAATAACACTGCTTAAGGAAAATGCCTCCAACCAGAGGTGGGCTGCTAAGGTGGAACAGTGACATGTGCTTACCCCCATGTCTCTGAGTGCTAGCGGAGTCCAGCGCAATTATGCTACTGCACCTGGGCAGGTAGCGAAATCATGCACGGACATGCAGCTGTGCCTGTGGAGGGCAAGTGGACAGGCTGCTCACAGCAGAGCTGCCATGAGTGGTGCGACAAAGCGACTGGCAGCTCTTACCTTGTTTTGGCCGGTTTCTGGGATTTTTTGCTTCTGCACATGCGCAGAAGCAAAAAAAAACCTTGGAAATCTCACACACATGCATGTACAGAAGCTGAATCCTGCACCGGGCGCAAGCACACCCCTGTGCTCCTAGCCCATTCTGGTAGCACCGGAAATGGTGGCCCGCCACTGTTCCAACCATTCACAGTCTCCCAGGTTCAGGGTTAACTACCCTCGGCAAGAAATAAAGATTCAACAACAGAAACCAGCCCATAGAAGAGCCAGTGTTGAGCATGTTCCCACAGCTTTGTCCACAGTGGAGGCTAAGCATCACTGGTGATTGGATTTAGAATTCTGTATTCTATCTCCATGGGTTTTGTGTCTGTTTCCTTGGATTCATTGCTTTTTTATCAGGTTCCTGATCTCAACACATGCCAACTTTGTTGACTACATTTATAGTTACCCTCTTAAGATAATGGTAAGAAGGACTCTCATCTTCTAAAAGTTCTTCCGTCTGAGTTTTGCTTATCATTGAGTGTGACAGGCATTCAACTTGCTCTACTGTTGGCTGGCAGACAACAGTGTCAGATAGACAAAGGTGCTGCTCTGGCTGCAGTCCAAGTCAAGATATTGGTTTTTCTCCTTAAAGCCCTGTATGACTTGGGGCCTGGGTAGTCAAGAGATCACCTCTCCAAATTTATAAAACAAACCCAGGTAGAGACCTTACAATACTTTGATTTGAATTCAGAAACATTAAATGCCCAAATGTTTGAATAGGAAGTGTATATCCAAGATTGAACCAGTGCTTATGCATCACACAAAAATAAGATGAAAAAAAAATAACAGGGAAAATAATTTATAAGATGAACTGAAATGTTTACTGTATGTTTACTGTAATGCACTTGGGGGAAAGGAATCCTCAATCTGAGTATTGTATTAGCAGTTCTGTGTTAGCAAAAACTTCAGAAGAAAAGGATTTAGGGGTAGTGATTTCAGACAGTCTCAAAATGGGTGAACAGTGCAGTCAGGCGGTAGGGAAAGCAAGTAGGATGCTTGGCTGCATAGCTAGAGGTATAACAAGCAGGAAGAGGGAGATTATGATCCCGCTATATAGAGTGCTGGTGAGACCACATTTGGAATACTGGGTTCAGTTCTGGAGACCTCACGTACAAAAAGATATTGACAATATTGAACGGGTCCAAAGACGGGCTACAAGAAACGTATCAGGAAAGAAAGTATTGTCTGGAGGACAGAAGGAAAAGGGGGGACATGATTGAAACATTTAAATATGTTAAAGGGTTAAATAAGGTCCAGGAGGGAAGTGTTTTTAATAGGAAAGTGAACACAAGAACAAGGGAACACAATCTGAAGTTAGTTGGGGGAAAGATCAAAAGCAATATGAGAAAATATTATTTTACTGAAAGAGTAGTAGATCCTTGGAACAAACTTCCAGAAGACGTGGTAGATAAATCCACAGTAACTGAATTTAAACATGCCTGGGATAAACATATATCCATCCTAAGATAAAATACAGGAAATAGTATAAGGGCAGACTAGATGGACCATGAGGTCTTTTTCTGCCGTCAGACTTCTATGTTTCTATGTTTCTATGAACATAAATGCCCATCTACATTTTTAAAGTTTATTCAAAACTGTAAGTGACTCCGTATGTGCATGGATTTGACATTTTATTTTGTATCTGATAAATCAATCAGTGCTCAAGTTGAAACCCAAGCGTCTCCTTTTTCATTTTTCTTTTGGATTCAATCGTTTTCTTTTAGTTAGTCTTCATTCTTACAATGAACAAATTGGTTGGATGGCATTCTCTTTGACTTAAAATTCAATAATCTTGTCAAATGATAGAGCACCCAGAAATCCAATTAGTACAAAACACTATTCCTTCACCAGTCTTGTTCCAAAGGACATTGTGTGACTCCTGGGTTGAGCCAACTTCAATGCCATTGACTTCTTGCCACATTAAGAATCGCTAGAATAAAGAAAAAAATAATAATAATCGTTATTCCAAGTACTATTGCCTGACATTATTATACTGGACGCATCACAATCAAGCTTTCACTGTCAACAGCTTACCGCATTCATGGAGAATAGAAAATTAGAAAGTCATGTCCATAATCTTTGAACCTATCACTCTCCACATCAAGCATGAATGCTGAAATACCAGGGATTGATTGGTTTGTTTGCTTTCTATTTATTTTATTTAGGTAGCCACTCACTCATCATGCAACCTGGGCAGCTAATAACCACTAAAAAGCACCAACAAAATTATAGAACAGCAGTTAAACATATCATTCCCAAGGCGGTTCATACATTCATAAAGAATAAAAACTTAATGCATATAAAATTATCCTCCTGGTAAGTCTGCTCCATCGGATTGACATTGGAGGGTAGAACTAACATCATAGGACAGGGATGGCGAACCTTTTTTTCCCCGGGTGCCAAAAGAACGTGGGTATGTGCTCACATAATTCATTGCCTAAGGAGGGTGAAAACAGCTTCCCCTGCCCCACAGAAGCCCTCTGGAGGCCAAAAATAGCCTGCTTCTTAACTTCAGGTGGGCCCAGTAGACTCATGTTTTGCCCTCCCCAGGCCCCAAAAGGTTGCCCCCCTTCGAGGCTCTCTAGAAGCTAAGGTAACGGCTTGCGTGCCAGCAGATATGGCTCCACGTGCCACCTGCGGCACCAGTGCCATAGGTTCGCCATCACTGTCTTAGGACAGTGGAACAAACTATTAAAATCATAAGACTAAAAACACTGTGGGTTCAGAAGTTTTCTATAACACAAAATAGAGACTGCAGTTATCCAACTTTATCCCTTTTAGTGTGTTCATCTGTTAATACAAATCTAATAAACAACAACAACAACAACAACAACAACAACAACAACAATAATAATAAAGGCATTAGCTTTTCAAATGGAAGAAATTATTTTATACTAAAGGAGGTTTTACTGTATGCCTAACATAGCATAGTTATCTGTAAATGCCAGCCTGAAGGCTCTAAGCAGTACCTTTGATAATTCCCCCCACCCCACATATTAAAAGCCACCTGGCTTACATTCAAAGTAAGTGGTGGCATAACAGCCATTGGATTCTACTGTCATTTCACAGGATTACCATATTGAGTACTGTGTCTTGTTGCTTTTAAGAGGTATTTTTTTACTATTCTTCACTTTCCAAAGACCTTCTAAGGCCATGTTTCTTTTCTATTTCTTTTAAACCAGTAGTTTTACAAAGGGAATTAGCAACCAACACGTTTTGCTCTAAGCCACTCAATCAATCCTTTTTCTGCATAAGAATACTCACCCATTGTTGTGGTTGGCTCGTGGCCAGCTCCTCTGGCCACTGATTTTGATTCAGAGGAGCCAGGTCCATCAGATCAAAGAAGACCTGTCTGGCTTAACAAGGAGTCAGACAGTGAAGGGGAAGGAGAAGTGGATATGGAAGGGTGCCGGAGAGGCAGGGAGACCTGCAGAGCCTGTAGAATCTCCAGTCAGAGCCTCATCTGAGTCAGACGAGGAAGGGGTGATGGATGATCCCATCCTAAATGTCAGGGTGCGTAGAATGCTGGGATGCCAGGAGCAACTGCGCAAAAGCAGATGAAGATTCTAAGGCACAGCTATCAGTAATCAAGAAAGCCGCAGCAGGGTTAAAAAGGGAAGGGCTGTGAAAGGTGGTGTGGGAATTTATTGTTCGGATTTGAGAGAGGCATTGATGCTTCGTGGTTTAGTTTTTCCTTTGGACAACTTTGGAATTCTGACATTCAAGCTAAGTGAGTAATTGGCTGACGTAAGACAGAGAGACTTTTGTTGCCAGTTTGAGTCATTAACCCTTGGACTCATAAACCAGCATTCCCTTTACAGTTGCTGTGGCATTAAGCCAATTTTGTACATAAAGAAACCTTTTGCAAGCTTCTCTCTGTGTGTTTGTATATTGCCCTGTTGGGTGGCCAGCCGGCCAAGCAGAATACCCATGTGTGTGAATCACAGAGAATTATAAGGAAGAACTGGTTTCAGAATTCGCCAATCATTGCAGTTCTTCACGTTCCCATCTCCTACCTTGCTTGCTTGTCACCATTTCTTTGAATCCACTTTCTCTTTTCTAGGAATTGAAGTTATTTGACAGCTGCATGGTATAATAAGGCAGGAGGAGTCCTAAGATGTCTGTAGTTCTGACAGGTTCCATTAGGGAGGTCTGATACATTTGCAGATGACCAGTGGAAGAATTGCAGTTGTAGATTCTTCCTCCTGTTCAGATGACGGAAAAGGCATGCATTCATACAAATTCTCACACATATTTTATAAAAACCTTTTGGTGTAATAACCAAAAATAACCCCTTGACTGTATACAGTTGAAAAGCAGCATAATATTTAAGAATGTTTTAAAAAGTTATGTGACCAATGAATAATAAATTGATCATGTGTGCAGGTCAAAAATGTACGTGGTGCAATTGTACTTCTGAAAGTTGAAGTTATTTACTGAGACCAAGGTTTAGAATAGTTAAATTCATAGTTCTTTCCCTCCCACATGTCTGCTTAATAGTATTACACCATAAATGGGTTTTCGGTTTAATTAATGCTTAGATAATAGAAGGATTACACTGAGCCACATGCATATTTCATCCCTCTGTGCCTGTTTTTTTATTCTGATGATTATACAAAAATCTTTAATACTCATAATGTTACCCATATGTCAACTGGAAATCCCCAGAAATCTGCAAAACTGGGAATGAAAAGGATAGTAATATATTCAGGAAGCTAAATGAAGTCCTAAACCATGTTAGCAGTTGAAGATACTTCAACCGCAGTCCTAATAATTCTAGCTTCTTAACATACAAAATGCTGTTTTTCCACCATTTACCTTATTATATCTGGATCTCTTAAATCATTTAACTGACTGCTTCCTCTCTTTCTCCCTCCCTTAGACAGCTCTTAGATTGAAAGTGTAGCACTGTGGCATCTGTGCTATTGCCCCAAGTGCTATTCCTATGTGTTACAATCAGTACAGCTTTTCCTTAGATTTATGTTTCTGGCATATGGACAGCTGGAAGTCATTTCAAGAGACCATTGCATGTCCTCATTTCTTCAATATAATATCCCCATCCACAAGACATCAATTTAAACGTCTTCCCTTTTTAGAATCATTCATTTGATATTTAATCAGTGCTGTGAAAATGCCATTGAACAGAATAACAGCTATGTTCATACATTAAATTTTTTTTGAATATTGCAGTAAACTGCAAATATTCAGAAGGTAATTTGCTTTACTGACCCTGCTATCCTGATCTTCTGAATGTGCATAGCTATTGTTTTTTGCTTTCTAGATTTTTGCCAACGTTCAGACACTACAGTAATGTAAAATGTAAGAGATTCAAGAATTGTGTGGGTTTATAATATACTTGTTTTTTCACACTTCCACAAATGCATTGTTTCTATGCCAGAAACCTGGAAGTGTTATAAAATCAAAATGGGTATGCCTATGATTTGCATTATGTGGCAAAACTTTATCTGGTTCTGTTCCCCTCCATGCAAATACATTAACTTCTCTGCATTTAATGTCAGTATTATCTGCATAGTTTAAGAGGTTATGGGTAGGTAATTTATTGTAGAATATGTGATATGCCTTTTTGTATGATTTTCTGTGGTTTCAACTGTATTGTTTTGCTGCCTTTATATTATTTTTAACTGTGAGCTATTCAGAGTCATGTATTTAGATGGGCAACTATACAGCATTTGATGAGATTTCTCTTTCTCTGAAAAATAAGCTACTTAGTTCTGTATAGCCCATGTTGTTTTCAAGATCTGGAAAAGAATGATTCATCTTGATTACCCAAAATAATGATACATGTAGTATTCAGTACCAAAGCAAAAACATTTGGTGTTTTGCTTTTGTAGACTGCTGTCTGACGGAATCTTATTTATGTGTTAGATGGTGTTTGGGGGCAGTAACTAAATTTCCATTATGAAAGTGTTTTGCAGAGCCTGAAGTAATAGTTCCATTTGTTTTCTTCACATTATTCCATTTTCCTATTTTTCCTCTTAATTTAATCTTTCACCTTCCCATAATTCATCACACTTCATTAGTTCCCTCTGAGAACAAGCTACATTTCCCCTATACCAGTTCTAGTAAATAGGCTGAAAATTAGATTTTTGTACCTATAACATTCAGTGTCTCTTGTGTTCTGTGGAACTGACGGCATTCCTTCGGCAATGAATCAATCTTCTTTGGAGAAGTTAATGGATAACTTTCCAATTGTTTTATATTAGTCTAATCAGATTTTCTATTTCTAACCATCAAGCTGCTTTTTTTTTTTAGTCCTTTCCCAGTTCTCCTAAATATAATGTCTTATGTGAAGCATTTCTTGCACCATCAATAGATTTGTTTTTTTTAAAAAAAAAATGTTTTTCCATTTAATACTGTACTGATTTTATGCCTTTCCCCATCCTTTAATATATATCTCCTGTAATATGCTAAATAAACTGCTTGGGGAGATGTTGGTCATTTAATTTCAGCTGTGAGCTCAAGTAGGGGAAAATGGTAAATGCCTATAGGATCTTGTTCACTGCTGATAGAGAAAACAAAAACAGTTTAAAAGAAAAGATTAGATTTTAACATTTCTGTAGAATTCATCCCACCATTTCCAAAATGCCTTTTCTAATTTGTCACTTGTAAGGGGCATTTTACTCCAGGAGATAACAAAAACATTTACACATAGTGTGCTTGGGTATAGTAGCTTCATCTCTGTCTGGTTTGGTGCTGCAACCCAACAGGACCGACACAGACTTCAGAGGATAATCAGAACTGCAGAAAAAACAATCGCTGCCAACCTGCCTTCCATTGTATACTGCACGAGTCAAAAAGAGGGCGGGGAAAATATTTACTGACCCCTCACATCCTGGACACAAATTGTTTCAACTGCTACCCTCAAAATGTCACTACAGAGCACTGCACACCAAGACAACTAGACACAAGAACAGTTTTTTTCCGAATGCCATCACTCTACTAAACAAATAATTTCCTCAACACTGTCAGACTTTCTACTAAATCTGCACTTCTATTCTACTAGTTTTTCTCATCATTCCTATCACCCATTTCCTCCCATGTTGACTGTATGACTGTAACTTATTCCTTATATCCTAAGATTTTTATTAATATTGCTTCTTCATTACTTATTTGATCCCTATGACAATCATTAAGTGTTGTACCACATGATTCTTGACAAATGTGTATTTTATTTTATGTATGCTGAGAGCATATGCACCAAGACAAATTCCTTATGTGTCCAATCACACTTGGCCAATAAAAATCTATCTATCTATCTATCTATCTATCTATCTATCTATCTATCTATCTATCTATCTATCTATCTATCTATCTATCTGGTATGCAGGCTATTAAATAAATACAATGTATGATGATTTTTTAAAAAAAAAAATCTGAAGCACAGGAGAAGGGTTTACAAAACCCCTGTATTTTCTATACAGGAAATTTGCCAGCATAAATTTGCATTTTGTTGCTTTTTTTTTTCCTGGTTTATATTACCTTTTTAATATATTACTCATACTTGCCTAAAATGTTCAGATCACATCCTGGTTTCGAAATTCAAATGTCATTTTATCATTCCTTCTCTGAGTCTGCATTATCTATGCAATCTAATCCAGAGGATCCTTTGGGTTTAGAAGAAAGTATAAATCATGAAATATTGGATGAGATGATAGGTGGGTGGATATAATCTAACGCCCAAAATCATAATGTAATTGATGATACACATGGCTGTTTCGGAAAGGCATGGCTTGCAGATAACAAAAAATATGTGAAACCAGATATGTCAGAATGATTTCAAGATGAGACTTTAGTATGCCCGAACACTATTCACAATGTCCTCACTGATTATATTAGGTCAGCAAGATCAACAATCTCTAGACGGATAAGCTTTACAAATCTGTAACTGAATGTATGATGAAGCTTTGAATCTTAATGGTGTCATGTCACCCAAATGCACCTTGGCATTTTGCTTAGAATGTGGAGAAGATACACAACTGTAAATTGCAGGTTTATATAGAATAGAGTGAAAATTGTATCATGAATGAATTCATTATTCTTTCAATTTGCATAGTTTCCATTTCTTCCCAGAACATGGATGTACATTTTTACCATTCAAGACAACATATGCAAGAGATCCAGAGAAGAGTCTGACGGCACATATTATTTTGCAGATTTTACTCTGAACTGCCCAGATGGGAGATCACATAGGAGCCTTAATTTAAATAATTGAGCTTGACATCAGTTGTAGTTAAAATGATGGAGACTCTACTCAAAAAGAGGATAAATCAGCACCTAAAAACAATAACTTATTGGACCCAAATCAGCATGGCTTTACTGAAGGCAAATCATGTCAGACTAATCTCATTGATTTCTTTGACTATGTCACAAAGGTGTTGGATCAAGGTGGTGCCGTGGATATTGCCTATCTGAACTTCAGCAAAGCCTTTGATATGGTTCCACATAAAGAGCTGATAGATAAATTAGTGAAGATTGGACTTAATCCCTGGATAGTTCAATGGATTTGCAACTGGCTGAAGCGTAGACATCAGAGAGTTATTGTTAATGGGGAGTATTCTGAGCAGAGACAAGTTACAAGCGGTGTGCCACAAGAGTCTGTTCTGGGTCCTATTCTTTTTAATATGTTTGTGAGTGACATAGGGGAAGGTTTGGTAGGGAAGGTTTGCCTATTTGCCGATGACTCTAAAGTGTGCAATAGGGTTGATATTCCTGGAGGCATCTGTAATATGGTAAATGATTTAGCTTTACTAGATAAATGGTCAAAGCAATGGAAACTGCAGTTTAATGTTTCCAAATGTAAAATAATGCACTTGGGGAAAAGGAATTGGCAGTTCTGTGTTAGCAAAAACTTCAGAAGAAAAGGATTTAGGGGTAGTGATTTCTGACAGTCTCAAAATGGGTGAACAATGCAGTCAGACGGTAGGGGAAGCTAGTAGGATGCTTGGCTGCATAGCTAGAGGTATAACCAGCAGGAAGAGGGAGATTATGATCCCGCTAAATAGAGTGCTGGGGAGACCACATTTGGAATACTGTGTTCAGTTCTGGAGACCTCACCTACAAAAAGATATTGACAAAATTGAACGGGTCCAAATACGGGCTACAAGAATGGTGGAAGGTCTTAAGCATAAAACGTATCAGGAAAGACTTAATGAACTTCTGTCTGGAGGACAGAAGGAAAAGGGGGGACATGATCGAAACATTTAAATATGTTAAAGGGTTAAATAAGGTCCAGGAGGGAAGTGTTTTTAATAGGAAAGTGAACATAAGAACAAGGGGGCACAATCTGAAGTTAGTTGGGGGAAAGATCAAAAGCAACATGAGACAATATTATTTGACTGAAAGAGTAGTAGATCCTTGGAACAAACTTCCAGCAGACGTGGTAGATAAATCCACAGTAACTGAATTTAAACATGCCTGGAATAAACATATATCCATCCTAAGATAAAATACAGAAAATAGTATAAGGGCAGACTAGATGGACCATGAGGTCTTCTTCTGCCATCTATCTTCTATGTTTCTATAATTCCCCCCCAAAAGGGATTGTGGATAAAGTTAAAAATGTTTCTTTCTTCAAAACAGCTTGAGCCAATTTAAATTCCATTCTACTAAGGTTTTATTAAGGCATGAGCTTTTTAAATTCTGGATCTAGTTTATTGACTACAATCTAGAAAAAATGGAAATATATAAGGTGTCTTTGCATTTCTGTATGTTCCATACTACTCAATGACTTTGTGAGATCTGTAAATTATAATTTTCAAATATTTACCTTCCTCCCTCTATACAAAGTAGTGCATGGTGGTGTACAATCCATAATTATAATGACTTCAATAAATTTTTAAGCCATTAAATCTCAGTTCAAGCAAATGCAGAAAAACCGTGTCTTCTCTGATATCTCTAAATTATAAATGATAGCGGCAACTAGATTCTAATGAAATCTTCTTTCCCTTGTTTAATCAAGTTTCCACTGTGCGTTTTTTTCAAAAAGATGTGCTAATGGATTTGCACTCATCATGAGCAATAGTACCTTAACACAGACTGTTAACACTGTAAGATACAGGATGTTTGACAAAGATAGCGATGATTCGGGTAAGATTTCATGACACAAGCAAGACCAAATAAATATAAGGGCTAGTTTCTTTCTTACAAGAGAGTTGTAAAACAATGTTATCACAGAATAAATATTTCACCATTTTTCAGGAGTGCTGTAACTGAAAAAAAAGGTATACATGTACTCAAAGATGGAGGGAACAGAGAATACATATCAACATATGCAACCAAAAGAATAGAATAAAAATAAAAAGAATAAAAAGAATGTGAGCATCATGTCCACCCTAACATCTCTCCCAATCCACAGTACAAATAAATACTTGACTTGCTTTCCTCAACAGGTCTTTATTTATATGTAGTTATTAAAATTATTTATGTAATTACCCACCAAATTCACAAGTAATGCCTCTGGGTAGCTAACAAAGAGTTAAAAAGATCAAAACAAAATAGCTAATAAAATGTACTGCAATAAAGCACAACCAATGCCAAGGAATAAGAGAAACTTATTCCAATTCCCATGCTGCTATCAGATACATTTATCCAATACTCTGATCCAATATTGAGGGGGGGGGGGATTTTTGCAAATCTTTCTGGGTTTTTATCATATCAAAAGCCAACAAGATTTGAGCCACCTGAATTTTAGGAGATACACTATAGTTTCAGTGACAGAAAAAGCCCACTTACTGGGCCCAGCTAAGTTACATTATTTTACAGAAGCAACCCTTCTGGAGCTTGTGGAACAGACAGAAACTATTTAAGACTGAAGGACCCTCAGTTAATCTTGCCTGAAAGGCTGTAGAGGTAGAGAACTCCAAGGCAGATAGATTCCTCAAAGAACATGTTTATGTGATACATCATATCAGCACAGCTAGTGAAAACCAACTCTTAAAAGTTCCCACGGGTTTTCTCCTAATTAAAAGAGCAAATATTTATCTCCCCAGATGTCACATCATCCAATGAGAATACAGTAGTTGGTTGACAGGGTACTGGGTCACTTCTCTCCTCCCTTAACTGTCATCACCTTGGTTCCTAAAAGAAAACTTTTTGTTTTGACAATTAGTCAGCCTATCTAACCCCCCCCCCCCCCCCTTCTCTGCAGTGGTAAGATTCAACCAGTTCACATAATTTCAGCTGAACCGATTGTTAAATTGCTGGTTGGCCCCACCCTCCCCCTCACTCCTTATCTCCCATCCACCTTGACCAGTTTATTTTATTTTATTTTATTTTTATTTATTTTATTTTATTTATTTATTTATCTATTTATCTATCCATCCATCCATCCATCCATCCATCCATCCTGTTTTTCATGTATAAATTCAATATCAGTCATATAGTTTGACAACTGGATTTGCTATGGAGTTGATATTCACCTATGAGCACATATTATTATATTCCACAGCAGCATCTGTCTGTCTGTCTGTCTGTCTGTCCGTCCGTCCGTCCGTCCGTCCGTCCGTCCGTCCGTCCGTCCGTCCATCCATCCATCCATCCATCCATCCATCCATCCATCCATCCATCCATCCATCTATCTATCTATCTATCTATCTATCTATCTATCTATCTATTTATTAGATTTGTATGCCGCCCCTCTCCGGAGACTCGGAGTGGCTCACAAAAGGAATATAAAATACAAATAAATACAATGATTAAAAAAAGCAAAACAGTTAAAAACCCTTGACTAAAAACACTCACCTGCCTTTGCCACAGCTACCTGATCTCTGCATGGACGAGTGGGCATGTGGTTGATGCTTGGCTTCTAAGCGTCATAGAGGGCAGGGAAGGGAAGTGGCCAGGCTGCCGTGGCCTTTCATTGGGGCACGTGGAGCGAAATGGAGCTCCCCTTGCCACCTCTTCTCCCCTTCCCACCAGGCATGGCAGGGCTTCCTGCTCCTCACTTTCATTGTAATTTGGGAGTATGGCAGAGGGGAGGGCGGAGGAAGGGTATTCCATACTCCCAGGCCTACTGGCTTCTTCAAGGCAGCTCTTGCTCTGCCTTTTGGTATCAATGGTCAAAGATGAGGTTTTTACGGGCGGAAGAGTTTGCCGATGCCCTTGCTTCCCCCAAGCATATTTTTGCCTACCTGATTTCCAGCTCCATTGCATTCCTCCACCATCCTGTTCAGGGAAACAAAACTTTGTTGGAGAAAATGAAGCTACCTGTTATAGCCAGGACCATCTCCACTTAAACAAGCAGCAGCTGTGGTGGCTCCATTGTGCCACACCTTCTGCCAGGAAGCACAATGAGCTACCTGTGTGCACATGGTGCACTTGGAAAGAGCAAGCAAGAGAGAACCTCTGCATGTGTGTGAGAGAGAGAGACAGAAGGAGAATGAACCGGCGATCCAGGCTTCAGCTGAGGCACCCAAATGTCTTGCATCTTGAGTCTATGGAGAGGGGCGGCATACAAATCTTAATAATAATAATAATAATAATAATAATAATAATAATAATAATAATAATAATCAGCAGGGGTGGCTTCTCAGCAGCATGATCACCCCCCTCCCCAGTTAGCCAGCTCCATCTGACCTACTCCCTGAGTCTCACCATTTTCCTTGCCTGCCCCTCAAGCAGTGATAGGCTCTGAAGGACAACAGGACCTCTCATTTTTCCCACAGTGCACCATATTCTTTCTATCTCTGCTTGTCTGCTTGCAAGCGGCAATCCAACTCCAAAATAATGGATGATCTCTCTAGCACAGTGGTTCTCAACCTTTCTAATGCCGCGAACCCTTAATACAGTTCCTCATGTTGTGGTGACCCCCCAACCATAAGTCTAGCACCAATTCTCCCAATAGAGCTTTAAGCTGATTGGCAGGAAGGTCAGAGAGACATCTCCACTGTAAACACCTGATTGGTCACATTGTAAAAATAAGTTCCAAGGTGCCAGAATAGAATCTTTAGTTCCTAACACCATAGTAAATTTGTCTTTTCCCATGGTCTTCGGCGACCCCTGTGAAATTGTCAATCGACCCCCAAAGAGGTCCCAACCCCCAGGTTGAGAACCACTTCTCTAGCAGTTTCCTAGCAATGAGATATGGAGGCTGGATGGTATAAAAAGCCAGATGCTTAGTGGATCTTTTAAGAAGAGGTTTCAATGCTATGAGCAGGAATTTCAATGCTATGGGAAAGAATCATTGATCACTTCCCAATTAGTCATACTTCCAGACCCATGAAACTCTCCTTGAAGGAGAAGGATTAAGCAGATAGATAGCAGAAGCTATGCTGGGAAATGGCCTCTTCAGATCTCCATTGTGCGCATGCCGAAAGGAGACCCAGATAATAATAATAATAATAATAATAATAATAATAATAATAATAATAATAATAATTTATTAGATTTGTATGCCGCCCGTCTCCACAGACTCGGGGCAGAGAGATAACATGACTAGATGTTATTTGGCCATCCCTCTTCCTAGATAAAGTCACTATTTTTTTTTCTTCTGATCTTACCTGGTAGGATGCCCTTAATATCCTTATACAGGACATCGAATTGCAAGAGTCTTATGTATCAAACTGGGAAGGACTCTATTTGCAAGCTGACCCAGGGTAGTTATAAGTTTGGAATTGTAATTCTCATCATCTGTTTGACAGAGGCAGGTCAATAAATCAGTCTTAGGAACTGATCTTTATTACTGTGAGGCGCCCCGAGTCTACGGAGTGGGGCGGCATACAAATCTAATAAATAAATAATAAATAAATAAACTTTTCTAGGTGAGATACCCACCTTATAATAATAAAAATAAAAGAGTTCGATGGGACCTTGGAGGTCTTCTAGTCCAACCCCTTGCTTAGGCAGGAAACCCTACGCTACTTCAGACAAATGGTCGTCCAACATCTTCTTAAAAACTACCAAAGTTGGAGCATTGACAACTTGTGGAGAAAAGCTGTTCCACTAATTAATTGTTCTAACTGTCAGGAATTTCCTCCTTAGTTCTAAGTTGCTTTTCTCCTTGTTTAGTTTCCCCCCATTGCTTCTTGTTCTACCATCAGGTGCTTTGGAAAATAGTTCCAAAGCACCTGATGGTAGAGGTTCTTTGTGGCAACCCCTGAGATACTGCTATCATGTCGCCCCAAGTCTTCTTTTCAGTAAATTAGACATACCCAGTTCCTGCAACCATTCTTCATATGTTTTAGCCTCCAATTTCTTATTCATCATTGTTGCTCTGCTCTGCACTCTTTCTAGAATCTCTTTTTACATCACCAAAACTGAATACAGCATTCCCAATGTGGCTTTACCAAGGCATTATAAAGTGGTGTTAACACTTCACCTGATCTTGATTCTATCTCTCTGTTAATTGCTCTGAAACCTAGTTCTTTTTTTAAATCCTACAGATGAGTACAGGTGTCCCTCAATCTACAACTATTCATTTAATGACTATTCAAAGTTACAGCAACATTGGAAAAAGTCACACGACTGTTCATCACATTTATGACTGTTGCAGCATCCGCATGTTCCCATGATCAAAATTCAGGCACTTGGCAACTGGGCTTATATTTATGACAGGGGCACTTTCCTGGGTTCATGTGAACACATTTCTAACCTTCCCAACTGGCTTCTGACAAGCAAGTTTAATGGGGAAGCTAGATTTGCTTAATGACTGCATGATTCACAGTGTTTAGCCACTGTGGCAAAAACAAATGGGGCAAAACTCACTTAACAACGGCCTTGCTTAGCTATGGAAATTTTGGGCTCAATTATAGCCAAACATCAAGGACTACCTGAATAGTGGCCTCGGATTGTAAGTAAAAGTTTGTTCCAAGGATCTACTACTCTTTCAATAAAATAATATTTTCTCATGTTGCTTTTGATCTTTCCCCCAACTAACTTCAGATTGTGTCCCCTTGTTCTTGCGTTCACTTTCCTATTAAAAACACTTCCCTCCTGGACCTTATTTAGCCCTTTAACATATTTAAATGTTTCGATCATGTCCCCCCTTTTCCTTCTGTCCTCCAGACTAAACAGATTGAGTTCATTAAGTCTTTCCTGATACGTTTTATGCTTAAGACCTTCCACCATTCTTGTAGCCCGTCTTTGGACCCGTTCAATTTTGTCAATATCTTTTTGTAGGTGAGGTCTCCAGAACTGAACACAGTATTCCAAATGTGGTCTCACCAGCATTCTATATAGCGGGATCATAATCTCCCTCTTCCTGCTTGTTATACCTCTAGCTATGCAGCCAAGCATCCTACTTGCTTTCCCTACCGCCTGACTGCACTGTTCACCCATTTTGAGACTGTCAGAAATCACTACCCCTAAATCCTTTTCTTCTGAAGCATTTGCTAACACAGAACTGCCAATACAATACTCAGATTGAGGATTCCTTTTCCCCAAGTGCGTTATTTTACATTTGGAAACATTAAACTGCAGTTTCCATTGCTTTGACTATTTATCTAGTAAAGCTAAATCATTTACCATATTACAGACGCCTCCAGGAATATCAACCCTATTGCAGACTTTAGAGTCATCGGCAAATAGGCAAACCTTCCCTACCAAACCTTCCCCTATGTCACTCACAAACATATTAAAAAGAATTATAAACATATTAAAAAGAATTATAATTCCCAAGTGGCAAGGACATGTTTATAGGAGTCATTGTTCTATTAAAGTACAAATGCTATCAGCATCTAATCTATCTGACTTCTTTTCATAATAGGAAAAGTCTTTTTGAAAGTCCTTAAAAACCTTAAGGTGTGCAGGGACTCATTTGTTGGTTAATTTAATGGCAGGAGATATATTCCTGGCTAATGTGCATTTTAATTATTGTATTCTGTATCTCTAATTTACCTGCAAGCTTTTCTATTTTTCAAATATTTTAACATATTTGGGTGTTGCAGACTCTTCCAGAGTAGTTGCCTTTGTCTGCAGATGAATAAACAGCATACCTTTGTATATGTAGGAGGAAGTACTGCCTTTCAGTTGCTGTTGACTTCCTGATTTTTTAAAAACTCTCAGGAGTTTGGTTTGCAAGGAAAAGAGGTGAACCGTTTTCACCACTTTTAAGTGCTCAGGTATCTATAACGGCAGTTTAGAAACCGGGCATAAATCATTATTTATCCCAAATTTTACATTTTTTCAGAACATAAGGCAATATCTGTACTGCAGTAGCTCATTTACAGGTATTCTGATTTGTTTTGGTATCTCTAATTATTTCATGTATTATTCATGCGCTTGGATAAATGAATAGTATAAAATCAGTTACAAGAAAGGGCATAGAGCCAACTAAAATCTTAATATTGTATCTAGCAAATGAAAGTAATATTTTATATATCTGGGCAGGATAAAACAATGATGGTAAACTTTTTTTCCTTCAGGTGCGGAAAGCACGCGCATGTGATAGCGTGCATGCCCACGCTCATAAATTAATGCCTCCATGCACCCTGCACATGCGCACACAATCCCCCATACTTTCCCATGCATACGCACATGACCTCTCCATGCCCCGTTTTGTGCCTAGCAGGCATCCCTGAAGCCTCTGGAGGCCAGAAACAGCCCATTTAAAACCACCTCTGTCGTCAGGCATGGGGGAATTGAGATATTCCTTCCCCTCCAGGCCTATACAAGTTATGCATGGTATATTTGTGTGCATGTTTGGTTTTTAATAAGGGTTTCTTAGTTATTTTAAATATTAGATTTGTCATATGCAGTTTTATTATTGTTGTTAGCCGCCCAAAGTCTTCGCAGAGGGGTGGCATACAAATCTAATAAATAAAATAAATTTCCAGTCTTCCAGTAGGCCCATTTTCTGCCCTCCCCAGACTCATGGAGACTCACTGTTGTTTTAGAAACATTTAATAGCAGGAAGTTAGATAGATACATAGAAAACTGTCTTTTACTAGCCAAACAGGGAAATTCTCACTTTAACCATTATATGAGAGTAATCTTTTTTTCAGCTTACAGGAAGTACAAGTTAAAGCAGTCCTAGACATTCTTGAGGGAAAATGCATGCAACAACAACAACAACAACAATAATAATAACAACAACAACAACAACAATAATAATAATTTATTAGATGTGTATGCTGCCCCTCTCCGCAGACTCGGGACGGCTCACAACAATAATAATAACAATGTGCAATAATAATAACAATGTGCAATGTAACAATGTATCTGTAATGGCACTTTAGAAACCGGGCATAAATCATTATTTATCCTAAATTTTACATTTTTTCAGAACATAAGGCAATATCTGTACTGCAATAGCTCATTTACAGGTATTCTGTATTTAAAAGAAAGTATCTAAAAACCCGTCATTTAAAAACCATACATCACAAACATACCATACCTAAAACTATATAAGCCTGGGGGAGATGTCTCATAGCACTTAGCACTATACAGCTTCTCTATAAGTGATTTGCAGATGGAAGCATATCGCCCACAACAATCTATGTCTCATTTTACCAACCTTGGAAGGATTGAAGGCTGAGTCAATTTCGAGCCCCATCAGGATCAAACTCCTGGTTATGGGCAGAGTCAGCTTGCAATACTGCATTGTAACCACTGTGGGACCACAGATCTAGTACAGTTTTTCTTCCTGGTCCAGCACTGCATCAATGCAGAGCCCATTTGGAAGGGAAGAATGGTTAAAACAGTTCAAGTAACTTTTAATACCATTTCTCCCAGCAGCTGCAACAGAAGAACCAGAAGTTATTCCTGACCCAGCCAAGCAGACTGATCGTGTAGTGAAAATAGCGGGAATAAGTGCGGGAATCCTTGTCTTTATTCTCATCCTCCTCCTTGTCATATTAATTGTCAAAAAAAGGTAAGTATGGTAAATTTGCCATTTTCTTTTTCTTCAAATAAATAATAAGAAATCTGTCCACAGTTCATTGTAGAAAAATGGTACCAGGGAGAGAGCATCTTTATCAAGAAAAGAAGGTTAGAATCCAATATTCTACCTTAAAAATAAAAAAAATAGTATTGAGTTGTACAAACTGTAAAGACAATGACTGGTGAAATTGAAATAATACCTTTTTACCTTCAGAACATTTCTTATATTTTATTAGGGTTAAGCTGTTTCAATTAGCCCTGTTTATTCTCTTATATTATGAAATGTCTGGCCTACTTAACTTAGAAAATATTTTACAGGCTATGTTACCTTCATTTGTATTTTTATAAGTGATGAAAGTTATAGTTAAAATCACATTACCTTATCATAAATTTTCCATTAGGTTATATAGACCTGCAGACCTTAAAATACCAAATTATATTAGATGGTGTCTCATTTCTTTAAAAAAAAAAACTTAGCCATTTCAAAGTAACAACAAAAATCAATAGCACCACCTCCTGGAAATAGAAGTAATTCTGAAATAAAATTTATATATACAGTACAGTATATGTATATTTTTAAATATCCTTTATTTGTAAGTTTCAAATACTTGGTTAATTGACATGTATTTTCATAATCAACATGTATGACTTAATAAGTAGCTTTCAGATCCTTTTCCCTTACTGTTTCTGTTTCTCTCACACATCTGGATGAGCAAATGGCTGCTTAATATGAAGCTGTTCATGTCAAGTGATCAGTTCCATCTAACCTAGGACTGATGGACAGAGAGCTAGTTCTTTTAAATATCACTTAAAAATCTCTCACATCACCTGCCACTTGTGACCCCTTAACTAGAGAAGATAAAAACCATATGCAGAATTCAGACTATGTATTCTACCATTTGAGCTATTGATGTCTTGCTTCAGAGATCAGTTTTAAAACTATTGTTTTTATTCTAGGCAAGGAAAGAATAAAATTAGGGGTATTTTTGTATCTCTTATCTATGTTAAAGTGAAATGAATTTTCTGTTCCAGTTTTCCAAGTAGGGGAAACAAAACTAGACACTGTGCCTAAAAATCATATTTATGTCTTAATGGTTTCCAATAGAACTTTTTTTAATTATTGCCTTTTTACAATGATTCCCCTGGAGATATATAACATGGAGGAGAAACGTCTGCATTAGAACTCTTAGGTATGCTAATAGTGTTGTGTGTTAGTTAGACACATACGTGATTTCTCCCAATAGTGCTTTCACTTTTTTTTTTCCTGTTGTGTACCTCTGTGCTTAAAAAGAAGTGCTACAAACCAGTTCATGGTAAAAATGATGAGAAATCCACTCGTGCAAATTAAGGGGCAGATCAGTTAGTAGCCGTCGTGCTTTTTAGCTGGACGTTCTCCTTGACAAGTGATGAAGAAATGTGACCACCAGAACTGTAAAGTCAGGCCATGAAAAATGTCCTCGGAATATCAGATAGCCAACAGCTGCTCCTGGGGATGTGACACTTCCTTACAAACCTATCATAATGTCAGCACTCATGCTGACATTTACACCAAACTATTAGACTTTTCTGTGAGGCTAACCTGTGATCAATTATAATGGCTTTCCCACTAGCAGCGCTGAGGACACTGTTAACTTCTAGAAGTTTTACAGCCGCTTACATAGAATAATTGGGCCAGTAGAGTAAGCATTATATTCACAAGTGATCACAGAGATACAGCTCTCATATTCTGGGGGGAAAACATGGCGAAACATATGTGTGTGTAAATAATGAGCTTCCCCAACTCTTTGAGTTTTCCTTTAAGTCCAGCTGAAAAAAATAGACTAGATGTTTTGCAATTCACTTTGCTTAATCCTAAGGAACATCTCTGCTTTGGAGATTGGTAAACTTGCATATACCAGCATTCTGGTGAATTTCAGCTATGATCCTCAGAAAGTTTTCAGTTCTCATTTCATTTCCAGTAGGGAGAACACGTCAACGTTGTTACAAACTACACTTTGCAGAATTGGACAGTTTGTCAACAGTTTCCTAAATTATGTTGGAGGAGTCATTTTGCAGCGGGTGGAATGGGGGTTTATTCCTATTTGAGGAAATCAATTTCAGTGGAAGAGTATTATCAGATGCACGGTCCATTACCCAATCTAGTTCATCAGCATCTCATGTTTAATTTGCATGACATTTTCATAGCTATGTTCCACCTTTCCTAATTTATCATGTCATTAATAAGTTTGCTGACCCTGCAGTGTGTGAACCTTTATCGCATTGATCTATTTCATAATGTGTAGGAATTTTCTCATGAACTCTATTAATTCAGATTAAAAGGAGATGGATGGAAACCTTTCCCATTTGTTACATTAAATAGACAGCAGTTCTTTGTCTAGAATTTTCACCGAAATATTATCGGAGGGCATTAATCGGCCCTGAAAATCCCACATTTTGATTTCTTATTTTAACTGGATTTAGATTTATTTGGTATTGGATTTACATGTTTTTTTCTATGAGTTGATAAACTAACCATAATAAATAAATATTATAATTGATAAACTTACTATAACTAACTATATTAAAAGGTAAAGGATAAAGGAATCCCTGTAGGTTTTACTCTGCTAATTGTAGCCGAGTAACAGTGTTCAACTCTGTTTCTTTAAGCCATTGAGCCAAGTATTGTGTTTTCTCCAAAATAAAACCCTGTGTTATATTTTTAAAAATCCTGAATAAGCTCTTGGCCTTATTGCCATGCACTCAAAAGCCCAATTGGACTTATTATCAAGGGATGTCTTATTTTGGAGGAAACAGGGTAGTATCTATTAATGGAATGGAACGGAATGGAACAGAACAGAATAGAATAGAATAGAATTCTTTATTGGCCAAGTGTGATCTCTCTCTCTCTCTCTCTCTGTATATTAAATTCTTTAACACTGAAACCTAAAACATTGTTGAATTAGGTAGCAATTTTTATCTGATTTTTTTTTTAAGGAGGATAACTCGTGTAATAGAAAAGCCACTCAGTTTCTTTCTTCCCTTCCAAAATAAGCAAGTAAACAGGCATCTTTACACAACACCAGTATGCAGAAAATGGTGAAAAGATTCAGTCAGATGTGCATTATGGGGAAAACCACTAACTGGACCCCTTCTCTACTTGATCATACCACTCCATAGTAGCCACTTTCACCTAAATCTAGTAAAAATAGCTTGCAAAAGAGATAATTGAAAATAAAAACTTCAATTTATTCCCCTTCAATGTTTAGCTGCCACCATTCTTAGCTTTGTCTGTTGTCTTTGTCTTTTCATAAGCAGAGTGAGCATATAGTCATAAGCAGCGGTGGGCTACTAGCCGGAACGCTAAATTGCACTTGCTGGTGCAGCCCGTAAGTGCTTATGGGGCCAGCGTGATTTTTCTTCTGCACCTGTGCAGGTAGCAAAATCACACAGGGAGCTGCAAGTACACCCGTGTTTCAGTGGGGGTTTTTGCTTCCACGCATGCCGAAACACGCGCGCACCTGCGGTTCTGTGCACAATTTTGCTACCTCCACAGGTGCAGAAGCAAAATCGCACTGGCCCCGCAAGCACTTACGAGCTGCAGCGGCGAGCGCAATTTAGCATTCTGGCTAGTAGCCTACCGCTACTACCGCTACTAGGCTAGCACACTACCTTCAAGATCCCTTCACCATTCAAGAGACATTTGGAGATGGAGATAGATGGATAAGCCATTTGTGTGAGCAGCTCCCCATTGGATTCTTACAGAGATTATAATGATGTTCAGTACTTAAATTTATCTCGAGTGTCACCCATTTTTCAAGCAGCGTTTTACATGGAACTACAAAAAAACCCAAAAAAAAACCCTAGTATCTTTTCTAGCATAAGTGGAAGTTTGAATCCATTTACATTACTAACATTTCCTACCATGGCCTACATATACATAAGCATATATTTTCTTACTTTAGCTTCAACCCACTGGTTCCTGTGATACTTGATTTTTGCATGAAGCTTTTTCTTCTCCTTCTGACTAGAACTGATATCACTGGTCAAAAATATCCATCCAGGGCTCCATTTTAATTGGGTTCTTATGGAATCCATTATCCTGTGAATTAGGAAAACATGTCTTATATTTTTGCTGAATAAAGAAATTTCTTTATATACATAGCAGCACATAAACACAATGGTGTTAGAAAACACTTTCTGCTTTAACCCTAAGTGCTTAGCTAGTGTATTTCAGGTGTTATAGAATAATTATATTGATTATAATTCTGTACATACATATTAGAGATTCCATTATGTGGTATCCCTTTTGATACATCAACATTTTAGCAAACTCGGAAAAATGCTTCTGAATCTCACACAGATAGTTTTTTAAATTTGAACTAATGGGGGAAAACATTGATTGGTAAGCACTTATGTATGATTTCACAAATCATAGATGTTCTTATGCTTTGCCTTATCATTTTGTACATACTTTGAAGTGGATAGAAACTCTATTAGCTACTATAGAGTTTTATAAAGTTATATAGCTTAATTTTAAGAAAAGGGATACTGCATCTCTTGAGTAGTAAATACTGTGTTTTTTAACCATTGTTGAAATATTTCCAAATGTACATCATCTCCTTCCATTTGTTTATTTCTCATTTTTGAAGCTAAGTATGCATATATCAACATTTTCAGTTTTAAAGATTTTAAAACAGCAGCTGTGTGTGTATATATGGTTTTAATATGCACACCCTTCTACTGTAGAATGCCAGTACATTGGCTGCATTCATACATAATAGTAAGCCTCTGTTCTGGTCGTGTTTTTAATTCCTTCCCGCCCGCCCCCCTTTTTTTTGGATGAGCTGTAGTTGCCTGGTTCGCACATAACACAAATGCTATAATGGCTTTATTTGCACATTATTCATCTGAAAACCTATAAAACATTATGGCTTAGCAAAAAATTGTGCCTGTATTTCTGTACGTAATTATCTTGCAGTAGATGTTGGTTTACCTGTTTCTGCCACTAGTAGTCTTTGAGTTTGTACGCTAAAAGAGAAAAGAAGGAAAGT
Organism: Erythrolamprus reginae; assembly: GCF_031021105.1. Lineage (NCBI taxonomy): Eukaryota > Metazoa > Chordata > Lepidosauria > Squamata > Dipsadidae > Erythrolamprus > Erythrolamprus reginae. The sequence goes on along the minus strand of NC_091950.1, from coordinate 309,123,705 downwards.
GAACTTTAGAGCACAAGAACTGTACACAGCTGTTTTGTATTTCATAGCATTTAGATAGTTACCAATCATCACATTTATGCTGCATGCCGAACTAACATAACCCAATTTGGTTTCCTTTCCCCCCCCCCTACAATAAATGAAGTGTTGGCATGTCATTTTCCTCTAGTGAACTCCCTCTGTTATTGAAATCATTTTTTTTAATATCCTAACATATTTTTTTTAATTGCATGGCTCTGTAAGGCTAATCAGTGCATGAGCAAAATTGTAATGCCAACAAAGAAAACATGAATTTTTAATTTTTTTTTAAAACGCACATTTCTCTGCTTTATTGAATGTGAGAGTCATGCTTTTCATTCACCATTGCTTCTTTTTTCCCACTGTCTGTGATTTGCTTGCCAGGAGGAGCTACTATTCTTACTCCTACTACCTGTAAGTAGAAACGGGTGACTTTACTTCTTTTATATGTTTTGAAGATGCAGTATCCCTTTTCATTTTTTTTAAAAAAAGTCTAGAAATAGGATTAATATTTTACTAATACTTCCCGCATCATTTTAGGTGTTTTTATAGAGCCACATATAATTTTAGGTGTTTGCTTTATTTTTTTAAAGGTTATTGTATTCTAATTGGATGTAGATTGTCAACACGGGTGAAATACTCCTGGTTTGTTTGTGCCTGTCAGTCGTTGGATAGCTGGTCATGAAGTTAGAACAAGGCTCTGTCCGGACACCACCATTTGGGGTTTTTTACCCTCTGTGCATGTACAGAACGCTTTGCGTATGTCCAGAGGGTAAAAGAACCCAAATGGTGGCATCTGGGTGGGCAGAGCCTTGTGCTGCCTTTGCGACTGGCTCCCTGAGGACCGACAAGCAAGAGTGAACCAGGAGCATTTCACCCCTGTTACCAACACATGGACTCTTTTATTAAATATATCTCCACTGTGTATTTTCAATCTAAAATCAAGCTTCAGCTCCATCCTGTGTAGGCTTAGATGTCTAAACATTATCTTTTGATGAGAAGACTGTACTCCATCTTATTTTATAGAATTGATATGGAAGTATACCCATTCACTCAAAGGATTTACCATTCAAAAAGGAAACAAATGACTGCACCCATTTCCAACAATAGAATTATTTGGGTTTCACAGTGAAAAGTGTGATTCCTACTTTATTCACTGGGAGAATTAGATCCAACTGGTCACCTTTTGATAATATTTGTTACATAAAAATGAACACATTTACCTCAGTTCCTTCTTCTCTAATGTTTCTCTTCAATTGCTGGCTGCTTTTTACATTTCTCCTCGGCTATAAAAATATCCTGTTCCCACTCTATAGCTAGAAGTAAATACAGATGATCCTTGACCACAATTGAGTCCAAAATATGTGTTGCTAAGTGAAACGTTTGTTCAATGAATGCTGTTCCATTTTACGTCATTTTGTGCCACCATTGTTCAGTGAATCACTATAGTTTGTTTATTTATTTATCTATCTATCTATCTATCTATCTATCTATCTATCTATCTATCTATTTATTTATTTATTTATTTATTGGATTTGTATGCCGCACCTCCCCTTATTATAAAACCAAACATACATGCAAAGATACCATGCGTAAATGTAAGGCCTAGGGGGAAAGAATATCTCAGTTCTTTCTGACGGCAGAGGTGGGTTTTAAAAAGCTTACGAAAGGCAAGGAGGGTGGGGGCAATTCTAATCTCTGGGGGGAGTTGGTTCCAAAGGACCAGGGCCGTTACAGAAAAGGCTCTTCCCCTGGGTCCCCCCAAACAACATTGTTTAGTTGACGGGGCCCGGAGAAGGTCCACTCTGTGGGACCTAACTGGTCGCTGGGATTCGTGCAGCAGAAGGTGGTCCCTGAGTTGTTAAGTTAGTAATACGGGTGTTCAGTGAATCTGGCTTTCCCATTGACTTTGCTTTGTAAAAGGGTCACAAAAAGGGATCACATGACACTACAACCATCATAAATAGGAGTCCGTTTCCATATGTCTGAATTTTGATCACATGACCATGAGTATGCTGCAATGGTTGTAAAGGTGAAGAGCGGTCATAAGTTACTTTTTTCAGTGCTGCTATAACTTTGAACAATAACTAAATGAACTGTTGTAAGTCAAGGACTACCTATAGTAATACAAGGAGGTGGCAAATTATTTTCTATTTTCTTACATCTCTTTGCTCCCAACCACCATAATCCAGTGATGTTCAGGAAAGGGAAAATAATGTTCAGGAAAGGGAAAATAATGATTAAGACTTTCTCCCAAAATTATAGCTGGAAATAGCTACAAGATGATGGAAGGTCTGCAGTGATTTTTATATGTTGAAATTTACCATATTTAGTATAGCAAATATGTTCAAAGTACAGTAAAAAGTGCAGTTTTATTAATTAAATTAATAAACTTGGTTAATTAGTTTATGAGTTCTAAAATGACTTTGACTAATTAATAAGAGAAAGATTATCCGATATACTAAAACATGATAACAATATATGACTATCACCCAATGACTCGGCAGTCACTGATTAATCACTAAGGAATGCTGATTTTTCTTCTCTCTAAAGAATCAGGACCTTCGGGTATATCAAAATATAGTTTATATTCCAGCTTGAATATGATTCAAGCTTATTGTTGCTATTTTGAAGAGATTTGTCATAAGCAGAATTTAAGCAAAATTAAGTTAAATATGCCTACCATATAAGGCATGCACCAGCTTGCATTGCAATGAAGCTTTCTTTGGCAAATAAATAGAAATAGTTTGCCAAACAGAATAAATCTTGGATTTAATGCGTTAATAGGGAAAAGGTTGTGTTGGTTTAAAGTAGAATGTGCATAGAATCTAAATGTGATTTTAAGATGTGTATTTTATAAATGCTAAAAATACCAAATGGGCTGAATGAAAAAATAGATACGTTCTATCCATGGTATCCAAAATCTATTAAGTCAAAGTCTTAGTTAAAGCAAAGTTGCCAAAGATTTACTTAGAGACCGATTCTTATTTGTTTGTTAAAAGAAAACCTAACTAAACATCTGTAAACTAATGCCCTTTGGTTTATTATGAAAATTTGTAATTCCCTTTTTAAAAAACAATTTGCACAGCTAGAAGTAATTAAATATGTACATAGGATATATCTTCCCTCTCACTAGGACTCTCTTTGAAATACGAGTTCTCTACATGTATGCGGAACAATTATGTCACAACTAGCAATACTCTTCTACACCTAGTATCTAAAATATTTAGAAACATAGAAGATTGACGGCAGAAAAAGACCTCATGGTCCATCTAGTCTGCCCTTAGACTATTTCCTGTATTTTAACTTAGGATGGACATATGTTTATCCCAGGCATGTTTAAATTCAGTCAGTGTGGATTTACCAACCATGTCTGCTGGAAGTTTGTTCCAAGCATCTACTACTCTTTCAGTAAAATAATATTTTCTCACGTTACTTTTATTCTTTCCCCCAACTAACCTCAGATTGTGTCCCTTGTTCTTGTGTTCACTTTCCTATTAAAAACACTTCCCTCCTGAACCTTATTTAACCCTTTAACATATTTAAATGTTTCGATCATGTCTCCCCTTTTCCTTCTGTCCTCCAAAGTCCAAACTATACAGATTGAGTTCATTAAGTCCTGATAAGTTTTATGCTTAAGACCTTCCACCATTTTTGTAGCCGGTCTTTGGGCCCATTCCAGTTTAACTCTCTTGTGATGCCCAATGATTTCAGGGATGTGTTAGTCTTGTTTTCTTAGAAACAATATGGGAATGGCTTTTTAATCTTTATTTCCATTATATATTTTTTCACTTCTGAGCTTAGCTCAGTGATAGCGAACCTTATTTGGTTCACGTGCCAAAAGGGAGTGTATGCATGTTATAGCATGCGCACATGTGACCATACCCATTCCCTTCCCCCTATGCATGTGCACCCCACACACTGCCCCTACACATACACATAATATCCCCCAGTCCCCGTGCATGCGCATAGACCTCACTGAAGCCTGGGATGGTGAAAAAAATGGCCAAACAGGAAGTTTGGAAAAACAGACTTCCGATTTGCCCATTGTGCTGTTTTTTGCATTCTGGGGCTCCATGAAGCTTCCCTGAAGCCTCCAGAGTGCAAAAAACATCACAACTTGAAGTCCATTTTCCAAACTTCTGTTTTGCCTATTGGGCTGTTTTTTGCACCTCGGGGCTTCAGGGAAACTTCCCTGAAACCTCCACAGGGTGAAATGGCCTTCCCCAAGGCTGAAAATCAGCTGTCTAGCATGCACATGCATATTGGAGCTGATGCAGGAGAAGAGCCTTCTCTGTGGTGGCCCCGACCCTCTGGAACCAGCTCCCCCCAGATATCAGAGTTGCCCCCACCCTACTTGTCTTTCGCAAGCTCCTTAAAATCCACCTCTGTTATCAGGCATGGGGGAATTGAAATTTTTACCCTTCCCCCTAGGCCTATAAAATTTATACATGGTATGCTTGTTTGTATGATTGGACTCTTAAATTGGGGTTTTTTTAGATTACTTTTTAATATTAGATTTGTTACATTGTTTTCTTTATTGTTGTTACCCGCCCCGAGTCTTCGGAGAGGGGCGGCATACAAATCTAATATATGAATGAATGAATGAATGAATGAATGAACGAACGAACGAAATAAATAAATAAATAAATAAATAAATAAATAAATAAATAAATAAATAAAAAAAACCTCACATGCCATAGATTTGCCATCACGGGTCTAGTTTACAGTAATTCCCATTCTGTAGATAGTCATCCAAGAACCAAGAAGGTCCATTATTTCAGAATCGGACAAAAACCATGCTGACACATGTTCACCCTTCCTCAACTCTCTATGCTAAGCTGAAGAACCAATGGTACATGGGGATACTGTTTACTAAAATTAGAGAGTTTTGGGGGGAAATACTTTTGCTGAAGTTCGGATTATTGCTTAATCTGATTACCTATTTCAACAAAACCACATCATTTGGATTTTCAAGAATTTATTATTTTTATTTTAAAAAATGATTTATTGAAGTGTGTTTTCAGTTTTCATGTTACAAGTTTGATTATAAAGAAATATAGAAATAAAAACTTTTATAGTACCTTTAATTGGACATGCACAAAATATTTCAGGCCGTGTTTTTTATTGGTATCTAATAGTTTGCACTCTGGAAAGTTGATATTGATAAGATAGGATCCAAATTTAATTTAATCTGACATCATTGCATGAGCTGCAGTTCACAAACATTTATGCCTTTTAATTAAAAGTGTTAATATGAAAAGGTGCTACCAGATTTTGGTTTTAGACTATCATAGACTCTCATGGCTCTCCTCCATGTAAAAGTACATGTATAATGTAAATGTATATACACAAACAAAATCACTTTCAATTTCATAGGCAAAAAGGCTTATTTGCAGCCAGGTTTTGGGGGGAGATTTCAGTTTAAATATCTCTTTTAAAATAATAACATTTTGTTTTTATACCTAGTGATATAAACATAATTCATATTGTATGTGTGCTTATATGTATCTATGCAAAATCAAATTTCTAGATCTTACTATTTTTTTCTATTATTTTCTGTTTGTGACTGCCACAGTACTTTCACCTAAGAATAGAAGCTTGGAATTATTGGATAGTTTTTCCCCACAACAATGGAAGAATCAACCATTTTTATTAGTATGTTCTTTTTCTGCCCCAGGAGTCCTTGGGGAGAATTCTATGTTCAAAATAGAGCTGCATCAGCAACTCATTAGACCTAATTGCAATGTTTGCAGAACATTCTCAGTAACTAACAGCAAACCTGAGTTGAACATTAATCACTGTTTCCTTCCTTCTCCACATTTTTAGCATTAGCTACCGTTCTCTCAGATGAATTATTGTGCAACTCAAAAGTTTGACCATACTATATCCGAGTCTTTGGAGAGGGGCGGCATACAAATCTAATAAATTTGTGGTGCGATTTCACTGAGGCTTCCCTCGCTGGGAAACCCCACCTTGGGACTTCCGTTGCCAGTGGAACGCCTGTTTTTGCGATCCTGGGATTCCCCTGAAGCTCCCCTCTATGGGAAATCCCACCTCCTGTGAGGGAAGCCTCAGCTAAATCGCCCCATCGCAAAAACACAGCAGTTCGGATGTGGGGTTTCGAGGACTTCCGTGTTTTGTGATGGTGTGATTTCGCTGAGGCTTCCCTCGCTAGGAAACCCCACCTCCGGACTTCCATTGCCAGCAGAGCACCCGTTTTTGCGATCCTGGGATTTCCCTACAGCATCGCAAAAATGCGGAAGTCAGGAGGTGGGATTTCCCATGGAGGGGAGCCTCAGGGGAATCCCAGGATCACAAAAACGGGTGCTCTGCTTGCAATGGAAGTCTGGAGGTGGGGTTTCCCAGCGGCGGTGGCGGGTTCGTAAGGCGAAAAAAGTTTGTAAGAAGAGGCAGAAAAATTCCAAACCCCAGGTTCGTATCTCGAAAAGTTCGTATGACGAGGGGTTCGTATCACGAGGTACCACTGTACAAGAAGTTGGATTTTACTAATGTATCTTCAAGACTACCAGGATTTAACTATATAGATAGTCCTTGATTTATAAACCACAATTGAGCCCAAATTTTATGTTGCTAAGCGAGACAATTATTAAGTGAATTTTGCCCAATTTTTATACCTTCTTTGCCCTAGTTAAGTGAACCATTGTAATTGTCAAGCTAATTTGGCAATCACTAAATGAGCTGTTGTAAGTCGAGGACTATCTGTACAAAGGTTCCTTTTTGTAATGGAACTACTAGATAGAAAGAAAACAAGCATTTATTTTGTACGGAACAATTAAAGTCTGTTCTCACCATCAGCATGCCACTCATTAGTTCAGCTTCCGTGTTTCCAAATCTGGTAGGACACCTACCTTTTGGGGGAGGGACTGTTTGTTTTTCTCCTAAAAATTCATTAGTACAATACTTTGTTTTTTTCATCTTTTCCCTACCTTCTCTATATTTTATCTTTACGTATCAGTTTTCTTTCCATCACAGTAGATGTCTATGGAGATTCTCAGCCATCCAGGTCAAGGTTGTTCCAAAGATGCTATTTCAAAAGGAAATTGGACTTTCTGGATTTTCTTTGATGACATTTCGCTTCTCATCCAAGAAACTTCTTCAGCTCTCAAGAAGCTTTTGGGGTGAGAAGCGAAACAGCTTCAGAGAAAAACCAGAAAGTCCAGTTCCCTTTTGAAAAAGCACCTCTGGGAGACCATCCAGCCGAATGAAGCTATAATCACCAAGGACAGTCTCCTTGCCCAATTTCCTTAAACTGTCCACTAGAAGAAGCCTAATCCTTTGTAGCTTCTGCTCAGGCAATCTCACACTACTAACCAGAGCATACAAAACTTTCGCCAGACTTGAATTACAGCTCATCAGCCTGGAATCCACACCGCATCTCGGATATAAACACTACACCACATAAAAGATACTTTACCAGAAGACCTTTCCACTCCTCAACTCGTAACAGAATACCCTACGAAACTAGATTTACAATCCTGGGTCTTGAAAGCTTAGAACTACGTCGCCTTAAACACGATCTAAGCATAGCCCATAAAATCATTTGCTGCAACGTCCTCCCTGTCAATGACTACTTCAGCTTCAACCACAACAACACACAAGCACACAACAGATTCAAACTTAATGTAAACCGCTCCAAACTCGACTGCAAAAAGTACGACGTTACTAATAGAGTGGTCGAAGCATGGAACTCACTGCCTGATTCTATAGTGTAATCCCCTAACCCCCAAAACTTTACCTTGAGACTCTCCACTGTGGACCTTTCCGGATTCCTAAGAGGTCAATAAGGGGCGTGCATAAGTGCATCAGAGTGCCTTCGGTCCCGTGTCCTAATGTCTCTTTATGTTTTTCTTGCATCATGGATATGAACTCCACTATCTCAATTATCCTTTTCTTCTCTATTACTCCCAATGTTTTTCTAATCCATTTTCATGTATATTTATATGGTATTTCTACTCATTATGTACTAGACTGACTGACTGACTAACTAACTAACTAACTAACTAACTAACTAACTAACTAACTAACTAAATAAATAAATAAATAAATAAATAAATAAAAACAGACTATTCTTATTAAGATGTCTGGTTTGCAAGCTACTGTGGTTCTTTTTCAACATACAGTCCTCCCAGTTCCCATCTTCATTCTCTGTTTCTTCTTGATATGAGGTGGAGGGAAGCACCCTCTGTTTATGCTTTGTTTGTATTTCTTTTCATCTCCAGTTTTGCTTTTCTTAACATTGCCATGTTACCTTTAGTTAAACTGATAATATTTACTTTAAGGGAGCACATTCTTGGTAGCACCTGCAGGATTTTATCATCTTTTGTGAGAAACAAAAAATGCTAGATTAAGGTGACCTCGGCTAGTCTTATGTTCTTAGATAAGTACTTTAGCCAAATTATTTCTTTTTGAGCTTTATCAGTTTTCATTTTAAGAGGGGGAGAAACCAGTATATTTTGTGGTGGGAGGTCAAATGAAGAAGTATAGGATTTAGTGTTAAATCTTTTTTTTTTATTTGTCTTTTTCTGAGAAAAAAAAGTTGTATTTTGTTATTGAGCTTCTGCTCCTCTCCCCTTCCCAGAAGCTATGAAAACTTTTAGATTTCTTTAATATGCCATACACCGAAAGCCAAAAATGGATAAATGTCTTCATGTCATAAATAGTGGCTCAAGAATGAAGAAATCTAGGTTAATGTGACAAAGGACTTAAAGTACTTTTCCAATACTGTAGTATTTTTTATAATTTTCAAAGTATAGGTCCTTATGTTGCCTTTGACTGGATTTTCTCTGAGCATGATAAAATAGATTTCTTAAGAAGGTCTTAATGGCATTAAGTTGTATTTAGTCACATCTACTTTAATGGGAGGCAAGATAATTGGTGAACATCTCTGTAGGGGAGTCATCTTTACCTCATGTAGTAAGTGTTGTGATAAACAATAACAGGAACATTTTATTTATATTGTTAAGAATAGGCATCAACCTGGACAGTGTTGACTACTTAATGCTATCACTCTGCCTTATGGATTTTAGAGTATGCAATGGATAATGGCTGTGGCAATTGCTTATAACTTAGAGATAGTTGCTGCTGTGGAACATAATAATATGTGCTCATAAGTGAATATCAACTCCATAGCTAATCCAGTTGTCAAACTGTATGACTGACACTGAATTTATACATGAAAAACAGGATGGATGGAGGGATGGAGGGATGGATGGAGGGACAGATAGATAGATAGATAGATAGATAGATAGATAGATAGATAGATAGATAGATAGATAGATACACAGAGATAGAAGCAGATATAAAAAATAAGAATAGCAGCCATGGCATTTAATTAAAAAAAACCAGATAAAATGTTATATCTATATTAATGAAATAGTATATGAATAAAAGTAGTGGAGATTCAAGCTATATGTCATCAAAGTCAGATTTCTCAGTTCCAAAATTAAGTCCAGCTGGACTTCTTGGTTTATTCCTAACATGGCCCAAATTTGGAGCTCCAGTTTCGAGACTAGCCCTGAGAATACAAACTGCTATACATACGTTAAGGAAGAATGTAAATTCATCTATAAAAATTCAGTGCCTCTTTTGACCAAAATTATCTTGATTCTTGATTTTTTTCTGGATTAAGCATTTATTTGTTTGATTTCTCTCCATGTATTGTCAACATAAGAAATTAGTTTTAAAACTTCCTTGAGTTTTAAATTAGTTTTAAAACTTCCTTGAGTTTAGATGGAAATAAAAAAGAACAAGTAATTAATATAAGCATATCCGTGGCATTATGTTCCAAATTCAGTATAACCTGCCTCAGCTTTTTCATACACATGTGAAAAAGAGCATTGAATAACACTGAACATGATATAGAAGAGGTGAAACCTGTAAAATGTGCAACTATTGAAAGAGAAATGTCCCTTTTCCTATTTGTCATACTGCAGGAAAAAATAAATGAATATAATTTCTAGCTTAAATAAACTTGAAGTCATATTCCTCATTTTGTTGATCTTTATTTACCCAAGAATGTGTATGCTGAGAAGGATCAAACCATATATCATGATGTAGATCAGAGGTGTCAAATTCAAGGCCGAATCTGGCCCAAGGGTTGCTTAAATCTGGTCCACAGGGCCACTCTAAAAACAGTGAAGGACCAGCCTGTGGTGTCTCTGGCAGTGAAAATAGAGCTCTGCAGGAGGTCGTCACAGCCAAAATCAGAGCTGGAGACAATGGACTCCCCCTAGCCTTGCCCGGATCACTAAATGTATCCCCAACATGAGTGGTGTTGAGCTGGCCACGCCCATGCCACTCCATCTGTCCCTGAAGTCAAACACAACCCTGATTCAGTTCTCAATGAAATTGAGTTTGACACACCTGATATACGTGTAATGTAGAACATAATTATAAGATGTTACCTATTAACGATTTCTTTTTGAGATGTTTATTTATACCATCATAAGTTTAAAAAAGGATTTAAATGAAGGTATGCTTACAAAGAAATAAAACAATGGCATAAGTTCTAAGTTGAATAAATTATGAATATTGAAATAATGTGCATTCGCTATAAACAGTGTAAAGTAGCTTTAATATTGACAGCTGTCATTAAGAAGTAAATGCGTATCACATTTCTATTATTGCCATATTCTGGTATTGTAAAAAGATGAACTGTGCAGGGTTAAAATCCTGAACTTGCCTCCTGAAATGCAAGTCCCTCGAGAACTGAATTAATATCTCTGTACACAAACTGAATGTCCCTAAATGTCTTAAATTGCAAATGTAGCTTTCTCCCTACAACTCAAGTATATGGCTACCATAAACTCGAAACCTGCTTTAAAGTAGTCTTAATAGAATCATTCACCACTGAATAGCTGTTACGGTTGATAATAAAAGTGTGATTACCTTTTAAAGCTTTTCTTTTCTTGATTTTGGTTGGGCAGTAAACTGGCTAAGAAACGCAAAGATGCCATGGGAAACACTAGACAAGAAATGACCCATATGGTGAACGCCATGGATCGAAGTTATGCTGATCAAAGCACAATCCATGCAGAAGATCCACTTTCAGTCACCTTTATGGATTCTCATAACTTCAACCCCAGATGTAAGTACGATAGTCCCATTGTCACTGAAGTTAGTACCTTACTTCTGTTTATATCCGCTGTACATTGCATTTGGTACCATAAAAATGTATTTTATGCAAGGGAATGAAATAGTAGAGTTATGAGTTCCAGACAGAGCACAAAAAGAATCAAATACAGAAAAATTTAGAATACCTGTTTATAAAATTCAATTTTCTGAGGTTAGAAAGAAAGTTTACTCCAAAGCCACAATTTAACACCTTGCCAATTCTTTGCTGGATAAGTGCTGGGTCCAAAGTTGAGAAACATAAAGGGCAGTACTTTATGCATATATAAATTCCCACAGAAAATTCCTTTTCAAGATACTATTTTAAGTGCCTTCACAGTATATTACTGTTGCAGTTTTGTAGCATGTAAATTGCTTCAGAAACAGCAGGCAATGATTACTTTCTATTCTTTCATTCTATTCTAGTATTACATCATATTTTCTCCAGTATTAATCCACAGAAAATGATAGATGTTTACTTTTTTTCCCCCTTCAACATTGAACATGCAATATATGGATTCATACAATTGTTCTCTCTGGAAAGAATTGTAGCTCTTTGAAACTTACACTGCAAAATGGCATATATTTTTGCAAAACAAAAATACACCTTGTATTTTGCAAATAGAATTTCAAAATCTGTAACATCATGTCTGAGAAAAACAGATTTCCATATAATCAGATGTTTTTTTAATTGTTGTTCTCACCCTAACCCACTGTGATTGTATGCATATGTGTGTACATATACACAACTAATTTGATACTCAAATTACTTTTTATTTCAACCTTTTGGGATATTCTGTTTATATTTAGATACTAATTACTTATCTAATTAGTTGCTGGGTATATCTGTATGTCTGTGTATGAGTTCCATTAAAAGGTATTGTTTATTCTAGTTACACAACAGTATTGCTGCCAATAGCTTCATAACAGAAATTACTATAATAGGAATAGGATGGGAAGCTAAAGAAACATAAGGATATTAACAAACAATGTATTAAGGACTCTTGCAAAACAATATATTACTGGATATGATGCAGAGATATACAAGGAGGATATAGGAAACCTCTGTAAGACATCTTAAGGTTTGGCTGTAGTTTTAGTTAGTTTTCTCACCCTATTTTCCACACAGGCCCATGTTCCCCCTGGGAAAAAACACCAGATAAGCAGTTCAAGAGATAACTGAGTAATGTGAACAATGTGAAGATGATTGTTGTAATCCAGGCCAAATATGAAGATATAAAGTCCCCTACATCAGCTAAGAGCTATGTTCCTCATTTCCAATAATGTTTGGAATGAGCAATGAAACCCTCTCATGTTGCATAGGACCAGTTGCAGAGCCCAAGAGGCCAGACTGGTTTTTTTGTTATTTGCCAATTACCCCAGGAATCTTGGCCAACGGACAGCTTTACTCAAGCCGTGCCAAAACTTTGCCCTACTAAGAAAGTTAGACATTTGGATGCTTAAAACTCTGGCAGGCCCCCTTTCCTGAGCTCAAGGAATTCTGAGAGCAGTAATTGCTTCCTAAAGTTGAATTATCCTTTGGCAGCTGCTCTGATAAAACTATCTAAGCCTTTTTTACTTAGCTTTCAGGAAGAAAATGCTTAGATTATGACTAAACCCAACCTGTTTGGACAATTGTATACATTTATTGCACTTTTCTTCTGTTAAAAAAAAAAAAAGCAAACATTGTTTTCTACAGAGTGGTTTTGTATTTCCTGTTTCACGAATAAGATGAATAGGCTTTGCTGTATGTTCCAAAAAGTCTGTGCTTCTTTTTTTCTTTTAAAAAAAAGTTGGAGGCAATGAAATTTTTTCACAAGCTTTGTTTTCCCACAGTGCCCAATGATCCACTTGTGCCGACTGCTGTGTTAGGTGAGGACCTAGTCCTTCATCTTCTTTTCCTTCATAACTTACAACCCTTGTAAATAAATATGTTTATTGCACGTCCAAGTAGCTAGTTGCAGATTTAAAATATTAGGTCTGATGCTTAGTGGAATATTTAACATTAGGTAAATACAGAGCCGTGGTGACACAGTGGTGAGAATGCAGTACTTCCAGCTCAAGGTCGACTCAGCCTTCCATCCTTCCGAGGTTGGTAAAATGAGGACCCAGATTATTGGGGGCAATGTACTGATTCTGTAAATCACTTAGAGAAGACTATAAAGCACACTGAAGTGGTATATAAGTCTAAATGCCATTGCTATATTCACCTACAGGTAGTCCTTGATTTAGACCTCAATTTGGATCAGAATCTCCCTTGTTAAGCAAGGTGGTTGTTAATTGAGTCACACCTGATTTATAGCCTTTTTTGCTATAATGTTAAGTAAATCACTGCAGTTGATGTATGGATCACGTGGTCCGGCTTAAATTATGGTGATAAATGATAATCGCATGATCTCACGATACTGCAACCATTACAAATACATGCCAGTTGCCCAGCACTTCAACTTGGGTCACATGACCTTGTGGATGTGATAATGGGTCATAAGTGTGATGACCACTTGTCACTTTTTCCAATACAGTTGTAACTTCAAACGTCACTAAATACAGTAATTGATTGTAAGTCAAGAGCTACCTGTAGTTTCATTTTTAGCAACACACTAGTATAAGGAAAAAATTTCAGGAGCTGAAAGATGGATGCACAATATGCAGTTTCCACCTGATGTGATACTACGTCTAACCAGAAACACTGGATCTTGGAACTTGTAGTTCAGCAATATCTACAGCAACAAGTTAGTTGTCTAAAATATTGGGGAAAAATTTACACACCCTTAACATACATTGTTAGCTTTGCAATTTTATAGCTTAGTCAGTGGCAATGTTCATGAATTTTTATTTATGTATGCATGACTATAGATCTGGTTCTGCCTTAAAATAGAGATTAGTAAACTATAGTCGGGGTGCAAGCATTCCCACGCTCATTTATGTGGTTTTTGGAACCCGCTCAAACTGCTATTTCTGAATGGTCTTTCTTTTACCATTTGGGAGCAAAAAAACAACAACCCTTCATAAAACTGTGGTGGAAATCTTACAATTAATTTAACATAGTTATATCTAGCCAAATAAAGTAATTATGTGGTATATCATCTGAAGCAAGCAATCCAGAAGGATACCACTGGTATCAAAAATATTTTCCAGGAGCAGAACAAACCATCTAGGCAGAATGCCATGTCATTCCAAGGCATTCTGGGTAGTTCCACGATCAAATCTGTATATTTTTAGAAAGCTTATGAATATTGCGATGGTACATACCTTCAACCTAAGTGCAATAGGAGGGACTATACACTTTAAATAAAGTGCATATAAATGATAATCATGAATCACTTTTCTATTTTTCTAAGAACAGATCAAGCTAAAAGGTATACCAAATGGTATATCCACCATGGAGACTCTGTTCAAAAATATCTTAGATTGCTTAAACTACTTCATTCTTTCCTCTGTTTCCTTCTAAAACCTGTAAAACATCCTTCTAAAACCTAACACTGAGTAGGTCCATCAGTTTGAAGTCTTCTTTTCTACTTGTAAGATCCCGCCAAAGCCAGGTGGATCAGATCCACCCCTATTCAGCTTTAGCTATTTAATAATGAGTGACTTACAACTTACAATCCAAGCAATCTATAAAAATTAAACTAGAGGATTCAGTGTTGCTTCCTTAATGCTTTTTATTGAAAGAGTCTGACTCTAGTTGTAACACACTAAACAACTATATTTGACATTAGTAATAGTAATAGTAAGTAAGGCACTAAATTATATTTGATATTTGACATGACATTATCAGAACCTCCAAGCAGGCAAAAATGATTGTTTTGACATGCAAAGGTTAATCTATTAGAACTTCAAAGAGCAAAGCTAGGGCAAAACTGACAGATTGACAGATTCTGCATATATTCCATCCAGTTTTTGTTAACTTTATCACCTTTACATGAAGCAAAATGCCTTAGTTAGAGGTTATGGGTGTTTGCACTTGGCTTATACATTAGTTAATATATGTGGTCTCTAATAGTGTATTAGTCTTGTTTTTCATTTATTAAATATTTTGCATGTGAAATATGATTTGAAGTATTTCTATTAACATGTGCTGATTAAAAATAGTATAAAGCAGGGGCACCCAACCACCGGGCCGCGGACCAGCCCTCATGCCGCCACCCCCTCCCTCCAGCGCTTCGCCTCCCGCCGGGCAAGAGGCCTCGGGAGGCAGGTTCTGCCGGCCACAGGACGATGGATGGGACAGAGGGGCGGGAAGGACCGAGAGGCTCAAGCCTCTTTTGGCTTCTGCTGCGGGGCGCTTTTGCGTTTTTGGCTGGGGGGAGGCAGGAGGGCCAGCCTGACCCCCTCTCTCCAGCGCTTAGCTCCCGCTGGGCAAGAGCGCTTGGGAGGCAGGTTCTGCCGGCCACAGGACGATGGCGGGAAAGAGGGGCGGGGAGGACCAGCACCCCCATGCTTAATCCCGCCCCCAACCACGCCCCTTTCCACCCCCACTGGGCCATAGAAAAATTGTCTTGCTGAAACTGGTCCCTGGTGGAAAAAACGTTGGGGACCACTGGTATAAAGGATTTCAAAAATGGCAAAAACCTACCTCAATATCTCCATTATAATTCTTCTAGAACTCATAAGCTTGCTTTAGCAATTTTGTAACAAGTAGCTAGCTGGTTTTAAATGTGTCTCAGATATTTTATTTACTTTAACATGCTTCAATGTGTTCCAGTCCCTATAAGTGGTAAGTATTGGACAAAATACAGTGTGAAAATATTTTTGTTAAATTATATGTGACATAAATACATGAAATATTGTGTTTATTGAGACCTTGACTTCTTACTTGTAGTGCAAGTTAATTTAATAAGGCATGTATAGAAGAAACATTCAATTGAATGGATTAGGGTTAGGATTATGGTTCGTGGAAGGCATTCATGGGGTGTAGTAGGGTCTACACGCCCTGTTGCCTTTGTTCAGAAAACAACGTTGATGACTTTCTTCAAGACATTCCGAGGATATTATAATCAATGTACAAATTAAGGTGAACACCTGCAGTTCGTGCATGCTCTGTTATTTATAACAATAAAAGCTGTTTATTGTGATGCTTCAATAATCTGGATCAGGCAGGTTAGTCCATTAATTTCCAAAAGTATATTAATTACTGTAATGCAGCAGTCATGAACCAAACAAAAATTGGCAACTTTTCTAAAAGTTGTTTTTCTCTTCATTTTAATTAACTGGTATGAAGATAACAGAATATTTAAGTTTAAGTGAGCCAGTTGCAAATTGGGAGGCAAGGAGGTAGTTAAAAACCTCTCTAAACCCAAAGAACAGTGGTATGCAATTATACAATCAGTTAGTATCATGGGGCTTAGAAGTTGAACTGCAATTATAAACACTTTCAGTTTTCTCAGTGTATGAATCAAAATCAAGCTTTTATTCAACACATATCCATGTCTATTCTAACTCAGACTGAAAACTCAGTTCAATCAATTTGAAGTCTCTGTACATTTTGAGCACAACTTCTTTTTTAAATATATATAAAGAGGGTGCATATATTTATTTTTATTTGGCATATAGCCATTCCAATTATGAACCATCTGAACAGCTTACAGTCCTACCATGTATTAACAGAATTAAAAGATCTAAGAGCATAGAACTGAAAAACATAAACATTCACAAACATTTAACACAACAGTAACAAAACAAAAGAACCGAGGTATCGCAGTGGGTAGAGTGCAGTACTGCAGGCCACTAAAGCTGACTGCTAGATCTGCAATTCAGCGGTTCAAATCTCATTACCGGCTCAACGTTGACTCAGCCTTCCATCCTTTAGAGGTGGGTAAAATGAGGACCTGGATTGTGGGGGCAATAGGCTGGCTCTGTTAAAAAGTGCTATTGCTAACATGTTGTAAGCTACCTTGAGTCTAAGGAGAAGGGTGGCATTAAAAAAAAATCGAATACATGCATAGATAGATAGATAGATAGATAGATAGATAGATAGATAGATAGATAGATAGATAGATAGATAGATAGATGATAGATAGATAGATAGATAAAATCCCTTGCTGAGTAGGCATTAGAACCCAAATCACTTTCCCCCAAAGTCTGCTAAAGTAACCTTGCTTTGATTCTTTCCTAAGTGTCAGTCACTGTTGACTCATGCTGAATCTCTATGGGGATGTTCTTCCAGATCACCTCTTTGTGTGTGTGTGTGTGTGTGTGTGTGTGTGTGTGTGTGAATGACTAAGAAGGCCAAAGAGAGATGACTTTCTTTAAGAGGGGGAACAAAGAAGGAGCTCCCTCTTTTGGATCAACATGGGGACAACTGCTTGTTGCTTATGCTTTCTTTTGTAAGAGTCAAAATAGCACCCAGGTCTTTGCAGAATGCTCAGATGAGCTCATGAGAAGATGGGCTGTAGCAGGAATATTTCAGTTTCGTTGTTGCTGAATACTCTTCCATTCTTTGGGCTCTTATAACCACAGATGAAAACCACAGTGCAACAGCAGAGTCAAGTCGTCTCTTAGATGTGCCTCGTTATCTCTGCGAAGGAACAGAATCCCCCTACCAAACTGGCCAACTGCATCCTGCTATCAGAGTAGCGGATTTATTGCAGCATATTAATCTCATGAAAACATCTGACAGCTATGGTTTCAAAGAAGAATACGAGGTAACAATGTCATCAGTTGCTTTTTTACCTGACCGAGAGCAGAGAGTTCCTTTGAGAGTAAAGCTTCTTGATTGCAAAGAGAGAGAGAGTTCTTAATTACAAGAGCATGAAAATGAATGTTTCATGGGGTTATGTTTTTAAAAAGACCATTTCCATGTGCCATGAATCAGTGGAAAATTTAAAAGCATTACATGTGAACCAGAAAGTTGCAAAGAGTGAAAAGTATCAAAAACACACCTTCCTTGTACAGATATTATTTTCTTTTTAAGGACAGGTTTTTCCCCCTCAACATTCCTATGCAGGATATTATATGAAACAAATCTTGCATGCAAAGGTCATTTCTTGAAAAGTTTTCCTGGAAGGCTCTATATGCAGCATCAGTACTTATACATTTGTGGGGGGACCCCAATCTTCTTTTTATTTGATTGATTTATTTGGACATTTATTGATAGCTTTTTATAGCCACCCTGATCAAAAGATTCTGTAGGTTTCATTATGTTAAAAGAGATTATGTAAATATGCATATATCTTTTAGTATTTGATTTTACTTTTTGCTATGTAAGTTACTACTTCATTTTATCCACATGAAGCAAAGTAGGTGTGACTTTTAAAAACATATTTTATTTATTTGTTTGCTTGCTTGTTTGTTTATTCATTGTGTTACAGAGAAAAGCAATATGCTGGATAAATACTATAATATATATTTCCTGTTGGATCCATGAATTATATGAGAGTTTTAAAAAAAAATATCTTGGTTACCAGTAACCCCAAATCATTGTTACAGGATTCCAAACTCATATTGTATGCCATATTCTCACGTAATTCAAATTATTGTATGTTTTTATAATCTATTTTCAGTTCTTCGCTTCAAGAAACACTACATTTGTTTTTTATCATTGTGTTGGAAATACAGGTAGTCCTCAACTTACAAATAGTTGCTTAATAACCATTCAAAGTTACAAGAGATATCCTTCACCCTCACAAAAGAGACTTACAATACAGTTCCAAAGTTCTGACAATCAGCTCCACCCCTTCTCTTATGTGGTCACGTGACTACATTTATAGCGGTCACATGGTCCCAATTTACAATGTTTTTGTTAAAAACTGGTGTTTGCTTCCAGTTTTTGACAAAAATTTCCCACCGCTTAATGACCATGGTAATTTGCTTAATGACCATCAGTAAAAAGATAAAACCAGGTTGGTTTATGACTATTGCATCCTATGACCATAATGGGCAGGCATAGGATAGTTGTAAGTCAAGAACTACCTGTAATTTTTTAAATAAGGATGGGTTTTTTGCATGACTGTAGTTTAATCATTTTATTTATATCAGCAGTATTACTCAACCTCAACAATGTTAAGATTCATTAACTTAAACTCTCAGAATTATCCATCCAGCATTTTAAAATTGCTGAAGTTTAGAAACAATGATATTAGGATTCATTTTCCCCACCACCACAAGCCTTCTTGTGTTTTCTTGAATTGCCAGGCACTGGGTTTATTTCTCGCTGGCAGAATATTTCCATGTATTTATACCATAAAAAGCTTTATATGCCGATATCTTAACTCCAGTAAAACAATCAAGAGAAACCAAGAACCCAACTGATACTCTAACAATGTAAAATGTGTCAGGATGAATAAAATGCTGAAATAAATATAAATTATCTCTTTATTTTGAAAGAGCTTCTTTGAAGGACAATCGGCTTCTTGGGATGTGGCCAAAAAGGATCAAAACAGAACGAAGAATAGATATGGGAACATTATAGCATGTGAGTTAAAAACAGATAATCATGAAGATGAATGTTTTATATCGCTTATTGACAAAACCTAGACAGCCTATTATTATGCCTACCCATCCTATATAGTAGTAAGTGATGTGTTTCTGGGTGGTTAAAGATTGGAATATTTCTCCCTAGTCTTAGTTCAGTGATGGCGAACCTATGGCATGGGTGCCAGAGGTAGCACGCGGAGCCATATCTGCTAGCATGCGAGCCGTTGCCCTAGCTGAACTCCAGCACACATGTGTGCTCTGTCCAGCTGATTTTCGGGTCACACGGAGGCCCTGGGAGGGCATGTTCAGCTTCTGAAGGGCCTCCGAGGAGATGGGAAGGGTGTTTTTGCCCTCAGGCTCCAGGAAAGCCTCTGGAGCTTGGGGAGGGTGAAAACGAGGCCTACCAGGCCCACCAGAAGTTGGAAAAAGGGCTGTTTGTGGTCTACATAAGGCCTCGGGTGGGGGCAGAGAAGGCAATTTTCGCCCACTCCAGGCACTGAATTATGGGTATGGACACATGCAAATGCGATAGTGTGTGCACATGTGCTTTCGGCACCCAAGGGAAAAAAAGGTTCACCATCACTATCTTAGTTCATTATTATTATTTATTTATTTATTTATTATTTATTTATTTATTTAGATTTGTATGCCGCCCCTCTCCGCAGACTCGGGGCGGCTCACAACAAAGTGAAAAAACAATTTACAACAAATCTAAATTTCTACTAAATTTCTTGATTGCAAAGAGAGAGAGAGTTCTTAATTACAAGAGCATGAAAATGAATGTTTCATGGGGTTATGTTTTTAAAAAGACCATTTCCATGTGCCATGAATCAGTGGAAAATTTAAAAGCATTACATGTGAACCAGAAAGTTGCAAAGAGTGAAAAGTATTGCTTTAACTACTCCATAGCATTGCCTCTGTCAGTGCTGAAGAAATTTATAGACAAAATTTTTGTATTTCCCAGAATCATGGCATAAGATTTAGATTTAGATTTAGATTTATTGGATTTATATGCCGCCCCTCTCCGCAAACTCGGGGCGGCTCACAACAAAACAGCACAGTACATAATATCAAATCCAATGCCCACCAATCTAATTACAATTTAAAATTAGTATGGGCCCTTGTAGAACATTTATTTCAGCCAATGTGTGATATTCAGCCTCACTTTTAAGCTCCTCAGTAAAGGAAACTCCATAACTTCCCTAAATAGTCTGTCCCATTATTGAAAGGGCTTTATTATTAGGAAGTTGCACCTGATGTACAAGCAAAATCTTCTTTCTTGTAAATCCATTGTTCACACACTGCCTTCTGAATCAAGTGTGAACAATGTGGCATTTGAAAATATTGAGGAAAGCTGTCATGCCTTACCAAGATTAAATATGGCCAGTACCATCAATAGTTATATGTTTTACGTTTATACATTTTTTTCTCCTGGGTTCTTTGACTTGGTTGATTGTTTTTGGACATGCTCCATATTCTCAGTATCCTTGCTAAAATGCACAAGTAAAGACAATGTAATTGTTGTCTAACCAACCCAGAACACTGAGGAACAATGATTTCTCTTGTTACCGATGCTATACAGTATTTCTCTTGATGCAGTTTAGGATTACTTTTGCTATTTGGAGAGCTCCATCATATGTTTCCCTCAAGTTCAGCTTGTGTCATCCAACAAGCACCAATTGTTTTCTAGTATGGTTCACCTTCCTATACTGCACACAAATGAAGGACTTTGCCCTTGTCCTTGCAGAAATTATCTTGCTGATTCCATTTTTCACAAATTTCATTGATACATTTTTTTATCTCGAATCCAAGTAAATTCAGCAACACAAAGCCTAGAAAATAGCTGCCTGGTATCCCACTTGACACTTCTAGCTTGAGTGGAGCCATATAAGTACTGTTTCAAAAGTAGCTACAATTGGGGCCATATTTCCCTTAGAAAAGAAACTCCATTGGGGTGGGGTCATCATTGAGAAAGACCCCTTGCAGTCTTTCTGCTCTTCATGTTTTAAAACCAAGGCAGGTTCTGAAGTGTGTATATTCCTCTGTTCGTTCATTCAGTTGTCCCACAGGGTAGATACAATTTCTATTTTCTTTTGGCTCTAGCCTTCTGTGCAATTTTAGATACTCTTTGAGGTTCCCCTAGTATTTTTGAGCAGACTGGGAAAGGGTCACCAACATTGCAGGTCAAATGGGGGTCTACCTTTTCCCTCCTTAATTAAGGGAATCCTTAGCCTGTATATTTCACTCTCATTTGTTTCTGCTGTATATCATTCCAAAGACAAAACCCATTTTTTGCAGATGATCACTCCAGGGTGATATTACAACCTGTGGAAGATGATCCTTCTTCAGACTACATTAATGCTAATTATATTGACGTAAGTAGATTGTATATCTTGTTTTTTTCTTTCCATCTTCTCTCTGTGAAACATTTTTGCATGCAATTCCTATGAACTGAATGAGAGCCTTCTTAATATGATGAACAAAATGTACACTTTTCCTTGTCCTCCGTCCTAGTACTCACTGACATTGTTGTGCTTTCTTTCACATCTGACTTTGATTTGGGCTGTAGATTTGGCTGTACAGGGATGTAAGTACCACTATATGTGAATAACAGCATCCTGTTATGACTATTTAATATAGTGAACATTCTCAGTTGCTTTACAGTTCTAATTTTTATTACTAGATATATGTGCATGCCTCATTAACGAATTTCATTTATATATCTAGTCTTTAATGTTCCTTTGTGCTCTTATACCTTTTCTTTTACCTACATTTTAAAAATATCCTTAGTCTAATCATTAGCTAAATCAATAAAACCTAATCCTTACAAGACTCATTTTTGCTTCTTTATTACTCTTTTTTTTGCATTGTTTAGTAATTTTTATTTTGTATTCCATTATTTTTGTGTGAGAAGCTGGATAATAGAATATAGTGTGTTGCTTTTGAAAAGAAACCTACTGATGGCCTAAAAAGGATTAAGAGTTGGCTACAGCTGTCTCTTGTTGTCAAGGGGAATTCATTTGAGCAGTGGTGTTCCTCCTACTAATCCTAATCTCATTTTTAATGCAAGACAAAAATCCTCCACTTGCAATAAAAATGAAATAATAATAATGAGTTTAAAACGATACTGAAGCTTATAGTTTTGGACAAATACAAATGAATATATGTGACCATGAAAGCTATAATGGAATAATAATTTCCTAGACTATAGTCAAGGCTTGAATTTTTGATCATCTAATTCAATTCATAATTTCAAAATATCTAATGTGTGTAATCAGGACTGGTGTACCTAGAAAATAGTGTTCTAGACTGGTGCCATTACTTGAATAAAGCAGTTGTCACTCAGGAGATACACCCACCAATAGTTTTAATAAAAATAATTTCAAAGCTATGTCCCTGATAATTTGAATGAATGCATGGGCAAGATTATGAGTTAGAAAACAATATTGCTTTGTGTTTACAAGGCCTCAACTTTATTTCAGGTTTCTGCTGAAAGCAGGGTTTCATTTCTCAGAAAGAAAGTGTTTTCTTTCCCTGTTATGTAGTGCATTCTCAGGTTGATCTAGAATTTTGTAGGATTTTTACCCAAGGATTCTGACTTGCATTTTGTCTTGGATATTATAGTTGTGCAGCAGTCTTGATTTTAACAGGTGCCATTAGTCAAGAGGGCCTTAATATTGGTATATTTTGGTTCATGGTATTTCATGCATCTGTACTCCAAATCACATTTACTGTTTGAGTGCCGATCACTGCATAGGTACAACACACAACTCTATGTTTTTATGAAAAATCTCAGGTTATTATGAGATTCGTTTTGGATGTTAAAAAAACAAGGAATCCATGGGATGGTAGGAGCATTTGTAGCTAGTAATAGGCATTTCAATGCCATCAGCTCCTCAAAACAAAGTTAACATTTTCAATACTATACCAAATCCATAATTCTTAATGATTTCTCTTCCTTTCAAAAATCCATCAAATAAAGGTCTTTCCTGTCAATCTGAGTAAGAGGTGATGGAAAAACTGAAGAAGTAATGTTTTATATATAATGCTTTATATATGCATTTGTCAATAAGGCATCTTTGGGGATTCTTTTTCATAAAAATTATGTGTTCCTTTGATCAACTGGGTGCAACGTGTGCAATACATGAAAATTATACAATGCTGCTTCTAATCCTACACTTAAGCCATAGAATCACTGAGGATAACATGTTTACGTGTGCCAATACCATAGTTATTTGTTATGCTAATAAGACTAATTCTTTGCGTTCCCAAAGTTCTATCATATAATTAGCAAAAATTTGATGAAATAATATTCATGAGATTCAGTAAACTTTTTTCTTGTTCATATTCTAACCATTAACCAATCATGGTTAATTCTTGTTTACTTGATTTTCACCAAGAGGTTAACAAATCCTTTTTTAAACTATATGTATATGGAATCCTTCTCTACATTTAATAACTGTACTGTAGAAAAAGTTCAGTAATGGCACATATATGTGAGCCATAAATTCTAAACTTTGTTTTATATAATTGCAAAAAATTGCAGTATTGCATGTAGATTTGCAATCTGTACACACATATACATTGTCCAGCTCTAATGTTCAGCCATTTTGCTTACTCATTATGGCTCCATTTTTTTTCTGGTGCATTCATAGTGAAAGCTTTTGCTAATGGCTTGGTTGTTTTGTGCTTAATATTTAAAATAACAAACAAAACTTTGTCAATCTGTATTTTTTAAGTGAAGGCAAATCTCATAGGTGCTTAGAACAATTTCATAGTTTTACTGAATTAGAACCAAAAACAAATTTTAAATTCAATAAATGACAACAGTTACGGATTTCACAAAGCAGAATGATTAGGAAACAATGAGACACTTCATTTTGATGTACACAGTATACATTTATAGGAACTTTTCATTTGGTTCTACATGCCATTGTCCAAAATTAACACTTTGAAATCAGCTGGTCTTATTTCACATCCAACAATGCACTTTGCTATTCTGAAAATGATTAAAACTACGTTGTTGAATATGGTTGATTGGATTAGTCACAACTAGCCTAGT
Organism: Erythrolamprus reginae; assembly: GCF_031021105.1. NCBI lineage: Eukaryota > Metazoa > Chordata > Lepidosauria > Squamata > Dipsadidae > Erythrolamprus > Erythrolamprus reginae. The sequence continues at coordinate 309,099,080 of NC_091950.1, read as the reverse complement.
TGTAAAGAGTATCTAGGAATATTTTGGTATGCCTTCATTTTCCCTATTTGGTTTGATTTTTAAAACTTACAGACTGTTTTAAAAATCAACCTATATTTGTTTTTATAGGGATACCAGAGACCAAGTCACTACATTGCAACCCAAGGTAAGAGTTTGTGGAAATATGTGCAGAACTGTAAATGTTGTAAATTAGTCATTATTTTCCAAAGTGTTCCTTTGGATGTCTATATCACCAATACAGATAAAAAGCAGAGAAAAGTTTAATTTCCATTTTTGTGAATTTGGTGAGAGAAAGTTTTTTTGTTAATTGCACTTATATCCTGCTACTATCAAAAATGGTGGTTGAAAGATAACATAAGTAGATGTTATGTAATTTCTGAAAAGTTTGGATTATAAATTAATTAACATGCCTATTTTAGTCAGTTAACTTTCCACTAAAAATGGGTGAGGGATTGAAGCGGGGAGGACTCCTATTCAATTTCAGTGGTGTGACCTTGGAAAGAGACTCCATTCCCTACAGAAAAAGAACCTTGGTCTCTGATGCTATCCAGTATTCTTTATCCATGCTGGCCAACCAAGTATCTTGGCAAATACGGGACATGTGAACACTATCTCTCGCCTAGTTGCAGGTATTCAGAAACAGCATATTGTTCTTGAACCAGGATGTTAAGGCATGATGACTGATACCAATAATTCTATAAAGACTTTGTCTGTAAGAAAGAAATATTAACAAAAGCTAATGAAAAACCAAGACTAATGATACATGAGTACCAACATTCAAAATGAGGGAACAAAACAGATCTGGTTTTATTTCACATCCAGCAATTATCATATTTTTCCAACATGGAAATAAGACAAATTGCTTGTTGGCTTATAATAAATCATGGTAACAGACAATTAAGTCAAATAATAGTGATGATCTTTAGGGCTGTGCAATGCTTCTTCAAAGTATACAAATACTTTCTGTGTCCTTTTCCAGTATTATAAGCTATCCTGGGAAAAGATAACGCTGATTTAAAGAGTTGCTGATAGGTGCATTACACAACTTGAACAGTATGATTTTCCAAGTGTTAATGAGCCCATTATAAAATTCCATTAATTCTCATATATTGGTATTTATTTTATTTATTTATTTTGCACTAAAGCAGCAGCTACAATAGTTTAATCTTTTTTTTAAAAAAAAAAACCTTGTTTCTGCAAGATATTTCAATACTAATTATTTATATGCAGAAGTTTTTGAAAGATTACCGAAATCATAACCTCCTTGAATACCTGACAGCTATTTTAAAGATAGTAGCTGTGTTGTTTGTTTGTTTTTTTAAAAATCATATATAAGCATTTTCTTTGGCAGGTCCAGTGCATGAGACAGTCTATGATTTCTGGAGAATGATATGGCAAGAACAATCAGCCTGCATTGTTATGGTTACAAATTTAGTTGAAGTGGGTCGGGTAAGTATCTTCTTAGAAACACCAAACCATATTAAAATTTGTAGTTACATTGCTAAGAAAAACAGAAGCAAAACAAGGAAGAACAAATGCCAGCCTTTAAGCATTGGTGGCACAGTGGTTAGAGTGCAGTACTGCAAGCTGCTTCTGCTGACTGCTGTCTGTAGTTCACCAGTTCATATCTCACCAGGCTCAAGGTTGACTCAGCTTTCCATCCTTCCGAGGTGGGTAAAATGATGACCCAGATGATTGGGGGGCGATATGATGACTCTGTAAACTGCTTAGAGAGGGCTGTAAAGCACTGTGAAGCTGTATATGCAAGTGCATGTGAGCATTTGAGGGGTTTTTTTTTCCTGGAAATCCGTTTATACTCACACACCTTTCGAAGGGTGTTCATCCCAAAGTGCGTCACTAAGTTTCTATGGAGACTCTCAGTCATCCAAGTCATGGTTGTCCCAAAGGTGCTTTTTTTCAAGTGGCAGCTGGACTTTCTGGTTTATCCTTGGAAGATGGTTCACTTCTCGTCTTCAGCTCAGACTGCATGGTGGGGAATGGAAGGTTTTGTACTCCTTTCACGGAATATACCAGCTATCTGCTAGGAATGTAAATCTTTCCATTCCTCATCATCCATCCAGAGCTGTAGAAGCTAGTGTTGGGCAAACCCAATAAAGTTCGGGTTCGGCGAACTCACCCGAACCCGAGCAGCAGCAAGCCGCTGTGGCATCCTTTTCTGTAAAAATAAACAAGGAGGTTGGGAATTCCCCACCTCCTTTTGCTTCCTTTTATTTTTACAGAAAGGGATGCCGCAGCGGCGCTGCAAGCAAAGGAGGTAGGAAATCCCACGATGGGATTCCCCACTCTCCTCCTGGGCAGTGGTATTTCACGGTGTTCGAGCAAAAGCCAAACCTGAACTTTACCCGAACTTTTTAAAAAGTTCGGGTTCGGCATGCCGAACACTGCAAACTTCGGCACGAACCCGAACTTTGCAAGTTCGGTTCGCCCAACACTAGAAGAAGCTTTTTGGATGACAAGCAAAACTTCTTCAAAGAAAAACCAGAAAGTCCAGCTGCCTCCTGGGAAAAAAAGGAAACTTTGGGATTTGAGGCTTTTGTTTCTGTGAAAAACAATTTCTATAATTCTGCTCATCCTGTTGTGCACCATTCTGTGCACATAGATTTTGTGTCTACGCATGGATGGCTGGGAAGCACAGAGGTGAAAAAGGACAAGAAATGACAATCTTGCATTCCTCTGGTATGCAAAACAGAAAATAAGCTGAACCATCTCAACATAAAGGCAGTTCTCGATTTACAATTGGGAATTAGAATTTCCATGGCTAAGCAAGGCAGTTTTTAAGTGAATCACATTCAATTTTATGACCTTTTCTGCTACAGTTATTAAACGAATCACTGCAGTTATTCAGTGAGTTGTGCAGTTGTTAAGTAAATCTATCTTCCCCCGTTGACTTTTCTTGTCAGAAGTTGGCTGGGAAGGTTACAAATGGTAATCATCTGAGTCCAGGAATCTGCAGCCATCATAAATACATGCTGGTTTGCTAACTCCCAGGGATTTTTTTCATGTGGTGATGGGGATGTTGCGATGGTTATAATTGTGAGGACTGTTTGTAAGTCCCTTTTTTTCAGTGCCACAGTAGCATTGAACAGTCACTAGCTGGATGACTCTAAATCGAGGACTATCTGTGACACTAATGAATTATCCACATTCTAGAAGCAAATAGAGAATTAAGTGTAAAAGATTTGATGTAATCAGCTTTTCATGTTTCAATAATGCCTCTATTGTACTGTTCTTAAAAGCACTGAACTTTTTTGTCCTCTAATCTATTGCTACGGTACTGCAGAAAAAGTTGAATAATTTTTTAGATGGTATATTTTCCTTTACAATTAAAACTAAAAGCAAAATAATTAGTAAAAACAAATGGGTGATCTTTAATGATATGAAACAAGGTCATAATGTATGAAATAAGAAATACAGTATATGGTTATTATATAGATAGGCATTTAAAAATGCTTATTCCACACTTATCTTTTCAACATTTTCATACATGTATGAAGTATGATCTACCACTAAATAAAACTAAGGATGTGATATGGTAATTCATACATTTCTTCATTTTAGAAATGTTTCTATCATGTTGATTGTAGGTTAAGTGCTACAAGTATTGGCCTGATGATACCGAAGTTTATGGGGACTTCAAAGTTGCTTGCGTGGAAGTGGAACCACTTGCAGAATACGTTGTCAGGACATTCACCCTTGAAAGAGTAAATATTTCTGCTGTAAATTTATTATGATCACCAGTAAGGTTTATGTAACATATTCAAGCCATTTTTAAATCGGTCCACTACTGCAGTTCTTATAACACTTGAGTTGTAACACACTCATTCCAGTATGCCTAAGGTTTCTACATTGTTTTCTGTTCACACCTGTCAATTTAATTTCCCTGTTATATTTATTTTATTTTTCATTGCATAAGGAGAATCTCAAATGTCTATTAATGTTATTATCATACGAATTTTCTTGGTCATATTTTATGCCTTGTTTTTTCACAAAAAACAAAATACTTTTAAATATTTTGCCATCAGTTCAAATATGTATCTGAGATAAAAGGTAAATAAACACAAACAATATGCTATAGTTTAGCAATTCCATCTGTCTATTTTATTAACATACATACATGCACTCCTGACCAGTAATGGGCAGCCAAAATTTTGAGTGCCACACTGTGGGTGTAGCTTATTTTGTGGGTGTGACTTAATGGTCATGTGACTGGGTAGGAGTAGCTTGCCTGCCATGTGACCTGGTGGGAGTGGCTTAAACGATCATCATTGTTTAAGTAAACTGTTAAGTCCTCGACTTACAACCTTACCAGTGTCTCTCGCTGGAGTGACAATTTGCTTTGCGTTTCCCACGCTCTCCTTCTTAGTTGCCCCCCCGCCTCAGGCTGGGTAGCTAGGTGAACAGGTGCTGCCGGAAGCATAAATGCTGCCAGCGCCACTTCCACACACGCCTTCTACTTGCACCTCAGGTGGGAAGTGGCCGCATGAGGCTGGAGGGAAGCCGGGCAGGAGAGAGGGAAGCTCGTCCGAGACCAGGAAGGAGGAAAGAGGAAAAAAGCAAGGAGCACAGACGCAGTAGCAGCAGGGGGGGAAAGGAGAGACGAGACGAGATCAGTAATCCAGGAAGTGACAGCCACCGATCAGCTGAAGCTGTGCACACATCTTTATTTCCGCCGGTGGAACTGTGTTCCACCCCGTCCTGCCTGCTGTCCAGTCCAGGGAGCAGAAGGTAAGGTTGGATTGGCTATTAATCCACCAACCATGTCTAGTGTGGCAATATCTCATTGGGACCCCAAACCAATTGGCAAAGCCAGGTTTTCAGGCCCATAAGGAAGATCAATAGGATGGGAACAGATCTCACCTCACTGATGGATTAATAGCCGATCCAACCTTACCTTCTGCTCCCTCCCTCTCCATCTTTTAACTTATAATTTTATTGCTATGTGTATAATTTGTCTTGATTCATTGGTTTTAACTTGTATGCTGCCCAGAGTCTCCTTGGGTGATATGGGCAGCAAATAAATTTAATAAATGCAATATAATAATAATAATAATAATAATAATAATAATAATAATAATAATAATAATAATAATAAAATATATAGACCAGTGATGGGCTACCAAATTTTTTACTACCACACTGTGGGCGTGGCTTATGCATTTTGTTTCAACATCTTTCAGTGCAAATTGAGTGCTCTGGAGTGGCACTCCAAATTTTGCTACCGGAACTGCGTTCCTGACCGTTCCCGTAGGAGCCCATCACTGAAACAGACATATACTGTACATACATACACTTAGAAATATTCATAAATACTTTTAGTATCAGCTTTCTTGGATGATAATTTGCTAGGTAACCAACTTCAGGTGTCTTCTTGGGCATAGTTAGACCTTTTCCTCAGTTATTTCACTGGTTTATTATCCACACTTAATTAGTCTTCCTTAATATATTATATGGTTGGTTCAGTACAAAAAGAGAGAGTTGCATTATAGTCAGATGAATATTGTTCCTACATTTATAGTCTTGTAATCTTATCTATAGAAAATAGATTCTGAATTAAGGCACTTTATACATGCCTTATTCAGACTTAAAAGGAAGCAAGATTTCTCTACAAGAATAATTTGGTAACCTCAATTCCCAAACCACAGCCTCTTTATTGTTTGAAATTATGGAGTTACAGGTGCTTAAGTTAGCCTTCACCAACTTGATGTGCTACCTTAGGACTGAGATGAGATTCTCTTATTTTTCACCCTTACCCCTTGTGGAAGTCTGGTTTAAAGACCTGCTAGCATGTAAATGAATGTTTTAATTGTGGTCTTGTCATCAGTGGTTTCCTTCACATATGTTTCTGGTTCTTTTATAACTGTAAAACAGGAGTATACAAGTTTGAGGTTTTTGTCAAGGACACTCAAATAACAAGGAACAGTAGGAACCATAACACATTTTTATGATTCATGGAACTAGACTTGTATTTTTTATTTCTGCTTCCAATCCTCAATATGTTTCTCTCAATTCATGTTATCTTACTCATCTGTATACACATCATTGTGTATTATTTAAACATAACGGTATATCTAAACTTTAAAATGTTTAGTTATCACTCTATTTCAGTGGGATCATAAGAACTACTTTCACATTAATGTAGAGTTCCAGACTATTTTTTTAAAGACTGGACTTTTCTTTCTTAGGGAACTTTGCATAAATTGTTGCAATTTCATGATAATATACAAGTGGCCTGATGTATATGCAGTGTGTATGCAATGATTAAAGTGTGATAAGTAATGAGTGCTAAATTCAAATTTTTATTGGCTTTTTTTTAAGGAAATTGATTAAAATCAACTGACGTTTGCATTTTTAGTCCTGTATAAATTTTAACCAGTTTAAAACAAAAATGGACACCTTTTAAAAAACTAACCAAAAACTAACTTACCATAACTTATGAGATTAAAAAAAAAACACTCTTGTTATTATTTTCCATTTTGACAGAGAGGTTACAATGAAATCCGTGAAGTTAAACAGTTCCATTTTACCGGTTGGCCTGATCATGGAGTACCTTACAATGCAACAGGCCTTCTTTCATTTATACGCCGTGTAAAACAATCTAATCCCCCAAGTGCTGGGCCTATTGTTGTGCATTGCAGGTGTGTAGAAAAGAGGTAGATGCATTTTCTATCATTCTTGATGTGTGCATGATCTGTCAAGTTTTGTGATCTGTTGTGCTGTGATATGGGGTGAATGGATCAGATGGCTTCTCTTATTATTTCCAACTGACTCTTTTGACATATAACTCCAAGATCCAATTTCCAAGAATGTCTGATTCTGTTTCTCTGTTCTAAAGTTATCTGGTCTGTTTTAAATACTACTAAGGCATAAGGTTGCTTTAGATCAGTGTCCCAATCTGGGAAGTCTCCAGATAGGGTAAATTACACTATTATGAGCTTGAGGTTGGCAGTTGCTTGTTTTTATAGACTACACAAAATAGTCTATATAAACAACAGTTTTACTTCTTAATAAATAGGAGAATAACTCAAAATAAGAAATATCTAAGTTATTGGTATATCTAAACTTATAGCTAAATTATAGCAAAGCAATTAAGCATTTTCTCTCCTACATTGCAAGACATACAACTTGCTCCTGAGAAGTATTACCATATTCCTCTGCAGGTAATAATAAACGGTAGTTTTTACTATTTCCTTCACTTATTTTAACCTTGTTGCAAGACCTTGCAAGACCCATCACATGCTTGGATTTAAAATATATCTATATGGGCCGAGAGGCAAATAAGGAGCTGTGATGTTCCTTCAATACACCAGGGTGATTCGACACAAAAATATGTAATCCTTCCTTGGTGCAGAGCTGAAGGGATTGGATACTGTAGCCTAGAGGATAATTCTCTGCCTTACAAGGCAAAGGTTGCAGGTTCAAGTCCCAGTGGGTATGGCTAACTGATGAGGCCAAAATAAGGCCGAAATAGATCTATCCTAGTCTCCCTTAGTTTTCAAATTCAGCAAAAAAAACATGTGACTTATATATATATATATATATATATATATATATATATATATATATATATATGTATATATGTAGATTGTTCTGAGTTCGGGTTTTGCCCTGTGTAATTACACAGGGCAAAACCCGAACTCAGAACAATCTACATACATATACCCGTGAAAATTTACGAAAACAAATATATATATATATATATATATATATATATATATATATATATATATATATATATATATATATATATGACGGTCTTGGTATATTCGGGTTTCTTCCCGTGTAGGATTTGGAAATTTCTGGCGACGTTTCGATGAGGTCTCACTCATCATCTTCAGGCTGGTGTTTCTGTCCTTTTTCTCAGGCGAAGACTGCGAGACCTGAGCTGCATTCCTTCTATAAATACTGGTGGCTGGGTGTGGTTTGATGGCTCAGTAATTGCCTGCTGTGTAGAAACTTCCTGGTGAGTCAGAGGGGTAACAATTGGGGTCGTTGATGTAGCTGAGGTATGCTGGTTAGTTAATGGTTGTAGATTAGGCGTGATGTCCTGTGTAGTTAGAACTTGTAGGCTGCTTGATTGCTTTACAATGTGTGTCCTGAGTCTGGTTTCTGTGGCTGGGATATGTTTGAGGGCTGGTTTCCAGATGTCTGGTAAGCGAGAGGTATCATCCCGCTTGTTCATATTTTGGGGATGTTTTTCTATCTCGATCGCTTCCATGATTATTCTTTTGCTGTAGTGTTCTGTTTTGGAAATTAATTTGGTACTGTCAAAATCAATTTCATGTCCTGTGGTTTTGAAGTGTTGGAAAAGGGAGGAGGTTTTTTCTTTTTTCTTTAATGCATTCTTATGTTCTGCAACACGTGCATTAACTCTCCTGTTTGTTTGTCCAATATATGTGGCTGGGCAGATTTTACATGGTATTTGATAAACTCCCTGGTTTTCAAGTTGGATATTGTCTTTTGGGTTTCTTAGGATGTTGGCTATTTTTTTATCTGTACCAAAGGCTGTCTTTATGTTGTGTCTGCGGAGAATTTTACTGATTTTATCTGTGGTGCCCTTGATGTAAGGGAGGAGGGCGATGCCATTGTCCTGTTCTGTGTCTTGGTTCTTGGGGGGTGTCTCTTTTTGGATTAAGTTGTTGATTGCCTCTCTTTGGAATCCATTGGAAATTAATACATTTGTGAGACTGTGTAATTCAGGTTCCAGGTGGTCTTTGTCGGCTAGGCGTTGGGTTCTGGAAATGAGGGTCTTGGCTACGGAATTGATCTGTGCGGGGTGGTGGTGGGATTTTGCGTTCAAGTAGCGGTTGGTGTGTGTCTTCTTCTGGTAGACGGTGTGTCCTAGGGAGCCATCGGGTTTTTTGTAGATTAGGACATCCAGGAAGGGAAGTTTGTTGTTGGTTTCTATTTCCATGGTGAATTGTATTTTGGGGTGTAGGCTGTTGAGATGTGTGAGAAAGCTGTCCAGTTTTTCTTTCCCATGTGGCCAAATTACGAAGGTGTCATCTACATATCTAAGCCAGAGTTTGGGTTTGTATTCAGATTTGTCCAAGGCATTGGTTTCAAAATATTCCATGTATAAGTTTGCGATGACGGGGGACAGGGGTGATCCCATGGGGGCTCCTTCTATCTGTTTGTATCTTTGTCCATTGTGGATGAAGTATGTATTCATCAGGCAATGGTTGGTCAGATCTAAGATGTGCTTCGGGGGGTTGTATTTGTTTTGGATGGCTGTCAGGGCTTCTTTGATAGGCACTTGGGTGAAGAGAGATATGACATCAAAGCTTACGAGAAGGTCACTGGGTTGTAGGTTTTGTTCCTTTATGATTTCTATGAAGTGGAATGAGTTTTGTACATGAGACATGATGGATTCTGCATAGGGCTGGAGTTGTTTGGCGAGAAATTTGGCAAGATTCTGTAGGGGTGAGCCTATGGAGCTGACTATGGGTCTGAGTGGTGTTCCTTCTTTGTGTATCTTGGGGAGGCCATAGAGCTTGGGGCATCTGGATGATTTTTCTCTGGGGATGATTCTTTGCTGGATTTCTTGACTGATGGGAGAAGCTTTTATTTTGGATTTGGTGGTTTTTTCCAGGTAGGTGGTAGGATCTGTGCTTAGAGGTTTGTAGGCGGGGTCTTGGAGTAGGTTGGATAGCTTGTCTTGGTAGTCAGATGTGTTCATCACCACAGTGGCATTGCCTTTGTCTCCTGGGAGGATGATTATGTTATTGTCTTTCCTCAAGTTGGTGAGTGCTTTTTGTTCATCTTTATGTAAGTTGCTTCTGGGTGGAATGCTGGAGCAGAGGACATTGGTGACTTCGAGTCTGATTTTGTTGGCTTCATCTTGGTTGATTTTGGTTAGGCTGGCTTCAACTCCGCATATGATGTTTTCAGTGGGGATGCGTTTGGGGGCGACTGCAAAGTTGAATCCTTTGGAGAGGACGTTGGTTTCTGCTGTGGTGAGGGTCCTGTCCGATATATTGTGTACTGTATTCTTCATGAGTTGCTGTGGAAAAGGTTTTGGCTTCTGGTGTTTTTCCAAATTATGGAGTTTCCTGGTGTGTATATCTGTATTGAGGGAGGTTTCTGTTTCAGCTCTCCAGAGGGCTAGTTGTTTGGATTTGTCCCAGAGTATTGGGTGGATTCTGTTGCTGAGTTTGAGGTGAAGACTGAGTAGGTCTTTGTTGGTTTGGTCTAGTAGGAATCTTTTTCTGTGGAGTTCGTTTCTGATTAGGGCTAATTCAGTTCTTTTCAGGATCCGTTCAGTGGATGGATCCTGAACGGATCCTGAAAAGAACTGAATTAGCCCTAATCAGAAACGAACTCCACAGAAAAAGATTCCTACTAGACCAAACCAACAAAGACCTACTCAGTCTTCACCTCAAACTCAGCAACAGAATCCACCCAATACTCTGGGACAAATCCAAACAACTAGCCCTCTGGAGAGCTGAAACAGAAACCTCCCTCAATACAGATATACACACCAGGAAACTCCATAATTTGGAAAAACACCAGAAGCCAAAACCTTTTCCACAGCAACTCATGAAGAATACAGTACACAATATATCGGACAGGACCCTCACCACAGCAGAAACCAACGTCCTCTCCAAAGGATTCAACTTTGCAGTCGCCCCCAAACGCATCCCCACTGAAAACATCATATGCGGAGTTGAAGCCAGCCTAACCAAAATCAACCAAGATGAAGCCAACAAAATCAGACTCGAAGTCACCAATGTCCTCTGCTCCAGCATTCCACCCAGAAGCAACTTACATAAAGATGAACAAAAAGCACTCACCAACTTGAGGAAAGACAATAACATAATCATCCTCCCAGCAGACAAAGGCAATGCCACTGTGGTGATGAACACATCTGACTACCAAGACAAGCTATCCAACCTACTCCAAGACCCCGCCTACAAACCTCTAAGCACAGATCCTACCACCTACCTGGAAAAAACCACCAAATCCAAAATAAAAGCTTCTCCCATCAGTCAAGAAATCCAGCAAAGAATCATCCCCAGAGAAAAATCATCCAGATGCCCCAAGCTCTATGGCCTCCCCAAGATACACAAAGAAGGAACACCACTCAGACCCATAGTCAGCTCCATAGGCTCACCCCTACAGAATCTTGCCAAATTTCTCGCCAAACAACTCCAGCCCTATGCAGAATCCATCATGTCTCATGTACAAAACTCATTCCACTTCATAGAAATCATAAAGGAACAAAACCTACAACCCAGTGACCTTCTCGTAAGCTTTGATGTCATATCTCTCTTCACCCAAGTGCCTATCAAAGAAGCCCTGACAGCCATCCAAAACAAATACAACCCCCCGAAGCACATCTTAGATCTGACCAACCATTGCCTGATGAATACATACTTCATCCACAATGGACAAAGATACAAACAGATAGAAGGAGCCCCCATGGGATCACCCCTGTCCCCCGTCATCGCAAACTTATACATGGAATATTTTGAAACCAATGCCTTGGACAAATCTGAATACAAACCCAAACTCTGGCTTAGATATGTAGATGACACCTTCGTAATTTGGCCACATGGGAAAGAAAAACTGGACAGCTTTCTCACACATCTCAACAGCCTACACCCCAAAATACAATTCACCATGGAAATAGAAACCAACAACAAACTTCCCTTCCTGGATGTCCTAATCTACAAAAAACCCGATGGCTCCCTAGGACACACCGTCTACCAGAAGAAGACACACACCAACCGCTACTTGAACGCAAAATCCCACCACCACCCCGCACAGATCAATTCCGTAGCCAAGACCCTCATTTCCAGAACCCAACGCCTAGCCGACAAAGACCACCTGGAACCTGAATTACACAGTCTCACAAATGTATTAATTTCCAATGGATTCCAAAGAGAGGCAATCAACAACTTAATCCAAAAAGAGACACCCCCCAAGAACCAAGACACAGAACAGGACAATGGCATCGCCCTCCTCCCTTACATCAAGGGCACCACAGATAAAATCAGTAAAATTCTCCGCAGACACAACATAAAGACAGCCTTTGGTACAGATAAAAAAATAGCCAACATCCTAAGAAACCCAAAAGACAATATCCAACTTGAAAACCAGGGAGTTTATCAAATACCATGTAAAATCTGCCCAGCCACATATATTGGACAAACAAACAGGAGAGTTAATGCACGTGTTGCAGAACATAAGAATGCATTAAAGAAAAAAGAAAAAACCTCCTCCCTTTTCCAACACTTCAAAACCACAGGACATGAAATTGATTTTGACAGTACCAAATTAATTTCCAAAACAGAACACTACAGCAAAAGAATAATCATGGAAGCGATCGAGATAGAAAAACATCCCCAAAATATGAACAAGCGGGATGATACCTCTCGCTTACCAGACATCTGGAAACCAGCCCTCAAACATATCCCAGCCACAGAAACCAGACTCAGGACACACATTGTAAAGCAATCAAGCAGCCTACAAGTTCTAACTACACAGGACATCACGCCTAATCTACAACCATTAACTAACCAGCATACCTCAGCTACATCAACGACCCCAATTGTTACCCCTCTGACTCACCAGGAAGTTTCTACACAGCAGGCAATTACTGAGCCATCAAACCACACCCAGCCACCAGTATTTATAGAAGGAATGCAGCTCAGGTCTCGCAGTCTTCGCCTGAGAAAAAGGACAGAAACACCAGCCTGAAGATGATGAGTGAGACCTCATCGAAACGTCGCCAGAAATTTCCAAATCCTACACGGGAAGAAACCCGAATATACCAAGACCGTCATACCTGTACCCGTGAAAATCTACGAAAACATATATATATATATATATATATATATATATATATATATATATATATATATATATATGATATTTTTCTATCTCGTTGGAAGCCATCGAGATAGAAAAACATCCCCAAAATATGAACAAGCGGGATGATACCTCCCGCCTACCAGACATCTGGAAACCAGCTCTCATTAACAAAAGTATCCCAGCCATAGAAACTGAAACCAGACTCAGAACACACATTGCAAAACAACCAAGTAGCCTGCAAGCTCCAACCACTCAGGATATTACGCCTAATCCACAATCATTAACTAATCAGCATACCTCAGTTACATCAACGACCCCAGGTGTTACCCCACTGACTCACCAGGAAGTTTCTACACAGCAGGCAATTGCTGAGCCATCAAACCACACCCAGCCACCAGTATTTATAGAAGGAAGGCAGCTCAGGTCTCGCTGTGTTCGCCTTGGAACAAGGACAGAAGATGACGAGTGGGACCTTGTTGAAACGTCGCCAGAAATTTCCAAATCCTACACGGGAAGAAACCCGAATATACCAAGACCATCATACCTGTACCCATGAAAATCTACGAAAACAGATAGAGAGAGAGAGAGAGAGAGAGAGAGAAATTAACAAATGAGTTTTGCCAGTCTGATTCTTATATACTAGGGTAACTTATTTAGTGAATATTTTTACTGTAATAGATAACCTTCATATTTTGATTAGCAAGCTAGTTAGTATAAACCTGAATATACATGTTAAGTGGATTGCTAGCTGGCTTAAAACCATGTTCAATGCTCTTCATTAACCTAGAAAGAAGTATCAAAGGAGAAGTCACACACTTCCATTCTGGACATATATATATTGACATTTTCTATAATGACATGGAGGTGTCAAAAGTTGATAAAGAAAATTAAATATCTTAAAAGTTTAAAGAAATTGATTGGAAACAACAGAATGAAAATTAGCTAATCAAAGCTCTTATTCAGAAAAAAAAAAATCAAATCAAATAGACACCTAGACCAAGAAGGAGGATTCACATGAGGTGGGGGGGAAGGGGACAATAAGGACAATCTGTAAAACTTTAGCATTTTCTTGATTAACAAGCCAAAATGCTTGGAAATTTATTTTCCAGAACATGAAGTCTGAGAGTAGATTGGCTACAGGAAAAACATGAAGCCATTATGAAATAATTCCCAGGACTGCTGAATATCAAATGCAAATTCTGTTTATATCAACCTGTGTTCAGATTTCTTTTGCCAAGAAGCAAATCTGTTTTTAGTAGGAGATAACATTTGCATCTGTTTCTTGTTTTATCAATGCCCTGATCTGATATCAAATTGCTTACGTTTCACTGAATGAAGACCAACTTTCACAGGGTCTAGGAACTAAGTCCTAGCGAGAGGAAAAGTTTTGCTTTGCTTTGAAGATGAAAAACTAGGAACTATCACAGATCCCTTCAAATACTTAAAAGGACATCACACAGAACATGAATACTGTACTTTATCTTTTGTTCTGGATAGGAAGGCATGGAATAATAGTAACTGATGTTAGAAAAACATTCCTAATGATCAGGACAGCTTGAAGATAGAACTAATTCCCCAGAAAGATAATTTGCTTCCATACGCTGTGTTGAAGCAAGTTATCATGGTTTTGATTAAGATATGGAACCAGACAATGAGCTAAATGGTACCTTTCAACTGTATGAATTATGAATTCAACTAAAGATATGCCATAATTTTACATGTGAATGGCTGTTGGAAAACAAAACTCTGATCAGGTGCAATCTCTTTCAAAAGGCTGCAACTTTAGAGAGATTTTAAAAAATAGAATTGGTCCTATAATGAAATGCATGCTATAAATAAATGAACGAACAAAGGAAAACAAAAATCAGCCTTTTTAATTACTACTCTCAGAATCAACAGTGAATATTTTATGAATACGTTATCCTTGATGATAACTTATTCAAAAGATTTCTACTGGAAATATCTGTGTCAGTTTAACAGAGAGAAATAAGAACAACGCAAGAAAACTGCATAAGTAACATTAATATGTGTCACTTTATCAGTTCTAAGACCCATATTTTTTTTCCTGCTTTGCAAAGTGATTACAGTGTGTTCAGAAATAACACTGAAAGTATCTATCAAATTAGGTCTTTACTTTAGCTAAAAACATTTCTACTTTCACAAAGAAAAATACTGGATTTTTTTAAAAAATGTAAAACATTAGATGTTTTATTAGACATTAGATTTCTGATTCATTAGAGATGCTATTAAAGAAATGTGCATATTTTCTGATTTATTCCAGTGCTGGAGCTGGGAGAACCGGATGCTATATTGTAATTGACATCATGTTAGACATGGCAGAAAGAGAAGGTGTTGTAGACATTTACAACTGTGTCAAAGCCTTACGTTCACGCCGCATCAATATGGTACAGACAGAGGTATTGTGCTGTTATCAACCAATGGTCCAATTCTCATGTGCATATTAGTCATTAAAAATATTGTGGATCTGGCAAGTTACTAAGCCAAATGTGCAACTGGTTCAAGACAAGCTAAATAAAGAATGTGAAGAGAGAATCATTTTATGGAGGTGGGGAAAAAAGATAAAACTAAATTTTGTTTATTCCCTTTCCAAGCATCCCATCCTTTTTATATATTTCAAAGCTTAATATATTGTATTAAGGGTCATCTGTGTGTTTGTATATATGCCTGGAATACATTAGTAATACCTCGTCTTATGAACCTAATTGGTTCCCGGGGGAGGTTCGTAAGATGAAAAGTTCGTAAGACGAAATATTGTTTCCCATAGGAAACAATGTAAGATCAATTAATCCGTGCAAGGAAAAAAAACACGCCGCCGCCCGGCTGTCACCTTTTGAAACAGCCAGGGGGGCTTCTCCCATGCTTCTGGAAGGAGAGTCCAGCATGGGATCTCCAGCATGGGTTTAGCTCTAGTCTTATTGGTAGGACTGAGTTTTAAATTAACATAAATACATAATAATTAGATACCGCCCCCTTGCTGCCCCAAGGAGTCAGTTTTAAAAAACTCAGTCGAGGTTAAGGACTTGAGTTTTTTTTTCCTCCGGGATAAGTATAAGTGAAAATAATGTTTAATTAAATTATGTTTTGAACCTTGTAATCTTTTTCCTTTCTTTTACCACAGGTTCGTGATCGGCTTGGGGTTTCCTGCCCTCCGCGGGCAGCGCCCCCACCATTCCTCCTTATGGGGCCTCTTCCTCCCGCGGGTACTGCCCTGAGAAGGAGCAACGGGGCTTCAAGTCACTGACCTCCGAGGCCAGACTTAGCCCTAACACCCCAGGTGGGGGAGGTCCGCCCTCCCCCATTGACGGGGGCGGCAAGAGATTCGCGCCGCCGTGGCGGCTAATTGACAGCCGCTCAACAGCTGATCGCTCCGAGAAAAAGCACAGTGAGCGATCGCGGCGGCGTTTTTCTAGCTGCCTATGGCGCCTGTCAGGAACAGCAACGCTACAGAAGAGCAAGGTCTCTCGGAGTCTCTGTGGGTGGCTGCCTCGTCTGCTGAGGCTATACAATTGTTGCGCCCGCCATTTTGGAGCCCCCGAAGGCGCGAAAATCGTCGGAATCGGCTGTCAAAATTGGCGCGAACTGGCAGGCTGCCAAACAGTCGCAGGGCTCCTAATCTGCCTCTATACTGTCGCTGAGGCTGACACTGAGGCCTGGCAGCCAATGAAATTGTGGCTAGCCACCAGGGTTGCACACACAGCCTCACTTACAAGTGGGCTTCTCAGTGCAGAACCAGTTTTTTCTAATAGCTTGAGATCGTGATTGTGAGTACGCTGCCCCTATATTATGATGGCTGATAAAATTGAGGTCACTAGGGAGGAGGAGCAGGCCCAGCCAAGTAAGGTGGTTGTAAAAAGTAAGGAGAAATCTTCGGGCAAGCCCAAGATCAAGTCCTCTCAGTCAGCTTCAGCTCTTCGTGAAGCTGAGAGGAAAATTAAGGCCCTTGAACAACGCCTAGAAGCGGCCTTGTCCCCACCAACTCCAGGGGGACTGATTATACACCCATTCCAGCCTCTTCCTCCATCTTCCCTTTCACCCAGCATGGCCTTGGGATGTCAAGGGACTGCAACTGATAGAGACTGGTCACCTGACAGGCAGGCTTCACAGTGCCCTCCTCCGCCTTTGCCTTCACCTACTGTCAGATCTGAGCGGCCTTCATCCTCTCATGGCCAGGTCATGCCACAGCATGGGATGCAGACAGCTTACGGTCCCTCTGCTACTTTTACACCCACGGCAGCGGGGCTGAGAGAGCAATCAGAGGCTTGGCAGGCTTTCTCACCTGCTATTCAAGACATGGTAGCCAGTGCCTACACACAAGGCATAGCAGCAGCTACCCAGCGCGCTCATACCTTACCTTTGCAAGCCACTCAACCCAGAGATCTCTGGCCTATTCCACCGCCCCCTACTGGGTTGGATTCCATGGCAGATGACCATTCCAATTTTGAGCAGGACAGCGACCACGGGATGGATCTGTCAGATGACGAGTTTTCCTTTCCCGAGCAGCCGGCTATGGCAGGTCTGTTTAAGCCTTCTTTATTCCGGGTGCTATTGCACAAAGCCAAGCAGGCCCTGGACGTGCCGGGAGCAGCGGCTCCGGCGGAATCGGGGGATGGCCGTCGCACTTCAGCTACTTTGTGCAAGGAGCCCGTCAAAGAATCGGACAAGGTGCCGGCGCTAGACATTTTCCTTCAGAACGTTAAGCGCCCGTGGCAACATCCGGCTGCGGCACAAGGCCCTTCGAACTTGGAGCGCAGATTTTATACGTTTGATGATGCCATGGAAGATCTGTTGGTGTTTCCCCCCGTGGACAAGCCAGTGGCCACACTAGTCTCCACGGCGGTTGTGCCCTCGGACAATGCGGATAGCCTCAAGCCTGACGAGCGAAGGGTGGAGACGCTCTTGAAGAAGACGCATCAGATGGCTGCTTGGGCTCTTCGAGCTGCATCTACTGCCTCTTTTTTCAGTCGGGCATCCATTATGTGGATTCAGGAGGTCCAGGCCCGGCTGGGTCCTGAGGACACCCGATTGAGACAAGACCTAAATAAACTCTTGGCGACGGCGGAATTTTCAACGGACGCCACTCTACATGCCGCTAAATTCGCCTCCAGGGCTATGGCGTCCACCATATCTTCTCGACGCCTTCTGTGGCTGAGAAACTGGCAGGTGGACGCCAAATCTAAGTGGGCATTGTCCTCCGCCCCCTTTGAGGGCTCTAAACTGTTTGGGGAGGCTCTCGACCCTGTTTTGGTGGAGGATAAAGATAAAAGGAAGGTCCTCCCTAGATCGTACCGGCGCCAGGACCGAAGGACTGGACCATATTCTCGTCGCCAGTCCTTTCGGTGGGACCAGACTCCACCCACAACACAACCGGCCCGGACTTACTCCCAAGGTACCTTTTCAACGCCTTATAGGAGTGACCGTTCCTACTTCCAGGATCGGTCTAGAGGCTTCCAACAAGCCAGACGTCCCTTTCGAGGATCTCAGCAGCGAAACTTTCGGCGTTCAAAGTGACTGCCTACACGACGCCCCCCTGGGAGGCAGGCTACAGCGTTTCAGCGGAACCTGGCAGGCAGTTACCACCGATTCATGGGTGCTGGCAACCGTAACTCGGGGGCTACGCCTCGAATTTCTGCAAAATCCTCCTCACCAGTTTGTGGCTTGCCCCGTACCCAGGGACCCTACCAGAAAGACTCTCTTGGAACAAGAGATTTTGCATCTCTTGGGTATTCAGGCAATCGAGCCGGTGCCGTGCAGCCAGGTGGGTACGGGGTTTTATTCACGGGTGTTCCTCATACCCAAATCATCAGGGGGTTGCAGGCTCATCTTGAACCTCAAACGTCTGAACCAATACATTGTCTACCGAAGGTTCAAGATGGCCTCCCTCCGTTCTATCCTGGCCGCCATTCGGCCTGGGGACTTCCTTACTTCGGTCGATCTGAAGGAGGCCTATCTACACGTCCCTATACATCCGTCGCATCGTCAATTTCTTCGTTTTTGCCTGCACAACGCGCACTACCAATACAGGGCAATGCCATTCGGCCTTTCATCGGCCCCGCGCACCTTCACAAAGCTCTTAGATGCGCTGATGGCAAAGCTACGATCCCAGTCCATCCGGATCCTTGCATATTTGGACGATATTCTCCTTCTGTCCGGCGACCGGAAAACAGCGCATCGGGAGTTGCAGACCACGTTGACCTTACTACAACACCATGGCTTCACGGTCAATGTGCCGAAGAGTCATTTGGTGCCGGAAACCAGGCTCACCCATCTAGGTGCAGTGGTGGACACAGTTTCCAGCAAGGTGTATCTCTCCACAGAGAGACAACTCAACGTGTGCGCACTGGTCAACAGGCTTCAACGGCACCGGAAAGCCCCATTGTCCCTACTGTCCAAAGTGCTGGGGACACTGGTGTCGTGCGTGGACATTGTTCCTTGGGCCCGTTACCACTACCGCATGCTTCAGTGGACCCTACTCCCTTACCAGCGACGGCGCCTAAGCCATACTCACCGGCTGATCTCCGTGGGGCGGGAGCTACGATCCTCTCTGAAATGGTGGAGGTCCTCGGCGCTGCGTCAGGGCTCCCTCTTCGGACACCTGTCCTATACCATTCTTACCACAGACGCCAGCCTCCTGGGATGGGGCACCCATGTCAACTCCCAGGTGACACAAGGGTCCTGGACACCCCAGGACCTACGACCTGTCAATATCAATTTCCTGGAGTTACGGGCTGTCCGTTTGGCACTCCAGGCCTTTTTACCCCTGCTGGAGGGGCATCATGTTCTCGTCCGCACGGACAATGTGACCACCAGGGCACATTTAAATCACCAGGGCAGGACGCGCTCACTCAGACTCATGACAGAAACTGTCCTGCTTTTCGACTGGGCGGAAAATCACCTTGCCTCTCTACGTGCGGAGCACATAGCGGGAGAAGACAACCAGCAGGTGGATTGGCTCAGCCGTCAGGAACTGGATCCGGCGGAGTGGAGACTCGATCCCCTTCTCTTTCAAGAAATTGTACATCGCTTTGGGGAACCAGAGGTGGATCTGTTTGCCACATACCAAAACACCCAGCTCCCAAGGTTTTACTCCCGGTTTGCATCACCGGGAGCCGAGGGAGTCAATGCGCTTCACCTTCCGTGGCCAAAGACACTACTCTATGCCTTTCCCCCCCTTCCGCTTCTCCCAAAGGTGATAGGGAAGGTTCTCGTGGAGAGGGCAGACATAATCTTGTTGGCACCGCATTGGCCGCGACGGCCTTGGTTCGCGGACCTCATGGGGCTTTCTGTTTCCCCACCGTGGAGGATTCCGGACAACCAGATTTCCCTCAGCCAAGGGTTTGTGCCCCATCCGGACCCACAATGGCTCCATCTAACCGCCTGGCACTTGAGGGGAACAGTTTAAGGAGTTGTCATCTTCCCGACAATGTGATTACCACTATTCAGGCTGCTAGACGTCCTTCTACGACGCGAATTTATCAGGCGACATGGGCCGCTTTCACATCATTCTGCTCCGCCAGACATTTGCAACCTCAAGATTCCTCCGTCCTTTCGGTTCTGGAATTCTTACAGACAGGTTTGGACAAGGGCCTAGCGCCAAACACGTTGAGACGACATGTGGCGGCGTTGGCGACTATTATTAGAAGGGACGATGGGGGCCCCTTGGCCCATCATCCATGGATAAAAGACTTCTTAAGGGGGGCTACAAATACACACCCTCCTCCGGTTCGGCGTTTTCCCACATGGGATTTGACCTTGGTCCTCCAGGCCCTCACTGGACCTCCCTTTGAACCCTTGAGGACAGTGTCGTTACGATTCCTCTCTCTGAAGACAATTTTCTTGGTAGCGGTTACTTCGGCCCGGCGGGTGTCCGAATTGTCTGCCCTGTCGGTTAGACCGGATTTGTGTACCTTCTATCCGGACAGGGTGGTATTAAGGTTAGACCCTACATTTGTTCCCAAAGTTAATACTCACTTCCACAGGGCTCAGGAATTGATATTGCCGGATTTCTGTGCCAAGGGCAATCATCCTTTAATACTTAAGTGGCACAAGGTGGACGTCCGCAGAGCCTTGAAACTGTACATCAGACGCACGAAGGCAATACGTAAGACTGAGGCCTTGTTTGTGTCTTTTAGTTCCCTTAGACTGGGTCTCAAGGTGTCTCCCAACACCGTTAGTCAATGGGTGAGACTTTGCATAGTCGAGGCTTACCAGGCGAGTTCGGCCAGGCCACCTACTGGAATACAGGCACACTCAACAAGGAGTGCGGCGTCATCTGCGGCTTGGGCGACACAGGCGCCCATTGAGGATATCTGCAGGGCTGCAACATGGACTACGCCCACGACCTTTATTCGCCACTACAAATTAGATACCTTTGCTTCGGCGGACGCGGCGTTTGGCAGACGGGTGCTTCAGAAGGTGTGCGAGGACAGACAATCCATGGTTCAACAAACTCCCACCCTTGAGCACTGAACTTGGGTATATCCCATGCTGGACTCTCCTTCCAGAAGCATGGGAGAAGAACCGTTGAACTTACCTGAACGGTCTTCTCGATGCTCTGGAAGGAGAGTCCATACCCTCCCTGGAACCATGGGGAGCTTTTTCTGGTTCAATTACTTGTTTGATTTATGATGTTCAATAAATTGTTATTCTTCTTACCTTCGTTTTTTAAAACTGACTCCTTGGGGCAGCAAGGGGGCGGTATCTAATTATTATGTATTTATGTTAATTTAAAACTCAGTCCTACCAATAAGACTAGAGCTAAACCCATGCTGGAGATCCCATGCTGGACTCTCCTTCCAGAGCATCGAGAAGACCGTTCAGGTAAGTTCAACGGTTCTTCTCAGCATCCTCCTGAACCCGAACGCCAAACCCAAACTTCCGGGTTCGGCGTTCGGGAGGACACTGAGAAGCCCCCGGCTGTTTTAAAAGGTGACAGCCGGGCAGTGGGGCTTCTCAGTGGTCTCCCGAACCCAAACTTTTGCCGAACTTCTGGGTTCGGCATTCAGGAGGCTGCCAAGAAGCAAAGGTTCGGGTTCGAGAGGCTGCTGAAAAGCTTTGCCACCCGGCTGTCACCTTTTAAAACAGCCGGGGGGGCTTTTCAGCGTCCTCCTGAACCCGAATGCCAAACCCGAACTTCCGGGTTCGGCGTTCGGGAGGACACTGAGAAGCCCCCCGGCTGTTTCAAAAGGTGACAGCCGGGCGGTGGGGCTTCTCGGCGGCCTCCTGAATGCCGAACCCCGAAGTTCGGCAAAGGTTCGGGTTCGAGAGGCTGCTGAGAAGCTTTGCCACCCGGCTGTCACCTTTTAAAACAGCCGGGGGGCTTCTCATCATCCTCCTGAACCCGAATGCCAAACCCAAACTTCCGGGTTCGGCATTCAGGAGGCCGCCGAGAAGCCCCCGGCTGTTTTAAAAGGTGACAGCCGGGCGGTGGGGCTTCTCAGTGGTCTCCCGAACCCAAACTTTTGCCGAACTTCCGGGTTCGGCATTCGGGAGGCTGCCGAGAAGCCCCGCCGCCCGGCTCTCATCTTTTGAAACAGCCGGGGGGCTTCTCGGCAGCCTCCCGAACGCTGAACCCGGAAGTTCGGGTTTGGCGTTTGGGTTCAAGAGGACGCTGAGAAGCCCCCCAGCTGTTTCAAAAAGCAACAGCCGGGCGGCGGGGCTTCTCGGCAGTGGCGGGTTCGTAAGAAGGAAAAAGTTCGTAAGAAGAGGCAAAAATTTCTGAACTCCGGATTCGTATCTCGGGTTGTTCGTAAGACGAGGGGTTCGTATCATGAGGTACCACTGTAGATGGAAACTGTGAAGAAAGAGATAGTTGTTGCATATCAACTAGTAGTTAATTTTTACGAATTTTTATAGTACTTTTCCTTCCCCGTGTGTTTCTCAGTTTTTAGGCAATAGGTTATACTGTATGTCTTATGCTAACACTGCAAAACAGTCATTATTTTTAGATGCAATAGAATGTGGGTAAGAGATTATCTTGGCACTGGTCCAATTGATGTTGAGAACGTTGCAAAAGCAAACTCAGCACTGAACTGAAAGTTACATCCAACACAAACAAAATTAACTGCTAGCAATACAAACACGTCAACTTCATTTTATCCTTTTTCTTTTATTTGGAACATATCTTTGGCACTTTATCCTCATTTCCCAGCAATGCATGTGGTTTTTGTATAGCTAGCACAAAAGGATTTTGCAAAAATTTAAAAAAAAGTTCAAAAAATTGAAATGGGGAGGGTGCCTCTATTACAAGGCAAGATTATAACAGTTGGAATTCTAAAGCTTAGAACAAAGAGACACATAAAAGGGAGATAAAATTACACGTGATATGAATATCACGGTTGTTATTATCTCGCTGTTAAAACTCAGGGACATCCCCATTGAAACTATATATAAAAACATTTAGGACTAAGAGAAGGAAATAATTTTTCATACTAGACACCCATGAACAAAGTATTGGGTTTACAATAGTAGTTGTGAAAATAGCAGTCAATTTGGATGGTGCTCAAAGGGTAGATTCATGGAAAATCAGGTTATCGATAACCATTAATATTGACGCCTGATCATTACCTCCTGGGCTAGGGGTGGGTTCCTCTTACCTTCCTACCAGTGCGCTGTGTGCACATCATGACGTTTCATGCGTGTGCATCCCCTATTGTGCTTTTGCCTCTGTGCATGCGCAGGGGGACAGTTTTCCTTCTGTGCATGCTCAGAGAGCCAAAAAATTGCGGAAAATTAGAAAAAAAAGATGGTGACACACACAGACCAGTAAAGAGAGCACCGGAGCCATCGTGCCAAAATTACACAATTGGCAGGCCACTACCAGAGTCGAGCACCAGAGCAGAGCACTGGACCGCACTGGTAGGAACCCACTCCTGTCTTGGACCATGGGCAGTACATCATAAATGTTGATTGCTAAGAAGAAATATTGGAAGGATGTTCTAGCCCAAGATGTTTTTTGGCCATTTCAGGTGCAGAATACTGGCCTGGCCTGATCCAGTGGGGCTTCTTATCTTGTTAACCAAAATGCCTGTGATTCTATCCTGTGGACCTTAAAATTAAAATAGAAAAAGCACTGAAATTATTATACATTGTCGCTTAAACATATCAAGATAATGTTCTGATATATCTCAAGAGGGAAGCACAAACATAAGGAATATATCACAATATCAGACTTCTGTAAACAGAACCTGGCTTTTTCTGTAGTCTTAGGAAAACCTCTTAACCAGTTATTTCTGGTGTCTTTCTGAATTGTCTGCACTCTCACCTTTCCCACTTTTTTAGATCTGGGGGAATAGAAGAGAGTTTCTTTCCAATCAATGGAATGTCAACAAAAAAGGGACACTTTGTATGGTTTATATCATCAGGATTTGCCTAGGAGCTACCTCAGCATTTGTTGAGTTTCAAAATTCTACAGAAATTCTTGATTGGGAAATTTTGTTCCTGGATTTTTCTAATGCTAACACTCTCTGCTATCACTGATCACGACATAACATGACATTTTCATTTTTTAAATGAAAAACATATGCAGGTAGCCCTTGACTTAAACCACAATGGAGTCAAAACCTCTGTTGCAAAGCAAGACAGGTGTTGTGTGTGACTGACCTTTTGGACACAGTTGTTAAGCAAATTACTGCAGTTGCTAATTGAAACAAAGACAGTGCAACTGTCATAAATTCATGGCAATTATGAAGCACCCAAATTTTTATCATGTGTCCATGAAAATGCAAAGGTTTAGGTGTGAAAAATGGTCATAAGTCACTTTTTTCAATGCCTTTGCAACTTCAAACAATCACTAAACAAATGATTGTAAGTTAAGAACTACCTTTGCTTTCAAACAAACAGCTTTATATAAAGATAGCAGGGTGGGCAATATGCCAAATTTTTCATAGATGCGAGCAAAAACATAATCATCCCCCAACATTATTTCTTTGATTTTACCATTAAGTATCCTGTTTTTCTTATTTGGGGGGAAACACAGTATTGTTGGGATTAAAATTTGCCATTGTTTAGAATGTATACTGATCGAATGGATATTACTTTAAAATAAACCAGTCCTCGGAGAGGGGCGGCATACAAATCCAATTAAATAAATAAAATAAATAAATAAAAATACATAGTACTGTATCTAAAGTTAAGTAAGCGAGAGGAAAATTTTCTTTTTCAGCTTTCTTGAATAAGGCTGTAAATGGGAAAGTATCCAAATGAGAGATTTCATTCCTTTAAGAACTATTGCTGGATTCAGTAATTAAGACATCCTGTGAAATGTTAGAAAAAACATCCTAACCAATAAAAAATATCCTAACCTATAAAATCAGCTCAACAGAGTTTGCTGGAGAGGTGGTGGATTTTCTTTTATTAAATGCTTTCAGATGGTGCTGCACACCAGGTACTGGGTGTTCTGTCATTTGTACAGAACCAGCATTCCTACAACCAGCAACAGGTTGGATTCAGTGACCTAAATGATCTATCCAACTGTAGGATCCCCAAACTTCTTCTGTTCTTTCTCTGGCAGGAACAGTATATCTTTATTCATGACGCTATCCTGGAAGCCTGCTTATGCGGAGAAACTGCCATCCCAGTCTGTGAATTTAAAGCTGCATATTTTGACATGATTCGGATAGACTCTCAGACGAACTCTTCACATCTTAAAGATGAATTCCAGGTACATTTGTTGATGTCATTTTAAAAACACAATATATTTGCTTCCTAAAGTACAGAATGTTTTGTACCTCCTGTGCCAGATTCATAACGCATTGTCCTCTTCTTTCATAGTGTTCTTTCATGTCAGGATACGGGAAATATCACTGTGTGATTGTAATCACTGTAGGCTGCCAATTCATTTGTATGTGGATGACTTTTGGCCCACCAGGAGCAATTTTTGCATTTTAGATAAATGTAAAATATAGGGCATGAATTTTACATGATGATTTCAATTCTGTATATGCAGATTCTCCTTCGGTACTCCTGACTAAACAGAAACGAATATCCTTTTGCTTTCTTTGTGGCTTTCAACATTCTCACCTTACCTGTATCCTTTACGTCCAAATCTCTTTGAGTTAAATACACAATGTCAAAATAAATATTTCTTTTGCCTTGCAGACCCTGAATTCTGTGACTCCTCGGCTACAAGCCGAAGACTGCAGCATAGCATGCTTGCCAAGAAATCATGACAAAAACCGCTTTATGGATATGCTGCCACCTGACAGATGTCTGCCTTTCTTAATTACTATTGATGGAGAGAGCAGCAATTACATCAATGCTGCCCTTATGGATGTAAGTGACTATTTTCCTTGACTAAGTGAACAATATTGGTACTTGGGAAACAAAACATTAATTCACAGTTATTCTGATGTGCAGTAATATTTTTAATCAAGAACCTAAAAGTATTGATTTGTCTGACTTCATGAATTTCTGTAGTTTTTTTGAGTTGGAGATTGCTGAGGGGAGATGATAGGAGATCTTGGATATTTTTATCGTTTAATGCAGCCAGTAAGTCACCTTGTATTGTGAGGAAACAATCACTTCCAATCTGCCAAAGGACTCATAGTTATATGCACCTAAAAACCAAAATGGTTATTTTCCACATTATAATCTATTCATTAGTATTTATAAAGTTATTATTGAAATTTGAAGCAAGTACAGTGATCCCTCGAGTTTCGCGATCTCGAGCTTCGCGAAACGCTATATCGCGAGTTTTCTACCCGGAAGTAACACCACCATCTGCACGCATGCGTAGATGGTGGAGTTTGCATTACCGCCGGGCAGATCAGCTGCTAGGCGGCCAAAGGAACCTTCCCTGGGTCTTCCCGCCGGCATGGGGGGCTTCCTAGCACCCCCCGAACCCCCAACCCGGGTTTGGGGGGGTGCTAGGAAGCCCCCCATGCCGGGGGAGACCTTTTAAAACACCCGTGCCGCTTCCCAGCTGAGTCCTGAAGCCAAGCGCAGAAGTTCGCCTTTGGCGCTTGGCTTCAGGACTCAGCTGGGAAGGGCGCGGCTGTTTGAAAAGGTGGCAGTCGGCCTGGGGGGCTTCCCAGTACCCCCCCCCCCCCAACCCTGTCTCCTGCCGCCGGTTTAGCCAGGAGAGGAGCGGCAAAGTGACTTGGAGGAATGGGAAACTCAAACCGCCCAGTTTCAGCTTTCCATTCCTCCACGTCACTTCGCCGCTCCTTCTGGCTGGTGGGGGGGGGGGAGTTAGGAAGGTTCTACTTCTCCCCCCCAGCCAAAAACTCAAAGCCTGTCTCCTGCCACACAGTTTAGCCAGGAGAGCAGCGGCGAAGTGACTTGAAGGAATGGGAAACTCAAACCGCCCGGTTTCAGCTTTCCATTCCTCCACGTCACTTTGCCGGGGGAGTCTGGGAGGGAAGATGACGCGCCGGCAGCACAGGGGCGAGGGGTGGGAGGCAAAGCTCTGCGGGTACAGCCCCTTTCGGCCAAGCCTCCCCCCCCCCCGCCAAGCAGCCAGGGAAGCCGAGCCGGGCGTGGAACATCGGCGCAGGAGGCAGGACACGATCGGGCGACCGGAGCAGCAGCGCCGCCGCCGCCACGCCCGGCTCGGCTTCCCTGGCTGCGTGGCCGGGGAGGCTTGGCTGAAAGTGGCTGGAGCCGCAGAGCTTTGCCTCCCCCCCCCCCCTGTGCCGCCCGCGCGTCATCTTCCCTCCCAGACAAAAAGGCCACCCTTCGGCTCTGCAGTTCCAGCCCCTTTCGGCCGAGCCCACCCGGCCAAGGAGCCAGGGAAGCCGAGCCGGGCGTGGCGGCGGCGGCTTCCTTCGGGGGCAACGCCAGCAAGAGGGTCTTCGCCCTCTTGCTGGCGTGCGTGGGCGGTGGGGAAGACCCTCAGCTGCTAGGCGGCCCAAGGAATCTCCCATGGGTCTTCCCCACCGCCCACGCACGCCAGCAAGAGGGGGAAGACCCTCTTGCTGGCGTTGCCCCCGAAGGAAGCCGCCGCCACCACCGCTTCTTCTTCCTTGCGCCCCCCGCTGCCTCTCCGCTCTCTTGGGTGGCGGAGCGAAGGAAAACAAAAAGTTTCCCTTTCTGCAGCTCCTGCCTCCCGCCCACCCAAGACAATAAGAGCGGAAGAAGACCCTCTTCTCCAACACGCCCGGAGGAAAGCGGGGGGAAGGGAGGAGAGAGAAGGAAGCCAGGCACGAAGAGTGTCCATGAGGGGGAAGAGACCCCCACGCCGGGCAGGCCCACCGAAGCGGGAAGAGGGGGCGTGCGCCCGGGCCTGGCTAGAGCGCTTGATCTGCGGGCGCCTTAAAAGGGGGTGTGGACTCCTGGGAGGCCTTGGCGGTGGAAGGGGACACACTCGAAGCCTCAGCCGCCTGTCATACTAGTAAAAAAAGAAACATTAGGAGAAGGGGACGGAAGGCACGCTGGTGCCCTTATGCACGCCCCATACTCCATTGGGTTCACCTCCCGGTGAGTACAGCGCCCGGGAAGCATCATTTCTAGAGGGGGGGAGGGCTTCTCCCTCCTCTCATAACCGACTTCCTAACCAACCACGCACGGATTGCAGCGCCGGATCTCCGGAGCCCGGCCGTCTCCTAAAGGAAGGAGGCGTGGCATAGTAGGCCTCTTGCACCGCCCCTAATTAAATCGAGCACGGAGGAAGTAAAGCGTCTCTCCTGGTTTCTACGCCGCCAGCCGGTGCCGGCTTTTTATTTTCAGACCTCCCTCGCCCCGAGTTCATGGCTCCTGCGTCGCTGATCGCCGGCCTTAAGCAAGCGGGCAACGAACAGTTCCGCAATGGGCAATACGGCCAAGCGGCCGGGCTTTACGGCCGAGCTCTGGAATTGCTGGAAGCGGCAGGTAGTGGCGTGGAGCTCCAGCCACTTTCAGCCAAGCCTCCCCGGCCACGGAGCCAGGGAAGCCGAGCCGGGCGTGGAACATCGGCGCAGGAGGCAGGACACGATCGGGCGACCGGAGCAGCAGCGCCGCCGCCGCCACGCCCGGCTCGGCTTCCCTGGCTGCGTGGCCGGGGAGGCTTGGCTGAAAGTGGCTGGAGCCGCAGAGCTTTGCCTCCCCCCCCCCCTGTGCCGCCCGCGCGCGTCATCTTCCCTCCCAGACAAAAAGGCCACCCTTCGGCTCTGCAGTTCCAGCCCCTTTCGGCCGAGCACACCCGGCCAAGGAGCCAGGGAAGCCGAGCCGGGCGTGGCGGCGGCGGCTTCCTTCGGGGGCAACGCCAGCAAGAGGGTCTTCGCCCTCTTGCTGGCGTGCGTGGGCGGTGGGGAAGACCCTCAGCTGCTAGGCGGCCCAAGGAATCTCCCATGGGTCTTCCCCACCGCCCACGCACGCCAGCAAGAGGGGGAAGACCCTCTTGCTGGCGTTGCCCCCGAAGGAAGCCGCCGCCACCACCGCTTCTTCCTTGCGCCCCCCGCTGCCTCTCCGCTCTCTTGGGTGGCGGAGCGAAGGAAAACAAAAAGTTTCCCTTTCTGCAGCTCCTGCCTCCCGCCCACCCAAGACAATAAGAGCGGAAGAAGACCCTCTTCTCCAACACGCCCGGAGGAAAGCGGGGGGAAGGGAGGAGAGAGAAGGAAGCCAGGCACGAAGAGTGTCCATGAGGGGGAAGAGACCCCCGCGCCGGGCAGGCCCACCGAAGCGGGAAGAGGGGGCGTGCGCCCGGCAGCGCCGCCGCCGCCACGCCCGGCTCGGCTTCCCTGGCTGCGTGGCCGGGGAGGCTCGGCTGAAAGTGGCTGGAGCTGCAGAGCTTTGCCTCCCCCCCCCCCCTCGTCCCTGTGCCGCCCGCGCGTCATCTTCCCTCCCAGACAAAAAGGCCGCCCTTCGGCTCTGCAGTTCCAACCTTCCATGGGTCTTCCCCCTCTTGCTTGTGAGGGCGCTTCAACGTTTCCGGACGGCAAGCTCGGACTCTTTCTTTTTCCCTCAGAGGACGCTTATGACAGGCGGCTGAGGCTTCGAGTGTGTCCCCTTCCACCGCCAAGGCCTCCCAGGAGTCCACACCCCCTTTTAAGGCGCCCGCAGATCAAGCGCTCTAGCCAGGCCCGGGCGCACGCCCCCTCTTCCCGCTTCGGTGGGCCTGCCCGGCGCGGGGGTCTCTTCCCCCTCATGGACACTCTTCGTGCCTGGCTTCCTTCTCTCTCCTCCCTTCCCCCCGCTTTCCTCCGGGCGGTGGAAGGGGACACACTCGAAGCCTCAGCCGCCTGTCATAAGCGTCCTCTGAGGGAAAAAGAAAGAGTCCGAGCTTGCCGTCCGGAAACGTTGAAGCGCCCTCACAAGCAAGAGGGGGAAGACCCATGGAAGGTTCCTTGGGCCGCCTAGCAGCTGATCTGCTCGGCAGCGCAGGCTGCTGCTGCGCTGCCGAGCAGATCAGCTGCTAGGCGGCCCAAGGAACCTTTCATGGGTCTTCCCCTCTTGCTGGCGAGGTGAGCGGGCGGGCAGCGGACAAGTGGCGGGCAGCGGGCTGGCGGTGCGGAAGTAAAAACACCATGGAAAAGTGGCACGCATGCGCAGATGGTGTTTTTACTTCCGCACCGCTATATCGCGAAATTTCGATTATCGCAAGGGGTCCTGGAACGGAACCCTCGCGATAATCGAGGGACTACTGTATCCCAAATGATCTTAGCCTTGAAAGCCCTCTGAACAGATGTTCTTTCCCTTCGGAAGAGGTTAGAAAAATCCAAAAGAAAAGAAGAGACCTCTCATCCTGATATTTGCAGATCCCTTCTGAGTTCTTCAAAAAGTCAGAAGCAAGGAAAAGTGGGACCTCAGATTCCGTTAATTTTTCTTTGGCAGTACAGCATGGAAATCTGGACCAATAATAGTATCTAGAGCAAGGGTGCCAAACTCGAGTTCATTGAGGGCTGTGTTTCACTTCAGGAGCTTGGGGTGGGCATGGCCAGCTCGAAGTCACCTGTGGTGGCCTGACCACTCTGCCATTGAAAATGGCTCTCAAGCTCTGTTTTCAGCTACAACAGCCTACTGCAACCCTCTGCCAGCGAAAACAAAGCTCGGGAGGGCCCCATGTGGCCCTCGCAAGCTCTGTTTTCACTGGGAGAGGCTCCGCCTACAGAGGCTGGTCCTTTGCTGCTGGTCCTTTGCTGCTTACAGGGTGGCTCCATGGGCCAGATCTAAACATCCTGCAGGCCAAATCCAGCTCATAGGCCTTGAGTTTGACACCCCTGGTCTTGAGAGAAAGCATGTCAGCCATGTCTCATTTTTTTGTACCTCTGGACAATGTAACATCGATTGATCCTAGGAAGAACACCTTATTTATCTTTTCACATTTCCTTCCAAGTATGATAGCGGAGATTAGACCAGCTGACTCAAACCTTTACATACTAGTGATGGCAAACCTTTTTCCCCTCAGCGCAAGTACCCACACCCATGATTCAATGCCGGGGGAGGGCGAAAATTGCCTCCCTGGCTCTCTGTAGGCCAGAAACAGCTCATTTCCCAACCTCTGGTGGGCCCAATAGGCTTGCGTGTCGCCCTCCCCAGGCTCTAAGGCTTCCCTGGAGGGTTAAAATGCCCTCCCCCATCCCCTCAGAGGCCCTCCAGAAGCCAAAAATGCCCTTCCAGAGCCTCCATGCAAGCCGAAAATCATCTGGCCAGTGTGCACGTGTGTGTGTTGGAGCTGAGCTAGGGCAACAGCTCACGTGCCAGCAGATATGGCTCCGCATGCCACCTGTGGCACCCATGCTATAGGTTCACCATCACTGCTTTATACTAATCAGTTGGAAAGTACAGGTAGGTAGGCAAACATCAACAGGCATATATCTCTCCAACATTTCCTTTTACTCCTATTACCTACCACCTTCTCCTAGATCAGCAGCCACCAACTTTTGGGGCACCAGGGACCAGTTCTATGGAGAAAGTTTTTTCCAAGGACCAAAAGAGGTGTGATTATGCCTGCTGCCTGCATCCCATGGATGGGGCTTTGCTTGTTTGCCCAGACAGGTGCTGTTCCATGGACTGGAGTTTGGAGACTTCTACCCTAGTAACTAAGTTTAATTCTTCTGTTTAGTAAAGAGAAAGGATTCAGAAGGAAGTAATAAGACTACATGTTCATGTTCACTGTTTCTGATACACACCAATCATCCCTATAACCCAATTCTCAGTTAGTTTAAAGGAACTATCCCATTAATCCACCTCTTGACACCTACATCTTTTTTAAAAAAAACTGGTAACTGTTCATGGTCAAGGTCGTTCTGCCTTAAGATCTATCATGAGGACAAATAAATCTATCATGTTATTTTTCTCCAAGACAAAGTAAACTAAAGTGAAAACAAAAACTTAAGAAGTTCCTTAGTTCTGACCATGATTTTTTAAAATTTCCTAGTCCCATCCTATACTTCTGAAGACAAAATCAGTTAATACATTGTCTCTTTTGTTTTTATTCTGTTGCTCAATCTGGAGAATGGTGCAGTAGTTGTATAAGATTTATACATTTATTTGATGAGGGGGATATAGCTGCCTGCAATTCTTTTCTCTTTGTATTTTATCTATTTTTAAATACAGAGCTACAGACAACCTGCTGCTTTCATTGTCACACAGCATCCTCTGCCAAACACTGTGAAAGATTTCTGGAGACTAGTCTACGATTATGGCTGTACCTCTCTCGTGATGTTAAATGAAGTTGATTTAGCGCAAGTAAGATCTTGATGCTGAAAAGGACTGATTTTTTTTCCATTAGAAAATTTTGCTCGTATTCAGTCTGAATCAATGTTCTGTATACTGTACAATGCATAGACATCTGTACTATAGATGCTTCCACATATAGATATACTGAATATGCGCACACACACACATACATAACATACATAGACTCATGTGTCTTTCTTATACAGATTTAGATACATATTCCTTTTTACATCTAGTATTTTCCTGCAGGTGCTTTTGTTTTTAATTACGGTAATTGAGTGTTGATCCATTGGTTGTGGAATTGACCAACCAACTTGTCACCCAAACCTAACATCATGGGCTATGGTAAAGTGACTGGCCCAAAGTCATTTCCCCCCAGCTGGCTTTCATGCCTTAGGCAAAAATATAATTCACAATCTCCTAACTTCAAGTCTAGTGCTTTAACTACTGCCTCTCACATTTAGAGGTCTACAGATGTAGATATATCGATAAGTACTGTACAAAGGAGCATGTATTCACATTAAAATCTAGAGCATTTCTGAGAATGCTTGAATACCTACAGCAAATTAGAAGGAACATATTTTACATAAATGGACATACTTTTTGGTCCTAAATCCAGAAACGTGATTATAAAATATAATTATACTGTAACTAACTAGCCAATAAGATTATGCATTGAATTCAACTCAACTCCAGATTGAAGCAGGCCCATTCAGACAGAGTCAAGAGAGGATTAAATCTAGGCCATGATCTTTACATAATCCTTTCTGAGGTTTTCAGTATTATTTGAGATTAATAAGCAAGCAAAAAGCATGTCAAGTGTGCAATAGGGTTGATATTCCTGGAGGCGTCTGTAATATGGTAAATGATTTAGCTTTACTAGATAAATGGTCAAAGCAATGGAAACTCC
Source organism: Erythrolamprus reginae (assembly GCF_031021105.1). Lineage (NCBI taxonomy): Eukaryota > Metazoa > Chordata > Lepidosauria > Squamata > Dipsadidae > Erythrolamprus > Erythrolamprus reginae. The sequence continues at coordinate 309,065,722 of NC_091950.1, read as the reverse complement.
AGTTTAATGTTTCCAAATGTAAAATAATGCACTTGGGGAAAAGGAATCCTCAATCTGAGTATTGTATTGGCAGTTCTGTGTTAGCAAAAACTTCAGAAGAGAAGGATTTAGGGGTAGTGATTTTGGGTGAGCAGAGTGGTCGGGCGGTAGGAAAAGCAAGTAGGATGCTTGGCTGCATAACTAGAGGTATAACAAGCAGGAAGAGGGAGATTGTGATCCCGCTATATAGAGCGCTGGTGAGACCACATTTGGAATACTGTGTTCAGTTCTGGAGACCTCAGCTACAAAAAGATATTGACAAAATTGAATGGGTCCAAAGACGGGCTACAAGAATGGTGGAAGGTCTTAAGCATAAAATGTATCAGGAAAGACTTAATGAACTCAATCTGTATAGTCTGGAGGACAGAAGGAAAAGGGGGGGAACATGATGGAAACATTTAAATATGTTAAAGGGTTAAATAAGTTTCAGGAGGGAAGTGTTTTTAATAGGAAAGTGAACACAAGAACAAGGGGACACAATCTGAAGTTAGTTGGGGGAAAGATCAAAAGCAACATAAGAAAATATTATTTTACTGAAAGAGTAGTAGATCCTTGGAACAAACTTCCAGCAGACATGGTTGGTAAATCCACAGTAACTGAATTTAAACATGCCTGGGATAAACATATATCCATCCTAAAATAAAATACAGGAAATAGTATAAGGGCAGACTAGATGGATCATGAGGTCTTTTTCTGCCGTCAGTCTTCTATGTTTCTATGTCAATAGATAGTTATACATTGCTCCATGAGCTTGTGAAGTAAGAAACACTACCTGTATAAAGGAGTGATAAAAAAGAAGGGTACACTGAAATTTAGATTTAACAGCCAATGAGGAGGAGGACATCCATTATTCCTGAGTCACAAATTGTTTATTTTAATTGCAACTGTTTGTGTTATTTGTGTAATGCAAATATACTTGGCAAATGGCATTAATTGATGGACTAATTTGCCACAAATAATATAAGACTAACCGCTTCATTAAAACTACTTTGGATATAACAAACTAGCCTGCTTTTACAGTGAGATGTTTCGTAAGAAATCTGGTCCACACTATCCAGAATCTCCTAAATGGACATCTGTTAAATTAAGGTTTCACTTTGCTAATATTTACTCACATTAAATGATTTTGCTAAAACTTCAGTCATAAATTTTCATGAAGCAATGCTGAATGTATCAAACCTTTGTTCTATCATTTGCTGATACTCTTTCCTGGGAAAAGGAAAAGTTTGATATTCTCCATTGCATCTGGAAGGAGAGTCCAACATGGGTATTACTCCAATCCTATTGGTAGAGACTGAGTTAAATTTACATATTAACTAGCACCGCCCCCTCTGCTCTTCCCATGAGCCAGTTTTAAAAACTCAGTCAATGAGTAGAGACATACTGAGTTGTAGCTTAAGAAAAATAAACAGATTTGTGATTAGAATTGTTATTACCGGTTTAATCCTCTTTTCTTTGTTTTTCAGGAATGAAGACAAGGAGGATCCAGACGGTCCGGGGTCTCAGCCCTCAGCGGGCAACACCCCCAACGTTCCTCCCCAGGGGTTTTTGTATTCCCCCAGTGGGAACACCCCGTAGGGGAGCGTCCAGCCTGGGGGTCCCTGGCCTCCGAGGCCATACCGAGGCTGTCAGCCGAAGGTGGGGAGGTCCGCCCTCCCCACTAGGAGGCTAGATGCCGGCTCGCAAGGCAGAAGCCGAGCGCCTCACAGCTGATGAGGCAACGAACGGCGCGCCGCTGGAAAAGCCGCCGCCGCCGCCACCACCGCCGCCGAGAGCTCCGAGGCCATCAGGACCGAGCGGAGTCACAGCGAGGGGACATGCCAGCCCCCCGAGGAGGCCAGAAGAGGCCCCAGGGTCGGAGGACCCGGACGGCAGCCCACGGAGCCGCGGAGGCTGGGCGCCGCCATTTTGGGGGAGCGCTGGTGCGGCGAGAGCGTCATTGGGCGCCAAATTGACTAGCGGTGAGACGGAATTTGGCGCGAATGGGCTAAAACACCCTAGTGCGCAGGCGCAGAGCCCGGGAGACCGAGGGCGCCATTTTCTCTGGCGATTCTGACGAGGTGAGGAGAAACAAACCACCGGAGGTCAGAAATCAGGAAAGCCTTACAATCTAACGACTGGCACTTGTGAGTACCATGGAGGAGAATCAAGGGAAGGATCCCCCAAGCTCTCCGGCCCCCTCCAAAGAAAAGGCCAAAGGGAAACCTAAAGAAAAGGCCAGGGCCCATTCCTCTGCCTCATCTACCTCCATCAAAGAGGCTGAGAAGCGCATTAAAGCGCTAGAAAAGAAGTTGGAGGCAGCTTTGCAATCATCCCCAGCGGGGATTCCTCTGGCTCAGAGACATTCTGCAGATCCCATCTCACCCCCAGCCACATTTGGGCCTACAGGGGCTGAAGTAGAGGGAGATTGGTCCCCAGACCGGCAATTCCAGCCCCTGCCTCCGAGCATGCCGTCACCCAGCACATCCTGGGTTAGACCAGGGTCGGCGGGCCCTGCAGGAATGAGCTACCAGGGGCCAGCAGCCACCTTCACCCCCACAGCAGCAGGCTTACGAGCACAACCGGGGGCGTGGCAAAATTTGCCCCCAGATCTGCAAGATCTCATTGTAACTGCGTACTCTCAAAACATAGCCGGGGCTCAACAATACGGTAGACCCCCTCAACAGCCCACGTGTTCTTGGTCGGCACCGCCCCCCTCGGGTTTGGGGTCCTTGTTGGAGGAACAGGATCAGTTTGAGGACAGTGACCCGGAGTTTGGGTTTTCAGAGGATGAAACTACACCAGATCAGACACCCTCTGTTGGACTATTCAAACCTGCCTTATTCCGGACCTTGTTATCTAAGGCCAAGCAGGTCATGAACCTTCCGGGCGCTGCCAAAGCGGCAGAGGCCGCTGAGACAAGCCAGACCTCGGCCTCGCTGCTCGAGGAACCTCAACCCGAGTCCGACCACTTTCCCGCCTCCGGCATATTTGTTAAAGGCATAAAGAGGCCTTGGCAGCAACCAGCAGCTGCACAGGGGCCTTCCAACCTCGAAAGGAAATTTTACACCTTTGACGAGGAGGTGGAAAAGCTGCTTGAATTCCCCCCAATCGACCAACCAGTGGTGACGCTTGTCTCCAGTGCCTTAGTTCCCTCGGAGACCGGGGAAAGCCTCAGACCAGAGGAAAGGAAAGCGGAGACATTGCTGCGTAAGTCCCACTTGATGTCCGGCTGGGGATTCAGAGCAGCAGCAGCCGCATCATTTATCAATCGAGCATCACTAATGTGGATCAAGGAGATGCAATCCCGACTAGGACCCGAGGATGGACGTCTCCGCCAGGACTTAAGTAAATTATTGGCGGCAACCGAGTTTTCGGCGGACGCTACTCTTCACGCGGCCAAGTTTTCCACAAGGAGCATGGCAACTTCGCTGTCATCACGCCGGCTTTTGTGGCTAAGAAACTGGCAGGCTGACCTTAAGTCTAAATGGCGCCTAGCCTCCGGACCCTTCCAGGGCTCCACTCTCTTCGGAGATCTGTTGGAAAAGGTACTAGTGGAGGACAAGGATAAGAGGAAGGTGCTTCCCAGGGCCAACAGACGACCGGATAGACGGTTTACTCCGTACTCAAGGCGTCAGTCCTTTCGCTGGGATCCTAGCACTTCCAACCAGGGCCAGCGCTCCTTTTCCCAGGGTCAATACAATCAGACCTATAGGAGCGACCGCGGCTCCTTTCAGGACAGGCCGAGAGGCTATCACCAGTCCAGGAGACCTTTTCGCGGCAACACCCAGAGAGGGTTCAAACGCACGAAGTGACTCAGCGGCCCCCCAGCCCTTGGGTGGCAGGCTTCAGGGCTTCAGCAAGGTATGGCAATTAACCTCCTCCGACCAATGGGCCCTAGCCACAGTCACACACGGGCTCAAGCTGGAGTTCCTCCAAGCACCGCCCAGCCGCTTCTTAGGCTGTCCGTTAATAAAAGACACTATAAAGAAACTACAGCTACGCAGGGAGATCACCCACCTGCTCGACATACGTGCTATAGAGCGAGTCCCGCAGCCGGAGGAAGGCAAGGGGTTCTACTCCATGATTTTCATCGTGCCCAAATCCTCCGGAGGCTGCCGGTTGATCCTCAACCTCAAGCAACTGAACCTCTATATAAGATACCGAAGGTTCAGGATGCATTCACTGCAGACCATTCTCGCTTCCATCCGGAAACAGGACATTTTAACATCCATCGACCTCAAGGAGGCATACCTGCACGTCCCCATCCACCCGGAACATCGCAGGTTTCTCCGATTTTACACCGAGGGACGACATTACCAATACAGAGCAATGCCGTTCGGCCTGTCATCGGCTCCACGGACGTTTACGAAGCTCTTGGACGTATTGACCGCCAGCCTAAGAGCGAGATCCATCAGACTCATGGCTTACCTGGACGATATTATCGTTTTATCCAGGTCCAAACTGGCGGCAGAGAAAGACCTCAACGAGACAATCCGTACACTGGAACTCCATGGCTTCACAGTCAACGTAGAGAAAAGCCAGTTAGTACCAACTACCAGACTCCTACACTTAGGAGCCATTATAGACACTCAAGAGGGTACAGTGTCGCTCTCACAGGAGAGGCAAGACAACATCAACCGTTTGATATCCAGTGTTCAGCGGGGACCGGTTCCATGCTCACTGCTTTCAAAGATACTAGGAACCCTGGTCTCCGCCATTGGCATAGTTCCCTGGGCCAGGTTTCATATCAGGACACTGCAGTGGTTCCTGCTGCCTGCTCAAAGGTCCAAGGTGAGCCATTGCCACAGGACGGTTCATTTACCCCGGAAGGTCAGAGACTCATTACAGTGGTGGACGTCTGCCGCGATCAGCAGAGGATCCCCCTTCCAAACGAAGGATCAGATCATCTTGACCACCGATGCCAGTCTCACCGGATGGGGTGCCCACATCGGAGCTCACATGGCTCAGGGCCTGTGGACGGCAGAAGAACTGTCCTCCGTCAATATCAATTTTCTGGAACTAAGGGCAGTGTTTCTAGCCCTACAGACATTTGCACCCTTAGTACACCAACAGCACGTGTTGGTTCTTACGGACAATGTGGCGACCAGGGCCCACTTGAATCATCAAGGGGGTACACGGTCGCAGCGTCTCATGGAAGAAACAGAGGCACTATTCCGCTGGGCCGAACAACATCTACGGTCCCTAACAGCAGAACACATCGCGGGAATCAGCAATACACAAGCGGATTGGCTGAGCCGGTCCACGTTGGATCAGACAGAGTGGAAGCTGGACCCGGTCATTTTCCAACAGGTGGTAATGAGGTTTGGTCTTCCGATGGTGGATCTTTTCGCCAGCCACCAGAACACCCAGCTTCCAAGGTTCTTCTCTCGATTCCCACAGCCAGGAGCGGAGGGAATCAACGCTGTCCGGACACCCTGGCCGCCCGGCCTACTTTACGCATTTCCGCCGATGAATCTCATTCCGCGAGTAGTGGAGAAGCTACTGCGAGAGAGAGCGGAGGTGTTGTTAGTAGCCCCACACTGGCCTCGACGACCGTGGTTCTCCGACCTGGTGGCACTATCGATGTCACCCCCTTGGAGGATCCCGGATCACATGATATCCCTCAGCCAAGGGGAACTCCAACATCCCGATCCCCAGTGGCTTCAACTGACCGTTTGGCACTTGAACGGGTCAGGTTACGAGGATTGAAGTTACCAGAGAAGGTCATAGACACTATGCAGGCTGCAAGGCGTCCATCTACTTCTCGGATCTATCAGACCACATGGGCGGCCTTTTGCAGTTTCTGTGAAAAACAAAGCATCAGCACTGAACAAGCGTCGGTCATTACGGTTCTGGAGTTTTTTGCAGACTGGTCTTGATCGGGGACTAACACCGAATACTTTGAAACGACATGTGGCGGCTCTCGCGACCATGATACGAGTGGAGGGAGTTCGCTCCTTAGCTTACCATCCTTGGGTGAAGGATTTTCTACGGGGAGCAACAAACCAACATTCTCCACCAATCCGGAGGTTCCCTTCGTGGGATCTTACATTGGTTCTCAGAGCCTTGACCAAGCCACCATTTGAACCTATGAGATCTATACCAATGAGGACATTGTCAATTAAAACAGCCTTCTTAGTGGCTGTTACATCAGCAAGGAGAGTGTCAGAGTTAGCAGCCTTGTCGGTGCGACCTGACCTCTGTGTCTTTTATCCAGACCGAGTGGTGCTGAGATTGGACCCTTCATTCATTCCGAAGGTCAATTCAGAGTTTCATAGGAAACAAGAATTAATTCTTCCGGACTTTTGCACCCACGGCAGTCACCCATCGGAATTAAGATGGCATAAGATTGATGTACGCCGTGCGGTCAAGATTTACATCAGACGCACAGAAGCTTCTAGGAAATCGGAAAAACTGTTCGTTTCCTTTGCCTCGGATAAAGAGGGACTTGGAGTGTCATCAGTGTCCATTAGTCGTTGGATCAGGGGATGTATCGCGGAGGCGTACAAGGCCCGTAATCAACCAGTACCAACGGGAGTGACGGCTCACTCAACAAGGAGTGCGGCGACCTCGGCGGCTTGGACTACCCAGGCGTCCATAGATGACATCTGTAGAGCTGCAACGTGGTCGGCACCATCAACGTTCATAAGACACTATAAGTTGGACTCCTTTGCCTCAGCAGAGGCAGCCTTTGGGAGACGTGTTTTACAAAGAGTTTGCTTATCTCCAACGTCCCTGACAAGACCTTCTCCCTCCCATGGGCCGTAAATCTCTGGTATATCCCATGTTGGACTCTCCTTCCAGATGCAATGGAGAAGAACCGTTGTACCTACCTGAACGGTCTTCTCAGTGCACTGGAAGGAGAGTCCAAACCCACCCAGTTTAGTTTTGGGTTCAGGGACGCCGGAGTGGTCAGTTATCAGTTAAGAGTTGTTATAATAAAAATTGGTTATCCTCTTACAATGGTTTCTTTCGTTTTTAAAACTGGCTCATGGGAAGAGCAGAGGGGGCGGTGCTAGTTAATATGTAAATTTAACTCAGTCTCTACCAATAGGATTGGAGTAATACCCATGTTGGACTCTCCTTCCAGTGCACTGAGAAGACCGTTCAGGTAGGTACAACGGTTCTTCTGGAAAAGATTTTGATTTCTTAGATTTTGGTACCTTGGCATACAATAGCAGTCGTTGCTGTGTCAGAAAGTACTGGGCATTCAAATGTTTGTTTCAACTATTGTTTTTCTTGTTCCATCATTCACCCTGTTTACTGGATTTTCTGTCTTTAGCCTTAGTTGAGTTTAGGAACCATCGTGGTACAGTGGTTAGAATGCAGTAGTACAGGCTAATTCTGCTGAATGCCAGGGGTTTGATTCTCATCAGCTCAAAGTTGACTCAGAGTTCCATTCTTCTGATTTCGGTAAAACGAGAATTCAGATTGTTGGAGACAATATCTAAACCACTCTGTAAACCACTTAGAGAGGGCAATAATTTATATAAAGGATATGTAAATGGTATTAGTATTGAGCATTTAAAATGAATAAATGGAAGTAGGGAGGGAAGGAAAGAAGTAAGTTAATAGAAAATCATGCTCCGATCGTGCTCACATCTCTGTACTCCCTTATACAAAAATCTTTACTATTATTTTTTTATGTTTCAAGTTTTTAATCTAGGGCCACCTCCATTTTTGCAATTTTTTTTCACAACAGTGTCCTACTGTTTATGTCCTAGGCGATACCTGTTTCCTATACAGTGTTCCCTCGATTTTTGTGGGGGATGCGTTCCAAGACCGCCCGCGAAAGTTGAATTTCCGCGAAGTAGAGATGCGGAAGTAAATACACTATTTTTGGCTATGAACAGTATCACAAGCCTTCCCTTAACACTTTAAACCCCTAAATTGCAATTTCCCATTCCCTTAGCAACCATTTAGATTATTACTCACCATGTTTCTTTATTAAAGTTTATTTAAAAAAATATTTATTAAAGGTGGACGAAGATTTGGTGATGACATATGACGTCATCGGGGCAGGAAAAAACGTGGTATAGGGAAAAAACCTGCAAAGTATTTTTTAATTAATATTTTTGAAAAACCGTGGTATAGACTTTTCGCGAAGTTCGAACCCGCGAAAATCGAGGGAACACTGTATTAGATACTGTTCTTGCACAAAGATCATTAGTGAATTAATCTGAAATACAGCAAAGTAACAAATAAAAAGAAAAGGCTATGATTTTTTAATCTCCGCCAACTGAGCTAAGATTTGCAATTTGAGTCCCCAATTCAACTGGAAAATCTCCATATTAGTACAAAGTAAATTGGCCTGTTTGTCATGCTATTCACAATCTCCTAATTTCTAGTTTAGTGGTTTGACCACTGCCTCTCACATTTAGAGTGAGAGAGTGAAATTGGTCCAGATATATTATTATCCAGGCACACTTTTACTGACTAATAGATATTCTGTACTGTAAAATAAAATATTTAATGTTAAAGAGACTGCTAAGAAGAAGATGAGGTTTCATATATTGAACCTGTTGCCCTCCTACCAGATATGAACCAGTTTAATTAAGCATGAGAACTGTGAGCTCCATCAGCAGTTGCAATTAATAGAAGAATTAGGTAATTAAAACTGCTTTACCATGCAAAAAATGGAACAATGTAAACTTTTTTTCCCAATCCTGTGCTGTTGTATTTGCATAATGATTAAGCTATCATGATTCTGATGTGTTACTTTGAAAATACTGCAATGTAGGGTGATTTAGAACAATGTGTAAAGTTACTTAAATTTTTACGTACATTTCTTTAATATCACACAGGGTTGCCCACAATATTGGCCAGAGGAAGGAATGCTGAGATATGGTCCTATTCAGGTTGAGTGCATGTCCTGCTCAATGGAGTGTGATGTAATCAACAGAATTTTCAGGATATGCAATTTAACAAGGGTAAGGCATGTTTACCCAGCTATTGTAATAGACATCTGTATTCAGGGGAAAAAAACCTTTTACAACATTAAATGGTTTTTTTAAAAATCTTACTGAATGGTAGCATTTTTCAACCTTGGTAATGTTAAGACATATGGGCCTCAACTCCTATAATCCAAATTCTTTCAACTACATCAACCTTGTTGGACCTGTTAGTAGCCATTGCAAGAAACTTGTCTATTCCCGAGCTTGTTCCATAACCACAAACACTCTGGAACTTACTCGTTTTAAATTGGGATTGTAAGCCACACAATCTTTTTAATTCAAGTGGGTGTTTTCCTTAGGTTGGAGGTCTAGTTTGACCCTAGGAAAAAATCACGGCTCCAACAGGTACACTGGACATACCCATATCAAATCCAAACACCACACGCCTCAAATTGAAAATATTGTTTTTTTATTTCATTCTAGTAGCTGTATTGTATTGTATTTAATTCTAGAATCATGGGTATAGAGGTTTGCAGAGAAAGGAAAAAAAATCTGTAATAATTAGAATTGCTGATGATCAGATTGCTTCTGCATTAAAAACCACATTTTACTATCTGCCAGCCTAATCTATCTCATAAGATTTTTGAAAAGATGAAAAACTTCATATATCTTGCTTTGCATCTATTGCAACACCTAAAATTAATCTGTGGCTTTAGTAATTGAGCTACATTTTCCTCTGACAAAGATAGATTCCCACCCCACCCCACCCCAAAATAAAGCCCTTTGGATCAGGACTGAAATTTGACTAAAAAACTGCAAACCTTTATCTTGGATTCACTATGTGACGATAAATAATATTTTTGAAGAATACTGTTTTCTGGAGCACCAATGCAAACCTACGTTGCAAATCAACTCTTCTTCATCTTCACACTTTTGCAAACTGTGCAGAATAAAAAAAAATATCACTCTGCTTTCTACTATCCTACTGATAACCTAGAAAACCAGCCTGCCATTAACTTTTCATTGATCTTAATATAACCACCCATTCTTTTGCAACTTCATGTATTGTCTGCAGTGGGTATAAAATTGCTTTTTCCCCCTCCTCCCATTAGCCTCAGGAAGGTTACCTGATGGTTCAGCAATTCCAGTATCTGAGTTGGGCACCTCATAGAGATGTCCCAGGTTCCAAGAGGTCATTCTTAAACTTAATTCTTCAAGTGGAAAAGTGGCAAGAAGAATGTGAAGAAGGGGAAGGGAGAACCATAATTCATTGTCTGTAAGTGTTATTTAGCATTTTAATTCTGACTATTTATTATCTCCATTCTATGGAATGGAATTTCATGTAGGTGAATGTTCTAGATATGTCTCACTAACAGAACAATACTTCTATTTCTCTAGTCTAACAGAATAATTCTTCTTCCTAAGAATAGTATGTGCTCATTTTCTCATTTCTCATTTTATGATAGCATATCTCATTCGATAATATTGAACACTTGAACGGGGTTATCTATATTAATAAATGTAATGGAAAAATGAGAGCTATCTCATATCACATTGTGTACCAGCCATCTCAAACATTTAGAACTACTTTCTTAGGAAAATCTTACCTACAACCATTGAATACTGATCAAATTTAAGACCCTCCTTCTAATAGTCTCCCATTCCAGGTGATTTTGTTAGGGCCCAGAATATATAATTTTTAATTTGAAGTCATCTATATGTAAGCATTTTTCTTTCCTCCCACCACCACCCTACCTCTCTTTCTTCCTCCCTCCCTCTCCCTCCCTTTCCCTCTCTCCCCCACTCCATCTCTTTCCTCTTCTCCCCCTACTCATTTTCAACATGTTACTGTGTGGTTATGAGCTAATTAGAATTACATCATATTAGGGTGAAGGAACAGAAACTGAGCCCAAATACAAGGCTATTGTTAGGTAACAGGTAATCAAGGAAAAGAAGGATGATATAAAACCATAATAGGAGATAACCAGAAGCTAATTACACATCTTTCAAAAAGACATGAAGGAGTAGTGATGGGACATTTTAATTATTTCAACATGTGGTGAAAGATAAACTCTGACAAACATGGTCCTTTCAAGAAAATAATTGATCTCTCTCTCTCTCTGAAAATCCTTCAGTGGGTTTAACAAGGCATGAGCGATCAGCTCTGCTTGACTTAATCTTAATCAACAGGGGAAACAAAAGTGGTGGGACAATTGAAGAAAAATAACATGTACAGATGAAATTCTTTATATCAGGAATACTGAAGCTTAGTGTAATCAATCAGATGTCTTAAAGATAAGATAACGTTTATTGTCTTCTTTTTCCGGTGGGCACTTTGACACACATTAAAAGTGAAATTCTGTTTCCTGCTCTCAAAAGTGTGCACATACTGTACATAACACACAGCTAGATATTCTATATTCATACATATCTATATACAGTATGGGGTTCCTACTGGTACGGATGAGGATGCTGCAGTGATAGTAAACTGGAGCTGCATGTGCAGCTTCAGGTCTCTGGCGTACAGCGCATATGTCCCAGTGTGATTTTGCTTCTGTGCATACACAAGAAGAAAAAGTGCAAAATCAAAAGAATCACCAAAATGTCACACGCACCCCCTCATGAGATTTTACTTCCTGTGCATGCGCAGAAGCAAAATCTCAGTGGGAAGTGTGCATGCCAGAGATATGAAGCTGCGCAGACAGTGCACCAGTAGCAGTGGTAGTGGCAACTCCCGGCTGTGTATATACCTACATCCTAACATATAACTAAATATAAAATACAGTGGTACCTCTACTTAAGAACGCCTCTACTTAAGAACTTTTCTAGCTCAAGATTTTTTTGCCTCTACTTAAGAACTATTTTTTACTTCAGAACCTGAGCCCAGAAAAAATTCCCAGGAAATTTGAGAGCAGCACGAAGGCCCGGCCAGTTTCCTGCCATTCCCCCTTTAATCCTGGCCATCTCGGGCTTTTCTGGGCTGGCAGAGGAAACTTTCAGTGGTGCTTAAGGAGGCTTTGGCAGCCCAGAGCGAACTGAGCGTTTTCCTTTCTCTGGGCGCTTGGAGAGGGAATAAACCACTTCACTGTGGTGACTCCCTCGCACTGCTTCCCATACCCTGGGTGCGAGGTTGCCTCCCAGAGCGTCTGGGCATGGAAAGGCAAAAGGCGGCGCTCACCTCACCTTCTTCCTTCGGCAGCGACTGTCCTCTTCTTCCTCCTGCTCCTCCCACCCAAATTTTGAGATTTTATTTCTTTCCTAATGGGTTTATTATTAGCCGTCCTGAGTCTACAGAGAGGGGCGGCATACAAATTTAATAAATAAAGAAAGAAAGAAAGAAAGAATTTGCTTTTACATTGATTCCTATGGGAAAAATTGCTTCTACTTAAGAACGTTTCTACTTAAGAACCTGGTCACTGAACGAATTAAGTTCTTAAGTAGAGGTACCACTGTACATATAAAAACCTCGATATGGTGAATCTGAAAAACTTCAAAGCAATTATTACTAGAAATGGATGATGAGAGAAACTGAAGCTCAAGGTGAACCTCACAAAAGATACTACAGATTAACAGAGCTGGAAAGGAGCTTGCAGGTCATCTAGTCCAACCCTCTGCCCAAGCAAGATATCCTACATCTGCCCCTGACCTAGGATCGAACTCACAACCTCCTGATTTGTGAGGCAAGAGCTCCACCTCTCGACCATGGCAGCTGGGTGTCTATACTTAAAGCATTTATCACAAATAATTGGGGGAGGGAGGAGGATGGAAAAGAAGATGTCGGAAGAAGCCAGAGTGACTGCCCCAAAAAGTTGAGTGCAAATCTGAAAATGGAATGGGGACATAATGAAAATGGATTGAAAGTCAGTTCACTAAGGAAAACACATAATAATAACCCATATTTGTAGAACTAAAGACAGGAAAGCTAAAACTCAGAATAGGGTTTTAGGAAGGATAAGACTAAGAACTGCAAATAGAACCCGTGTAGGTTTCTTGGGAACATGCTAACCAATAAAAGTAAGGCAGAGTTGCTCAATTCCAAACTGATTAAGCCTCCTTTACAAAAGCAAGTATTCTTTTGCTAACCATTGTTCTTTTCCTATTCAGGAACGGTGGTGGACGAAGCGGGATGTTTTGTGCCATAGGCATTGTAGTAGAAATGGTTAAAAGGCAAAACGTCATTGATGTTTTCCACGCAGTAAAAACTTTACGGAACAGTAAGCCTAACATGGTAGAAACACCGGTAAGTTATGTTGTGCTGATAGTCAGATAAACAAATGCATGAAAATCATATAAGTCAATCTAAATAGAATCATTTTTTCCAAGACTCCAAGAAATACAGACTATGATCTATTAATTATCAACATACTTTATATCAAAATAATTATAATACATATAGAATGTATAATAGTTGTACTGTATATGTATTCCCGTGCACTGAATGCATGCTGAAGGTCAAAGTCTCTAGTCATCACTGAAAGATCTAGGCCTTTGATAAATCTGAGAGATGGTGGTTTCACAGTAATCACTGGAAACATCTCTCTCTCTCTCTCTCTTTAGCTTCCTGTCCCAGTTTAACTCATGAGACAGAGTTTCAGGCAATTTTGGGTTGCTGTCATCTCAGTGCTAACTAAGAGGAATGATCAGAGAAGATAATGTAGCTTGTAAAGTATTGGATGAGCTTTTGGGGAGAAGGCATCAAATTGTTTGTTTTTAACAACATACAGTAGATGGTTTAAACAAGGGAACAGCTTGAAATGCTAATTTTTATCAATAAAATTCCAGACACTTCTGGAATTAAAATAATTTGCTATCCAGGTAACCCACCATTTACCTATCTCTGCCAAATAAAATACATAAAGTATTTCCACTCTTATAGGAAGCACCATCCAAAATTCATAAAAAATTTGAATGATTCAATTCAAAGAGCACAGGCTTAAATTTTATTTAACAGGGGAAATGAGAGAGTGAGTGAGAGAGTGAGAGAGAGAGAGACGATGGTTATGCAAAGAAGAAGAAAAAGCTAGATACATTATGGTTATTTAGTCAAAGTAAATATTACAAAAGATAAGAAAATGGTTAATTACCAAAAAAAGAGACAAAAAGATCCATGTAATATTCATAGGTAACAATATAAAATTAATTAAAATCTAAAGTTTATAATTCTATACTTGTACAGTTTTAAGCTGGAGACATTTAAAATGTAGAAATCAATGTTTTCTGCACTGCACCAGAATAAAAGAAAATGTGCTTAATTTGAGACCTATAAATCTGTAGCCTGTAACTGTTAAAGGCCATTTTTAAAATTCTTTGAATTCAATTTCATAACAATCATTCAAATATAAGGCAAATTCCTCAAATGTAAAATAAATCAATCTATACAGCCCAGCCTCTCAAATTAAATGGAAGCAATCCTAACTAAAAACAATAGAAATAAAAATCCCATATCAACTCTGGTGCTTCTAATTTGTAGCTTTTTAAAGCAACTGACAATCCTGCAAACAAGAAAGGCATAATTAGCATATTTGCCTAGAATTTGCTTCCCTAAGACAGTGTTTCCCAACCTTGGCAACTTGAAGATATTTGGACTTCAACTCCCAGAATTCCCCAGCCAGCATTTGCTGGCTGGGGAATTGTGGAAGTTGAAGTCCAAATATCTTCAAGTTGCCAAGGTTGGGAAACACTGCCCTAAGATATTACAGTGTATAAAGTGGGAAAGAATAAAGAATGGGAAGCAGGAAGGAAAATAAATAAGCACGAGGATGAAAAGGCAGGAAACAAGTAGAAGTAGAGTCAGATCTGGGGCACGAGAGGGGCTCTTATGACCCTTGAACTCTTACCATTCTTAGCCAATTATGGCAAGAGCTATAGTCTAGGATCTATTTGTGGACTAAAAAGACACACCTCTTCTATGAAAAATAACTTCTTTCTCCCCCTGGCTACCATCACCATAATTATTTATAAATCCCTTTTGCATCCTTTCCTTCGCAGAATATTCCCACTAGTAGATTTATGCACTGGTTGTGTTTTATTCTGCTAGACTGGAGGAGGGCAGTTCCACAGATCTGTGCTTTATATCTTCCCCACTTATAATTTAAAAGCACTTCAGAACACATACTTTATAATCAGTGATGTTTATTTTAGTATTTCTAGCCTGCTATGATTTCTAACAGCTTTGATTATACGTAGTAAAAGCACAAAGCAGTGGTGCTATTGTGTTACAGTCTGAGCAGCTGCCAAAGTGGGGTATTTTCAAGGTCATACTTTATGTGGGCAAAAAGCTTGATCACATCTCCAAAAGCTGTTAAGCTGGGAGAAGGAACCAGCCAAGAAACTAGCCAAACATTCTCACCCGACCTCCACATACCACATTAATCAGAGAGCTAGAACCAAACAGCAGTAAATTATTTGAGGGTGGTTTTTTTCCCCCCCTTCACTTCCTGTTAAGTGCTGTGTGATGGTGGTTTCTACACCTGGAGGAAGGGTGGGTAACTTAGAAAAGAAATCCGATAGATTTGGCATTTCTTTTCATTGCTCAGAATATTGTTCCTTCCAGATCAGAGGTGTCCAACCTTGGCAACTTTAAGATGTGTGGATTACATCTCCCAGAATTCCTCAGCCAGAAAATGGCTGAGGAATTCTGGGAGTTGAAGTCCACAAGTCTTATAGTTGCTAAGGTTGGAGAGTCCTGCAGATCATAGCCTTGTAAAAGATATATCTGTTAGGAAATACAGATTTTCACAACCCTATTATAAACTACATACTTATTCAAATTCTTATCTTTTTTATTTTTATTTTGGGGTCTTACATTAGATTTGCTAGACTTAGTTTTGTATTTCATTCAATTTGGTGTAATATCAGCTATAGTATTAAAAAGAATGAGGTTTGTCAGCTGATAAATGCATGTTAATAATTTTTATTAGTCTTTTGAAAGAGCAGAACTATTCTTTGGTAGAGAAATAAGTAGCAGTGAGCATCATAGGAAGATATGAGGCCATTGATAGCAAGGAATTCCACTTTTTTATTAAAACAAAAATATAAAAACATGGCGAGTTAAAGAACAGAATTTGCAATTAAGTCTATGGAGCAATAGTGCTTCGTTTTCCTTCCTCCACAAATGCAATGTAACTTGTGTTTTTTGTTTTTTGCTATATTAGGAACAATATCGTTTCTGCTATGATGTCGCACTGGAGTACCTTGAATCATCTTAATATGAAAGGATAAAAACAATCAAAGTGAACCAAATAAAATGAAATTTAATGAACTGTGTTTTGGTATCCGCTGTTGAACCTATGAAGAAACGTTTTAGTGAAGGGGAGACTTGATTTTTAAATGCAAAAGTATTTTTCTTAATAAATGGTGTAAAGTATATATATAAATATATATATATATATATATGAGAGAGAGCGCAACTGTTGTTCTGTCCCTGTACACAATCTGAATATAGTGCCACAAAAATAAATGAAGAGTCAAGGCAGAGAACATCTGCTCTTCGAAGTTAAACTTTCCAGTGTTTGCATATTCCGCTGTCTCTCGGCTTCATTAGTCCTGTCATCTGTTGCATGTATCTAATCTACTGAATGTTTTATTTCACACTAGTTCTTAATTTCATACTGTTAAAAGTTTTTAAAAACACTGTGTACAGATTGATAATCTGTAGGTTTTATGTGCTGCAAAAATATATATAGAAAGAGATACAGCTACACATCCTGCAAACATTTTTTTTTTAATGGCATATTTTATTTTACTGTGCAATGACAGCCTGATCAAAATTCTTTATAAAGAAATTCAAACATGCCAAAGACTCAAGTGTAAATATGTTTATATAGGAAAGAAAGCACATTGTATTTATTGTTTACTGACATTCCTTTTATGATGGTTGGACAGAACCATTTTTTTCCTTAGAAACATTGTTGCTGAGCTGAAATCAAGTGTAAATGATTTTTGTAGATTATTTTTTGTATGTATTGTGTAAGTAGAAGGAGAGAGAATGAAAAGATCTTTTATGGATAAGCCAGAAAACATTGATATACTTTTTTGGTTGGTGTGTGTACACGCTTATGAATGAAATTCACGTAAACAACAAAAAGAAACCAAACATAAAACTTCTTTCTCAGACTATATAGAGGTGGGGTTTTTTCAGTTTATAATAATAAGAAATCAAATAGAAACTGCACATATATATAACTTTGGGAGTTTCATTAATTTTTTTAAGGAGTAAGTGGGTTAATAATGAATGCTTGACACACAGAGCAAGTACAAAAATAAATAAAAATGCAAGTTAATAACATTTATTTTAATGTTTACTGTTGAGGCACAAGTTCTAGGCCACCAATACATTGTCCCCTTCTGCAATGCTGGAGGAATCCTCTGGTCCTCATTCATGACTTCCCAGTTGAGCCAAGAAATCGGCTTTGGTCCAAAGCTTCAAAGAAGCTCCAACTTTTCTCCCAATGGTAGTCTAGATTTGTGGAAATGGTAGCTTTGTGTTCTGACAAAGCCAAAATGGATTGAATCAATTCAAGAGTTAGGTGATAGCTTTGGTATGTTTTTTACTTTGCTCTTCATATGCACATTCATAAGCCTGGACATATTTTCATAATGGAAAAAAAAACATTTACTGTGTCCTGTTGATTTTTTTTATCAAGAGTAAATGATAAGGTGCTGATAAATATTCATGTAAAATAAGAGTGAATTAAAGAAGTTTTATAAAATATTAAGTTCATGTGTCCTACTTTGATTACACGTATTCCTGTATGGAAAAAAACCCCCAGACATCACAGTTCCCTTGTGCAAGGTTGTTGTGGTTAGCTCTGGCCCAGCTCCTGCCCCAAGGACTGTGGATGTGGGGGAGACATCCACATGCTGCAGGCCTGTTTTGCCCCTGGTGGAATCTGCTGATGAAGGCTCCTCTGACCAAGAAGACATGAGTGACAGGGAGGAGGAGAGTGTGGCAGACAGCTCAAAAGGAGATCAATTATCTAGCTCCTCCTTGGATTCAGAACAAGAGTTAATGATACAGCCACGCATAGGGAGAGCGATGCATAGGCAACAACAACTGAGAGATTATTATCAAAGAAAATGAGGCCACCTGTGGTTGGGTGGGGCTGTGGTGATTAGTGAGGCTGCTATAAAGAGCAGCCTGTGGGTTTGGCCATTGTGGAGGATTATCTGATCATTGTGTTTCGTGACTGCTTTACTGACTTTGACCTTTTGTGTGCTGATTTTTCCCCGCTTTGAAACTAAACCAGAGCAAAGTGTGTTTCACTTTGTGAAAGAAGAAGGACTGTGAATTGCCTCACAGCTGCAAGCTAAGTATCACAGAACTGATAAGGGACTTGTACCAATTACCAGTTTGTTTGGAGACTAGTGCTCTGCTGTACTAAAAGAGGGCTTAGGTTAAGGGAATTTTCATTATAAAGAACATTGTTTTGAATTTTCAAACGTGTGTGTGTGTCTGAAATTTGTACCTGTGAATTTTTGGGAGGAATCTACCAGAGAGCCAGACAGAACAAAGGTAATTCATCACACATCACAAAGTTATAAAAAATAAATTGGTGGAAACTAGTCCAAGATCCACAACTGTTTTTAAACACTGATATAAAAGTCTCTGGGGAGCCAAATATAAAGGTGCATAGTGTGTTATTAAATATAGAGGTCTTAAATGGAAGTTTTTCATGAAACAGGATTACAGTATTATTCTACCACATCTATTTAAGGATCTTTGAAGCTAGGCATCTGGAGAATGGTCCTAAACATGGAGAAATTAGCTTGGTATAAAAGACCCTCAACCAGTGATGGCAAACATTTTTTTGCTTGGGTGCCAAAAGGGTGGGGGGGGCACACCCATAATGCAATACCCTCCCTCACAAATGCACACATAACCACTGCCACACTTCCCCTCACAAGGTTCACTGAAGCCTCCAGAGCCTGTGGCTGGCAAAAAACCCAGACTCCAGCTGATTTTTGGCCTTCCAGAGGGCGAAGAAGATTTTTGGTTGTTTTCACCTTCCCCGGGCTTCAGGAAAGCCTCCTAAAGCCTGGGGATGGTGAAAAATGGCCCAACGGCCCAACCAGAAGTTCGTTTCCAAATTTTCAGTAGGCCTGTTATGTCCATTTTTCACCATCCATAGTTCTGGAGGCTTTCCTGAAGCCAGGGGAAGGCAAAAATGACTTCCCCCTACCCTCCAGGATGCTGAAAATCAGTTGGAGCTGAAATAGGGCAACACCTCACATGCCTTCATATATGGCTCCCTGTGCCACAGGTTCGCCATTACTGAGCTAATGTAGTGCCTCAGTTGGGCCTCCTCCTCCTGCCGGAGCCAGTTCAGGTCATGTTACCTTGCACCAGGCACAGGGTGACCCCACTTAAATGGAATATATTCAAAGTTAAAACATAAAAATGTACTACATACAGATACAGCTAGGATAAAAAATCCTTACTTACTACTATTTCTATTTGCTTTTTAGAATTTTCCTAAGTACTAAAATGATGCAAACTTCAGTTTGGTTCCTGTTCTGAAGTGCAGCAGAATGCTTTTAAAAAATTACTTATCCCGAGCTTCTCTTTTTTTTAAAAAAAATATTTTTCTTTAAAAATAACAATACAAACTTAACTCAAAAAGGAAAGAAAAGGAAAGATCAGAAAGCGGGAAAAGAAAAAAGGAAAACATTTAAGGAACATTCCTTATTTTCATCACAATTAGAAACACATTTAGAATTCTTTGCCTCCTATAAGTTTACATGCAATGATCTCTTTGCCCCATATCTTATTCACATACAGCTCCATAAATCATTAACGTTTTAGCATTGGTATCAGCAAAAGCCACAAAGGATTTCCAGAATTTTATAAAAACATGATTTAGGTTAGCCTTGGTCATTCCTTCCCTTTTTCTTCTAGGGATATTTAATTAAGATGCTACAGGCTTTGATTTATCTTCAGGTTTTCTTTTTCCCATCTCATAAGATTTCTTGAAGACTTTAACAAATCTCTTTTCTACATCCAGTAAGGAATCATTGTCCAGGCCATTCTCTTGATTTGTCATTTTTATTTCTACTTCAACTGTCATCTTTTGTAATCGGATGTTTTTCATTTATCAATATTTCAGCAATTTCTTTACATTTTAATTTTCAGCATAACGCTTATTTCAGCATAAGATACTCTCTTTCACCTATGTCATTTCTTTTAAGATATCATTTGGACATAGTTTATCCATAAATGCAGAACACTGCTGTCATTCTATATGCTAGTTTCTGTCTCCTTTCCTCAAATATCTCCTGACGTCTTTCAACTAGTTGGTTGGTTGGTTGTGCTTATATGCTGCCCAACTCTCAAAGGCAGACCTGGGCAAGTGGTGGCCCGCGGGCCGCATCCGGGCCGCCCACTGTCTGTGATTGGCCTGCCATAGCAGGCCCTCCCACCTTCACCTCACATGCACACACACGCTTTTTGAGGCAGGAAATGTCTCGGCCTAATGGGTAACTGCTTCCTCCCTTCAAGTAGCCCGTCTTTTCTGGGGATTTTTTTTACATTTTTTTTATTTTTGGCCGCCGAGAGGTGTCGAGAAGGGAGCCGCCATGCTGCGCTGAGGCATCTTCAGGCAGAGGAGGGAACTCAAAGATGTTGGTGGTGTTTGCGGCCCCCCAGCAACAGGGTAAAGGCAAGATAATGCTGGCTGCCATCCAGAAGGTGAGCTGTCTAGCTCAGTTGTATATGTGTATGGGGGAGGGGACTGGGTGCTTCGCACTGTTAGAAGCGAGAGAGTCAGGATTCTGTGCTGTCCTTCCCTGCGCGCAGGCTGAGCCGAGGCCCGGTGCTCGTGACCTGGCAATGATGTCGGGTGCAGTGTCTTCATTTTTATGCCCAGCTGCAGCTTTCTCTCTCTTTCTCTTTTCCCTCACGGTCGCCTTCCTGGGCATTTCGGGACTTTTGGGGTCATGACTCTTGGGACCGAGGGTGCTGAAAAACATAAAGAATTTGGGCCTGTCTTTGAATGACTCAAAAGAGGTTGTCTCCACACAAGAAGTTGTGGTCTAACCCAGGAGTAGGCAAAGTTGGCTCTTCTGTGACTTGTGGACTTCAACTCCCAGAATTCCCAAGCCAATCATGCTAGCTCAGGAATTCTGGTAATTGAAGCCCCTATGTCATAGAAGAGTCAACTTTGCTTACCCCTGGGCTAGACCACAACTTCTTGGGTGGAGATGACTTCTTTCGTGTCATTCAAATGTATAACTCTAAAACCATCCCAATTTCTCACGTGGTCCCATGGCAAAATTAATTGCCCACTCCTGCTCAAAGGACTCTGGGCAGCTTCCAACAAGTAAAAAACAATTATTAAAAGCAACATTAAAAATGTTGATTAAAAACCCTACTAAAACACACATACTCTCACTATCATTCATCATTCAAGGATGGATCTAAATAGTGTCTTAATCAATGGCCCCAGGACTCCCGGAAGACACTGTACACTCTAAGCTGCACGCGTGCATGCACCCGCATCCCAAAACACTCCCCACATACCCTTTTACAAGGGCGCACAAGGAGCCGGCCACCCCCACCCCCCAGCGCCTCCAGCCCCTTCGCGCCCATTCCTTCTCACCGCTGCCCCCCGCTTGCCCAATCCACCGCTCTTTTTCCTCCACTTCCCGACTTGGGGCACGGCTACCCCCGCAGTGGCGGTGGCGGCTGCGGCTTCTCGTCCTTCTCATCTGGCCGGTAGCTGCTCCAAGCCCTTTGGGAACGGCCGCGCCGCCCCTCTTGCAGTCCCTTCACCGAGAGCGCTTTCAGCCCGGGCTGTAAGCGAGGGGGCTGCAGGAGAGGCGGGGCAGGTGTTCTCACAGTGGAGGCCAGCGAAGGTGATTTTCAATGTCGGACGTGTGGGCGCACGCGCTCCCCAGCCCCCTGCCAGCCCACCTGGAACATTCAAAATAAGAAAAACCTTTGTCAGTGATGGGGAGTGTGCGCGCCCGTGCTCCTGACATTGAAAATTACCTTCGCCGGCCTCCACTGTGAGAAGAACAGAGAGAGAACGAGAGAGTGAGAGCAACAGACAGAGCAAGATAGAGAGAAAGTGAAAAAGAAAGAGAGAGAGAAAGGGGGAGAGAAAGAGAGATAGCAAGTGAGAGAGAACAAGAGAGGGAAAGAGTGAGTGAGAGAGAAAGAAAATGAGAGAGTGAGAGAGCAAGAAAGAAAGAGAGAGATGAGAGAGGAAGGAAGAGAGTGAGAGAGAGTGAGAGAGAGGAAGAAAGCAAGAGAGAGAAGAGTGGAAGGAAGAGAGAGAGAGAGAGAAATGATAGAAAAAAGGGGAGAAAAAAAGAGAAATGAGAAAATGATTGAGGCAGAGAATGACAGGAAAGAGAGAGAAACAGAGAGAAGTGACTCTTGATTTAAAGCATATGGTAAAAGCACTTAAATAACAGAGAAAAAAACCCCCAGCCCTCACCTGTTTTAATTAATAGTTATGTTTTTGGTTTTGCTGGTTGTTTTAGTTTTAATAGTAATGGATTTTGGTTTTTTTAAATAGTAATGGATTTTGGGTTTTTTAATTATTAATTTCTTTTAATAAAAAAGAAGGGATTTTTTTCTTATCTATCTATCTATCTATCTATCTATCTATCTATCTATCTATCTATCTATCTATGTTGCCCAGTCCCAAGGGGATTGCAGCTCAGACACTATACTTTTCCGCCCACACTGAAAAAAAATTAGGGGGAACATTGCCGGAAGAGCCAAGTCTTTACAGCTTTGTGGAAGGCCGTTAAGGTGGGGAGGATACGAATCTCTGGAGGCAGTTGGTTTCATAGGATCGGAGCTGCCAAAGAGAAGGGTGTTCCACAGGGGCCTGCCAGCCAACATTGTTTGGCTGACAAGATCCAGAGAAGGCCAACTCTGTGGGTTCTTCTTGGTCACTGGGAGATATGCAAAGATATCATACCACTTTGTGTCATTTTCTCCCAGTGCTGACCAAAGACAAAAGGCAAGACTGCCTTTTCTCTCTCTCTTTCTCTCTCTTTTTCTTTCTTACTTACTTTATTTCTTATGCCCGGGATCTTTAGTCTCCTCTAGTGACTAATTTCTGAAATCATAAAGTCTTGAATTGTTGTTATGATTTAAGGCAAACTAAAGAATTCAATTCATGTGAAGGAGCTATTTATTTATAACCAAGTTACAACTTTGTGAAAATGCTACAGACCCATTAAGGTTTGCTTTGAGAGGAAAATTACTTTGTGCTTCAGATTATGGCAAAAGTGTTCAGAAATGTGTTTGGCTTATCTTTAGTGCATTTAAGAGATCTGAAGATGCACACAAGAGACTTTTTAAAAAAAATAATGTTACAGAACAGCCCTCGTTGGTATTTTAAAGAGGCCAGAACAATTCTTGGGTGTCGTGAAAGTATTGCCCCTGAAGTCCTTTATAGGGAAACTCTGCTAAAAGGAAAAGACAGTGAATACATTTACATTCATTTGTTCAAGACTGATCTTCCCAGTGGTATTTATCCAATCACTTTACCTAATTGTTTCTGAAGGTTTGCCTATCAACTCAACAGCCCTTTCCACTTGGGAAAGCAAATAGCTTGATAATTCTTGACAGAAATGTATTTTTATGGTATTTAAAAAAGAAATCTAGTTATTTCTTTTAGTTTCCCAAGATGCAAAAAGAAATAATTCTGCAAGATCCAATCTGGGTCAATCACTGGGACAAGAGTTTTAGTCTTCCAGGCTTTTGGATATGTGCAGGAGCCCATACTTCTCTCTCCTGGAATGTGTGTTTTGGATTGTATTTATGTGGCGCTTTCGATTGGTTGATTAGGGGTGAGAACTTGGCAGCACAAGGAAGAAACCGCCAATCACCAGCCATCAACACACTAATCAACCAATAGGAAGGCCTCACATAAATACGATCTAAAGCACACATTCCAATAGAGAGAACTTCCTTGAAGATGGACTCTAGTACAAATCCGAAAACTCAGAAGACTAAACCTCAGGTTCTGGTGACCGACCCAGATTGGATCTTACAACATTATCCTGGGATACGTATATTTGCCTTCATCCATGATAAATAATTCTGATTTTCTGGCTCTTTACTTAGGATTCACTCTTACCACACAGATAAGGATCAACTTTTAAGTAGTGAGAATTTCCTCCAATGCAGGGTTAGGCATTTGTCAGTAATACACAGGATTACTTTCTATGAGGTAGGATTGTTGACGTTTATGTGTGGAATTTTAATTCTAGACAGAGCCATTACTTTAGCACAGGGGTAGGCAAAGTTGGCTCTTCTATGACTTGTGGATTTCAACTCCCAAAATCCCTGAGACAATCATGCTTGCTCAGGAATTCTGGGAATTGAAGTTCATATGTCATAGAAGAGCCAACTTTGCCTACCCCTGCTTTAGCACATTTTCTTACAGTAAACTTAAATACAGAGCTGGCTGAAGATGTTAGCAAAGTAAACCATGAGATTATTATCATGCTCAAAATAGAACAAATAGTATGGGGTGAACTTTGTCCCTTTTTTATATTACATTCTCTGCAACTTAGCAGCATTATGGAGAAAGAATTGGTAACTCAGAGTTTGTTTGTTTTTAAAGTAAAACTGTAGAAAGTCAAACAGAAGATATCAAGTTTATGTGAAATCAGAAGTCAACCATGAAAAGCTATCTATAATCAAAATATGAAGCCCGGAAGATGTACAGAATATCCAAAGGAAAAAATGTTTAAACAAACGGAAGAGGATACATAAACAGAAAGAAGGGCTAGCTCACATGTCTGTCTAAAACAGACTGCCAACTGTTTTATTTAAGAAATCAAAAGCTCAGTTAGTTTTTTTCATGAAAGGAAATGATATTAACAAGACAAACAAAGGACAAGAGAACATAAGACAACTAATAGAGACGTTCATATGATTATTTTACTTGAGTATGTTAGATTATACCTTTTTATGTGTTTTGTTCCTGAGAAGAGTTTTATTGGAATCTGTAGAAAGTGCAGTTTGTAAACAAGTTTCCTACAATTTTTATAAATTCACAACTCAAATGAGTTTTCATCTCAAAAATAATGTTCTATTCATTTAAATATGGCTAGTAGTTCCTGTCTTTTGAGAATAAATTGCTGCAGTTCTTGTATCTACTTTTACATTAAAAATGGTTACCATAGAAGTTTTTACATAAGGAAGGGAGTATTGACTACTGGCTTAATACAATCTAATGTTTAGGGTGCCTACCTGATTCCATGTCACCTCTCAAGTTGAAAATAAAATTAAATGCATAATTTGGTGTAGGGTTTCCTGTCTAAACAGGGGGTTGGACTAGAAGACCTTCAAGGTCCCTTCCAAATCTGTTATTTTATTCTAATACCATTTCCTTTTGGCATAAGCAATGTTTACTCAGACATCCCTGGACTTCCTTAACCAAGAAACATTTGTTAACAAGTGATTATAAAGATTATTATATTTATGTTGCATTATATTGTTCAATTCAAAACAAAAGGCTACTCTTAAGACATTTGATCTTGATCTTTGAGGAGTATTATAGGCATTGTTATATTATAAAATTAACTAATAATGATTAGCAATACATCAATGTCTACACATAAAATAATAGTTTTGTTAAATATGAAGTTGTTTAATATATCAAATGGCTTTCTTTTGGTAAGTTGTATAATTGTGCACAATTATGTAATTTGTTTCATAATTATTTATACATTCAAATAATATTTAAGCTGTTTCAAATGCAGTTAGTACTAAAGTGTGCCAAGATTGTATCAGAAAACTTTCTGTGAGACAAAAGGTAAAATAATTTCATAAGTCTGATAATATTTTAGAGTCATTCCATATAATCTAGAATTGGAGATCATCGAATAGATCTGAGCAATTCTGGTGGGGTAGCATATTAACACATTAACAGAGTTGGAAGGGAACTTGTAGGTCATCTAGTCCAACCCCCCATCCACACAAGAGACCCTACACCATTTCTGTCAGATGGCAGTCTAGTCTCTTCTTGAAAGCCTCCAGTGATGAAGCTCCCACAACTTCTGAAGGAAAGCTGTTCCATTGGTTGATTGCTCTCACTGTCAGGAAATTTCTCCTTATTTCTAGGTTGAATCTCTCTTGATCAGTATCCATCCATTATTCCGTTGTCTGGCCTTCAGGTGCTTTGGAAAACTTTTGGAAGATCTGCAAAATTTCTTGGGTGGAAATCTTATATTATAAATGAGTCAATGATTATCTAGGAAAACTTACTGGCTTCTCTGCTTTCTTTTAGAAAGAAATGCAGGCACCGATATGAAAAAGTTTTGAAAAGTTCTGATCCACTAGAGCAGTGTTTCTCAAATAGTGGGACGGGGGCCCATGAGGGTGTGTGGAGCGATGCCAGGGGGGCACGTGGCCCCGGGGACTGTGATTTTTTTACTGTAGGGAGTAGGGGTGTTTTACACTGAGCAATAGCACACAGCACAGAGTAGGAGATATGAAGTGCATATAGCAAACCCTTAAGAGACACCACGGAAAAATATTTAACAGGGATGAAAAGAAAGGAGGATAGAGATGGAGATAATGAGACAAACGTAAGTCTCCCAAAAGCTAAGATGAGGAAATGT
Source organism: Erythrolamprus reginae (assembly GCF_031021105.1). NCBI lineage: Eukaryota > Metazoa > Chordata > Lepidosauria > Squamata > Dipsadidae > Erythrolamprus > Erythrolamprus reginae. The sequence continues at coordinate 309,039,215 of NC_091950.1, read as the reverse complement.
GACAAAGCATATATAACGCTTAGCTTCACTGTGACTACGGTGGGAGATGAGGAAAGACCAGTATGTTTACTGTGTCTAAAAATGTTGGCAGCAGACAGCATGAAGACAAATAAATTAAGGTGTCGCTTAAACATATTACACCCCAATCACGCTGATAAGGCGCTTCAGTTTTTTCATTGAAAACATGCTGAATATTGCAAACAATTATCCCGGTGGAGAGTTGGAGGGTGTATGTGTGAAATGTTTACTTTTTCCTGGGGGGGGGGGGGCTAACGGAAAATAATTGAGAAACACTGCAGTAGAGTAATTGAATTCATTATATAATTTGCTCACTGAATATTAAAGATTCCTTTACTATTCCAACATTATTTATTTATTTTATTACTTAGATTTGTATGCCGCCCCTCTCCGAAGACTCGGGGCGGCTCACAACACGTGGAAACAAATCATAAATAATCTGACAATTTAAAATATTTAAAGATTTAAGAAAGACCCCATATACTAACAGACATACACACAAGCATACCATATATAAATTAAACATGCCCAGGGGGAGATGTTTCAGTTCCCGCATGCCTGACGGCAAAGGTGGGTTTTAAGGAGTTTACGGAAGGCAGGAAGAGTAGGGGCAGTTCTAATCTCCGGGGGGAGTTGGTTCCAGAGGGCCGGTGCCGCCACAGAGAAGGCTCTTCCCCTGGGGCCCGCCAACCGACATTGTTTAGTTGACGGGACCCGGAGAAGGCCCACTCTGTGGGAACTAATCGGTCGCTGGGATTCATGCGGCAGGAGGCGGTCTCGGAGATATTCTGGTCCAATGCCATGAAGAGCTTTAAAGGTCATAACCAACACTTTGAATTGTGACCGGAAACTGATTTGTAGACATTATTAAGAGGTGGTGTATGTATTGTGTTATTCACCAAATGTGTGTGCCATGAGCTATACAAGCATCAATATTTGTTTATGAAAACAGTATCAAGCAAAAGTTGTAATAGGTTTGACCAAGCCTAGATAACATACAATATGGTTAGTCATGGACTGACATTAATGGCAAGATAAGATTCTTATCTTTCTGTAGTACCTCAAATAGCAATAGCACGTAGACTTTACAGTGCCCCCTTTAAGCAGTTTACAGGGTCAGCATATTACCTCCAATGATCTTGGTCCTCATTTTACCCACCTTGGAAGGATGGAAGGATGAATCAATTTCGAGATTGGTGAAATTTGAACTGCAAAATTGAAAGCAGCCGGCAGTCAGCAGAAGTAGGCTGCAGTACTGCACTCTAACCACTGCACCTAATACAGCTCATCTCCAAAAGATTTGGATGGAGTTCAGTACAGAATAGAATAGAATAGAATAGAATTTTATTGGCCAAGTGTGATTGGACACACAAGGAATTTGTCTTGGTGCATATGCTCTCAGCGTACATAAAAGAAAAAGATACATTTGTCAAGAATCATGTGGTACAACATTTAATGATTACCATAGGCAGTGTTCCCTCTAATTTTTTGGGGGGGTGGGTGGAAAAGTATAGTGTCTGAGCGGCAGTCCCTTCAGGACTGGGCGGCACAGAAATAATAAACAAACAAACAAACAAACAAATAAAAAACCCACCCTGTTTTGCCTCAGAGAATTTCAAAATAAAATACTGTACTGTGTGTCTATAACAGTGAGCTCATAATAGGGCAACTCTATCAGTATCAAAATGCCACTTAAATAGTTGAGCTAGTTTCACAGTAGATTTTGATTTTCTTTCTCTCTTCCTTACTCCCATTCTTTTTCTTTCTCTTTTCCTTCCTCTCTTTTTTCTATATGTTTCTCTCTCTTCCTCTCTTCCTCTCTCTCTCTCCTTCCCTCTCACTCTTTCCCTCTCGGCTTCTGGGCAGGTTTGGAAAACTCTGAGTTGATTATGATTTTTAAGTGAGCGATTGCGCACTGCTCAGCTTAGAGGGAACTATGGCCATAGGGGTCAAATAAGCAGTGAAGACACAATCAGTATTAATAAAAATCTTAGGCTACAAGCAACAAGTTACAATCATATAGTCCTAAGTGGGAGGGAAAGGATGATAGGAATGATGAGAAAAACTAGTAGAATAGAAGTGCAGATTTAGTAAAAAGTCTGACAGTGTTGAGGGAATTATTTGTTTAGTAGAGTGATGGCGTTCGGGGAAAAACTGTTCTTGTGTCTACTTGTCTTGGTGTGCAGTGCTCTGTAGCGACGTTTTGAGGGTAGGAGTTGAAACAGTTTGAGGGTGAAGGGCTATTCATTCAATATTATATTACATTAAGGCATGATTTTAAAAAATCATTTGATCAGCAAGAAACATTGTGAAATACAAAACATAAACATGCAGGCTACATTTGAGTCTATCCCCTTTTATTTGGAAATGAGCTCCCTAGGATATAGCAGGACTTACTACTAAATAAATACTGTATACCTACAACTATTTTCATAATTAGTGCAATTAGAGAGTAATGCTAATTCTACTTCATGTGTTGAGAAATACATTGTTAAAAAAGGTGGGCTTTTTGCTTGTTTATTTTTTATCTTAATGATATTCCATTATATAGGAATTAAAACCAAATCATTTAAATTGAGCATTACAATTGGAGTATAATTACTAGTTTAGAAGTGCACATTGAAGGAAAAATCCATTGTGTATAAAATAATTTAAGTTTTATTTTAATAATATCAGTATTTGATGTCTGTAGCTTCTGTCCTTAACAAGATATGGATTTCCTGTTTTTCCTTTAAGGATATCAGTATTTGCTGTCTGTAGCTTCTGTCTTTAACAAGATAAGGATTTCCTGTTTTTCCTTATCTTGTGACTGTCATTTTAACAAGATAAATGTTTGCTGTTTACCCAATAAACCATATAAGATACTATTCATCTCCAGGAGAAAGAAACAGGATGTAGACCATATTTAGGCAAGGAATTCTGTGTACCCCTGTGATAGGTTGAGGAATTCTATGTACCTTTGTGACTTGTAAAACTATATAACCTGCTCTTTAGCTTCTGTACAAGTGTCTCTTCCCTTATGAAGAATACCCGCTTTGCAAACCGTTTTTGGTATACCCAGAGAGAATAAACATTTCTGTTCTCTTTGTCCAAACGTCTCGTGTGAATTTTTTAAAATAAAATTTCAGTGCACAACATCATTGATACAGCATCATTTCTGTTCATGAAATTAACTCTTAGTGATTTTTAATTGCAAGAGAAAACAGATTGAGTTACTTACTTCTTTTATTACATTGGTGCCAATAATAAACTAACCTTCATACTGGGATTACATGGCAGTTCCTGGAAAGAGCAACAAAAGGGTGTAAAAGAGTCTTTTGTGTTAGTTGTCAGTCAAAGGAGTATCTGGCCATCTGAGCTGTGAACCAATACTCCTCTCAGATTGCCCTCTTTATGCTAGTTAGCAATTCAATTGCATTCAGAAAGCTGAAAGGTTTAGTGAAAATAGTTACCTGTTCTTGAATCACTCTTTTTTGTAACACTTTCCTTTTCACAAAGACAACTTGTAATCCAAACTGAAGGGATTCTCTGGTGTCTCTTCTGTTCCCAGGCTTTAGCTGAGAATCTTTTTTGTTTGCCAGGGTAACAGGGCAAATGAGGACAGATGATTAATCAACACTGTTGTCCATATGTTCTCTCTAATAGTACAGAGAACATGCTAATGAGATCTTTTCTATCAGACTTGAACAGATAGAATGAAGTATTTGGCACCGCGCTGTACAACAACTACACAAATCCCACCTTCTAGTTCTTTCTCTTTCCTTTAGAAGTGAATTTGTCTTTGCTTCACATGCCCTTACATAACGGTGTTTGATATTTTCCTCACTACCCTATATGCTCTCTTTTTTCCCCTCTAACAAGTTTCACTGAGCTTTGCATTGGAAGTTAAATCGTGAATGAGCACACTAGAAGTTTACTTCTTCTATCATCAGGCTGAAGTTTCAAGCTTCGTGCTGTTGTAAAAATGGAATGTTTGCAACTGTCATTTCTTCCTAGTATATAGTGTGGGGGTGGAGATTTGGTTTGAATGTAGCAAATAGATTGGGTGATTATGTTTTAGTGATCTGATTGGTTGGTGGAATCATAATTATTAGAAGGATTGACATGGTGATTTTTATGAGGTGTTTTTTTGTTTAAGGCTGGTTTCCAAATCTCTTGTAGGCGGGACGTGTCATCTCTTTTATTTATGCAAAGGGGTTTTTTCTCAATCTCTATTGCTTCTAAAGTAATTCTTCTATATAAATTTTCTGTTTTGTGAAGTAATTTAGTTTTTTCAAAGTCAATTTCGTGCCCTGTTTTTTTAATGTGCTGGACAAGGGAGGAAGTCTTTTCTTCTTTTTTAATTGAATTTTTATGTTCTGCAATGCGAGCACTTACTCTTCGATTGGTTTGTCTAATGTATGTGGCTGCACATGTTTTGCAAGGAATTTCATAGATTCCTTGGTATTCCAATTGGATTTTATCTTTTGGGCTCCTTAGGATATTAGATATTTTTTGGTTAGTGCAAAATGAAGTTTTGATGTTATGTTTGTGCAGAATTTTACTAATTTTGTCTGTGGTGCCCTTGATGTAAGGGAGGATAGTGGTACCATTGTCCTGTTCTTGATCTTGTTTTTTGGGGAGTGTCTCTTTTTTTATTAGGTTTGTGATTGTTTTCCCTTCAAATCCATTAGAAATTAATACATCTTTGAGTTTGTTCAACTCAGTTTTTAAGTGCTCATGGTCAGCTAGGCGTTTGGTTCTGGTGATGAGAGTTTTGGCCACTGAGGTGATTTGTGCGGGGTGGTGGTGTGAGTGTGCATTTAGATAACGGTTGGTATGGGTTTTCTTTTGGTAGATAGTGTGTCCTAGGCTGCCATTGGGTTTTTTATAGACCAGTACATCTAGAAAGGGAAGTTGATCATTGATTTCTGTTTCCATAGTAAATTGTATTTTGGGGTGTAGGTTTTTGAGATGTGTGAGGAAATTGTCTAGTTTTTCCTTACCATGTGGCCAAATTACAAAGGTATCATCAACATATCTCAGCCAAAGTTTAGGTTTGTATTTGGATTGCTCTAATGCATTATTTTCGAAATATTCCATGTAGAGGTTGACGATGACAGGTGAGAGGGGTGATCCCATGGGGGCTCCCTCTATCTGTTTATATCTTTGTTCGTTATAGATGAAGTATGTATTAGTCAGGCAGTGGTTGGTAAGGTCTAGGATATATTTGGGGGGCTTGTGTTTGTCCTGGATAGCTGTCAAGGCTTCTTTAATAGGTATTTGTGTGAAAAGGGACACGACATCAAAACTCACAAGTAGGTCATCGGGTTGTAGGTTTTGTTTTTTAATTATTTGTATAAAGTGGAATGAATTTTGAACATATGAGGTAATAGTTTCTGTATATGGTTGAAGGTATTTGGCTAAAAATTTGGCAAGCTTTTGTAGAGGGGAGCCTCTATCTGTTTATATCTTTATATCTGTTTATATCTCCCTTGTCCAGCACATTAAAAAAACAGGGCACGAAATTGACTTTGAAAAAACTAAATTACTTCACAAAACAGAAAATTTATATAGAAGAATTACTTGAGAAGCAATAGAGATTGAGAAAAAACCCCTTTGCATAAATAAAAGAGATGACACGTCCCGCCTACCAGAGATTTGGAAACCAGCCTTAAACAAAAAAACACCTCATAAAAATCACCATGTCAATCCTTCTAATAATTATGATTCCACCAACCAATCAGATCACTAAAACATAATCACCCAATCTATTTGCTACATTCAAACCAAATCTCCACCCCCACACTATATACTAGGAAGAAATGACAGTTGCAAACATTCCATTTTTACAACAGCACGAAGCTTGAAACTTCAGCCTGATGATGGTGAATGTGATTTCACCGAAACGTCGCATAGAAAACTAATTGGTTCCAGGGGGAGGCTCGTAAGACGAAAAGTTCGTAAGACGAAACATTGTTTCCCATAGGAAACAATGTAAAATCCATTAATCCGTGCAGGGAGGGGAAAAAACCCGCAAAAAAACACCGCCGCCCGGCTGACAAACTTTTTTCCTCTTACGAACGCCAAACCCAAACTTCCGGGTTCGGCATTTGGGAGGCTGCTGGGAAACCCCCCGGCTGTTTTAAAAGGTGACAGCCAGGCTGCGGGGCTTCCCAGTGGCCTCCCGAATGCCGAACCCGGAAGTTCGGCAAAAGTTCAGGTTCAGGAGGCCACTGGGAAGCTGCGCCGCCCGGCTGTCGCCTTTTAAAACAACCGGGGGGCTTCCCAGCAGCCTCCCGAACGCCAAACCTGGAAGTTCGGGTTTGGCGTTAGTAAGAGGAAAAAAGTTTGTAAGAAGAGGCAAATTTTTTCTGAACCCCGGATTCGTATCGAGAAGCAACTTTGTCAGGCTATCAATTTTAAAAAAACAAATAGACTTGTGCAGATTCCATCTGTAGATATTATAGATGTTTTAGGGCCTATCGGCACTGCTGAGCAAGCATGAAGCCACAAACAAATGCTACATTTATTTATATGTCGTTCTATATATCATACCTGTATAATAGGTAATGGGAGAAGATGTTCTGTGCATAGAATAACTTCTTCTGGATAATCAGAGCATGGAGTGAAATCCCAGTGCTTCTTATAATTTACTCTTTACAGAATCTACTTTGGAAGGAATCTGAAATGAAATGAGTTATTTGCAGCGGTGGGCTACAAATCAGTATGCCAGGAACGCCATTCCTGCAGCGGAAAAGGAGCACGTAGACCTGCTCCATTTCCGCTGGGCGTGCATGTGCCCTGCATATGCAACCAGCGTGTTTCCGGTAAAAATTGCCCTTTTTTGCATGCACAAAAGGACGGGCACAGGACAGGCGCAGGGTGAGGAAGTGAAGCCGAGCTGCAAGCAGCAGGACAGGCACCGGGTGGAGAAGCGAAGCCAGGCTGCGAACCGCAGGATGGCTGCTGGATGGGGAAGGGAAGCCGGGGTGGGAGCGGCAGGATGGGCGCCGAGCAGGGAAGTGAAGCCAAGGTGCGAGTGGCAGGATGGGTGTGGGGAGGGGAAGAAAAGCTGAGATACGAGCAGCAGGACAGGCAGCAGGTGGGGAAGCGAAGCCGGGGCATGAGTGGCAGGACGGGCACCGGCCAGGGAAGGGAAGCCAGGCTGCAAGCATGTGCAGAAGCTGAATCCCATAACATGCACGCTCCTGTGCCTGCGTGTTCCCGGCACCATTCCGGTGGTGCCTGAAATGGTAGCCCGTCACTGGTTATTTGCCATTCTGTTTTCATTCTTCTAAGTCAATGTTGCCTCTTGCAACTGGGATGTTAAGCCATGTTCTGTTTTCAGTTCCCCTGCCTGGGCCAGCTGTGACCAATCATGGCTTTTCTGCTAATAGTTTAGGCCAGGTGTGGCTGTAGCTTTGTGATCTAAAGGAGTTTTTTTGGTCAGACATGGAGGGAATAGACAGGACAGTGGGAGACACTGTAGAAGAACTGCCAAGAGAGAAAGATGGAAAAGACATATTGGTGAATCAGCTACTCTGAAAGATCCCCCTTAGCTGAGTTGCAAATTCATAGCAAACAATTATAAATGTTTGATTATTTGTTTGTCGGCAAACTGTTCATGTGTCATCTTGAAATACCATCTGTTGGAATAAAAACTCTACTGATGTGAATTGGTTGACAATTAATCTTGTCTCCATAATTTACTATGGAAAAGTACCAATGATATAAAGTGAGAGGTTATAATTCTCTTTACTCTTAGGAGATTAAGAGTCTGTGGCATTCATTGTATATATTCAGTTGTAGAGAAATGAACACATCATATGAAGAAGCAAGGAACCAAAAATTAAACCTGACACCAACCAGAGTTTGTCAGGCTAATTGCCATACTTCAATAATATCAGTTGGGGCTTGACCGAGTGAAAACCTGAATTTCTTTAAGTCAAGGTAGGCAATGTATTAGAAATCCAATCCAAAACCTGTATATACAGAGTGTGCTCATGGTTTTCCCTTTATTAAAAAACAAAAACAAAATCTATCTAATTCTGTTCAGGATCATCTTTATAAAATTTGATTTTATTTTGAGGCTGGAGAAACAATTTGGTATTTTCTCTATATAAAATGGCCCAACCTCTTCACCATCTTGATCATTCTTTGGATAATATATGTGAGCCCCATTTCTTTAAGTCATAATCTGGTTAGTAATACCAGAGTCCCATTTACCTATCCCTTTAACAATTATATTTTGGGTTATTTGTGAGTTGAAAGCCATATGAATAATTCACTGACGGGAAGTGTCAAATTGTCTTTCCTACTGCTCAAAGGAAGATGAAATTCCAGCTCATTTAAAAAAAAATGTTTAGTCTTAATAGTCCATTCTTTTTCCCTTGCCCCACTTTAAGACAATACAGTGGTACCTCGTCTTACAAACGCCTCTTCTAATGAACTTTTTGAGATACGAACCCGGTGTTTAAGATTTTTTTGCAACTTCTTTCGAACTATTATCACCTTACGAACATAAGCCGCTGCTGCTGGGTTGAAGGGGTTTCTTTTTTTTTCTCTTTTGAAGAAAGAAAAGGGAGGGGTGGCTTGGAGAGAGTGAAAGAGTTTGCATTAAGAAACAAGGAGAACTGGAGTGCTTGCAGAGGCACTGAAAGGGTGTATTTTGAAGAAAGAAAAGGGAGGGGCGCCCCCCTTGCCTTTCTTCCTTCCCACTCACCCTTTCCCCTAACCTTGCTTCTTCTACCCGCATCCTTTCGCTGTTCCTCCCTGCCCTCCCTTCTAAAGTTTGGGATTTTCCTGAAGGATTTGCAGGCATTATTAGCTTTTACATTGATTCCTATGGGAAACATTGTTTCGTCTTACGAACTTTTCACCTTATGAACCTCCTCCTGGAACCAATTAAGTTCGTAAGACAAGGTATCACTGTATTATTATTATTATTATTACAGGGAACATTTTAACAAAAGAAAGAAGAAACTTTTCTTTCCAGCAGTGTATATGCAGAATGGGAGAAAGAGAAGTCATGAGTAATGTACATATGAAATCAGAGGTGAAATGCTCCCGATTCAATCATGCCTGTTAGTTGTTGGAGAGCCGGTCATGAAGTAAGCGCGAGGCTCCGCCCACCCACCCGGACACAGCCATTTAGGTTCTTTTACCCTCTGCGCATGCACAGAATGATTTGCACATGCACAGAGTATAAAAGAACCCAAATTATAGTGTCCGGGCAGGTGGGCAGAGCCTCATGCTCCCTTTGCAACCAGCTCTTTGACGACTGACAAGCACAAGTGAACCGGGAGCATTTCACCCTTGTATAAAGTCCTGATTGAACCCAAGGTTTGTGAGATCATGATTCTTGACCATGGTAGTAGGATATAGCTATTGAGCATAAAAGTAGGGAATCAAGATATTCTGGTAACTATTTTCAAACAAGGGGAATGATTTCTGAAAGCAAAAATGGTGAACAGGAGTGCCTCATCAATCTGCAAGGAAAAGATAATTTTTAATAGTAAGGGAGCCTTCAGAACTATTGTTTCTTTGCAGAGAGCAAAGAAAAGCTCACTTTAATTGGAGAGGAACATGGCATGCTATCTGCAGTGCAATATTTTATTCTTGTTTGCTCCTAGATTGTTTTCAGTTATTTGTTTTCTAAGCAAGATTTCCTGCTACATTGAAGAATGAAAACAAGCAAGATTCCATTTTGCAAAAAAAAGGGGAGAGAGAGAGAGAAGGAAATGGAAGGAGAAAGAAGAAGAAACAATGAAAAGAATTTATTTAAAAGAAAACTCTCTGTTTAAAGTTTAATGTTCCAAAAGTTCATTGTCAAACTATCAAAGATTAAGTCAATAGTTTTGTGTTGATACAACTGCTTATAAATTGTGTTTCCTGTGACCCAGATTGATACAAAAAGTAGGCACTGCAGTAGCATCTTATTCCTTTTTTTGATTGCAACCCAGAGTGAAGTGAGAGGAAGTGGTCTCCCAGTTGAAGATTTATGAGACTTTGTTTCTAGTAGAGAAAGCGTGCTTCAGAATTTCCCAGACTTCATTTCAAATGCAAGAAGTGATAACAGAAAGCCCCCTAAAGGGTATTTACCTTTAAGCACGGCATATCTCTATTATTCTGCAGACCATGATCTCTAGCCTGAAGAATTTCATCCACTCTTTGGATCCAAAATCCCTACCTCGGATTCTGCAAATCCAGTCTGGCTTTTATGATGAAGGTAAGATTTGGTCCAAATTACCATATTTACCTGTGCATAATAACACCGTTTCTGCATTTATCTGAAGTTGAATACTGTAAGAAGAGCATTATGTCATTACTAGCGGGAACCCTTATATCAATAGGTGATGATAGTGAATATATTAAAATAATCCATGCCATATTTAGGCTCCAGCTGACTAGACTATGGTTGTTCAACACAGTTGAGACACTCGACTAATGACAGTAGTCACAATTCTCACCCTCAAGTACAGAAAACTAAGTGTAAATTTTCACTAAAATTTGAAGGGTAATCTGAACAAACGTTAACTCAAGTTTCATCAAAATAAGGCTAGGGGGAAAAATGGAAGTGTTTGAAATAGACCAGCAGAAATGTACTAGATCCAGATAGTGTTTGATTCACACCGAAGCGGTAATACCAGTAGTGTGAACTTCAACTGTAACTCAGAATATTTTACACTCTGTATTTTTTGTACCATAATTCATATTTTGTCTCAGTTCCATTTTCTATAGTATTATTTTTCAGTATTGCTTGAAAGTATGTTAGATAGGAAGGAAAAGTAAATGATGGAATGAGAGACAGAGGGATGGGAACAGCTTGCTCCTGATTAAATTAAAAATGTTTCAATAAAACAAAATAAAAAAGGAAGAAATTTCGAAGAGAATGCTTTCGTGCTGCTTCCAGATGACATTTATTATTCAATCCCACCAACTTTAGATCATGAGATGGGTAGTATCTAAATTTATTTATAATAAATCAAGTTCTTCATAGTGTTTGCTTTAATATCTAAGAGATGTCAATTATCATTTATAACCTTCCAGTGTTTGCCTCTGATTTTTCCTATTTTTTTCTTTGAGGGGAAAAATTATATTCAGGAAAGTCCAATAAAAGAATTATAAAATATCTCTGCATTTGTAGTCTAGGGAGTCCCTCCTTCTACAAGGATTGTCGAATGAGCGTATATATGGACACATAGTACATAAGAATTAGATATAGTATAATTTAAAAACTGACATGTAGAAAATAAATGATCAAAGCATTACATGAAATTTAGCAATAAATCTGGCTTTGTCCCAACTTACTGAAAGAAGTGTGAAAGTCTGGAAACAGATTTGTGCCATGGATAGATACTTTATGTAGAGAAAAACAAAATCCTGGTCTCTATTCAAAATCTAGAGATGCATTCATAAAAACAACACTGTCATTAACTTTTTAGCACTATTATTAATAGACATTTTTCTGAGGTAAACTTTATTTATTTATTAATTGTGCTTATATGCCATCCAACTCCCGACTCTGGGCGGCTTCCAACAAACGACAAGCAATGTATAATGAGGAAGCCAAATTCACTTAACCTTTGTTACTAACTTAATAACTACTGTGATCACTTAACAACTTTGGCAAGAAAAGTTGTGAAATGGGGCAAAAATCACTTAACTATTGCTTCACTTAGCAGCAGAAAATTTGGGATCAAGTGTGGTCGTAAGTTGAGAACTAACTGTATTGTTGTAAAGCAGAATCACAGAGGCTGAACAACCTGCTAGAGATTTTTTCTCTGCCTCCTGGTGTTATTTTGATATTCTCTGTCTTTCTCTATCTCCCTTTTCCCAGAAGTGGGTTATTATTTATTTTCCTTCAGTATTGTCTGCTTACTTATATCATGTATATCTACATTGCACTAGACTAGGCAGAGAGCTGAAACCTCATCTGATCAGCAACACAAGAAAGCTGAAAAGTAGATGTAAAATAAAGCTGCTGTAGTCTTGGGAATGCTTTTGAATGAAATTAAACAAGCATATCTCTATGGTGTTGTTTGGTTGGTTGGTTGGCTGTACAGTAGTACCTCTAGATACGCGCTGCTCTACATGCGAGTATTTCAAGATACGAGTCACGAGGGGACAGACATTTCTGTTCTATTCCCGAGCTCAAATTTGGGATACGAGCTGAGCGTCCACTAGGTGGTGCACGAATCCTTGCTTTTGGTTATCTCGGAGAGGAAAAACAACTTGTTCCAGATACGAGTTGCCTCGAGATACAAGCTCCCTTATGGAACGAATTATGCTCGTATCTAGAGGTACTACTGTATAACTTATTTTCTCATCCTCAATAATTTTAGGAAACTTATGCTTACCCAGGTTAGCAGAAATATTTACAATAAATATTATATGATAATATACTGAGTGAGTTCAATAGCATATGAAGATCAGAAAGAGATCTATGAAAATGAGGTTTACGTGTAAATGGCGTAGGTTTTAATAGGCTGTAAGAATAACCTTGGGAAATAGGAAGGGAGAGCCACAGCCTAGATAATGGTCAGACAAAAGACGGCTGAGTCCCTGAAGGAATAACAGCATGGAAAACATCTCAGAAAGGACCCTCCATAACTCTCTGGAAAGGAAAAGCAGAGGAAGAGAAGCCTTTCACACTTTAAAGATTCTGTTACTGTAATCTTAGAGTAAAAATAGTCTTAGTATTTATGGGTTTGGTTTTCTGTCTGAACTGCTACATGGAGCTGACACAGCTTGAGAAGGTATTTATGTTGAATCATTATTTTTTTTAAAAAAAGAATTCAGAGTTTCTCTAACGTTGCAACACTCCAATCCTTAAAATGCTCAATGGATGTAATTTCCTCCTCTTACAAAGAATTTTTAAAAAAAATCAAGATGCCATTGCTTGGATGGCATCTTTGACAAATGACTCTATCAGTGATGGTGAACCTTTTTTTCCTCGGGTGCAGAAAAAGCATGGGTGTGCGCTATTGTTCATGTGCGAGTGCCCACATCTGTTCTGTCGGGCTCTCTGGTAGAATCCTCCCGAAAATTCACAGGTACAAATTTCAGACATACACACATTTGAAAATTCAAAACAATGTTTTTTATAATGAAAATTCACTTAAACTAAGCCCTCTTTTGGTATAGCAAAGAGCACTCGTCTCCAAACAAACTGGTAATTTGTACAACTCCCTTATCAGTTCTGAGATACTTAGCTTGCAGCTGTGAGGCAATTCACAGTCCTTCTTTTTTCACAAAGTGAAACACCCTTTGCTCTGGTTTAGTTTCAAAGCGGGGGGAAATCAGCACACAAAGGTCGAAGTCAGCAAAGCAGGCACGAAACACAATGATCAGATAATCCTCCACAATGGCCAAACCCACACACTGCTCTTTATAGCAGCCCTACCCAACCACAGGTGGCCTCATTTTCTTTGATAATAATCTTTCAGTTGTTGTTGCCTATGCATCGCTCTCCGCATGCGTGGCTGTATCATTAACTCTTGTTCTGAATCCAAGGAGGATTCATTGCCCAGTCAATGAAGCGGTGGAAGTGATGTGCCGGTGCCTGGAGGCTGTTGGGGCCTGGATGGGTGTCAACAGACTCAAGCTCAACCCGGATAAGACGGAGTGGCTGTGGGTTTTGCCTCCCAAGGACAATTCCATCTGTCCGTCCATTACCCTGGGGGGGGGAATTATTGACCCCCTCAGAGAGGGTCCGCAACTTGGGCGTCCTCCTCGATCCACAGCTCACATTAGAACAACACCTTTCAGCTGTGGCGAGGGGGGCGTTTGCCCAGGTTCGCCTGGTGCACCAGTTGCGGCCCTATCTGGACCGGGACTCATTGCTCACAGTCACTCATGCCCTCATCACCTCGAGGTTCGACTACTGTAATGCTCTCTACATGGGGCTACCTTTGAAAAGTGTTCGGAAACTTCAGATCGTGCAAAATGCAGCTGCGAGAGCAGTCATGGGCCTACCTAGGTATGCCCATGTTTCACCATCACTCCGCAGTCTGCATTGGCTGCCGATCAATTTCCGGTCACAATTCAAAGTGTTGGTTATGACCTTTAAAGTCCTTCATGGCATCGGACCAGAATATCTCCGAGACCGCCTCCTGCCGCACGAATCCCAGCGACTGATTAGGTCCCACAGAGTGGGCCTTCTCCAGGTCCCGTCAACTAAACAATGTCGGTTGGCGGGCCCCAGGGGAAGAGCCTTCTCTGTGGCGGCACCGGCCCTCTGGAACCAACTCCCCCCGGAGATTAGAACTGCCCCTACTCTTCCTGCCTTCCGTAAACTCCTTAAAACCCACCTTTGCCGTCAGGCATGGGGGAACTGAAACATCTCCCCCTGGGCACGTTTAATTTATGCATGGTATGTCTCTGTGTGTGTCTGTTAGCATACGGGGTTTTTTAAATAGTTAAATATTTTAAATTTGTCTGATTGCTTATGATTTGTTTCTACATGTTGTGAGCCGCCCTGAGTCTTCGGAGAGGGGCGGCATACAAATCTAAGTAATAAATAAATAAATAGATAATTGATCTCCTTCTGAGCTGTCTGCCACACTCTCCTCCTCCCTGTCACTCATGTCTTCTTGGTCAGAGGAGCCTTCATCAGTAGATTCCACAGGGAGCAAAACAGGCCTGCGGCATGTGGATGTCTCCCCCACATCCACAGTCCTTGGGGCAGGAGCTGGGCCAGAGCTAACCACAACAACATCCATAATTCAATGCCTTGGGAGAACGAAACAACTTCCTACACCCACTGGAGGCTCTTTGGAGGCCAGAAACGGTCTGTTTCCCGACTTCTGGTGAGCCCAGTAGGCTTGTGTTTCACCCTCCCCAGGCTCCAAAAGCTTCCCTGGAGCTGAGGGAAGGTAAAAACACCCTCCCCCATCTGCCCAGAGGCTCTCTGGAAGCAAAAAAATGCCTTCCCAGAGTGTCTGTGTGAGCCAAAAATATGCTGACCAGCACACACATGAGCTAGGGTAACAGCTCATGTGCCAGCAAATATGGCTCCGCATGCCACCTGTGGCACCCATGCCATAGGTTCGCCTCACTGGACTAAGCCTATGAGTTTAGTTATCTCTCAAAGGTTTGCCACCCACTTCACGTACTGTAAGGGTATCCAGGTAAATTGGAGGGAGTTTCAACAATATTTCAAGTTTACCTGAATGGAAACCACAAAATATACTTCTCGGGGCTTATTTTAGGCTATCCTTGGCGGAAAGCAAGAGTGAATTCTAAGTGCTGCCTCTCAAACTTCATTTCTGGCTTTGTAAAATAAATGGCTATATTCTATTAAGCTGCTTACAACTCTTCTGCCTCTTACATGCTACAATTGGAATATATTTTTTTTCTAGCAGGACACCCTTCTGCTCTAAAAAAGATAATTGGTTGAAAGGGCTGTGTTCTGTATGTGACATCAAAATCCCCAAATCAGCCTATTAGGGGTGTCAAAATTGATTTCACAGAGGGCTGCATCAGGGTTGTGTTTGATCTTTTGGGAGGTGGGGGCGTGGCCAGCTTGACGTCACTCATGCCAGGGGTGACTGTGGTGGACTGAATGTTCTGCCAGCGAAAATGGAGCTTGGGAGGGCTGGCCCTTATGCCATTTTCACTGGCATAGGCATCATGGGCTGGTGCTTTGTTGTTTCCAAGGTGGCCCCAAATGCCAAATATAAGCACCCCATGGGCTGGACCTGGGCGACAGGCCTTATGTTTGATGCCTCTGTATTGGAGAGAATCCTCATTTAGCAATTGCCTCAGTCAGCGACCATTAGTAATTGTGATGGGGATGATGAAGGAACTTTGCAACCAGGGCCCACATTTATAACCCTTGTAGCTTCACTCTCTTTCGCCCTCTGTGTCACGTACTTGCAATTACAGTCCGTTAGTAAACATTTATCCTATTGCTGACCCATTTTTCTTCTCTCCTTGCAGAGCAGAGTTTTTGCCAAAACAAGTTGTCTCTTCCTAAGTTGCTTTTCTCCACAGTGCAACACTTCCCTAAAAAGTATTAACTGCAAGTGAACATGCTCAGTTATGTGACCTTAATGAGTTGATTAGAATCCTCTGACTGACTTCGAGCTATAAGGATGCTCGGCAAACAGCTGGCTGGTGCATTCCTTTTGATATGTATTCCCCATTGTGTGCCTGCTTACTCTCTTGTCATCCCTTCCTCTCCAATGAATGTAAACATAAACATTTTTGCTAATTATCTCAGTACGCATTCTAAAGAACAAGGAAGTAGTGAAAAATAGCTGTAAGATTTTTGTTTTTACCCAGCTTTCTCACAAGTCACATTTTAGAAATCTTTCCCTCAGTTTAGGCTCACCTGGCTGTTTGGGAGTTGTATCTTCTGATGCTGTAAATCAAGAATCTCCAAACCTGGCCACTGTAAGACGTATGGACTTCTTCAGGAATTCTGGGGATTTCTGGAGAATGCTGGGAGCTGAAGTCTACAAGTCTTAAAGTGGCCAAGTTTGGTGACCCCTGCTGTAAATAAATAATTAAAACTGAAGCAAAACCTTAAGCATAGTTGCTGTTAAGTTTTTTAATCATATGTTTTAACATATGATTTTTTACCACTTAGTGATTAACAATTGAATCGACTGAATTATCAACCAGTACCACTTTTGGGCACTAAATACGGAGTAGCTGTAGTTTCCATAGCAATTTTTTTTTATAATTGTAATCAGAAAGGCTAAGGCTAAAGCTCCCCTAACTGATTACAAAGATTTAGACTACCACTATGAAGTAACCAAGAGTTTGATTTTTGTACTACTTTGCTGCCAGTGCAGATTTTTGCATCGCAAGAAGCTTATTCTTATTTTCCCACTCATAGCCAAAACACCTGATATCA
Organism: Erythrolamprus reginae; assembly: GCF_031021105.1. Classification (NCBI taxonomy): domain Eukaryota; kingdom Metazoa; phylum Chordata; class Lepidosauria; order Squamata; family Dipsadidae; genus Erythrolamprus; species Erythrolamprus reginae. The sequence continues at coordinate 309,022,351 of NC_091950.1, read as the reverse complement.
TTTCAGGAATTGGTTCATTCAAATGCTGAATTGCCTAGATCAGTGATGGTGAAAAAATTTTTGGTTCACGTGCCGTAAGAGTGCGTGTGTGTGAGCCAATGCATGCACACATTCCTACACCCTCCCTCCACACACTTGTACACAAACCCTTCTGACCTGCTTGCATGCAAACAGGCCTCACTGAAGTCTAGGACGGAGAAAAAAATGGTCAAACAGGCAAACCAGAACTTTGGAAAAATGGACTTCCGGTTTGCCCATTGTGTTGTTTTTCACATTCTGGAGGCTTTCCTGGAGGGTGAAACATCCTTCCCCAAGGCCGAAAATCAGCTGACCAGTGCATGCGTTCCATAGGTTCACCATCCCTACTCTAGATCAGTTCAGGTTTTGCTCCCTCAAACCACGAGCAATTTAAAGTTGTACAACAAATTTTTCAGTAGGCAACATTTCTTTCCAATTAGAAACATTTCTCATGTTTTTCTTCCCTGGTAATTATTTTATAATCAATACTGAAGAAATGAATAAATAAGGCGATTCCTTTAAGCATAAATATAATTTTAAAGAACCATAAGTCCTTTTCAAAATATTTATTTATTGTATTTATATGCCGCTCAGTCCAAAACTGACTCCAAGACATTATAAATACAAAAACAGTAAAAAGCAATTTAAAAATATAACAATAAAATCAACAATGCAATAAAAACAATATCATAAAAACCCCCCATACATATATCTAATGTATTGAAACTCTCCTCTAAGGGATCGAATATATGTTGATAGTGAATAAGCTAAGGATGTTATAGGCCAATTGATTTCAAGGAAATGAATTTGTATTCCACATTTTATAAAGGCATTCCTTTTAAAAATATACAGTATAAAGTAACAATTTTATTTGCAATTGGATTTTCTGCTGACTTAAGGTTGTTAAACAGAGGCATGCTTTCCCTGAGATATGTGGATATGTCAAGAACTATGTATTTAGATTTAAATACTAATATCTCTAAAATGGATGAACAAATAAACAAATTGAGACAGAAAAGGTCTGTGTTATTTAAGATGGAAAGGGGCAATCTTGAAATCAACTGAGGCTCCCATTTGTAAGCAGTATCAGAACTGTTTCAATTACAACCACTCATCATTTGTTTGTTTCTAAATTTATCCTCTTATTTGGATTCTTCTTTTAAAGTGGCCTATAGTTTTGGTGCTTTCAAGTCAGTGTTGACTCCTGGCAACTGCTTGCAGAGTTGCCTGCAATTTACATTGTAGCAATTTCAGATGTGGATTGCCATTGCCTCCTTTCAGGGGCTGAAAGACAGTGATTGGCCCAAGATCACTCAACTGATTCATGCCTAAGGGAAGACCAGAACTCACATTTCTCAGGTTCTAGTGAGGTGTCTTAACTACTATGCCACTTCAGCATCACATGATGCATTGCAACATTTTTTCCTCTTTGTGGAGTTAGGGTGGGCGTGGCCTGCATGCAGCGGTAAACTACGATACGGAACACTAAATTGCACTCGCCGCCACGGCTCATAAATTCTTGTGGGGCCAGGGTGATTTTGCTGCTGCACCTGTGGAGGTAGCAAAATTGCGCATGGAGCCACAGGTAAAACATCACCGAAACATGGGCGCACCTGCAGCTCTGTGCATGATTTTGCTACCTCCACAGGTACAGCAACAAAATCGCGTTGGCCCTGCAAGAACTTAGAAGCCATGGCGGCGAGTACAATTTATCATTCCAGCTCGTAGCCCACCACTGCCTGCATATGATACATCTGGGCCACAAGCTGTCAATTTGACACACCTATGTTAGAGTGACTGCTTAAGGTTTTTTTCAATTAACCATAAACAATTTGAAAATATTAGATGCTAGCAGTGCTGTTGATTCACAAAATCACATGAAAAGTTCTGGACTCAAATTAAACAAATAGTTTCTGGACAAATTGTGGAAGAGAAGATTTGCTTCTCTCAGAAACTGCCATGCAACCTTATAAGCAGATGAAGGTGTAAGTTAGCAAGGTTTAAAATAGTTTTCTTGGTTCTCATTTGATATTTACACCCAGACCAGGGGTGGGTTCCACTTACCTTTGCCACCAGTTCGCATTGCAATGTTTCTCACCCACATGTGAAATTTCACTTTTACGCATCAGAGGTAGATTGCTCCTATCTCCTGCTACTGGTGTGCTCAGGGGTGGGCAGCAGGCAGGACAGGGCGGGATGCAGTTCCACCAGTGGAAAAGAAGCTGTGTGCGCAGCTCCAGCTGATCGGTGGCAGTCACTTTTGGGTTACTGGTCTCAGTTCGGCTCTCCTTTTTTGCCTGCTCCTGCTGCTGTGTCTGTGCTCCTTGCTTTTTTCCTCCTTCCTTCTTTCTGGTCTCAGAAAGGTTGTAAGTCGAGGACTTAACAGTTCACTTGAACGATGATGATCGTTCAAGCCACTCCCACCTGGTCACATGGCTAGCAAGCCACTCCTACCCAGTCACATGACACAGTCACACCCACAAAATAAGCCACACCTACAGTGTGGCACTAAAAATTTTGGCTGCCCATTACTGGGTGTGCTGCACACGCAACATGGAGAGTCTCGTGTGTGTGTGCTGCTATGCACATGTACGTGCATGCATCCCCAGTGTGTTTTTGCTTCTGCACATGTGCAGGAAGCAAACACGCTGAAATCTTACAAAAAATTAAAGAAAAAAAGATAACAGTGGCACCAGAGTGATTGCGTGCAAATTGTGCAATCTGGCAGCCATTAACGGTGTGCAGTCACCTACGGTGCCAATAGCAACCCATCCCTGCTGTGCGTGCTCCATAGCAGGGTTCAGTCCAAAACACAGCTAAGGAGCTGATCAGCTGTGCTTCGGATGAAGAAATAAAGGTGAATATTAGCCCGGGGGCTGGCAGAAGGCCTGTTTTTGAAGCAGATAAAGAAAGGAAGCCACCCAGAGATGTAAAATTCCACCAGAAATTCCATTAAAAAGATAGCGGTGCCATGGGCAGGCACCGTCCAAAGCAGATCCATTACATCATTGTCACATCACCAGCAGGTCACTAACGGTTCGGCTGATCTGGGAGGAGCCCACCCCTGACTGGTATCTAGCCTGTGCATTAAAGTTAAAAAAAAAGTTTTCCTCAAACATGAAACAGTAAAATGTATAGAACTGTATTTTAATGCTGATAATAAAATCAAATTATCTTCACATTATCTCTTAGGTTCAATGTATGAAAAACTTGGCCATGAATGTTGCTTGTCCACAGGTGATGTGATTAAAGTTGTCTCGTTAGAAATTAAAAAAATCCTTGCAAGTAATCTAGAAAGTGAAGATATAAGCATACAGTCCACTACAGTAGAACTACCTCTAAATTTTCCAGGTAAAGTACAATATTTTTGGTGAGCGGGCAAGCGGGTGGGGTGGGGGATTATTACCAGTTTGGCAAACAATTTCAAATCTCCACTCCTGGTATCTGTGATCTGGTCTGAACCTTTCAAATTTTACCCCTTGTTCCATCCCCTTATTCTAATAAAACAGTTTCAGTGGCTCTGATTAAGATGGAAATAGAAACATCTTACAGGGATTCCATTTGCAAAAATGTTTGCTTCTTAATATTCCACAGCTACAATTAGAACTAGATGATCCAAATCCTGCCTTTCCTAAATACAAACTCATGTGCATAACTCCCACTCATTACTGTCATCATTCATTACAATACAGGTAATCCTCAATTTATGACCAGTCACTTAAAAACTATTCGGACTTACAACAGACCTACTAAAGTGCTGTTTGGCCACACACAGAATCACAGGATCATATTTTGGGTACTTGGCAACTTGACTCGATGGGGCTCTTTTTACCAGTTTTCAGCATTTTGTTCCAGTTTCTCATTTGCCCACTGGGGAAAAAGTATTTGCTTAGCAACCATCATAAAAATTTTTGTAAGTTTGAATCCTGTCACATGATACCTCAATTTACAACCACAAGAGCTTGCAACTGAATTTCTGGGCTCAATTACATCTGAAAGTCAAGTTTCTTAATCCATAGCCCCGACCAGTAGCTCCAACAAAGACTTCCTGCTATCTCTTTCCTCGAGAGAAGAAACTCTGATCTTTACTTCTTTCTGGAAAAATAATTCTTTCTAGCTACTCAAAAGTTAAGCTATGACAATATAAAGCCAGCTGAACATGGGCAATCTAATAGTATTATATGCCTGCATTTTCTATAAGGCAATGTTTAAGGAGCTTGCTAAATAGTCCTAAAGAGGGGAAGATGGATCAGAAATAGCAACATGGAAAGAGTAGTCCTGCCCTCTTTCCATGTAGCCTACAAAGCTACAGATGCAGTATTGTGGGATGCACCTGTAGCTTCAGCCCTACTGACAACTGGTTTCAGACCTCATTATAATTGGCATGCTATCTCTTAAAACTATTTAAGAGCCAGTTTGATAAATCAGCTAGCCTAGAAATCAGAAGAAGGTGAGTTTTAGTCTTGCCTTAGGCATAAAAAAAGTAGCAGACTTCTTTTCACCCAAATCACTTAGCAGGATTATTGTTGTTGTTGTTGTTGTTGTTGTTGTTGTTGTTGTGATAATCAAAGGAGGAAGGAGCACTAGATTACATTCACTGCCTCAAGTTGCACATGAAATAAAAGTGGGATTTTAAAAATCTTAGGAAAAAAGTGGCGGGGAAACCTTGTCTCCAAATCAAAGATGAATTGTTGTAGACATTCATGTTCAAAGGTCATATGGCACAATATTCTGAAAATGAAGTACCGGTAGCTTTAAATACTTGGGGGATAACATTATTAATTTGGTAAATGAAAATGAGCAAATGTCAACCTAATAGGTATCCTCATAGATATCCAAATATGCACACACACATAAATCTACCTATATTTTCTTTATTTTACAAAAATATTGCCATTTTTTTCTAGTTTAATATAAATTTCCTGAACTCATGCAACTGTAAATATAAAAATGAATGTTTGTTAATGTTTGATATTGCATAATGTATAACCGTTTTTTTCCCCAATTTGAAAATTGCCTTTGAAGGACTTTGCAAGGTAGTGGCTGATAAAACTCCATATGTCAACATTGAAGAAATTGTGAACAAAGTTTGGATTGGGGCAACGCAGCAGGAACAACCATGCTTCTGTTGCTCTAAGGATATCCAGGTAGAAAACCTGACCATCAAACAGGGAGAGAAAATTGTATTTATGTCTGGAGAGGATCGCAATGAGACCCTAACTATGAATTGTGAAATCAAGAGGAATGATGGGGTACAGACCTTTCTTTTGCCACATTCTCAAGAAGGAGATTTCTATGAATGTCAAGATGACCAAATATACACTGTGGAAGAGATTGCCAAATGGAAAATCCCCAAAAGCCGCACAAGGAAAGTCCTATTCCTCAACACTGATGATGCTGGATACTCTCCTGAGCTGCTGCCTAAGAATTTCGGAAGTTATGGAATTCTAGAAGCTATATATGAAGTCCATGCTGTGATGAAATGTAAGTTAATAAATCAGGAACACCAAAGTGTTTCAAAGACAAAAAAAAAGAAGGAAACTCAATAATTTGAACAGGTTAATAAAGCTAAAGAGTAGATCTAGTCTAATTCAATCCCATGTCATGTTTTATCCTAAGATTGGGGTGGGGGGATGGCTATTGATATTATGGGTCGCAATGTGCATGAATGTGCAGAACATGTGCTTTTTATCCCCACATTTAGGACAGACTGAAAATGAGACAGGTACAGTTTAAAAGTTCCTATTATTCTGGAGATGTAATTTTCTGCTTGAATGAACCGAGATGCATCCACTTTGGTAAAATCTTTTTTACCACTTTAGGAAAAGATAATAGCAAGGCTCTTCCACTCTGTTTTTATCTTTCTCTTTGTTCTGCTTTCTTTGGATTGTAGGATTCTTAGTTTTTCCCTTCAGCCTCCTCTCTTCAGAAGGAATATGTTTTCTCTCTCCCCTAGCTTGACTTTTCTCCCATCACGAGGATAAAAACCTAAGAGATCAGATTTCCATAATAACATGTGATCAATTGATCGTTATGTGTCACCAACCTATTTCTAGCTCCAAGTGTTGCCATAGAATTGATCTGCCTATCTATAGCACTAGCGATAGCACTTATATGTCACTTTACAGTGCTTTACAGCTCTCTCTAAGCAGTTTTACGGAATCATCATATTGGCCCCTACAATCTGGGTCCTCATTTTACCCACCTCGGAAGGATGGAAGGCTGAGTCAACCCTGAGCCTGGTGAAATTCATACTTCCAAATTGCAGGTAGCCAACAGTCAGCAGAAGTAGCCTGTAGTACTGCACTCTAACCACTGCACCATCGCAGCTCTTGAGCCACCATGGCTATTCCCATACTGTTATTTTAGTTGTTCCAACAGAGCACTCATTGCCACTGAACTCTCCTTTCAGTTTTCCCAGCATTGAAGCCTGTTCCAGGTCTTACATATCTCTGTTGGAGTCTTCCTTCTACAAGGATTGCCTAATGAGCAGGGGTGGGCAGCAGGCAGGATGGCGTGGAATGCAGTTTCACTGGTGGAAATGAAGATGCATGCACAGCTCCAGCTGATCGGTGGCTGTCACTTCCTGGATTACTGATCTGGCTCGGCTCTCCTTTTTTCCCCCTGCTGCTGCTGCTGCATCTGGGCTCCTTGCTTTTTTCCTCTTTCCTCCTTCCTGACCTCGGATGAGCTTCCCTCTCTCCTGCCCGGCTCCCCTCCAGCCTCACATGGCCATCTCCCACCTGAGGTGCAAGCAGAAGCCATGGGTGGAAGTGGCACTGGCAGCATTTATTATTATTATTTATTAGATTTGTATGCCACCCCTCTCCATAGACTCTGTAGATTTATGCTTCTGGCAACACCTGTTTGCCTAGCTACCCAGACTGAGGTGGGGTGGCGATCCAGGAAGGAGAGCGCGGGAAATGCGAAGCAAATTGTCACCCCAGCGAGTGACACTAGTAAGGTTGCAAGTCGAGGGTTTAATAGTTCGCTTGAACAATGATCGTTCAAGCCACTCCCACCTGGTCACTTGCTGACAAGCCACTCCTACCCAATCACATGACCATAAGTCACACCCACAAACTAAGCCACACCCACAGTGTGGCAGTAAAAAGTTTGGCTGCCCATTACTGCTAATGAGTGTATGGACATGTAGCAAATAAGGATCAGATGCAGTATAATTCGGGAACTGACCTTTAGAAGAGTCATAAATAAGTAATCAAAGTGTTGCATTATATTTAGTAATAAAGCTGGCTTTGGCCTGATCAACTGAAATAAGTATGCATCTTGAAACAGATTTGCACCACTGCTAGACATGTACAGTGGGGTGAAAAACCTCTTAATCTCCACTCAATACCTGCAGATACAGTCATGACAATGTCATGGTTGATTCTAAAGAAGTCCAATCAACTCAGCCTGTTTATCCTATGCATATTGTAACCTGGCTCTCTCTAACTGAGCTGGGACTCTGATTCCCCCCGATTCTTGAGTGAATGGCAATAATATGAGCTCCAAGCAAACACCTGTACAGAATGCCTAGGTAGGAGGCTCTGATCCTTTTCTGAACCTTTTAAATAAGAACTAGAGAAAGGCCTGGAACCTTAACTGTAGAATAATAGTCATATTATTGAATGGGGAAGAGATTGTACTGACACAGCTTTTGGTATTCTATATTTATGATTATGGCAGTAACTGGAGATAGTTCTTCAGTTCCAGAGCATCAACCCTTTGAGGTATGCTAGGACATCACGGGAATTTTATTTTATTGATGGAAGAAAGAATAACAAAGTCTGGAACGCTTGTCAGCTTGCCTGAGTTTTGTCCCTTTAGAATGGAATGGAACGGAACGGAACAAACAAACAGATGAGAAGAGAAGAGAACACAACACAACAGAACACAACAGAAAACAGAATAGAATAGAATTCTTTAGATTAGATTAGATTAGATTTATTGGATTTATATGCTGCCCCTCTCCGTAGACTCGGGGCGGCTTTATTGGGCAAGTGTGATTGGACACACAAGGAATTTGTCTTTGATGCATATGGTCTCAGTGTACATAAAAGAAAACATACATTTGTCAAGAATCAGGAGGTACAACACTTAATAATTGTTATAGAATTCAAATAAGCAATCTGGAAACAATCAATATTAATAAAAATCTTAATGATACAAGTTACAGGTTTTGAGTTCCTCTTTTGCAATTTCTCTTCTCATGGTCATATCTTTAGCAGTAAGTTTTGGAGGAAAGAGTTGAAGTGATTGTTCTAAAAATATCATGTCACCAGAGGTAGCTGTAGATTTTACATGGAAGGCCAGAAGCAAGAGAATCATCAATGCCACTATCATTATCCTTGATTATGCAGTGGCTGTGAACATGAAGCCAGAGATACATGAAAGGTGCTTTCATCCTCGCAAAATGGCAAGTTTTATAAGCAAAGGTCGATTTCAATTACGTGCCTCCATCTAACTATTTTCTGTTAGGCTATGCATACAGAATATGTAAGATAAGGTAGATGACTTGGAATTATCTACAGGTTTGGGGGACTGTTTATTACTGCATTATTCCCCTGCGATAGTGCATCTTCGTGGAGCTTGTTTTCAGAAAATCTGTCCTCCCTGTTAAATCTAAGAAATGCTGATATTCTTAACAGACAACAAACTTAATTCCAAAAAGAAATCATTGTGTCATCTGAGCCAGACTTTTTGCCTGGCCCATTGCCAATAAGGGGCCACTTGTGGTTTCCCGAGTACACAAAAAGAGGATGTCATTTCCCACCCAAACCCAATCCATTGCAAATGCATCCCATGGTTGGGTTTTCCAGCTTCTATTGAAAACTGCTGTTTTCTGACCCAAGACATCTTAAACTTTTCAAAATAGATGGCCTTTAGCTGTTTGTCCATCCTGGTAGCAGCTTCATCTCTGTTTGGCTGCAGTCCCTGGCAGAGCCTTCCTCTTACAGTGGCTAGTCATTGCCCTGGGCCAGGGTTAGGCAAAGTTGGCTCCTCTATGACTTGTGGACTTCAACCAGTGTTCCCTCTAAATTTTTTTTGGGGTGGGCGGAAAAGTATAGTGTCTGAGCGGCAGTCCCTTCGGGACTGGGCGGCACAGAAATAATAAACAAACAAACAAATAAATAAATAAATAAACAAACAAGCAAGCAAGCAAGCAAGCAAGCAAGCAAGCAAGCAAGCAAGCAAGCAAGCAAGCAAGCAAGCAAGCAAGCAAGAAAACAAACAAACAAACAAATAAAAAACCCACCCTGTTTTGCCTCAGAGAATTTCAAAATAAAATACTGTACTGTGTGTCTATAACAGTGAGCTCATAATAGGGCAACTCTATCAATATCAAAATGCCACTTAAATAGTTGAGCTAGTTTCAAACTAGATTTTGATTTTCTTTCTCTCTTCCTTACTTCCATTCTTTTTCTTTCTCTTTTCCTTCCTCTCTTTTTTCTATCTGTTTCTCTCTCTTCCTCTCTTCCTCTCTCTCTCCTTCCCTCTCACTCCTTCCCTCTCGGCTTCTGGGCAGGTTTAGAAAACTCTGAGTTGATGATGATTTTTAAGTGAGCGATTGCTCACTGCTCAGCTTAGAGGGAACTATGACTTCAACTCCCAGAATTCCCAAGCCAATCATGCTAGCTCAGGAACTCTGGGAGTTGAAGTCCCCATGTCATAGAAGAACCAACTTTGCCTACTGCTGCCCTAGGCAGCTAATTAATCTTGGGTTGCTAGGCTGTTGTGTAATCTTTTACTTGATTCAATAATAGCCTATTAAGTCTATTAATTAACCCCTCAGCTGTTTTATCTCCCAACGGTCACCTTCTTTATAGTTTCTGGACAGATGGGGTGTAATGTGTTCCCCGGGGTCATGCCCCCCCCCCGACATCACTCCGCACAACCCCCAGGGGGCCCGCCCCACTATTTGAGAAACCCTGAGTTAAACCATTCTTCCTTGCTATTTCCAATGGTTTATTCAACATTTTTCCCTTGCTTTTCTATCATTTCATTCTATTGTATATAAAGATTTCTTCCCCTTCCCTTTAATCTTAAAATTAGCAACAGGTCTTATATACCGCTTTACGGTGCTTTATAGCTCTCTCTAAGTGGTTTATAGAGTCAGCATATTTCCCCCAACAATCTGGGTCCTCATTTTACCCCCCTCAGAAGGAGAGAAGGCTGAGTCAACCTTGAGCCTGGTAAGATTTGAACTGCCCAATTGCAAGCAGACAGCAGTCAGCAGAAATAGCCTGCAGTACTGCACTCTAATCACTGCGCCACCATGGTTCAAAATTATATTAATATTGCAACTTTGTTTCTATTAAGTCAGTGTTTCTCAATTATTTTCTGTTATGCCCCCCACGAGGAAGAAGTAAACATTTCACACACACCCACACTCTCCAGTGGGAAGATGGTTTGCAATATTCAGCATGTTTTCCCTGCAAAAGCTCAAATGGTTTATCAGCGTGATTGGGGTGTAATGTGTTCCCCGGGGTCATGCCCTCCTTGATATCACTCTGCACAACCCCGTCCCACTATTTGAGAAACCCTGAGTTATTTATTTATTTATTTATTTATTTATTTATTTATTTATTTATTTATTTATTTATTTATTTATTTATTTATTTATTTATTTTTATTCAATTTTTATGCCGCCCTTCTCCTCAGACTCAGGGCGGCTCAAAACATGTTAGCAATAGCACTGTTTAACCGAACCAGCCTATTGCCCATTGTGGCTTGCCTCCTTGTAACCTAAAACATTGTACCCCCAAACATTTAACTAATCTTGTCCAGCCGTCTCCCACTCTCCGGAAGTGACACTAAGCTCACACTCCCTGCACTTCCCTTTTTTCCGTCACCAATCCCCGATCATTCGCCAATGCCCGCCCTTCAAATGGCCCTCTCATAAGGGGGGGGCTCCAAATGGGGGTGTACCTGAACCAGAGTACGGGAGAGTAAAGCCAAGACAGAAAGTGGGGAGGGGGCTCCCCCCCCTCTTGCGGGTCATGAGTAATACGGGGAGGGGGCAAGTAAACCTGATTAGTCGTGGAGCTGACCTTCCTTACTATTTCCAATGGTTTATTCAACAGAAGGACAGAGGAGACATAGAACAAACATAAGAGAGAAACTTCTTCCCTAATTGTTGTGACTACTGTCACCTCAGAGCTATGATGGCACGACAAGGGGAAGGAAAGAAAACAAAGGAAGAGATTGGCTTTCTATCAAAGGAAATATATGGGAAGCGGTATATGGCTTCTGTGTATGCAAACATCTAGGAAAGGCAAGGGGTGAGGAGGGGTCAATGCCTAAAAGGAAAAAGCAGGCACTGGGAGATGCTCTACTGGAAGTAGTCAATGAACTTTGGCTTCCCTGCGTTGACGAGAACAGCAAGAAATGGGGAATGACCACATAGCGCACAAGTGTCAAACTCACTGTATCAGGTTGATGTCATGTGATGTATCACAATGAGATTCTTTGCCTTTGTGGACCTGGGATGGGTGTGGTCTGTGCGTGACACTTTCAGCCCATGGGTTGTCAGTTTGACTTAGAGCTTGCGGTGGCCATAATCTAGACCAGTGTTTCCCAACCTTGGGAACTTGAAGATATTTGGACTTCAACTCCCAGAATTCTGGGAGTTGAAGTCCAAATATCTTCAAGTTCCCAAGGTTGGGAAACACTGATCTAGACTGAGTTCCAACATGGGCTCATTACTAGCTGGGATTTCTGAAGTTGGCAAAACTTCAGGAACTGCAAGGGAAACTAGCAACTTAGACGGCAGTGTGGATTTGCCCAAAATGAAACCTCTATTGTATGTCTACCTGCTTCTTCTGATGAATTTCATGGAGGTGAGATGTTCAGTGGTTTGCACCTTTGGTTGATTATTTGCCTCAATATTCTCAATGCTTTTCTGAGAAAGCAATGCTGTGTAGTCTGCTTTATAGTAATGCAATGTGATGTAGTTTATAGCAACTTTCTGTCTGAAAGCACCCTGCTACCTAACCTACAACAACAAGAAAAAGACAGCAAAGGCAGAGGAAGTTTTCTTAAAGACATTCATATCTTTTACTGAAATAAGTATGAAATTAGTATTTTTAAAGCTTTATCATTATTAAATATCAGGCTCAAGCTTCAAATACATTTTGTTCAGATAATTATTCCTCCGCCTGCTAATATACCCTTCAGTTACTTTTCTGTTTTCTAACACATCAATGAATTTTACCATAAATTCACACATAAATTATAGTGGATGTTTTCCACTATAATAATTTATGCTATGTTCTGCTGAGAAAATAACTAGCTTTTCTAGAACAAGCTATTTGTTTTGTGAACTGTGAAGACCAGGTTTCTGCATTTCTTTGAAACAATATGTAGAGATTATAAGACAGGGATGTCCAACTCAATTTAATTGATGACCGCATCAGAGCTTGTTTGACCTCGAGAGGACTGTGCGGGCATGGCCAGGGTGGGTGTGGCCAGCTGGACATCAGTCATGTTGGGGGCACTTGTGGTGGTCTGAGCACTCTGGAAACAAAAACAGACCCTTGAGCTCTGCGACCAGTATCGGGTTGCTACCCGGAATGCGCCACACTGCACTGGTAGTGAAAATGGAGCTGCGCATGTGCACGTCCCAGAAAGATTTTGTTTCTGCACATGCACAGGAAGCAAAATCTTGTGAGGGGACACGTGCATATGAGTTCAGCAATTTTTTACTTCTGCGCATGCACTGAAGCAAAAAAATTGCTAAAATCTCTCTTACACATGAAGCAAAATGTTGTGAGGGGACATGTGCACATGATTTCGGCAATTTTTGGCTTCTGCACATGCACTGAAGCCAAAAAATCACCAAAAACACTCTCACACATGAAGCAAAATGTTGTGAAGGGACACATGCATGTTGTGAAGGGACACATGCATGTGATTCCGACCGAACACTTGTAAGAGCTCATATTAAGACTTACAAAGTGGCGCTCAAGGCGGCAAGATGCGCGTATCATTCCGCCTTGATTGCGTCAGCGGAATCCCGCCCGGCCGCTCTGTTTAGGGTGACCCGCTCCCTTCTTAATCAGAGGGGGGTTGGGGAGCCCTTGCAGAGTAGTGCCGAGGATTTTAACACGTTTTTCGCTGATAAAATCGCTCGGATCCGAGCGGACCTCGACTCCAATTGTAAAACAGAGTCGACTGACAACGAGTCATTCGAGGTGACTGGGGCTAAACGTCTTTGTCCATCTGTCTGGGAGGAGTTTGACTTGGTGACACCTGATGAAGTGGACAAGGCCATTGGAGCTGTGAGTTCCGCCACCTGTTTACTGGATCCGTGTCCCTCCTGGTTGGTTTCGGCCAGCAGGGAGGTGACACGGAGCTGGGCCCAGGAGATTACCAACGCTTCCTTGGGGAGGGGATCCTTTCCATCACTCTATAAAGAAGCGCTTGTGCGCCCCCTCCTCAAGAAGCCCTCCCTGGACCCAGCCGTGCTTAATAACTACCGTCCAGTCTCCAACCTTCCCTTCATGGGGAAGGTTGTTGAGAAGGTGGTGGCACTCCAACTCCAGCGGTCCTTGGAAGAAGCCGATTATCTAGGTCCCCAGCAGTCTGGATTCAGGCCCGGCTACAGCACGGAAACTGCTTTGGTCGCGTTGATGGATGATCTCTGGCGGGCCCGGGACAGGGGCTTGTCCTCTGTCCTGGTGCTCCTTGACCTCTCAGCGGCTTTCGATACCATCGACCATGGTATCCTTCTGCGCCGGCTGGAGGGGTTGGGAGTGGGAGGCACTGTCCTTCAGTGGTTCTCCTCCTACCTCTCTGGTCGGTCGCAGTCGGTGTTAGTGGGGGGTCAGAGGTCGACCTCTAGGTTTCTCCCTTGTGGGGTGCCTCAGGGGTCGATCCTCTCCCCCCTGCTATTTAATATCTACATGAAACCGCTGGGTGAGATCATCCAAGGGCATGGGGTGAGGTATCATCAATACGCTGATGATACCCAGTTGTACATCTCCACCCCATGTCCAGTCAACGAAGCAGTGGAAGTGATGTGCCGGTGCCTGGAGGCTGTTGGGGCCTGGATGGGTGTCAACAAACTCAAACTCAACCCAGACAAGACGGAGTGGCTGTGGGTTTTGCCTCCCAAGGACAATTCTATCTGTCCGTCCATTACCCTGGGGGGGGAATTATTGACCCCCTCAGAGAGGGTCCGCAACTTGGGCGTCCTCCTCGATCCACAGCTCTCATTAGAGAAACATCTTTCAGCTGTGGCGAGGGGGGCGTTTGCCCAGGTTCGCCTGGTGCGACAGTTGCGGCCCTATTTGGACCGGGAGTCATTGCTCACAGTCACTCATGCCCTCATCACCTCGAGGCTCGACTACTGTAACGCTCTCTACATGGGGCTACCTTTGAAAAGTGTTCGGAAACTTCAGATCGTGCAGAATGCAGCTGCGAGAGCAATTATGGGCGTCTCTAAGTATGCCCATATCACTCCAACACTCCGCAGTCTGCATTGGTTGCCGATCAGTTTCCGGTCACAATTCAAAGTGTTGGTTATGACCTATAAAGCCCTTCATGGCACCGGACCAGAATATCTTCGGGACCGCCTCCTGCTGCACGAATCCCAGCGACCGGTTAGGTCCCACAGAGTCGGCCTTCTCCAGGTCCCGTCGACCAAACAATGCCATCTGGCGGGACCCAGGGGAAGAGCCTTCTCTGTGGGGGCCCCGACCCTCTGGAACCAGCTCCCCCCTGAGATTAGGATTGCCCCCACCCTCCCTGCCTTTCGTAAACTCCTTAAGACCCACCTCTGCCGTCAGGCATGGGGGAACTAAACATCTCCCCCTTGCCCATGTTGTTTTGCCATTGATTGATTGACTGTGTGTCTGTTTTTATATACATTGGGATTGTTTTATAAATTTATTAATTTTAAACTGTAATTAGATTGGTGGGCATTGGATTTGTTATTATGTACTGTTTTATTGTTGTTGTGAGCCGCCCCGAGTTTGCGGAGAGGGGCGGCATATAAATCCAATAAATCTAATCTAATCTAATCTAATTTTTTGCTTCTGCGTATGTACTGAAGCAAAAAAATTGCCAAAATCTCTCTCACACATGCGTTGTCTTGTGAGATTTTGCTTCCTGCACATGCAGAGAAGCAAAATCTTGCTGGGACACTTACGCATGCACACCAGCGAGCCAAAGCTGTATGCGCATCTCATAAGTAGCGACAGTAAGTAGGAACACCCGCTTGGCTGCGACGGCCTCCTACAACAGAAATCAGGTAGTCCTACTGAGCTCCATTTTTGCTGGCAGAGGCACCACAGGCTGGTTTTTGCTGCTTCCAGGGCAGCCCTGCAGGCCAGATCTAAGCACCCTAAAGGCCAGAGTTTGACATACAACCCCATTTTAAGAGATAACAGTCTGTTAGCATATAGCATGGGAAAGGGGATGGAATGTTGAGAGAGAGCTAATTTGCATATTGGTATGTAAATCAGTTTTTGGCAGTTGGAAGATAGAATTCTTGCGGATTCATATCCTGACTGTTGGTGAATCTGCATCATAAAAAGCAGATGTATAGAGAAATATAGTTATACTGTCCAGTTGTTTATTTGTGTAAATATGAAACCAGTTCAATGAGAAAAGAAAAAATAAAAGCATAAGTTTTATATTGGAGTCATTGCATTGTGTACTCTAATATACATTGAAGCATGGTTCTGCTATGAATACACATTGCTGTATGAAGTGAAGAACATCACTGAAAAACATAAATAACATAGAAATCCAACATAGTCTCAACAGCTAGTACTTATTCTAATATAAATAAAATTGTCGCTGTTAAAAGGGAGTAATCAATATTTAACTAATGTGTGGACAATATGCAGATCTTTTGTATAAATGCAAGTGCATAATTCATTGTACAGTAAACATTAAGAAAAGATACTAGACTAGGATTAGGGAGGCCTGAGTCCAAATCCTGCCTAAAGCACAAAGCCACTTGGATGATTTGGGCCAATCACTATCTTCTCCAAGCTATATCTCAAGAAGAACCATTCTGTGTTACAAAGGCATCTGGCTCCCTTTTGGATGCCAATTAGAATGGACTGTACAACTTCACTACAGTCTAAACTCCTATTTTAGGCACTAAGTCAGCTGGGTATCTTTAGGACAATCATTTAGTCCTAGAAGAAGAAGGCAAGGGCAAACCACTTTGACAATATTTGCAAGAAAACTGCAGGAATTATTTCAGACAATCACCAGGAGTCAATATTTTCACACAAACACACTAAGTCATTAATCTAATTCACCTAAAACATAGCTGTGCATCCTAAAACACAGAGTAGAATAGAGTAGAGTAGAATTGAATTGAATTGAATTTTTTAATGGCCAAATGTGATTGGACACACAAGGAGTTTGTCTTTGGTGCATATGCTCTCAGTGTACATAAAAGAAAAGAAACATTTGTCAAGAATCATGAGATACAACACTTAATGATAGTCATAGGGTACAAATAAACAATCAATACTAGGAAACAATCAATATAAATCGTAAAGCTACAAACAAAAAGTTACAGTCATATAGTCATAGGTCATAAGTGGGAGGAGATGGATGATAGGAATGATAGGAAATTTATTAATAATAGTAATGCAGACAGTGAATAGTTTGGCAGTGTTGAGGAAATTATTTGTTTAGCAGAGTGATGGCATTCGGGGGGAAAATGTTCTTGGATTGCAGTGCTCTATAGTGTTGTTTTGAGAGTAGGAGTTGAAACAATTTATGTCCAGGATGCGAGGGGTTATATTGCAGTTGCTACTAATTACAAGTAGTATTACTGCTTGTATTACTTCCCTAATTTAAATATCGGATAAAACACAATTAATTTCAACATTTAGATGTGTTTTTAAATTAAATTTAATCTCATGGAGATTAAAAGAATCCCATTACTTCGAGCAACTCCCAGTATAATAATAAATGATATACATTAAAAAAATGTTTAATGTTTATATAATGGGCTTTTGGGTAATTAGCACCATTATATAATTGAAAACTGACCAGAATTTTGTTTCTATCTCTCTTTTCCAGTTCAAAAAGAGATTGTGCGTTTCCATTCTGATTTAGATGTTGAAGTTGAAGATGTCACTGACCGTTACAATATTAACACTTTTCTCCAGTTATTATCAGTGAATGATATATTAGAAAAGGCAGGGAATGGATTCCCTTTTTCTGCTGCCATAATTGAAGACTCCCTTGGAAACAAACATTCTTATAACTTCCTGCGTCCTGGCAGAGAAATAGTAATTTACAAAAAATATCAGGCTGGAAGAATCTTAGCATCTGAAATCAAGAATAATTCCTCCAAAAGATACTTTTTAATTCCTAAGAGCTACAAAGGGAAATTCAACAGAAAACCTCGTGAGTTCCCAACTGCCTATGACCTGGGAATAGCAAGGGACATAAAGGAAAAGCTTCATGTTGTAGCTACCAAAGCATTTGACTGTCCGCATGAAGAGATGTGCTCGGTGGCTGTTGGAGATGAGTTTTTGATTCCCAAGTACCAGAAAAGCCAAGTTGAATATGGAAGGGAGTGTGTGAAGGCTGCATTACCTTGTGAACAAATGATCTTGCCAAAAGAAGTCAATAAGACCATCCTTCTTCCAATGTTCATGGAAGGAGGCTTCATTGAAGTGGTGCATGATAGGAATCTATATGATCTTTCGGAGCTTTGCAACAATTTCCACTTTCCGTTAAATGTCACAGTTGGCATAAGGGATCCTTCCACTCAGGAGGATATTTTAGCTGGCATTCCCTATCTGCAGCTTGAAGAGGAAATTAACAATTCTTACTTGTTAATCAGCAATCTCAATAATCCCACAGAAATTTGGGAAATTTCTGCGCACTGTTTAAATATGTCCTTTCAATTGTTGAGAGAATATCCAGACATTACTATGCACTTCCCAATAAAGTCAATTGTAGAAGAGATTACCGAAGATCAGTACTATATGATAAGAAAATATAAAAATCAAGTTACAATTCCTCCACCCAGACCTCCTAAAACACACATTGTAGGAGAAGCCAAATAATCTTTTCCCATTATTCATGTTCGCCGTCTATTTGATGCATCAGAAGATGACAAGATAGAAGACACGTAGAAAGATACTAGTTATAAAATAGAACCCCGGCATCTCACTTTATTGCAGGTATAGTTATTATTATTGTTCCAAAACCCATTTAGTTTCACATTTGTATGTTCCAGACTGTTGGTGGTTTTCATCAGACCCTAATTCCTTTATAATTTGTTGTATTTATTTATTGCATTTAAACCTGTTGCAATTACCAGACTCTTGTCATTAATTCACTTGGTTTTCCCCATTGGGTTTATATGTGTTGCTATTTTTATTTATAGTATGGCAATGTTACATTAGTCAGGAGACAAGAATGCTTATATGGAACAGTAGTTCGGCTGCTTAAGATTGGTTCATGCTCACACATTTTACATGTGTGTCACAGGGGACAATCTAGTTCTCTACCAGAAAGAAAAACAAGAATATTCCGGTCCTGCTGGGGAGAGGTAGATATGGCGGGAGTCACAGGGCTAGCCATTCTGGAGGAAAAAGAGATCTGCTGCTTAATAGCGATCCCTTGTTCCGGTTCCGTGAGCTCAACCCTGGGTCCTGGTGACAAGTATAATCCAGGCCCTGGGCTCAAGCTGCTGCTGCTCAATGCCAGATCGGTAGTAAACAAAGCTCTCCTCATCTGAGATTTAATCCTGGATGAGGAGGCCGATCTGGCATGTGTAACTGAAACCTGGCTGGGCCCAGAGGGAGGAGTTCCTCTCGGAAATATGCCCAGCCGGGTTTCAGATATGGCATCAGCCTTGACCCCAGGGAAGGGGGGGGAGTGGCTATTGTAGCCAAGGAGAACCTTCGCCTGCATAGTGTCATCGCCCCTGAGATGGCGGGTTGTGAGTCACTCCTTGTGAAGTTGGATTTAGGGGTTCAGGTGGGTTGTTACTCACGTACCTGCTTCCCAGCTGCGTGTCAACAGCCCTGCTGTGCTGCTCGAGGAGGTGGCCGGGTTGGCAGTGGAGTTACCCGGACTCATTGTCCTGGGGGACTTTGGCGGTTCCTCTGGATTAGCACAGGAGTTCATGGCCACCATGACAGTCATGGACCTGACTCAAGTAGTTCAGGGTCCAACTCACAAGGGTGGACACACACCTGACATGATATTCCTCTCGGAGCAATTGAATAATGGTCTGAGATTAAGGGGATTAGAAGCATTGCCTTTGTCATGGTCAGACCATTTTCTACTGTGGCTTGATTTCTTGACTCCAATCCTCCCCTGCAGGGAGGCGGAACCGATTAGGAGGTTCCGCCCCAGAGGCCTGAGGGACCCTGAGGGCTTTCAGAGGGCGCTTGGGGTTTTACCAGATTCACTCGTCCACGGGTCGGCAGAGTCTCTTGCTGAGGCCTGGAACAAGGCTGCAGTGGAGGCTCTTGACCGAATTGCACCATTGCGACCTCTCTGTGGCACTAGACCCCGTAGAGCTCCATGGTTCAATGAGGAGCTCCGGGAGTTGAAACAACAGAAGAGACGTCTAGAGAAGCGATGGAAGAGTAAGTCCGAATCCGAGCGAACACTTGTAAGAGCTTTTATTAAGACCTACAAAGTGGTGCTCAAAGTGGCAAGATGTGCGTACCATGCCACCTTGATTGCATCAGCGGAATCCCGCCCGGCCGCTCTGTTTAGGGTGACCCGCTCCCTTCTAAATCAGGGTAGTGTGGAGGAATTTAACTCATTTTTCGCTGATAAAGTCGCTTGGATCCGGGTGGACCTCGACTCCAATTGCATAGCAGTATCGGCTGACAATGAGTCAGTCGAGGCAACTGGGGCTAAACGTCTTTGTCCATCTGTCTGGGAGGAGTTTGACTTAGTGACACTTGATGAAGTGGACAAGGTCATTGGAGCTGTGAGTTGCGCCACCTGCTTACTGGATCCGTGTCCCTCCAGGCTGGTTTTGGCCAGTAGGGAGATGACACAGAGCTGGGCCCAGGAGATTGTCAACGCCTGCTTGGGGAGGGGGTCCTTTCCGGCCCTTTATAAGGAGGCACTTGTGCGCCCCCTCCTCAAGAAGCCTTCCCTGGACCCAGCCGTGCTTAATAATTACTGTCCAGCCTCCAACCTTCCCTTTATGGGGAAGGTTGTTGAGAAGGTGGTGGTGCTCCAACTCCAGCAGTCCTTGGAAGAAGCACATCACTTCGATTATCTAGGTCCTCAACAGTCTGGATTCAGGCCTGGCTACAGCATGGAAACTGCTTTGGTCACATTGATGGATGATCTCTGGCGGGCCCGGGACAGGGGCTTGTCCTCTGTCCTGGTGCTTCTTGACCTCTCAGCAGCTTTTGATACCATCGACCATGGTATCCTTCTGCGCCAGCTGGAGGGGTTGGGAGTGGGAGGCACTGTTCTCCAGTCAGTCGCAGTCGGTGTTAGTTGGGGGTCAGAGGTCAGAGATCTAGGTCTCTCCCTTGTGGGGTGCCTCAGGGGTCGGTCCTCTCCCCCCTGCTATTCAATATCTACATGAAACCGCTGGGTGAGATCATCCAAGGGCATGGGGTGAGGTATCATCAATATGCCGATGATACCCAGTTATACATCTCCACCCCATGTCCAGTCAACGAAGCAGTGGAAGTGATGTGCTGGTGCCTGGAGGCTGTTGGGTCCTGGATGGGTGTCAACAAACTCAAACTCAACCCAGACAAGATGGAGTGGCTGTGGGTCTTGCCTCCCAAGGACAATTCCATCTGTCCATCCATTACCATGGGAGGGGGGAACTACTGACCCCCTCAGAGAGGGTTTGCAACTTGGGCATCCTCCTCGATCCTCAGGTGACATTGGAACATCATCTTTCGGCTGTGGCGAGGAGGGCGTTTGCCCAGGTTCACCTGGTGCACCAGTTGCGGATCTATTTGGACAGGGAGTCATTGCTCATAGTCGCTCATGCCCTCATCACCTCGAGGTTCGTTTACTGCAATGCTCTCTACATGGGGCTACCTTTGAAAAGTGTTCAGAAACTTCAGATCGTGCAGAACGCAGCCGTGAGAGCCATCATGGGGCTTCCAAGATTTGCCCACGTTTCTACAACACTCCGTGGCTTGCATTGGCTGCTGATCAGTTTCCGGTCACTATTCAAAATGTTGGTTATGACCTTTAAAGCCATACATGGCATTGGACCAGAGTACCTCTGGAACCACCTGCAACCGCACGAATCCCAGCGACCGATAAGGTCCCACAGAGTTGGCCTTCTCCGGGTCCTGTCGACTAAATAATGTCATTTGGGGGGGCCCCAGGGGAAGAGCCTTCTCTGTGGTGGCCCTGGCCCACTGGAATCAACTCCTCCCGGAGATTAGAACTGCCCCCACCCTCCCTGTCTTTCGTAAACTACTCAAGACTCACTTATACCACCAGGCATGGGGGAGTTGAGACACCTTTCCCCCAGGCTTTTTTTAATATTTTGTTTTATGTTTGGTATGAATGGGTTGTTTGGTTTTTTTAAATATGATGGGGTTTTATATGCTTTTTTAATATTAGATTTGTTCTGCTATGATATTGTTTTTATTGTTGTTGTGAGCCGCCCCGAGTCTTCGGAGAGGGGCAGCATACAAATCTAATAAATTATTATTATTATTATTATTATTATTATTATTATTATTATTATTATTATTATTATGAAGCTTCCTTGCTTCTTGGGCCCTCTCCCTCCAGAAAACTCCCTCACAAACAGGCATAGCAACTGGGAAGGTCCAGCATCAGCAAGATTCTAACCATCCACACAAAGCACCAGCTTGTCCCCCCGCCAAAGTTTTTTATATAACATGCTCTTGAATTGCTAGGTGGGCAGAATTTGAGGCAAGTGATGGGAGTTCACCTTGACATGCAGTATTAGGACTGGAACCACTGGATCAAGGGTATCAAACTCAAGGCCCGCTGGCTGGATGTGACCCGCAGGGTGCTTAGATCTAGCCCATGGGACCAGCCTGGAATTAGTTAAGGATCAGCCCTTCCCATGGCCAAAATGGGGCATGGGAAGGCCCTGTGCAGCCTCCTGTGGCCTGTTTTTAGCTTCAACTGCCTCCAGTACACTACCAGCCAAAATGGGGCACAGGGGGACATGTGTGGACCCCTTCTGCCCCATTTTGGCTAGTGGGATGCTGCAGTAGCATCGGTTCCATCTTCTCGATCTGGGATGTCCTGCATAGGAGAACTACAATGCTGACTCAACCTCTGAAATCCAGTTTGATACCTTTGTGCTAGACCGATACCATCTCCAGCCACAGAACCACTGCATGTCTATATATGTTGTGATTATGGGAGGATAAATGGATCATTACAACAAACCATTCAACCTGGCATGAAATATAGATTTATATTTTGATATGTTTTCCTTTCCTTATATTTTTTGTCTCTCCATGACTAATTACTGAACTCAAAAATAAGAGAGAAATAAAATAAGAGAGAAGGTGAAGATGTCATTCTTTATCATTTCTATGTTAGATTGCCTGATCACACAGAATTTCTGGTATGCAAAGTCATATTTCTCTTTACTGCACAGACAACATGTTCAGAAATAGCACAGTCCAAGAATAGTTGTATCATATAATTTGTATGCTTTCAATATATATATATCTATATCTAATATACTTAATTTCTCTTTGTGATAAATGATGCATAGAATTAGCCAAGGTAAAAACCAGAATAAGGTATAAATAATTGTTTCCATCAGCTTCAAAAATAGATAGATAGATAGATAGATAGATAGATAGATAGATAGAGATAGATAGATAGATAGATAGATAGATAGATAGATAGATAGATAGATAGATGTCATCAGACCAGGTTGGATTTTATGGTCAATGCTCATCTTTTTTGCCCTGTCTTTGATAGTAGCATTCCAGTAATCTATTTGATTTTATCAGTCATATTATTCATTGACTGCTTTTTCTTCCACTTTCCCTAATTCCTGCCAAGAGTATACATCTTTTTCACAAGAACGTCATCTTTTCACATGTGTAAGTAGGGAAATGTGTGCTTGCTGATCACAACTTTAAGTGAACAGCCAGACTTTATTTAATCCAAAATTGATTACAACTGGTTCTTGCACTTCATGAATAAATATCTCCAAGACTGTAACTGGAGGCATCCAAATTCTTTCTCCTGCTCTTTCTCAGGATCCAGTTTTCACAGTTGTATATTACCACTGGAAGACTATGACTTTAATTATTCTGATGTTTTTTGTCATTGAAAACACTTTATCCTTCTTGCTTTTACCCAAAATTGTCATTGCTTTATTCCCAAAATTAATGTTCTACTTATTTCTCCAGCACACTCCCATCTTTATCTATTTTGAAGCTAAAGACAACAAAATTATATTTCATTGTCAAATATAAATTTACTAAGCATACTCTTAACACCGTGTTCTTATTCTTAATATTTAACATTAAAGTGAATTCAATTCAATTCAATTCAATTTATTAGATTTGTATGCCGCCCTTCTCCGAAAACTCGGGGCGGCTCACAGAATAAGTTATTATTTTTCACTTTACATTATTTCACATTAGTTCTTCAAAATCTTCTATACTTTGAGCTAACAAAGTAAAGGTTCCTGCATATCTGATTTTGTTAGTCTAATTTTGATTTATGCCATCTCTTCCAGTCCTCTCATGATGTCTCCACTATTTTAGATTTAAAAAGTATGAGAGTAATGAATTTATTCCCTTTGCTATTTTGAAATAATTTTATTAAAGTTTGCAAAATCAAAGATAAAAGAATAATACAAATTGAAAAATATGAACAGTGAAGTGATAAAAAGAGATGTGCAAAGAGATAGAAAAAAAGAAAATAAAAAATAAGGAAAAAAGATATACAGTATAAAAGATTTTTCCCCTTCCATCCAGATAAATGTAAACAACTTCAATAATTTAACACCTTATTTAGTAGTTCAGTGTTTAAAAATCTCTTCTTCCTGTATCACAATGCAGTTCTAATCAGCAAAATATATTAAGAACCAAAAATTGTAATATTTATTTTAACCTGAATTAAAGAAATCAATTTTGTATTCCAACTTATCACTTTTCTATGAAATAAAGCAAAAGAAATCTCTTCTCATTTATTAACAAATATTTGTTACTCAGTTGTGATCAAAATTCCATTAATAGTTACTAGAAACTAATAGTTACCAGAAACTATATCTCAAGAAAGTTGTCAAAAAAGTTCACCATACATTCCTTGTGTTTACTTTTTAAAATGTTGATCTTTAGTTAGTGGTGAAATCTAAAAATTTTCCCTAAAGGTTCTGTGGGTGTGGTTTGGATGTGGCTTGTTGATCATGTGACTAGGTGGGCATGGCATCAAAAACCAACTATCACACTATATACAAAAATAACACAAAAGCTAAACTACTTTTTTTTTAAATAAATTTTTATTGATTTGTATAAAATAGTTACATAAAACAAACATATAACAGTGCACAGTGCATGTGCCCATCACCTAACAACAAGACACCCCCCATCACCCCCACCACCCATACAAGAGGATTCAAAGATTTTGATTTGTTTATCTATAATTCCTTGGCTCTATCTTGCATTGAATATTACTAAAAGAGTGATTGCAGTTTATTTTTCACATTTACATCACAGATTCTACTCAACATATAATCTTTCACCTTATTCCATCGTACCATCAGCTTCTCCAATTTGTTCTCGTCAAAATTATTTAAGCTTATTTCCATAATTTCGAAGTGTATTTGGTCCACCATGTACCAGTACCAATTTTGTAATGTCCATTTTGTGGAATCTTTCCAACCCAATACCACCACCGCTTGAGCGCTTTCCAATGCTGCAGATTTAATTTCCTTGAATTCTTCTAGTTTCCTTTGTTTAATTAAAATTGCTATTTCTTTTGTAATTGTCCAGTTGATTTTTAACATTTTGTTAATTTCATTCTGTACTTCATTCCAGAATTTCTGAATTTCTGCACACTCCCAGAACATATGCATAAAGATTCCCTTTTCTTGGCACCCATGCCAACAATTACCCTTCTCTTTCCCCTGGAAGTGTGCAAGTTGTACTGGTGTATAGTACCATTTATGTAAAATTTTCCTTCTCATCTCTTTAACTCTCGTATTTTTAATCTTATATATATTTTCTACTATTTCTTTCATTTCACTTTCATCTATTTGTAAATCATTTTGCCAGCATCTTGTCAAACTTTTGGTTACTTCCTCTTCCACCTGCAATAGCATTCTATATATATTACCGGCTTGTGCTTTACTCTCATTAATCTTTTCTCTTATTATTTTTTCTAAACAATTTTCTTCTCGTAAAAGAGCTTCTTTATTCTCACTTTTATTTAAATATGTGCTTATTGCATTAATCTGCAGCCATTTCTGTTGACCAATCCACCATTCCAATCGAGTTCTACTAACTCTTCCATCTTTCTCATATAATTGTTCAATTCTCGTTATCCCTTTGCTATTTAATACTTTAATAATTCTGCTTAAGTTAACATCATCAACTGTATTCAATACGTGTAATGTTGATAGCTTGGAATTCCTAGTTCCACATTTCCTCTGCCATTTAGACCATATTTCTAAACATGCTTTGAGAAGGTCGATTAAATTATTGATTTCTGTTCTACTCCAATTTTTAAATAATAACTCTTTATTATTTATATTATTAATTTCCTTTTCTAAATTTACCCATTTCTTTTCCCCCCATAACTGTAATTCCATTAATCTTTCTATTTGAAATGCTTCTCTATATAGTACTAAGCACGGGCTCCCCCACCCACCCCTCTTTCTCTTGTGCAAACTGCCAATGTTTTCTTATTCTAGGCTTTTTGTTTCCTTCAATCCAAAAATTTAATTTACTATCCCATTCTCTTAGTTTTGCCCCAGGAAAGATACCCGGTAGAACCTGAAATAAATACATCATTTTTGGTATTATCATCATTTTAAGGGCCCTAATCTTGGCAATTCTTCCCAACCTTTTCCCCTTCCAATTTTTTATCTGCTTCTGAATTTTTTTCCATATTAAATTATAGTTGGCCATCACTATTTTTATTGGATTCTTAAACAACCAAATTCCTAGATATTTCATTTTTTTACAACCTAATTTCAATCCTGATATTTTTTGTATCTCAATTTGCTCTTTGGGGCCAGTATTTAAACAGATTATCTCCAATTTCTCTATATTAACCATAAGTCCCGATTGATCTTTAAATTCCTGGAGCAATATCATTATTCTTTTCATCATTTCGATTGGGGTTTCAGACATCACTATAGCATCATCTGCAAACAAATTTAATTTCAATTCGAATTTTCCTATTTGGTAACCTCTCCATTCCTTATCATTCCTAATTTTATTTGCTAAAGTCTCAATTGCCAGTACAAATAACATTTGGGATAGTGGGCAACCCTGCTTAGTTCCGTTCTGAATTTTAATCATTTCTGTTCTGTTACCATTTACTCTAATTTGAGCTATATTATCCTTATAAATTGTTTCTATAATTCTACAGAATGAATCTCCCATATTTAAATCTTTACATAATTGAAATAGGTAATCATGATTAACTTTATCAAAGGCTTTGTACACATCTAACTTTAGTATACTTAGTTTTCTTTTGGTATTGGTAGCATGGTGTATAACATTGACCACGTTTCTAATTGGTTCATAATCTTTCTTCCTTTAACAAATCCATATTGGTCTTCTCCAATTACTTTTGATAAAATATTCTCCACCCTGTTTGCCAATATTTTAATAAATATTTTATAGTCCTGATTTAATAAGCTGATAGGGCGATAAGAACTTGGATCAGTTAAATCACGATCCGGCTTTGGGATAGTTATAATTTCTGAGATTTGCGCATGCATCGATCCAGATAGACGCACTGAAAGAAAGCTCCCTCATGTGAAGGAGGAAAAGTGAAAGTCAACCCCCGACAACCCTCTCTAGCTTGGTGAATTGTGGATTGAGAGGAAGCGGATTGAACGGAGTTGTTGAAAACTTTATAAAAAAGAGTTAAAAGAAGAAGCAATTCACAGTTCTAAACGTGAGTAGGGGGAAAAGGGAGAACAAAGGAAAAGATGGCGTGTACTTTGGAGCTGGAAGGAAAGATGGATTCATTGCTAACGGCATTTGCCAATATGGGACAATTACTCCAAGATATGAAAAAGGAGATAGCGGCTATTGGAGCTGGGGTGGCTGACTTGAAAGAACAGACCAAAACACAAGATCAAAGAATTGGGAAGCTGGAGGAGGGAAAGACTCGCCAGGAACTCCGCACATTGCTTAATAACGGTCCCTTGTTCTGGCTCTGTGAGCTCAATCTTGGGTACTGGTGATGAGTGTAATTCTGGCCCTGGGCTCAGGTTGCTGCTGCTTAATGCCAGGTCAGTGGTAAATAAAGCTCTCCTCATCCAGGACTTACTCCTGGATGAGGAGGCCGACCTGGCATGTGTAACTGAAACCTGGCTGGGCCCGGAGGGAGGAGTTCCTCTCTCTGAAATTTGCCCAGCTGGGTTTCAGATATGGCATCAACCTTGACCCCAGGGAAGGGGGGGGGAGGAGTGGCTATTATAGCCAGGGAGTGCCTTTGCCTACGTGGACTCATTGCTCCAGAGATTGCGGGTTGTGAGTCTCTCTTGATGAAGTTGGACTTAGGGGTTCAGGTGGGCTTGTTTCTCACGTATATGCCTCCCAGCTGCGTGTCAAAAGCCCTGCCTGTGCTGCTCGAGGAAGTAGCCGGGTTGGCGGTGGAGTTCCCCAGACTTATTGTCTTGGGGGAATTCAATCTGCCGTCACTCGGTGAAGCCTCTGGACTGGCACAGGAGTTCATGGCCACCATGGCAACCATGGACCTGACTCAAGTAATACAGGGTCCGACTCACGAGGGAGGACACGCACCCGACATGGTATTCCTCTCTGAGCAATTGAGCAATGGTCTGAGACTAAGGGGCTTAGAAGTGTTGCCTTTGTCATGGTCAGACCATTTTCTACTACGGCTTGACTTCATGGCTCCAATCCTTCCCCGCAGGGAGGCGGAACCAATCAAGATGTTCCACCCCAGACGCCTGATGGACCCAGAGGGCTTTCAGACGGCGCTTGGGGTTATTCCAGATGCACTCATCCACAGTTCGGCGGAGTCTCTTGCGGAAGCCTGGAACAAGGCTGCAGCAGAGGCTCTTGATCGGATTGCGCCTTTGCGACTTCTCCATGGCGCTAGACCCTGTAGAGCTCCATGGTTCAACGAGGAGCTCCGGGAGTTGAAACGCCAGAAGAGACGTCTAGAGAAGCGATGGAGGAAGAGTAAGTCTGAATCTGATCGAACACTTGTAAGAGCTTTTATTAAGACTTACAAAGTGGCGCTCAAGGCGGCAAGATGCGCGTACCATGCCGCCTTGATTGCATCAGCGGAATCCCGCCCGGCCGCTCTGTTTAGGGTGACCCGCTCCCTTCTTAATCAGGGGGGAGTTGGGGAGCCCTTGCAGAGTAGTGCCGAGGATTTTAACACGTTTTTCGCTGATAAAATCGCTCAGATCCGGGTGGACCTCGACTCCAATTGGAAAACAGAGTCGGCTGACAACGAGTCAGTTGAGGTGACTGGGGCCCGTACTTGTCCACCTGTCTGGGAAGAGTTTGATCTGGTGACACCTGATGAAGTGGACAAGGCCATTGGAGCTGTGAGTTCCACCACCTGTCTACTGGATCCGTGTCCCTCCTGGCTGGTTTCGGCCAGCAGAGAGGTGACATGGAGCTGGGTCCAGGAGATTATCAACGCTTCCTTGGGGAGGGGATCCTTTCCATCATCCTATAAAGAGGCGCTCGTGCGCCCCCTCCTCAAGAAGCCTTCCCTGGACCCAGCCGTACTTAATAACTACCGGCCAGTCTCCAACCTTCCCTTTATGGGGAAGGTTGTCGAGAAGGTGGTGGCACTCCAGCTCCAGCGATCCTTGGAAGAAGCCGATTATCTAGGTTCCCAGCAGTCGGGTTTCAGGCCCGGTTACAGCACGGAAACTGCTTTGGTCGCGTTGATGGATGATCTCTGGCGGGCCCGGGACAGGGGTTTATTCTCTGTCCTGGTGCTTCTTGACCTCTCAGCAGCTTTTGATACCATCGACCATGGTATCCTTCTGCACCGGCTGGAGGGGTTGGGAGTGGGAGGCACTGTTCTTCAGTGGTTCTCCTCCTACCTCTCCGGTCGGTCGCAGTCAGTGTTAGTGGGGGGTCAGAGGTCGACTCCGAGGTCTCTCCCTTGTGGGGTGCCTCAGGGGTCGGTCCTCTCCCCCCTGCTATTCAATATCTACATGAAACCGCTGGGTGAGATCATCCAAGGGCATGGGGTGAGGTATCATCAGTACGCTGATGATACCCAGCTTTACATCTCCACCCCATGTCCAGTCAACGAAGCAGTGGAAGTGATGTGCCGGTGTCTGGAGGCTGTTGGGGCCTGGATGGGTGCCAACAGACTCAAACTCATCCCGGATAAGACGGAGTGGCTGTGGGTTTTGCCTCCCAAGGACAATTCCATCTGTCCTTCCATTACCCTGGGGGGGGGAATTATTGACCCCCTCGGAGAGGGTCCGCAACTTGGGCGTCCTCCTCGATCCACAGCTCACATTAGAGAACCATCTTTCAGCTGTGGCGAGGGGGGCGTTTGCCCAGGTTCGCCTGGTGCACCAGTTGCGACCCTATCTGGACCAGGACTCACTGCTCACAGTCACTCATGCCCTCATCACCTTGAGGTTCGACTACTGTAATGCTCTCTACATGGGGCTACCTTTGAAAAGTGTTCGGAAACTTCAGATCGTGCAGAATGCAGCTGCGAGAGCAGTCATGGGCCTACCTAGGTATGCCCATGTTTCACCAACACTCCGCAGTCTGCATTGGTTGCCGATCAACTTCTGGTCACAATTCAAAGTGTTGGTTATGACCTTTAAAGCCCTTCATGGCACTGGACCAGAATATCTCCGAGACCGCCTGCTGCCGCATGAATCCCAGTGACCGATTAGGTCCCACAGAGTGGGCCTTCTCCGGGTCCCGTCAACTAAACAATGTCGGTTGGCGGGCCCCAGGGGAAGAGCCTTCTCTGTGGCGGCCCCGACCCTCTGGAACCAACTCCCCCCGGAGATTAGAACTGCCCCTACTCTCCTTGCCTTTCGTAAGCTCCTTAAAACCCACCTGTGTCGTCAGGCATGGGGGAACTGAGACATCTCCCCCGGGCATATACAATTTATGAATGGTATGTGTGTTTAGAAAATGGGGTTTTTAAAATGTTTTTAGTAGAAATTTAGATTTGTTATAAATTGTTTTTCACTTTGTTGTGAGCCGCCCCGAGTCTGCGGAGAGGGGCGGCATACAAATCTAAATAAATAAATAAAAATAATAATTAACTTAGAGGACAGACAAAGAAGACCTAATCTTCGCCTGAGGGGGTTCCCAAAAGATTTTGCAGAGAGTAAACATCTTATTCAAGCAATTTACCGATGGTTCAGTGAAAATAATGTTAAATGCGATCCAGGGGAATTTGAAAGAGTGCACTGGGCTTTTGGATCTTGGAATCAAGGAGATCAAAAAGATATTATTGTGAGGTTTAACTCGGAAAGGAGGGCGGCAGAAATATTCAGAGAGCTAAAGCAGATTTCAAACTTACGTTACAAGGCTATTCCAATACGCATTTTAAAAGATTTGTCTGCAGAGACCCTCAAGATGAGAAACCAGATGAGAGAAGTCATCTCCCAACTTTACGAAAATGGAATCCGGTTCTCATGGCATTATCCTGCTACAGTAATTGTTTTTAAAGACTCCAAAGTTTTCCAGGCGAGATCTCTGAAGGAGGGAAGGAATCTGCTTCAACAGCTGGGGATAGATCTGGAGGGAAGTTCCCAGGCATCGACATTGAAGAGCCAGCCAGAAGCAGGAAACGGGGAGGCGAGACATGGAAGAAGGGAGGATGATTTGTTTGTGCTTCAACCGATTCGTGCAGCAGAACAAAGCAAGGAGGAAAATATTGCAGCTTTGCAAAAGGAACTGGAATTTCTCCAGGAGAAAGAGAAAAGAGAAGAGCCAAGAGTTACGCGCCAGAAAAAGAAATAATGAACTGAACTGAGCCGATTTGCTAATATGGTATTATGGTTTTCAACTTATTAATCTCTTCTTTGTGTATTTTTCTTTTTTTCTCGCTAACTAATAAGGGGAGAAGAGGGAAGGGGGGAATCTTTTGATATGGTATTAAATGGGGAGAGACGGGGGAGCTTTCTAGTGGAACGCAAATCCAGGGGTGCCTCTCGATAACGAAAGGTTTTTTCGTTGCCTCCCCTTGGGGGGGGGGTGCTAGGGAAGAGGCACTAGGGTGGGGATTCATGGTAACTAAAAAGCATTTTTCCGGTAGGCTCTGTTTTGCAGGAGGGGGAAATGTATTTAAAATTATGTAAATGGGTGAGACAGTGTTATTATCGTTGAATGTAAATGGTCTTTCATCACAGAAAAAACATTATAGAATCATGAAGCTGGCTAGGGATAGTAAAGCTGATATTTTATTTTTATCAGAAACTCATAAAGGAAGGGAAAAAACAGATAAATTAGTTACAAATGGCGAGTGGCAACAAGTTTACGAGTCGAGAGGGACGGCAAAATCCAGAGGAGTCGCCATCTTGATCAACCGAAGATTGTTATTTCAATGAATTAATATTAAAAGAGACAAAGACGGTAGAATGCTATTTATTAAGGGGAAAATAAATAATAAGCTAGTAACCTTAGCAGTAATTTATGCCCCCAATGTAAATGCAAAACAATTTATAATGAATGTAAAACGTAAACTAGATAATTTTGCGGAAGGTACAGTGATTTTAGCAGGCGATTTCAACTTGGAACTAACGGCAGGAAGGGGGGGAAAGAAAAAATTACATTTAAATAAAATTAATATGACGGATTTACATGAAAATATAGTAAATAGGGACACATTTTACTCAGCAAGACATAATAAATTTAGTTGCATTGATTATATGTTAATTAATAAAACAGCCGAGGCACGGCTCAAGAAAGTGGAAGTGAAAAGCATTTGGTTATCAGACCATGCTCCATTATTAGCAGTGATTGAGTTAGAGGCTGGCAGGCAACAAAGGATTTGGAGATACAACCCTGTGGTTTCAGCTAATGGGGAAAATAGAATTAAATTACAAAAGGAACTGAATGGATTTTTTTGTATTAACGCAACAGGTGAAATTAAGCAAACAATAGTTTGGGATACACATAAGGCTGTTATGAGGGGTAATTGTATTAGTACTGAAGCGTTTATTAGGAAATCCTGGGAAGTTGAAAGAAAAAATCTATTAAGAGAAATAGATTTAATCCAAGAAACTTTAAAAATTACAAGAAATAGAACTTGGAATACACTATTATTATTATTTAAGAAAAAGAAATTACAATCACTTGATGAAGAACGATGGAATAAAATGAAGATGATTATAAAACAAAGAATCAGGGGATGGGGAAACAAATCAATGAAACAAATGGTACACTATTTGAAAAAAAGAAAAGAGAAATCCCATATCCCTGCTTTAAAGGATAAGGAAGGTGTAATTAAATGTTGTAATGTAGAAATGGAAAAAATAATGAGTGACTTTTATGGGAATTTATATAAAAAAGAACACATTACATTGCAAACCATAGAGGTTAAAGAGAAATTAACAGAAGAAGATAGACAAATGCTAAATGCAAAAATTACAAACGATGAGATATCTAGAGTCATTAAAGGGTTGAAACCTGCTAAAGCCCCAGGTCCAGATGGTTTTACTGCTGAATATTATAAGACTTATATGAATGAATTATTACCGCATATGGAAAAATTGTTTAATAATGTAATTAAGACTTCTGAAACTCCACAGACGTGGAAAATCACAAAAGCTAAACTACTGACAGACACACAATGGAGAAACAGCTGGACTTCACACAAAATGGCCCCTGCAACAAGCAGGAACCTCATAGAGTCACCATTCTGCTCTAATAGGTAGTAAAAATGCTTTAAAGGGGTGGGGGGAGTGTTGGAAAAATGAATGACCTGCTCAGTGATTGTCACAGCTGATTAACCTTTTTTTAAAAAAAAACTTTTTAAAAGCACTTTTACTACCAGTTCTGTGAACCGGAAGCATTAGTTACTACCAGTTCAGGCGAAGTGGCCCGAACCAGTACCATTACACCCCTGTCTTTAGTCCCATCTAATAATGTCTGACAATCTAATTACTTGTTTTCTTTTTGTCTCCTTTTTGGAACAATTTTAATAATCCCTTCTGTAAATCTAAAATAAAAAAGCTTCTCAAATAATTCTTCTGATCTATTCTTAATTCATCTCCTTTAGTTATTAAAATATCAGTCAGTTTCAAATGTAAATCTATTGTGGCATACTTATCCATTTCACTTTTGTAGTCTGTCATTTTAAATCCATTTTCTAATCCACAACATCTTTTCAATATTACTCTTATAGCATGGGATTTCTTTAGAAAAACAAATCCAAATCCACATTCAAATCACTCTCAGTTACCGTGTTATCCAGTAAAATCAGTTCTTCTTTTATATCCTGCGCTATATCCACTTTTATAGTATCAGACTATCTCACAAATAATTTCTGAGTACACTGTTTCCAAACAGCCTTAATTTCTTCTAGAACCATAATATTGCTCTATTGTATTTCACCTTCAATTGCATTTTTTAATTATCTCTAGTTCCCTGTAGTCAATCTTTAAAGACTCCTATTATATTTTTATTTTTTAATAAAAGTTTCCCATGGGAGGATTTCTAACAGTTCATTTCAAAATCTCCACAACCTTTTTTCTAAAATATTAAACATCCCACAGGAAATATTCCTTCAAGTTTGTCTAGCTGCTTAATTTTCCAAAATCCACATTCTAGTCCCCCTTTGTTGTTTTCTAAAAATTAAAATTCTTACACAGTTTCTCTAATAGGATGATGGATTGTTATGGTAATGATAAGGGAGCACTTAGCGTGGGCTATTTTTTGATAGATTTATATTTCTAACTGCCATCATTTGCTCTGCAGATAAGGATATCCAGGAAGGAGAAATGTTGTGTTGTTGTTTTTCTTCTTCCCTTTTAAATTTTTTTTTAAAAAATATGTTGGTTGCATATGTCTTTCCCAGTTCTTCCTTTTTTATTATGACAAAGATTTCCTCTACATATCAGATCCTACAGGATTCAGCCTACTCCAATATATTAAGATTATAATACAGTGGTACCTCGAGATACGAGTTTAATTCGTTCCGGACCTGGGCTCTTAAGTCGAGCAGCTCTTATCTCGAACGACTTTTCCCCATAGGAATTAATGTAAATAATTTTAATTGGTTCCAGCCCTCAAAAAACTCACAAAGTTAGTCTAAATTATGCAGAAAGACATGTTTTTAATGAAGAAATGTACATGTACATATAAATGAATAATGAAGTTTCTTTCACTTAACTTGTAAACTTTCTTAAACTTTTAAATTTACATACTGTATGTTCAACTTCTCTGCCACCCAATCCTGTAGGACAGAGGTCCCCAACCCTTTTTGCACCAGGGACCGGCTTTAAGCGATCAAGAGAGGAATGGGTGAATGAATGGACGGAGGGTGGGAAGGAAGGAAGGAAAGAGGGAAGGGACAGGAACAGAGGCTTCCCCCCGAGCCCCCCAGGCCGGCTGTCACGTTTTAAAACACGCGCGCTGCTTCGCAGCTGTCTGCTGAATCCGAACGCGGAAGTTAGCGTTCCGGATTCAGCAGAGAGCTGCGAAGCGGCGCGCGTGTTTTAAAAGGTTGCAGCCGGCCTGGGGGGCTTGCCAGCACCCCCCCGAGCCCCCCAGGCCGGCTGCAACCTTTTAAAACACGCGGGATACGAGCGCCAAGGAGCTGTCTCCTGAAGCCGAAAGCGGAAGTTAGTGTTCGGCTTCAGGAGACAGCTCCTTGGCGCTCGTATCCCGAATGTGAGCTCGGGAGGCGAACAAAAATGTCGCTCCCCTCCCAGCTCTTATCCCCGAGTAGCTCGTAAGTAGAGCTGCTCGTATGTCGAGGTTCCACTGTACTCAGAAACATGGATATCAACCTCTGCCTTATTGCCTATTTTCAGCTCTCTGGTAGGAGCCTCCCGAAAATTCAAGGGTACAAAATTCAGACACACACACGTTTGAAAATTCAAAACAATTTTCTTTATCACAAAATTCAAAATAAACTAAACACTCTTTTTGTATTGCAAAGAGCACTGGTCCCAAAACAACCAGGTAGTCTGTACAATTTCCCTTAAGCAGTCATTAGGTACTTATGAAGAAACTTCACACCCCTTCTTCCTCCAACAAAATGAGACACACACACACACGTTGCTCTGCTTTGGTTTCAAAAGTGTGAAAAACCAACAAACTAAGTCCAGAAAACAGCAACACAGGATTCCTGAAGAACTGCGATCAGATACTCTTTCACAATGGCCAAACCCTCATGCTGCTAGCAGCAGTCCTAATTACTGGAGCCCCACCCAACCACAGGTGGCCTCATTTTCTCTTGTAATAATCCTTCAGTTGTTGTCTCCTATGCATCACTCTACACGTGAAAGAAACAAAGAAGAAAAAAGAAAGAAAGAAGAAAAAAGAAAGAAAGAAGAAAAAAGAAAGAAAATGAAAAGAGAAAGAAGGAAGGAAAAGAAGGAAGGAAGAGAACAAAGAAAGAAGAAAAATAGAGAGAAAGAGAAAGAAAGAGAGGAAGGGAGGGAGGAAGGAAGGAAGGAAGGAAGGAAGGAAGGAAGGAAGAATACATGCACTGGGTTAGTAATTGATGCAT
The DNA here is from genome assembly GCF_031021105.1 of Erythrolamprus reginae. Classification (NCBI taxonomy): domain Eukaryota; kingdom Metazoa; phylum Chordata; class Lepidosauria; order Squamata; family Dipsadidae; genus Erythrolamprus; species Erythrolamprus reginae. The sequence goes on along the minus strand of NC_091950.1, from coordinate 308,986,492 downwards.
CCTCTTGTGTTTCTTTGGTTTGGCATTTTTCCCAAGCTTTGGGCCATGTAGTTTTGTGCCATATTTATCAATACACCAAACAGAACCAAAAGCAGTGATGATCACTTGACTCTTTTACATTCAAGTGAAATTTGTATTGATTTTCATCCAGTATGATTAGTATGCAGTCTTTCAACAGAGATAAATCAAAAGCTCAACAGAAGTAAAAGGTTTCCTCTGGGTGTAAATGAAGCAATTAAAGTTTGCCTTGACACAACAAAGGAGTTCACTGACAGTGACATTATTTTGGAAGTCAATATATTTACCAGGAGTGAAGATGAGTGCTCTGTAAATCCCTTTCTTAATTATCTACCTACTTCTGACACTATATATTTTCTAGTGGGTGTCTGGATCTCAGAGAGCTTTAATTAGTTAATATTGAAGTTTGTAATTATTCCCCAAAAACAAACCCGAAAAACAATTGTTTTTGCATCTGCAGTTCAGCATCTACGTGCAATCTTCTACAGGTAAAATATAATTATGTCTAATGGTTAATCTTATTCCATGCCGCTGAAGAAAATCTTTAGAACAGCATTAATCCTGAATTTATTCTCTTCCATGCAGTACCTACCATGTTTTCCCAAAAATAAGACCCTGTCTTATTTTTTTTAATCCTGAAATAAGCGCTTGGCCTTACTGCCATGCACTCAAAAGCCCGATTGGGCTTATTATCAGGGGATGTCTTATTTGGGGGGGAAACAGGGTAGTAACAGTACAAGGCTAGATTAGCATCATACTCACCCTCTGTGCAGTGGTGGGATTCAAATAATTTAATAACCGGTTCACCCAGAATCATGTTGGCTGTTGTGAGAGGCATAGCCCATCCCTATCTTCCAGCTCCGCCCACATCTGAGATGAGCCTCCTGCGACAGCCAACCTGACCTTCAGTGAACCAGTTCTTAAATTCACACACACACACATGCACACTATCAAAATGGATCCTGACCGCTCTGCTACAATGAAGAAACAGGAAATGGAGCAGCTGGCATAAGGGGAGGTGGAGGAGCAGGACAGAGGTGGGTTCCTACCAGTTCTAACCGGTTCTTTAGAATCTGTAGTAAACTGGTAGTTATGTAACAGAGCCGATTTTGTTGATGCTGGTCCGTGGGCACCGCCATCTTTTATTTTGCTTCTGTGCATGTGTAGAAGCTAATTTTTGCTTCAGCACATGCAAGGAAGCTATTTTTAAAATTATTTTTCAGGATAATCAAAATGTGCACTTCCACCGAAATGCAAACTGGTGGGGAAGGTAAGAAGAACCCACCCCTGTTCTGCATAATCACACAAATGAAGTTTCAGAAAAAGATGAGGCTATCAAGCTATTTTCAACAAAAGTAAATAAACTGGCCATAGGTTTTCTGGCTTGGAATGAACGTGCGTTAAGGAAGATTGTTCTTTTGTCTTGTACTTTGATCTCCATCCCCACACATAAAACGTTGGCATCATTTCATCATTTTCCTTTTTTAACCTTATTGGGGAAAAATGAGTTAATTGGTGAAAGAAAGAGTTTAGCTTCAGAGTCTTTGGAACACCATACTCTACACTTCAAAGATTCAGCAGAGCCCTATTTTCTCCTCTCTGTCTCCTTCTCCCTCTCTCCCTCCCTCCTCCCTTTTAATCTTAAAGGAGATTGGATTATCAAATGCCGTGATGCTATTTTTACTTTGAAGCACATGCTCAACATCTATTAGCCAAAGCAAGAGTTAAATCTGCACACTGAACAGAGGACAGATTCTCAAGAGTTATTTTGAGAACCTATGTGGGAATAACGTGGTGCCTGTGCCTTATGGCAGCTGTCCCCATGGAGCTGAATCTAAAGTCTAAACAGGCCCTGTAGAAACTTGTTGAAATCACACACTGTAGGTGAAATTGAATACAGTGGAACCCCGACATAAGAGCTGCTCTACTTAAGAGCAACTCGAGATAAGAGCTGGGAGGGGAGAGATATTTTTGTTCTACTTACAAGCCCAAATTCGAGATACAAGCGCCAAGGAGCTGTCTCCTGAAGCCAAACGCTAACTTCCGCGTTCGGCTTCAGGAGACAGCTGCGAAGCGGCGCGCGTGTTTTAAAAGGTTGCAGCCGGCCTGGGGGGCTCGGGGGGGTGCTTGCAGATTTCTTTCTTGCTCTTTTTCTTTCTCTCTTTTACCTTCCCTTCCTCTATTTCTTCTTTTCTTTCTCCTTCCCACCTTCTTCCCTCCCTCCCTCCCTTCACTCATTCCTCTCTTACTCTCCCCTTTCATAAGTTTCCTTGCTTCCTTCCTCTGTTCCTGTCCCTTCCCCCTTTCTTTCTTTCTTTCTTTCTTTCTTTCTTGCTCTTTTTCTTTCTCTCTTTTACCTTCCCTTCCTCTATTTCTTCTTTTCTTTCTCCTTCCCACCTTCTTCCCTCCCTCCCTCCCTTCACTCATTCCTCTCTTACTCTCCCCTTTCATAAGTTTCCTTGCTTCCTTCCTCTGTTCCTGTCCCTTCCCTCTTTCCTTCCTTCCTTCCCACCCTCCGTCCATTCATTCACCCATTCCTCTCTTGATCGCTTAAAGCTGGTCCCTGGTGCAAAAAGGGTTGGGGACCTCTGTCCTAAAGGATTGGGTGGCAGAGAAGTTGAACATATGTAAATTTAAAAGTTTAAGAAAGTTTACAAGTTAAGTGAAATAAACTTCATTATTCATTTATATGTACATGTACATTTCTTCATTAAAAACATGTCTTTCTGCATAATTTAGACTAACTTTGTGAGTTTTTTGAGGGCTGGAACCAATTAAAATTATTTACATTAATTCCTATGGGGAAAAGTCGTTCGAGATAAGAGCTGCTCGACTTAAGAGCCCAGGTCCGGAACGAATTAAACTCGTATCTCGAGGTACCACTGTATAACTGAATGCCAATCACTAACAAAGCAGTCACCACCATGCTGAAAGAGTGCTGCCATTTAAGTATGGTAATTGTTTCATTAATTTTACATGAAAAAAGTATGACAGAGTGAGGCCCACTAAGGGGATAACAAGAAGTTCGTATCCAAGACATTTGCTGAAATAATGAGGACATTACTGAATTGATCATCAAAGCATAAAGGCAACAAAATAATTCATAGCATTGCTCAATCCTTTGCACAGTAAGAAGATGGACTGAAAAATAAAGGGTTGAAGGCATTCACTTAACCACAAGGATAGTATGATACAGTGCTTAAGTGGTGTCAGTAAGAACAGGAAGTTCTTTCTCAACCATGGAACTCCTTGACTGATCTTGGGCCCCAACCCAACTGACAGAATTGTTCTTATGTCTATGGAGATTCTCAGTAATCCAAGTCATAGTTGTCCCAAAGGTGTTTTTTTTTTGTCAAAAGGCAACTAGGATTTCTTTGTTTCTTGAAGACATTTTGCTTCTCATCCAACTCATCCTAAACAACTTTGATGAGAAGCAAAGCATTTTCAAGAACAAAGAAAGTCCAGTTGCCTTTTGAAAAAGCATCTTTGGGAATTGTACTTATGGGTAAAAAGAAGGGAACATCTACATCAGGGGTGAAATTCAGCAGGTTCTAACAAGTTCTGGAGAACTGGTAACAGAAATTTTGAGTAGTTCGGAGAACTGGCAAATACCTGGCTGGCCTCAGAATGGGGTGGGAATGGAGATTTTGCACTATCCTTCTCCCGGAGTGGGGTGGGAAAGGAAATTTTGCAGTATCCTTCCCCTGCGAGGCCCACCAAGCCATGTCCACCAAGCTACACTATGCCCACCAAGCCACGCCCATAGAACCGGTACAGAAAAAAAATTGGATTTCACCACTGATCTACATATGCCACTTTGAGTTCTTAAAGGAAAATATGTTATATACATTTAACAAATAAATTAACGAATGTGTGCATTTGATCATGCATTCTTCATTTATTTTCCTATTGTCCAGTGTTATTGCTATGTTGCACAGAGCATTTTGTGTTTATTTTCAAACTGTAACACTCTTGCAGACTAGTGAATACAATCAAAGAAATCTTGTAGAAATTTTCTGAATTTCAGTTGTTCTGACTGTAATCATCTACAGGAGCTGCAAAACATCAGCAAAATTGATCTGATAATTTAATTCTTATTATATAGTTACCAGTATTTCAGCTATTATTTTTCTGCGAGCCATAGAACTATTCCTATGGTTTTAAGTAATGCGTGAAGAAACCTGATGGACAAATTGGTTAGAAATCACATGTTAAAATCCTTGTGTAAATCTCTTCTTGCAGAAAGAATTGTTTCTAGCTACTATATATACACCAATGAACCAGATGGAGTGGAATAATCTCATTTTGAAGAATTGTTGTACAAGAGGCGCCCTTCCTAGGCTAAGCTTTATAGGAAGATATGAAAAAAATTGATTGGCATAGGATTTTATAGGGCTACAGAATGTTATGCCCATGTTACACCAACACTCCGCAGTCTGCAGTGGTTGCCGATCAGTTTCCAGTCACAATTCAAAGTGTTGGTTATGACCTATAAAGCCCTTCCTGGCATCGGACCAGAATATCTCCGGGACTGCCTTCTGCCGCACGAATCCCAGTGACCTGTTAGGTCACTCAGAGTTGGCCTTCTCCGGGTCCCATTGACTAAACAATGTTGTCTGGCGGGACCCAGGGAAAGAGCCTTCTCTGTGGCAGCCCCGATCCTCTGGAACCAGCTCCCCCCAGAGATCAGAATTGCCCCCACCCTCCTCGCCTTTTGTAAGCTCCTTAAAACCCATCTCTGTCATCAGGCGTGGGGGAATTGAGATATTCCTTTCCCCGCAGGCCTATACAATTTATGCATGGTTTGCTTGTGTGTATGTTTGGCTTTTAATAAGGTTTTTTAGTTATTTTAAATATTAGATTTCTCATATGCTGTTTTATTATTGTTGTTAGCCGCCCTGAGTCTACGGAGAGGGGCGGCATACAAATCTAATAAATAAATAAATAAATAAAATAAAATAAATACCGAATACTCATCATTATTTATCAATGCACATCATTATACAACAGTTGCACTATCTGCAAAACTTCTATAAGTCTATTATGTACTGTAGAGCATTAAGTCTTCTTTCTTAGATTTTAGTCTCCCTCAATTTATCTTTACTCTTTTTTTCTTTATAATCTTTACTCTTTATCTAATTTCCATACTTTTAGGAATTTTCTCCCTCAGCCAAAGACAAACTGTTGAAGCCCCTTTCTCTTATGTCATTCCCTTGAGGTATGCACACTTTGCAATGTTTTTGATTTCGCTAAAACAATACCATAGCAAGGGCCACAAATACTTGTGGCTTCATTTGTATAGATGTGCTTGGTTCCCTTGACTCACACACCACTTTTGTTTTCTCTAGTCTTGTTCCTTTTTAGTAATTCATAGCCATTCATAGCAAATCACCAGTGAGCCATTCTGTCAAAGAAGAGACAAAAAAATAAATTTATTAAATACCTTGTTTCCCCAAAAATAATACTTAGCCTGTCATGACTTTTCAGGATGGTCGTAATATAAGCCCTACCTCCAAAATAAGCCCCAGTTATCATCAGCCAGACAGACACAATTTTATTATCTTATTTTCCCCAAAATAAGACCTAACCAGAAAATAAGCCATAATGCATCGTTTGGAGCAAGAATTAATATAAGACCTGGTCTTATTTTCAGAGAAACACAGTAGCAAGAGCTGCATGGAATTCAGTCAGGAGGCAGATGGGCAATTTTCTGCAGCTTTTTAATAAAATGTATTATTTTGAAAAAGTGCTGCCAGACTGGGAATGCAAGGATTTATAGTTTCAAGAAGGCTCCACACCCATTTGCACTATTCAGGTGACCCTGACAACATAGATGTTGGCCTTCTCCGGGTCCCGTCGACTAAACAATGTCGTTTGGTGGGACCCAAGAGAAGAGCCTTCTCTGTGGCGGCCCCGACCCTCTGGAACCAGCTCCCCCCGGAGATCAGAACTGCCCCCACCCTCCTTGCCTTTCGTAAAGTTCTTAAGACCCATCTCTGCCGTCAGGCATGGGGGAACTGAGACATCTCCCCTGGGCATGGTATGTTTGCGTGTATGCTTGCTTTTTAATAATGGGTTTTTTAGTGCTTTTTAAATTATTAGATTTGTTCTTACATTGTCTTTGTTATTGTTGTGAGCCGCCCCGAGTCTACGGAGAGGGGCGGTATACAAATCTAATAAATAATAATAATAATAATAATAATAATAATAATAATAATAATAGATAAACTCCAGGTGATGTCAACAACTCTCTAAAAGAATGCAAATGACCAGCTATCTGCAAGGAGCATAAATCCTTCCATTCATCACCATCCCATCAAAGCTGAAGAAGTTTCTTGATATGAGAAGTGAAATGTTTTCAAAGAAAAAACCAGGAAGTCCAATTGCCTCTTGAAAAAGGAACCTTTGGGATAACAATGACCTGGATAACTGAGAATCTCCATTGACTTTGGAGGGGCATCATTCCCTCATGCTGAAACTTCTAGATGGCATTTATCTAGCTACACATTTATCAATATCAGGCGTGAGATCCAGCAGGCTCTGACAGGTTCTGGAGAACCGGTAGTGGAAATTTCGGAGAAGTGGTAGCAGAAATTTTGAGTCGTTCGGAAAACCGGCAAATACCACTTCTGGCTGGCCCCAGAACGTGGTGGGAAAGGAGGTTTTGAATTATCCTTCCCCCAGGAGTGGGGAGGGAATGGGGATTTTGCAGTATCCTTTCCCTGCTGCGCCACCAAGCCACGCCCACTAATCCACACCACACCCATCAAGCCACACCCACAGAACCATTAGTAAAAAAAATTGGATTTCATCACTGCTCAATATGAGCAAAATAGAGCACTAAACCTACGCTTCTGTGGAAAGAAAGCATTATGACATTTTTTTCAACTACGTCTGGTGAAGTTTCATTCTGAAGCGACCTTTTGCTCAGATAGCTGTATTACCAATGAAATCATCTGGTGTCATATATTTGTTAGTCTTAAAGTACCGTATACTAGGGCTGTTAATGCACAGACTCATTTGTCTTGAATCTGAATGAAGCACTATAAAAAAATAACTCTTATTTTTTTCTGCAACTTTTAGGAAAACTTTCATAATAAAAGCATGGGGAAGCTAGCACTTGTAATCCAATAATTAAGAGCAGGAAAGGTTCAGGAAGGCTACTGTACCAGAGACACAGCTGTAGCCCTCTTTTTAAAATGTAGCAATGTTTGCAGGCATCTATTATGTATCATCCAATAATATATGCTTTAAAGCCTTAAATCAAGGACAAGGAATCAATATGTAACACAATCAAATATACCTGAACTCAAGAACGCTGGAATATTTTTTTAATGCTCCTGGCTTTATTCCTTTGTTATGAATCATTCAACATTAACTGTTTTAATTAGGGATGTACAAGCAATTAATTATATGGAGGGGGGAAGGGTGCAGTGTCTTTCAAGAAATATATTTAAGTATATGTTGCAATCTTTCTATGCAGCCTGATATTTTTCTTTTCAAAGGCTGACATTCTTGAGTCTATACAATCAATGAAACTCCTATCTCAGAAGGCTGATCCAATTATAATGAGTGTTTGGATTGTCAAGGAAGTTTGTTATAAATTAACAGGATGCAGTGTTGGATCTATGATGAATAAGATTTATTATTTGTGACTCCAGAGTACAAAAACACCTGAACCTTAATTGTCAATTTACTTTCAGCCACCGGTTTTGTGAGTTTCATTCTTAATCAATTTTAATTTTACATTTCATTCTTTAGCTTCTCTTCTTTCTTCCTTAAGGAAAGAACTTACTGTCACCAGCAACTTTTCAAATGAAACAGGTGACCTTAAATGGAAGATACATCTGAATTAACATCAATTGTTAAAGCCCCAAAAGTTAAATATTTGATCTCAAGCCTGCAATTAAGTCAAACATCTTATGCCTTTCCTTTTTATTGGTTTCTCCCCTATCCCTTGGATTCACTGTCACTGATTTCTAAAAATAGGTAACCCCTTATTCTTTTTTCACACCATGAGATATCCAATTAATCTAAATAAGTTCATGTGTGCAGAAGGATTTTCTGATCTTGGTTCCCCTAACCTATAGATATTTGGTACAGCTTGTGAATAAATTGTTTGTAGGTGCATATCAGAAACTCCTGAACTGATCATGGCATTTATTTATTTATTTATTTATTATTTATTTATTAATAGAGTTGAAAGGGACCGTTAGGTCATCGAGTCCAACCCCCTGCCTGAGCATGAAACCCTACAGCACCCCAGCCAAATGGAAGTCCAATCTCCTCTTGAAGGTGTCCAGAGTTGGGGAGTTCACCACCTCCCCTGGCAGGCAGTTCCATTGGTTGATCGCTCTGACCGTCAGGAAGTTCTTCCTTATTTCCAGGTTGAATCTCTCCTTGGTCAGCTTCCAACCATTGTTCCTCGTCCGGCCCTCTGGTGCCCTGGGGAATAAAGAGACCTCCTCCTCACCGTGGCAACCCCTCAAGTATCTGTAAACTGCTATCATGTCCCCTCTAGACCTTCTTTTTTCTAGGCTGTCCATGCCCAGTTCTCTCAATCTCTCTTTGTAAGTCTTGGTTTCAAGTCCCCTAATCATTTTGGTTGCTCTTTTTTGCACCTTCTCCAGAGTTTCGATGTCTTTTTTGTAGTGAGGTGACCAGAATTGGATGCAGTACTCCAGGTGGGGTCTGACCAGGGCATAGTAGAGTGGTATTAGTACTTCCCTGGTCTTGGAGCGTATTCCTCTGTTGATGCAGCTTAGGATTGAGTTGGCTTTTTTGGCTGCTGCTGCACATTGCTGACTCATGTTTAGTTGATTGTCCACCAAGACTCCAAGATCTCTTTCGCAGTCACTACTGCTGAGTGGGGTATCTCCCAGGCTGTATGTATGTCTAGGGTTCTTTTTGCCGAGGTGGAGGACTCTGCATTTGTCGGTGTTGAACCTCATTTTGTTGGTATGGGCCCACTGTGATAGTCTGTCTAGGTCTTCTTGTACTCTCAGCCTGTCCTCAAGGGTGTTGGCTACCCCCGCCAGCTTGGTGTCATCTGCAAATTTTATTAGTTCCCCTTTTATTCCCTCGTCCAGATCGTTGATGAAGATGTTAAAGAGTACAGGACCCAGGACAGAGCCCTGTGGTACTCCACTGTCTACTTTTTTCCATGTGGATTTGGTGCCGTTGAGGACAACTCGTTGGGTGCGGTTGGTCAGCCAACTGTTTATTCATCTACATGTGTAGTAATCTACTCCATTTTTTTCTAGTTTGTGGATTAGGAGATTGTGGTCGACTTTATCGAAAGCCTTACTGAAGTCCAAGTATATGAGGTCCACTGAGTTGCGTTGGTCAACTGACTTGGTTATGGTGTTGAAAAATGATATGAGATTGGTTTGGCATGATTTGTTTGGTATCTTGGCTTCTGCATATAGATAGCACTGCGAAAGGAATTTCCAAGTGTTTTTCAAGGCAAATGGAAGCTGATATCATTGAGTAGATCCAATTAAATTTAGACTGGCCTATTAACGATTTTGAAAAAAGGCTCCAGAGTTCTTTTACAAGTATTATTGAATATTGTATTGAATACAAATTCAACAATCTTTATTATTAGATTCTCAACACAGGTAGATAATAGGAGCTATTTTTAGAATATCCGGTAAATATGTAGTCAGAAAAAGAACAAGCAAACTTCCAATTTTTGTATCTATTAATCTTTAGTGTGAGAAAAATAAATGATTTATTTCTTTGTCTATTTATTTGCAAGATTTAGATAATAATAGAGTCACAAGACTCACCTATGTCGCCAAGCCTGGGACAATTAGATGACCAATAAATGTGATGCATGGTGTGATTGAATTGGTTGATTGATTAATATATTGGGTTTTTAGTTGTAGTTTTTTAATGTATTAGATTTGTTTTATATGCTTTGTTTTTACACTGTATCCTGTGAGTCACCCTGAGTTTTCAGAGAAGGGCAGCATATAAATCTAATAAATAAATAAATAAAAATAAATAAATATTGTTTATGAGTTTGCTTTATCTCACTTCCCCCACCACCATACACACTTCTATCCCTATGAATCAGATAGGACTCCTATTATCTTGTACAATGACTTAAGCCTTAAGTCTTAAGGAAAAGTTCAATACTCTTTGCTTACAGTTCTTGACTATTTTCTCAATATCATCTTGTGCCAAGTCTCTTCTGGGGAAATATATGTGGGGCAGATAATCACTTACAAGGTTTCTATGAGAAATTCTAGGCATTTGGATGACAAAACCATTTGGATTCAATTCATGTTGGTTTGTAGCGTTAATGGAAGTCCTGTACTGCTGCTACCAGTGTACTGCGCTTGCAGCTTCACTTTTACATGCGCACACAAGCATCTCAGTGTGGTTTTGCTTCTGCACATGCACAGAAGGAAAAAATCACCAAAATCTGTCGCATGTGTGTCCTCTCAGTAGATTTTGCTTCCTGAACATGCACAGAAGCAAAAACATGCTGGGATGTGGGCACATGCTCGCAGGAGAACAGAAGTTGCGCTCACAGTGCAAATTTACTAGTGTACTGTTCAGCTGGGCTGTATGGTATGAGCCTCCCAAAAATTCAAGGGTAAAAAATTCAGACACACACACACACGAAAATTCAAAAACAATGTTTTTTATCACAAAATTCAAAAGAAACAAAGCACCCTTTTTGTATGGCAAAGAGCAAACAACCAAAACAACCCAAAACAACCTTATAGGCTGTAAAAGCCCCTTAAACAGTCCTTAAGTACTTAGCTAGCAGCTGTGAAGAAACATCACAGCCCTCCTTCTTCCACGAGTTGAAACATACACGCTTTGCTCTGCCTTGGTTTCAATGTCTTGAAAAATCAACAGAGTCCTGAAACAGCAAGTCACATCCCAAACCAGTACGATCAGATAATTTCCACACTGCAAGGCCAGCATGCTGTCAATTTAACAGCAGCCCTAATTACTTTAACCCCACCCAACCACAGGTGGACACAATTATCTCCTATAATACTTTTTAAGCTGTTCACTCCTATGCATAGCTCTACGCATGCGTGGGTCTATCATTATTTCCTTATCCGAATCTAAGGAAGATAAGGGTGATTGACTTCTTCCTGGGCTGTCTTCCAAGCCCTCCCCCTCCATCTCACCATCACTTCCTTCTGCAGAGGACAATTCACCATCTGACTCTGTCGTCAGCAAAACAGGCCTATAACATGTTGATGTTCCCCACGCATCTACCTCCTCAGTCCTTGGGACAGGAGCTGGGCCAGAGCTAACCACAACAGTGTATGGTCCTCAACTATACCGGTAGCAACCCGTTACTGGTCCTGTGGAGTTCACCTATGAGATCTGACATGAAGCACAAGCTCTAGATTCCATCTATTATATAATCTTGTGGGACCCTGTAAGTGTGCATTTTATTTTGCACACTGTCTGCCCTTTGGGGCATACCATACAAGAGTACAGAAGCCTCAACCCAATTAGCCTTTTGGAAAACTGTTAAAACCGGACTACTGTACATCTTGAGTCCTGTTAAAACCTGATTCCCTAGAAGGGAAGGAGGATTCAGGCTACTATAAAATTAACTTTTATAATTGGTTAAAAGAAAGAAAGAAAAAAAGAAAGAAAGAAAGAGAGAGAGAGAGAGCAAGAGAGAGAGAGAAATAAAAGAAATTATACAGAAAGACAATTCAAAAGATTAGAATCCAAGTTTGTAGAAAAGTACGCAAGTATGTAAATATGCAAAGCAATACGTTAACAAAAACATGGTAAAAATGCACATATCTCCCATCGAAATTCTGAATGAGAAGGGGATGTAAATATCCCAAATGTATGTTTCATTTATGTTTTTTTCTTTTCTGCCATTTTTATTTTGTTTTTTTACTTTGCTAGTACCTATTATGTCAGTACAAATTTATTTAAAGTTTAATGTCGTTGTTGAGGTTCTGTGTTTTGTTTTTGTTTTTAAAATTCAATAAAATATATTTTTTAAAAACCTGATTACTGTACATCTCGAGTCCTGAAATAGTATCCTCTATATTTATTTTTGTCTTAGTTGCCATAAAACTGGTAGTTTCTTATCAATAGACTCTCAGCAGCTTTGTCAGCCCTTCTGTTTATGATGGGTCAAAAATTGAAGATGGCTGCTGTAACTGGGCAACGAGGATCTGCCTCTTTTTATGTGCATTGGAAAATGCACATAAAGATTAGCCATGGCTGACATTTTGGCTATTTTTATCCCCTCCCTTATGTCTCTGGACCTCATTGTTTCTCTAGTTTCTCCGAATACCATAGGCTTTCTGTGTCTCTCTCGTTTCCAATTTTCTATGTCACTGTCAGGGGCAGGTTCCTCTTACCTTCCTACTGGTGTGATCCATGTACATGGTGATCAGCGTTCTCTGTAAGCTGCGCGAGTGCACGCGTGCCCCAAAATACCCCCCATGCACCCTTTTCCATGGGCGCGTGCTCCCCATCCCCCTGCCAGCCCACTGGGGGGGGGGCAGGGAAGTGCCGGCAGTAGAAGGGAAGGGAGCCGCGGTTGCCCATGCCTCCCCAAGGTGCCTCTGGCCCCCTCGCGCTCCTGGCCTCTTGGCCCTGTCCCCCACCTGCCAGATCCTCCCCCTCTCCTCCTCCGCCTCCTCCTGCCTTGGGGCGCGACTTCTTCCGCGGCGGCTGCGGCTTCTCGTGCCGAAAGCGCTCCCAGCCAGGGGGCTGCGAGAGATGGCTTTCTCCGTGCACTTTAGGAATGCCTGCCCCGCCCCTCTCGCAGCCCCTTCGCTGGGAGTGCTTTCATCCCAGACTTCCAGCAAGGGGGCTGCAGTAGAGGCAGGGCAGGCATTCCCGAAGCACTTGGGGAAAGTGCTCTCGCAGCCCCCTCGCCATCGGTGCCTCCGTTCCGGAGCTCCGCCTCACAGCTGATCACCCTGCCACCGCCCCACAGCTACTGCCCAATGCCGCTGCTGAGAGAAAGAGAGAAAGGGGGGGAGAGAGATAGCAAGAGAGAGAAGAGAAAGAAAGCAATAGAGAGAGAGAAAGAAAACAAGAGAGAAAGAGAGAGAGAGATGAAAGGGGGGAGAGAGAGATAGCAAGAGAGAGAAGAGAAAGAAAGCAAGAGAGATAGAAAGAAAGAGTGAGGGAGAAAGAAAGCAATAGAGAGAGAGAAAGAAAATGAGAGAGAGAGAGAAAGAGAGAGAAATGACTCTTGATTTAAAGCATATGGTAAAAAGCACCCAAATAATAACAGAGGAAAAAAAACCAGCCGTTTGTGTGTATGTGTGTGTGTGTGTGTGTGAACTCTTGAACCATTTCCAATAGCTCACCTGTTATTGGAAATGGTTCAAGAGTTCACACACACACACACACACTCACAAGGGGGGAGGAGACAGGGATGGAAAAAGAGGAGAAGATAGTAATAAAATAGATTTTGGTTTTGTTTTATTATTAATTTCTTTTAATAAAAAAAGAAGGGAATTTTTTTCTTATTTATTTATTTATTCATTCATTCATTCATTCATTCATTCATTCATTTATTTATTTATTTATTTATTTATTTATTTATTTATTTATTTATTTATTTATTATTCTATGTTGCCCAGTCCCAAAGGGACTGTCGCTCAGATACTATACTTTTCCGCCCACACCGAAAAAAAATCAGAGGGAACATTGATTGTGATGTTTCATATGCACCCCTATCCACTCGTGTGATTTGCTACCGCGCATGTGCAGAGGGACAATTTTCCTTCTGTGCATGCTCAGAGAGCAAATACATTGCCAAAAATTGGGGGGGGGGGGGAGATGGCGTCGCGCAAGTACCGGCAAAGATAGCACCAGAGCTGTCGCTTGTAAATTTCACAATTGGCGGGCCACTACTGGAGTGGCGCGCCAGGGCGCACCAGAAGGAACCCATCTCTGGTCACTATAATGATAGTTCAAGAGGAACAAAGTTGATATTTTTACATTTAAAGGTTTCCTTTACTTTTTTCTAATAAAAAAAAATATTTCTAGGCAGTTTCCAGATCAGTGAGGTATATACAGAAATAAAAACCTCAGTAATGTAATAATACTTTTACTGTTAGGTGTACCTCAAATAAGATGAAAATAAGGAATGTGTTTGATAAACCTGAGCATGAGACTTCATAAAAATTTATTAGTTGTATTCTGTTCTTTATTCGTAAAAAAATAATGTAATCTCTCTCTTGCTCTCTTTTAAATCTGTTTCAATTTGCACTGTCTTTATATTAACATAGCTGGGCCTCCCTGAAGCAAAATTCTAGACCTGATTATAGATAAGAGTCAACTCTATTGCTTAATTGCTATATAGAAATGCACAGCTTCTTTTTAAAAAAAAGCTCTCTTCTCTTCTTTTTTATGTTTCTACCAATAATACTTTTCTGTATCCCTTCTGGGCATCTTTTTAATTTTACAATGAAAGCTAACTCTCGTTTGTCAAATGTCTTGAGGCATATAGCTATATCAGTTAACTTTATCTGAATGTTCATTTAAGCCCGTTTCAGTCACATTCATTTTATTATCAGATCTTTTTACATCAGTTCTTAATTCCCTAAAGGAAATATCTCTTTGATTTTATACAGGCAAGTCTCTCATACTGGCATCCCATTTGCTATAGTTTGTCCTGCCTTTGCTAGATTACATTTATTTAAGAACTTCACAAACACTCCTGTCATTTGTTAAGCCATATTTCTCTCAGGAACATATTCTTGTTCTGGGCAACTGGCTGTCAAGTCACCACTTTTGTACAACCACAGATTCTTTTTTTAAAAATCCAATTTTATAAATGGATGTATTATTCAATGTACATAGCCACACGTCCACCAGGCAACTCAATATTCTCAATAGAATACCCTGCGCAACTAGACTTACAATCCTAGCTTAGAACTACATCGCCTTAAGCACGACCTAAGCATAGCACATAAAATCATCTGTTACAATGTCCTTCCTGTCAATACCTACTTCATCTTCAACCACAACAACACACAAGCACACAACAGGAAGACATACCATGTAGTCACATCACATGTGGTCCTTACTTAATGATCGATTATGGACATTTAATGATGGCAATGAGGATGGGGGAGGATTGCTGTGGCTAAGTATTGGGATCATGTGATTTTGCACTTTATGATCATGTCGCTTAGTAATGGCAATTCCTCTCCTGGCTGTTGTTAAGCAAGAACTACCTGTATATACATTTCATTGTCCTTTAAAAACTAGATATAAAAGATCATCATTGTGGGCAATGTTCCCTCTAATTTTTTTTCGGTGTGGGCGGAAAAGTATAGTGTCTGAGTGGCAGTCCCTTCAAGACTGGGCGGTTTTATGTCATGTGTATATTAAACTTGTTAAAAATCAATTAAAAATATTTAAAAAAATAAATAAGTAAATAAATAAAATAAAATAAAATAAAAATATTTTAAATTCATGAATTTATTTTCTTTCTCTCTTTCTCTCTTCCTTACTCCCATTCTTTTTCTTTCTTTCCTTTCTTTCTCTCTTTTCCTTCCTCTCTCTTTTTTCTATGTTTCTCTCTCTTCCTTTCTTCCTCCCTCCCTCTTTCCCCCTCTCTTCTTTCTCTCTCCCACCCTCCCTCCTTCCCTCTCATTCTTTCACTCTCTTTCTCTTCCTCCTTTCCTTTCTATTTCTCTTTCTCTTTCTTTCTCTCTTCCTTCCTCTCTATTTTTTCTGCCCTGCAACACCACTCATGTGCACAAATACGTTTTGTGCACCGTGGGGCAGTCGGCTGCAAGCAGGAGCTCCAAGATGGTGGCACCGGTGGTGGCTGTATGTGTTGCAGGACACCGTACATTTCTGGCGCTGCGCTGTGCATGGGCACAGGGCTGGCACTGGCCCGCTGTCTGGGCCGGGACAGAGGTGCCAGCTCCATGCCCAGTGCAGCGCCAGCATGTACAGCGTCCTACAACACATCCAGCCACCACCGTCGGTGCCTTGCAGCCAACTGCCCCGCCGCTGCCCCACAACTACTGCTCAGTGCCGCTGCTGCTGGTGCCCTCCCGCTCGACCCACGCGTGGCAGCGCCACCTTTGCTGTTTGCCCTGCTGCCCCACGCTTACTAGAACTTCCCGGTGCGGCTGAAGCATGGGGCGGAGTAGGTGGCAGCGGCGACTGCTGCTCCAGGTCTGCCCCCAAGCTGAGCTTCCTTCGGCTTCCTTGGAGGCGGAAGGTGAGCTTTGCAGCTTTGCCTCCAAGGAAGCCGAAGGAAGCTCAGCTCGGGGGCAGGCCCGGAGCAGCAGCAACAGTCGCTGCCTACTCCGCCCTGCGCTTCGGCTGCACCAGGGCCAAGTAAGCCGAGGCTAGGCCCATCGCCCCCGGCTCTAAGGGGCAGCCCCCAGCATGGCCCAGTGCGGGGCCTGGGCAGCGTGCGAGCATCAGGAGGGCCTCGCTGTTGCCTGGCCTGGGAAGAGCTCCTCTCCCCTCCTCGCGATCCAGGACAGCGTGGCTTTGTGTGCCGTCAACAAGTTAGTGCATGGGGGGGGGGGGGTTCCTGATGGCTGCACGGGCGCACGCCCACACAGCTTAGAGGTAACAGTGATTGTGGGGTATCTTTTAAATAAAAGACTTCAACCTATCAGAAATGCAGAAGGGAATTGTGAAGAATGAGGTTACATGCATCTCAATACTACAAAGAAATTGCATATTTTTAAGGAAAATGCTTAACTGGTTCTGTAAGAAGGAAAGAATAAAAGATACATTATATATAAAACCCCCCAGCTGTGTAACCTTTTTGTTATGCCACAAAATCATGATTGCAGGATGGTAGTCTTTTTATTTTACCCCAGTGTATAGTCAATATCACTTTTTTAAAAAAAGACTGATGGTTTCTGCAATAAATTTTATTTCCAGCCTTGCATTTCCATGAATGTAAAATAAAATCAATACCATGCGAGAAACAAAAGATTTCATATAATGCTCTGATTACGAGAGGAGGAAAAAACTATTTTCTCTTTTGAATAGAGATGATTGTGAAAAAAAGATGCTAAATTGTAGAAGCAAAGTTATGTCAAACTAATTGTGAAGACATTTGTTTTCAGAAACTTGGAATGCTCTGTGACCGAGAACCTTTCCATCTTAAGAACATTGCAGCAGAATGTACTTGACTAACTATAAATTTGCATGCCAGTCACATTATAAAACTCTAAACCATGCCATAACCAGTAATTAAGGCTTCACTAAATTTATTTTCTGGACCCTGTTTTTGCAGGAAGCAATCCATCCAGGTGGTTCTCTCTTGCATAAGGTGACCAGATGTCCCACTTTTGGTGGGTCAGTCCCGCTTTTGGTGGGTCAGTCCCGATTTTTAATAATTTGTCCCGTGTCCTGTGGGATTTTTTAAAAGTCCCAATTTTCATTCCTCTGGACTGTCCAGAGCGAATAATGTATTTCCTTTCTCTGGGCTCTGGGAGAAGCTTCCTCCTCCTGGTGCTCAGAGAAAGGAAACACTTTATTTGCTCTGGATGGCTCAGAGCAAATAAAGTGTTTCCTTTCTCTTGGCACTGAGAGAAGCTTCCTCCTCCCTGCACCCAGAGAAAGAAAATGCTTTATTCGTTTTGGGCAGTGCAGAGCAAATAAAGTCCAGGCTACGGGTTGCTTTGCGCATGCCCAACAGAGAGAGAGAGATCGGAGGGTTGGAGAAGAGACCGAGCAAGCTCCTCGCCGTTGGGAGGGAAAGAGTGCTGCTTCCAGTATAAGAAACAGCCTGAAAGCAGAACAGGCAAGCTATTTTGCTCTCTTCCCTTGTCTTACTGTTTTTATGTTTTTCAAAAAATGGGAAATATAATAAATTAACAGAAGTGCCAGACTGGGAAGCAATACACAAAAACAAATGTTGAGGTAAAAGTCTGTAGAGATTTTTCAGTCGTCCGTCATCCCCCACCCTTCAATGGTGTCCCTGTTTACCAAAGTTATAATCTGGTCATCTTACTCTTGCACAGTCTTCTTCCTATAAAACCAAACTTAGTAAACTGATGCTCTTCCTGAACTGCCAGATTTTCCTACCTCATTCCAAGCCCTCACTTTCATTTCCTATCCTCCAAAGCATTAATTTAGCATTCTGGATGATGAAATGATTTTCTGATTCTTGCGGTTCTTCCCCATAACTTTGCTCCTTATAAAGGTTAACATAAATTCCAAAATCCGTGCACTCTCTCCCTACTCCAAGCAGGTTTAAGGTTTAAGGCCTTCTATTGAGTTTACAGCAAACAGATTGTGTAGGGCAGAAAACCACTAGATTTTATTTACTTTGAAAATTATCTTGGCAAAGAACTGGCATTCTTTCTCCTTTTCTACCACTACTACCACCACCAAGGTGTACTCAGCCTTCCATCCTTCCGAAGTGGGTAAAATGACTCAGATTGTTGGGGGCAATATGCTGATTCTGTAAACTGTTTAGAGAGGGCTGTAAATGCACTATGAAGCGGTATATAGTGGTACCTCATCTTACGAACGCCTCTTCTAACGAACTTTTCAAGATACGAACCCGGGGTTTAAGATTTTTTTGCCTCTTCCTCTGAACTATTTTCACCTTACGAACCCAAGCAGCTGCTGCTGGGATGAAGGGGTTTCTTTTTTTCCCCTTTTCTGAAGAAAGAAAAGGGAGGGGCTGCTTGGAGAAGGAAACATTTTGCAGAGAACAACGTGCTTGCAAAGGAACTGAAAGGGTGTCTTTTTAAGAAAGAAAAGGGAGGAGGGAGGGGCAGCTTGGGGGAGGAAAAATTTTGCAGAGAACAACGTGCTTGCAAAGGAACTGAAAGGGTGTCTTTTGAAGAAAGAAAAGGGAGGGGCGCCCCCCTTGCCTTTCTTCCTTCCCACTCACCCTTTAGCCTAGTCTTGCTTCTTCCACCTGCCCCCTTTAGCTGCTCCTCCCTGCCCTCTGTTCACCTCCCTTCTAAAGTTTGGAATTTTCCTGAAGGATTTGCACGCATTATTTGCTTTTACATTGATTCCTATGGGAAACATTGTTTCATCTTACGAACTTTTCACCTTACGAACCTCCTCCTGGAACCAATTAAGTTCGTATGATGAGGTACCACTGTATAAGTCTAAATGCTATTGCTAAATGCTATTGCTAACATCTTGGAAAATGAGCCAAGTGAGAGAGAGCTGGGAGTTTTGTGGATAATTTGGAGCCCATCAGATGGTAGCTTTTAGTGCAGGGCGGAGAAAAAACAAGGGAGACAGATTGGGAGGGTTACAATAATCCTTTGAAAGGTGTATTATAAAGAGCAGGGATGGCAAGGATATATTTTTGCAAGGTGAAGTTAAAATCAGATCAGCGGTGGGTTGCTCCCAGTTTAGCCCGGTTCAGCAAACCAGTAGCAGCAGTAGGAGGCTCCGCCCACTCAGCCGGGACGCTTCTGCGCATACGCACACAAAAGCAAACTGGTAGCAGCGGGATTTAGAAACCACTACTGAATCAGACCCTGGATTTGAAAGATTTTAAGCAAGTGTACGTAAAGCATGTTGATGAAGATTCTCAGTTCATCCAGGTAGAATTATCTCAAAGTTGAGTTATGAAAAATTGGACTTATTTTCTTGTTATTTTGAAACATTTCGTTGCTTTTCCAAGTAACTTCTTCAGTTTTAGCAACTGGTTAAGGGGAATCTGAATAAATTCATTAAATGAGTAGGCAGAAGATTATTGGAGTGTAACAATTGCTAAAATTCTTAAGGGCCGTGAACATGTGAAGTGGTTTTAATCATCCTGGGGACCGACAAAAGAACAGCATAAAAATATATCTAAAATAACTCCCATGACCAGCCTATTGTGGCTTAGATTCTTGGGCTCTTTTGCTGGGATCTGAAATCATCATTAAAACATTTGTATGCACATATTCCAGTCTCAGTAACTCCCCATGTCCAGTTTGTGACAGGCAGTATTGCTGGGAATACAAACAGCATTATATAAACTGGCCATTTGTCTTTGTGCCCAAGGAAGCGAGCCCAGTTTTGGGAGAAGTAATCTTACCATATATTACCGTCAAAGATGCTGAGTGTTATTAATGAGGTATGTAAAGTGAAAACAACAGCATTCTCAATTTTTCTTGTCATGTTACCCATTGAGGAATATATGTCTGTTTATAATTCTAATTCTAAAAAAGCACCAGTGATTTCCACATAACAAATTTAATGGGCCACCTGAAATTGATATATTGTTTAGCAAGGTGTGGAAAGGATTACAAAGGAGGAACTCTAGACACCAAAATGAATAAGTTTTTTTTTTTAAACCAGTTTGTTAATGCAGTATATATAGGCCTTTATAGTCTGGCTTGATTAGAGCTAGTGTCTCCCCCCCCCCACCAGGCATTTATGTAAGGGATTTCATGCACAGTTTATTCATTGCTGTATTATAGCACAATATCCTTTGAATCTGGATTTATGGCTATTGGTTGCAATGCTTTCACAAATTAAGCATACTTAACTCTGGGACTGTGCCCATTTGACAAAGTCTTGTGGAATCAAATGATACTAACCATGTGTTGTTTAGTTTTATTTTTTCAGCAGGGCTCTGGCTCAAATTAAGTTACCTTATTTAAATTGTGGATTTAATTTAAGTGGCGCTTGTAATAGATACGGTAAAAAGCTATCAGTCTAAATTGCTTTAGTGATGACTAAAGGCCAGATGCTTTATAAATATGTAGTAGTTGGCTACATGTGTGATTATATTTTAATTACTTCACAAGTGAAAGGGAGCAGGAATTCTTATCAGAAATGGGGTTTTTTGGTGCTTTGATCTCAAAGGGTTGATTGTAAAAGGATTTAGCTAATGCAATGGGGATGCATATGCTTCTTTTTGCTGTGTGAAGCGTTCCTAAGAAGAGTTAATTTATTACATCTTCCCACACATTTTACTATTTTCTTTTTACCAACTGGAGCAAACTAGAGATACAGGTTCTTGATATGTATTTATATTAAATCTGCTTTCTTTCATTTCATTTTAATTTCATTTCTCTACAGCCTTAGCTGAACCTCTAAGCATAATCTTTGATAAATCTTTAAGAACTAGCTCCTTACCCAACTTATGGTCACTAGTCAGAGCCATTCCTATCTTCAAAAAAGGAGATCCCAGCAATGTCAAAAATTACAGACCAATTTCATTATGTTGTGTCACCCGCAAAATTATGGAATCAATCATAAACCAATCCATTACCCTCCACCCAGAAACTAACAACCTATTCTCTAACAAACAATTTGGTTGCAGGAAACAATTATCCTGTAATTTGCAACTCCTACACTGCCAAAACATGGACTAAACAACTTGATCAGGGTAAAGCAATAAACCTTTGTAAAGCTTTTGATTCAGTGGCACATGACAAATTACTTCTGAAACTAAAATCTTATGGCATCTCTGGAGCACTACCTGATTGGATAACTGTGTTCGTGTCAAACAAACAACAAGTGGTTAAAATAGAGAGTTCTCTATCAAATTCTGCACCTCTCAATAGTGGTGACCCTCGAGGCAGCATTCTAAGACCTACACTTTTCATACTTTACATAAATGACCTTTGTGATCACATTATAAGCAACTGTGTTCTCTTCACCGACAATGTCAAACTATTTAACACCAATGCTGCTACCCTTCAAAAAGACTTTGACTATGTATCAGAATGGTGAAACAAGTGGCAACTTCAAATCTCAACCAACAAATGCTGTGTCTTACACATTGGCAAAAAAAGAATCTGAACACAAAATACAAGCTTAGAGGACCTGACCTTGTAGATGACCCTCATTCTGTCAAAGATCTTGGAGTAATCTAATGATCTAAGTTTGTAAAGAGTATATAAACAATGTATAAGCAATATACTTAAAAACTTATAGTCTACAAATGTATTCTAGAGGACATTGTACTTTTCACCTCTGGCACCCTTGGTCAGTAAGGAAGTTGCGAAAGATGGAGAAAAACATGTTTATTGCAAACCAGTCTGCTGACAAAGTTAGTTATGAGCCAAAGAGATCAGGGTGACCGAAAAACAAATATGATGGATGATTCTGAGGAAAAGTTGGGAATAACATTAAGAAATAGGAAGTTGGCTGAAAATGATATGTCCATATATGGAGAGGAAGGGGGTGTAAATTAGACATGAAATTACTATAAAAGATGGTTCTTGAAGTTAGGTACTTTACCTTTTTAAGTACACCTTTTGAGTGTCTTCAATTGGTCCTGATATGATACAGGGTTATCATATTGGTGTCTTTATGTTATGTGTTGATATATGTTATGTGTTGATATATGTTATGTTTAATAAATGTTTCTATGATATATATATCATGTGGTCTTTTAGCTTTTATTCTCATGGTCTGGGGAATTTTTTTAACAATTGGCGCCCAACGTGGGGCCCGAGAACTTTTTTCCTGGATGGAGGACGAGAGAAACCTGGCAGGGCCCTTACTGGAGTTTTTTCCAGTGGCTGGTTTTCTCTTGCTTCCATGTCCAGGAATTAGCTTCTTTTCGAACTGAGAGGCCAAGAGAATAAGAGGTTTCCCGGGGAAAAATTGCAGCTGCCGGCGAAAGCAAGCGTCCTTGGTGGGTAAAGGTGGCCAAGGGGTCTGATCCTGAGTTGGTGATATGTAGTAGCATGATTGAATACATGTGGGCACGCAGAGCATGTGAGAGAAATGTCTCTATATTTGTGCTGGGTTCTTGTGCACGAGAACTAATTTAAAACACATGTTGGGTGGTGACACTGTGGAGAAAGAGTTTTAAAGGGATCAGAGTGGATATTTACATAGTTGAATATCGGCTTGCTTATGTTTCACTTCAGGGTGAACGTTTATGTCATAATGAAACAGGGGTTTTATTATGGAACAAAAATATGGGTGTTGACTTTAAATTTAGGACATAGCGTATGCTAGGAATGGGTTTCGTCTACTTAAAACTGACAGCAGATGCTGTGGTAGAAGTATGTGTTTTGTTTTGTTTTTCTTCTTTCTTTTTCTTTCCCCCTCTCTGACAAAGGATGACGGCTGCTGGTAAGTTGTATCTTGAAGAGCAGAATGGTGTCTTTATGGGGGGATAGCAGCTGTGCTATGTAATATTTTGTCCTTTTGCTGGTATGATTTAAGAAGTGTAATACATATGGTTATAGTTAGATTGCTGGTAGAGCGAAAAGATTATTGCAAGAAGTGTAGGGAAGTCTAACTGATATTTTTGAATTCTTGAGAAATAGAGCTTTTGATAAATGTGATTAATAATCGAAGATAGAGGTTTTGGGTGAGCAGATGGTAAGTACTAAGGGTTTTTTGTTTTGTTTGATGAATAGGAGTTGAGACTGTATGTGTAGGGTTTATAGTATTGCTTGTTTAAGACAAGGAATGTGAGAATGTGAGGCTGTCTTGAAGTTAAGTGGGTTGACAGGCTGTGTTTTCTTTTTGAGGAGGTAAGTTGTTAATTGTTGAGGGGCTATTATTGTTCCTGGGATAGTTTGGTGCAGTAGGTTTGAAGGAGAATTAATTTATTATAGCAGGCTTGGTTTATAAGCAGCTGGAGATAAGGGGATTTGTGGATATTGGTTATGTGAGAGAGTAGAGAATTTAAATATTGTATTGGGATAGATGGCATGTGTTTAATACACAGGCGAAAGGTTTGCAGTTCTGTGGCTGAGTTGTTACGTATATTAAGAGGTTGAGGATGAGAAAGAGTTATAAAGGGGTTTTTTTTTTTTTTTTTTTATGGCTTTATGTGGCAGTTGGAGGGAATTCCGTATAGGTGAATTCCAAGATTAGTGTGTAGATGTGGGTATGAAAGAGGTTTTTTTTCCATGTATAGTAGTGTGTATGTTTTACATATGATGAACTGGAGTCCAGTATTGAGGACAATAACTGGCTATTTTTGATGTTTTTTGATATAAGTGTTTATCTTGGTTTAAATCAGAGAATTGAGATGGAATGTCAAGCCTACTAAGTTACTTGTAATTACTTATTAAGTTAAAGTAAAAGCTAACACTGTATCTCTAAAACAACCTAGTTAAGATACATAGCAGGAATTGGATTTTTTTTTAACAATTGCCTTTTATATCTGTTGGAGGTAATAGTCTCTTATTGTATGCCCATAAGAAAATTGCTAGCTGGGAGATTTTGAAGGATATCTTGAGATTCAAGATGAGGGGAATCATATTTTATTGAAAAAAGCTTTGATTATGAATTATGAATTGTACACAAATCTGATAAATGGAATAAAGTACTGGTAGGGAGTCTTGTGGTGTTATGAAATGAAAATATTTAATTGTTGCTGTGACAATTGTTGCTGGATTTTACAATGCTCGTAAGGAAGCTAAACATTTTAGGAAAAATTTCACAATTGAGTAGAATTCGATGATAGATAATTGTTTTCTGGATTAAATCTGTGGCATCATTGAATACAGCTGAGAAGCTCGTGTAGATTTAGATAAATTGGTTCTGTGACAATAGATTTTTGCACTGTATGGTAACGTATTTCTGGATTTGGCTCTGTTTTAAGGGAAGAAAAAGTTGTTTATGAGTGTATGAATGTTGATTGTGCAACATTTTTTTCTTTTACATATTATTTTCTCTGGTTTGTAATGTGGTTTGTAATCTGAGAGAATGCAGGGAAGTGTGGTTGTTTTGTACAGTATGGTATAAGTAGTGTTTATACATATGTTTGGGATTGTGGTTCTGTGTTTTATATTGTTTATTGATGAAGAAATACTCCTATGTGAAAACTGTTAGAAGATATGATGTGGGATGATACGTATGAGGATGCTGGAATGCAGCCAGCGATTACATAGTGGAGCGGTTTGCCTGTTGTCATTTTTATGAATTGGTAGAGAGCTGTTTGCTGAAGAAAGGGGGTTGGATTAGATGACCTTTGAGGTCCCTTCCAACTCTGGCTGTTATAATAGTAGTGCTGGTATTTGGGTTGTTTGTGGCAGTAAATGTTGGGTTAGCTACAGAATGTAATAAAAGTGTATAGCTATATTAGATAAACCTGTTGTGATTTAGAAGACAGGTAGTTTTGATAATTTTGGATTGATGATTTCATGTGGTGAAGGAAGGTGTTAGAGGCTGAAGGCATTTGAATGGATTAGTATAGACTGATAGGGTGTCTGTTTATAGTATAATTTTGTTTAGCTGCTAGTAAGTGAACTGGGAAAGGTTTTGTGAAAGGGGGTTGCTTTACAAATGTAACAAAATTGGATAGAATAGATTTAACAAGCAGTGGTAGTAAGCAATGTATGTGATAAGTAGGGGTTTTTATATGCTGTCTGGAATAAGCTGAATGATCGGTGTGACTGATTATAAGAAATGCCTGTATAAGATGTGGATTATTGAGTAAAGATGAGGTGCTGTAAAAGAGGCAGTAGGGAAGAAGAAGGTCAAATAATTTAACTTAGTGTGAGAAATATGTTGGACATATGCATGAAAGGATGCATAACTGTTTTCCATTCATTGTGAAAGAAAGTTTGTTTTTGATTGAGTGTGAATGTGTGTATATACTAAAACATGGGTATTGGAATAACATAAATAAGGGAATACAGTGGTTGGGATGAATAACCTGATACTGTTGATAACAAAAGTAAATCTGGTGTACCTGGTGAAGAAGGTACTCCAGGACAAGCTGATATTAGTAGTAGTCAGCCCTGCTGGCTTTAGTGGTGTTGCTGGGTTTTTTTTGTTTTGAATTACTTGGTTTTCCTGTTGACCAGGAATCTCCAGGCGAGCCTGGTGAACCTGGTTAAACAGGGCCTCAAGGTTTTTGTGGTTCAATAGGTTCTTTTTGGAGAATCTGGATCTTGTGATCCAGGGTCTTATGGCAAATATGGTGGTACAAGGTTTAGGTGGTGATATTAGTCCCCACTGGTGAACCTGGTCTGATGGGTCTATGAGGTCTTCCAGGACAATTTGGAAGCCCAGGTCTAGGTCTTCCTGGTTCAACTGGACCTGATGGTTGCCCTGGTCCAGCTGATCCAGCTGGTCCACAAGGTGAACCTGGTAATATTGAATTCCCAGGACCAAAGGGTCTTTAATGGTGAACTTGGAAAATCTGGAGAGAAGGGTATTTCTGGATCTCAGTGTACTGTTTGAATTCAAAGGAATGAGAGGACTAATTGTAGTAGGTAACCTGCTGGCTGGTTATTTCAGTGAATTGAGTGAGAGGAAAAAAAAAAATGCCAGCAGTTGAGATATGTATTTGGGTAAGAATTGAATCCTTTAAGTGGATGGGTGAAAGCATTTTCATTTGTAATGATAAATACTTAAGATGAGAATGAATATAATAGTAAAATAAATATGCCTTGGTATAGAAAAGTATATGTATATTAATAATGTATATTAATAATGATAGAGGTACACGTTTTATGGTCTATTTAGTAGAATAGGGAACTGAAAAGGATTCCCTTCTGTCTGAGTATATTTGGCAAAGGCTGGGGAGAAAATTGAATCCCAGAAGCAGTATAAAGTTATAACAACTTTGAAACGTTTACCTTTAGCATTTGTATGTGTATAAATGTTTGTGCAATGTATATTTAAATGTGTAATACTGGAACGAGATGCACTGAGATGCTAAATTGTCTCTGAAACAACTAAAAAGAAATTGTCCCAGTTTTTTCTCGTTTAAGGTCTGACGGGCTGGTGGCTTATTTACAAGTGCATAATTTTAAGAGTGAGGACTGATTCCTGAGTGAAAACTTAAAAGGACACATCTGGAAGTTTATTTGGGAATGTCCATTGAAAAGACTGATAATGATTGAGATGACTGTGCATGCCATGGACACATATGAAGGGTTTTATGCATGAAGGAATGGACTTTGTCAGTTTATCAGTGTCTCCCGGAAGAAGAGTGAGAGAAAGAAGGACTAAGAAACCTTTTAATGTTTTTTTTTCATAAATGGAACTTTGGAGGGTGGATTTGTGAATCTGGATAGGAATGTTTTATTTTGCTATTGTCATTTTTATATTTGAATAAGTCACATTTATGTTGTGTAAATTTGTGGATGTAAGCCCCTGAATTCAGAGTGTTAGTGTATACAATACTATCACATATACACATGACATGCAACTATATGCTGGGGGGGCCTAGTACACATGATACATAGCAGCATGAATGTGATAATAAAGTTGGTGATTGTTTTGTGGAATGTTGTACACAAAGGGGATGGGATCAGAGGCTGTGTTATCTAATCACCTGGTGATAGGATAGCAGCTCTGTTGCCATACCGGACAGGATCATTTGTATACACAAACATCATCACTAGTATTAATTGATCCAGATTTGAAAACTGGAATATGCCTCAGATCCACTAACTATGAAGTGGAAGTAATTTATAAATAATACTTTTAAGGGTATAGATTACACACCTTTGTATAAGAAGTGAAGGATTATAGAAGAAGAATCATTATTGCTATAGCATGAAACAAAAACACCTTCCAAACTGGTATTTTTATACAATGTAGCCTTAGCAAAACTGTGCAATAAGCTATGTGAATGAAATGAGACGAAGTTAAACAAGGGAGATGGGAGACACATTAGGAAAAGGGGAATTAACATATCCAGATACAATGTATATATGTCCCCTATTGTTTGAAGAAGTCAAGATTGTTATGAAATCTAACTTGCAAGGGTGATTACTTGGGATGCCCTAAATGGACAGAGTAAAATATGCCTGGTGATTGTAGGGAAATATGTTACCAGCTAATTAGTATGTAACATATAGGCAAGAGGTGTGAACACAATTATCCATAGAGTTGCTGGAAAGGGAAAAAAGCTGAAGCCCTAAGACAAGTGGGGTTTTATTTGGTGACTTATATGTTCATGCTTATGCATTCTTGTAACTGGATGAGATGAGCCCTGCACAATAGACAAATCTAACATTTATGGAGGTAACATTTTTTTTGTAAACAAATGGGTCATTTGTAAAAAGGTAACTGAGCAGAAAAAATCATTCTACACTATAACATGATAGTCATGTATTAGTAGGCATTACATAAACATGTCCCAGAAGGTGGAGAAATGGTATATGTACCCCATTATAAACATATACCAAGATAATGGTTTATTTAGAGGCCTATCTTTACAAATGTTGTTTGATCAAGGCCCGGAGAATAGAATGTAATTGGTGACATATCCCACACTTATGGATAAGATACAAGGAGTAGTAAGGTGGGAGTAGTATAAACATATAAGATGATTTGTTGAGTATACGTCCCTGGTATGCCTTAAGGCAGAGGTCCCCAACCGCCGGTCCGCGGACCGGGACCGGGCCGTTGGGGTTTTCCAGCCGGTCCGCGGCGGCGCTGCCCTCCCGGCAGAGGACATTATGCAGGACAGGGTGGGGCGTCGGGCAGGGCGGGGAGAATCAGGAGGCTCCTTTGGCGGCTGGGGGCTGCCTGGCTTTGTGATTTTGGCTGGGGGGGAGTTAGGAAGGTCCTACTTCTCCCCCCCCCCAGCCAAAAACTCAAAGCCTATCTGCTGGATACGGGCGATGAGCGGGACGAGCGGCGCCGAAGCCGGTGGCTGTGGCAGCTGCTGCAAGAGGCTTCCGCGCCGCTCTGTCCCACTCATCGCCCGTATCCAGCAGATAGGCTTTGAGTTTTTGGCTGGGGGGGGAGAAGTAGGACCTTCCTAAGTCCCCCCCCAGCCAAAAACTCAAAGCCTATCTGCTGGATACAGGCGATGAGTGGGACAGAGCGGCGCGGAAGCCTCTTGCAGCAGCTGCCACAGCCACCGGCTTCGGCGCCGCTCATCCCGCTCATTCCCCGTGTCTGGCAGAAGCTGCTGCCCGAGTGCTCTTGGCTGGCGGGATTCAAAGTGCTGGGGTGGGGGGTGTCCTGACAGCCCCCCCACCCCAGTGCTTCGCCTCCCGCTGGGACACCCCCCACCCCAGCACTTTGAATCCCGCCGGCCAAGAGCACTCGGGCAGCAGCTTCTGCCAGACACGGACAATTAGCGGGACGAGCGGCGCCGAAGCCGGTGGCTGTGGCAGCTGCTGCAAGAGGCTTCCGCGCCACTCGTCCCACCCATTGCCCGTATCCAGCAGAAGCTGCTGCCCGAGTGCTCTTGGCCGGTGGGATTCAAAGTGCTGGGGTGGGGGGTGTCCCAGCAGGAGGCGAAGCACTGGGGTGGGGGGGCTGTCGGGACACCCCCCACCCCAGCACTTTGAATCCCGCCGGCCAAGAGCACTCAGGCAGCAGCTTCTGCTGGATACAGGCGATGGGTGGGACGAGCGGCGCAGAAGCCGGTGGCTGTAGCAGCTGCTGCAAGAGGCTTCCGCGCCGCTCTGTCCCACTCATCGCCCGTATCCAGCAGATAGGCTTTGAATTTTTGGCTGGGGGGTGGAGAAGTAGGACCTTCCTAACTCCCCCCCAGCCAAAATCACAAAGCCAGGCAGCCCCCAGCCGCCAAAGGAGCCTCCTGATTCTCCCCGTCCTGTGGAGAAGTGTGGAGGGCTGCGTCACTAAGCTCCACCCCTCCATAACCCCACCCCCATATGACCAAAGCCCCGCCCCCCGGGCCGTGGAAAATTGGTCTAGCTTAAAGCCGGTCCCTGGTGCAAAAAAGGTTGGGGACCTCTGCCTTAAGGAACTCAACTTAAGCAAATGAGGTATTGTACCTGTGCAATAGAAAGGGAGATAATGAATCTATAATGTGAAATAGAGTGACCATAAAGACATATGGATATAGCCATGGGAGATGAGTTATTCAAGTAGAAATAAAGCACAAGGAACTGTAGTTAAGAGTAGAATCATACAATGCTGCATCTAGTGACATATGGAACACCCCAACTCTTGGTTGCCAGACTCATTTGTAGGAGTTATTATAAGCATTGTATTATGTTTGCTTACATGTATTTGTATTAAATGTATTCCTTGTTGTATTAACTGTGGGACAGTCCTATGGAAGAAAATGTGTAAAAGAGGGAAAAAGATAGGGGTTGTTAATGACCTTCCCTCCAATAGGGAGGTTCGCATAATGATGCAGGATATCTAACTGCTGTGAATCATCTGACTGTTGTAAAACATCAGTCGGATGGAAAGAGGAGTAGGGATTGTAAAGAGTATATAAACAATGTATAAGCAATATACTTAAAAACTTATAGTCTACAAATGTATTCTAGAGGACATTGTACTTTTCACCTCTGGCACCCTTGGTCAGTAAGGAAGTTGCGAAAGATGGAGAAAAACATGTTTATTGCAAACCAGTCTGCTGACAAAGTTAGTTATGAGCCAAAGAGATCAGGGTGACCGAAAAACAAATATGATGGATGATTCTGAGGAAAAGTTGGGAATAACATTAAGAAATAGGAAGTTGGCTGAAAATGATATGTCCATATATGGAGAGGAAGGGGGTGTAAATTAGACATGAAATTACTATAAAAGATGGTTCTTGAAGTTAGGTACTTTACCTTTTTAAGTACACCTTTTGAGTGTCTTCAATTGGTCCTGATATGATACAGGGTTATCATATTGGTGTCTTTATGTTATGTGTTGATATATGTTATGTGTTGATATATGTTATGTTTAATAAATGTTTCTATGATATATATATCATGTGGTCTTTTAGCTTTTATTCTCATGGTCTGGGGAATTTTTTTAACAAAGTGTAAAAGTCCACTGTAACAGCATTGCCAAAAAGGCACTAAGAGTAGTCAATGTAATCTTGTGTAGCTTCTTCTCTGGCAATATTACACTGCTAACTAGAACATATAAAACATTTGCTAGACCAATTCTCGGATACAGCTCACGTGTCTCGAACCCGCACTGCATATCGGACATTAATACAATTTTGTCTTAAGCTTAAACAACTTAGAAGTATGTCATCTTTGAACCAATCTAAATGTAGTTCATAAAATCATCTGCCACAATATCCTACCTGTCAATAACTACTTCAGCTTCAACCACAATAATACACGAGTACATAATAGATACAAACTTAATTAAACCACTGCAAACTTGACTGCAGAAAATATGACTTCAGAACAGAGTGATCAATGCCTGGAATTGACTACCCGACTGTGGTTTCTTCCCCAAATCAATCAATCAATCAATCAATCAATCAATCAATCAATCAAATAACAGTTGAATGGATATGTATGTTGCTTTAATGAATAAAATTTCTGACTGGTTTCATGCTGGTGATTTATGTATCTTCTGTAAGTTGAAACTTCTTATATACTTGATATGTGATCTATCTATGATAAGTACAAGGGGTGTCCACAAGGGAAGGGTAAAAAAGATCAAGGTAAAGGCCATAAATATGTGATCAGAGCCCTGCCTCTTCTTTAGATGTGCAACAATGTGCCCCATCTTGATTTTTTTTAACACACTCTCTCCTGTGGATATCTTTGAATAAGTGGATTTAGAAGACATAGGAGAAAAGCCTGGTTAGCTAGAAATTTGAGGAATTATAGTCCTGAAACATTTGAGGCACTAGCCTAGAGAACCTCTGGTCCTTGACCCAACATGATACCCATATTCAATTCAATTCAATTTATTAGATTTGTATGCCACCCCTCTCCGAAGACTCGGGGCGGCTCACAACAACAATAAAAACAATATTCTAGCGAAAACAAATCTAATATTAAAAAGCACATAAAAAACCCTATCATATTTAAAAAGCAAACAACACATACATATCCAAACATAAATATGCACCAGTGAACTCATTGATTCTTCCTTTCCCTCCCTTCTCCGTTTTCTCCCCCTTAAGATTGATGTGTTTAAAGAGAGAAGTTAATATGCCACAAAGCAATTTGCCAACTTCAACCATCATTTTATTACATTAGGAGATGAATCTAAGTCCCAAATGGCTCTAAGATCATGTTCTAAAAATAGAAATAATGCTAGGCTGCAACAGTATTTTGTCTGACATCAAAACCAAGTGTAAACTGATATGATAGGAAGCATCCTGGGGAGACCAGGGAACAATCATGCCAATTTGCCTTCTGGGAAATAGATATATAGGACATCCAAATGGCAGCCATTTTCTAAGCGTCCCTGTATCCATCAGGGCCCTTGCTCAGACCTAGAGATATCACATTTTATTCTTTAAAATATATATTTTTAACCATTCACATTTTTCTCATGTTCTAAATGAACCATTATGTATCCTGCAATTTTACATAGAATTTTCCATAAAAACCTTTAAAAAATATATGAAACCATAAGAACGCATGTGCTCCTTTGCCTCTGAGAATACAAAGAGGAAAACACATCTGCATCTGATGTGAGTGACAGCTGGCAAATAGGCCCTCAGCAGAAAATATGTAATTGTCCCACTTACACTTTATCCCAAATGATCTTTACACTAGAGCCTCTTCTGTATGAGGCATTACGGAGACAGCATTTTTCAGCAATGCAGTTCCTACTGGCTGGGCAAAAGGGGGCAGGAGGAAGATTAAATCTGTTGGGTTTAATATGTGAGAGTGAAACACACATTAAAGTGTCACATTTCTGTGAGAAGTGCAACGTGATGGAAGGATCATGGGTTGGTCCCATGATGTTTAGAAACATAGTATTTGTCTCTGATTGTGCTCATTAATAAGCTTTTAGAATAATGATTTTGCTCTTTGTTCATCCAATCAAGAGAAAGAGAGGTGGGGGGGGAGAAGGAAGGAGAGAGGAAGGGAGGGAAGAAGGAAGGGAGAAAAGAAGGAAGAATGGAAGAATGGAAGGAAGGGAGGGAGAAAGGAAGGGAGGGAGGGAGGGAGGAAGGAAGGAATCTTACTACAGTGTTCCCTCGCTTTTCGCGGGGGATGCGTTTCGAGACCGCCCGCGAAAGTCGAATTTCCGTGAAGTAGAGATGCGGAAGTAAATACACTATTTTTGGCTATGAACAGTATCACAAGCCTTCCCTTAACACTTTAAACCCCTCAATTGCAATTTTCCATTCCCTTAGCAACCATTTAGATTATTACTAACCATGTTTATTTATTAAAGTCTATTTTAAAAAATATTTATTAAAGGCAGACAAAAGTTTGGCGATGACATATGACGTCATCCGGTGGGAAAAACCATGGTATAGGGAAAAAACCAGCAAAGTATTTTTTAATTAATATTTTTGAAAAACCGTGGTATAGACTTTCCGCGAAGTTCGAACCCGTGAAAATCGAGGGAACACTGTATTTGCAAATTTTATTTTGCTTCTGAGTCTGTGCAGAGAATTGAAACTCAATATTTAAGCATAAAATTGGGCGTGGCTCCAGGACCACTCTGTACTCTCTTCACTCTGCACTATGTCCTCCCTGTTCTCTCGCCTCTCTGTACTGCTCTGCTGAAATGAAACTAACTGTTCTCTGCTGTCTGTAACTGCTTGAAGACAGCAGTTATGACATGCACATTTGTGAAGTGTTCCATATTTTTTGAGTCCCATGGGATTAGACGGCATAGAAATCGAATCAAAATATATATAAATTAATAAATGGCATTGTAAATTCATCTGTTACTAAGTTTATGAATGCAGTTGAATCAGTCATCTGTGTGTGCTTCTGGTTTTGATTTTTGCAAAAAACTTTAATAGTGCTGTTTTTTCAACCTGTCCTCTGTTCTGTCCCTGTTTCTATCCATGTAATCATGATCATTCAACAATG
Source organism: Erythrolamprus reginae (assembly GCF_031021105.1). NCBI lineage: Eukaryota > Metazoa > Chordata > Lepidosauria > Squamata > Dipsadidae > Erythrolamprus > Erythrolamprus reginae. The sequence continues at coordinate 308,952,893 of NC_091950.1, read as the reverse complement.
ATGTTGAAAAACAGCTGACTTGAAAGATGTTTTTCTCAGTAATGGATGAACACCACGATCCCCCAAAGAGCTGAACAAATAAAATAAACAGCAGAAACCATAGTATCTTGGGGAAATAGCAGTGGAGAGATTGGCATGTGCTTCATGTGAATGATGGGAAAGGAGTATATTAGGGGTAAAATCCTGCTGGCTTTCCATCAAAAAGAATACAATTTCCTCTTGCTGTTTGTTTGGTATTAACATATTTGCAATTTTCTGACATTTAAATTAACAAGTTAGATCTTAAACACTTAATATCAGTTAGCAATAAATTTTCTGGGTCTCAGTTTGGTCATTAGTTGAGGATGACTCTGATGCTATCTTTTTATTTTTTATCTTTTCAAAGTTATTATTATTATTTTAAATCTTATATGCTTTTTTCTTTGTTTCTCACCTTCCTTATGCCCCATGCATATAAGCCAGTATTCTATAATAATGATTAGTATGACATATTACTATGTATAATCCACATTGGTGATTTTCCCCACGCATATAAGCCAGTATCCTATAATAATACAGATAAATATGTTTAAAAGGAAAAAAAGGAATGTCATCTCTTGTATATTAATATGTGTGTGTGTGTGCATGTGTGTGTGTAACATATTTTGCTGATAATAAAAAGGAAGGGAGACTACTATAGATCTATTTTGGGCTTATTTGCCTTCATCAGGTAGTCACACCCTTACTGGGATTTGAGCCTGGGGCCTCTGCCTTGTAAGGCAAAGGGAAGCTGTGATGCTTTTTCAATATACCAGGGTGACTCAACAAAAAAAAAATCACATATAACCCTTCCCTGCTACAAGCTGATAAGGAGATGAGCCTGTAGTCTAATGGCTAAGGTCTCTGCCTTACAAGGCAGAGACCCCATGTTTAAATCCCAGTAAGGGTGTGGCTACCTGATGAAGGCAAATAAGCCCAAAATAGATCTATAGTAGTCTCCATTTCTTTTCATTATCAGGAAAATATGTTACACTTATAGATTATTGTTGTCGGCTATAAAATAACTTATTTGCCTTGGAATATGACCCCTGGTGGGGCCAAGAGGCAAAAAGGAAGCTGTGATGCCCTTTCAATATACCACGGTGACTCAACAAAAAAAAATCGTATATACAGTGGTACCTCATGATACGAACCCCTCGTCTTACGAACAACCTGAGATACGAACCCAGGATCCATAAATTTTTTGCCTCTTCTTACGAACTTTTTCCTTCTTACGAACCCGCTGCCGCTGCCACCGAAAAGCCCCGCCGCCTGGCTGTCACCTTTTGAAACAGCTGGGGGGCTTCCCAGCGTCCTCCTGAACCCGAACACCAAACCCGAACTTCCGGGTTTGGCGTTCGGGAGGCCGCCGAGAAGCCCCCCAGCTGTTTCAAAAGGTGACAGCCGGGCGGCGGGGCTTCTCAGCGAAAGTTCGGGTTCAGGAGGCCGCTTTGAGTTTTTGGCTGGGGGGGAGGCAGGAGGTCCCGCCTGACACCCCCCACCCCTTCCCCCCCAGCCACAAACCCAAAGGTCCCCACCACACCACCCGCTGCAGGAGACTTAGCCTCCCGATCCTCCCCGCCCCTCACCCATGGCCTCCCGAGCGCTTTTGCCCGATGGGAAACGAAGCGCTGGGGTGGGGGGTGTCCTGACAACTCCCCCCCAGTGCTTTGCCTCCCGCCGGGCAAGAGCGCTCTTCTGCTGGCCACGGGCGAGGGGCAGGGGCGAGGGGCGGGGGTGCCTCCTGCGGCGGAGACATTTGGGGTTTTGGCTGGGGGAAAGGCAGGAGGTCCGGCGCTTCGCCTGCCCTCCCAGCCAAAAGGCAAAGCCGTGCAGCCTCACAGCCGCCGAAGGAGGCTTAACCCTGCCCCTCTGTCCCACCCATCGCCTGTGGTCGGCAGAAGAGCGGGGGCAGGCAGGAGGCAGTTCTTCGGCGGCTGTGGAGCTGCGCGACTTTGCCTTTTGGCTGGGAGGCAGGTGAAGCGCTGGACCGCCTGCCTTTCCCCCAGCCACATTCGCCTTCCTCCACCGCCAGCGGCATCCAGCTCCTCCTCTTCTCGCTTCTTTACAAGATGACAGCTGGGCGGCGGCACAGAGGCTGGAGGCGGCGCCTGCTGCTTGCTCTCCTGGGGGGCCCCACAAAGATCACTTTCGGGAGCTTCCCAGCCAGGTCCCTTCCACGGGGCGGTGGCTGTGGCTCCCCCCAGTTCTCCCACGGACCTCTTCCACACACACCCGCCGCCCCCAGCCTCCGCGCCGCCGCCCGGCTGTCATTTTTTAGAGAAGCGAGAAGAGGAGGAGGAGCTGGATGCTGGTGGTGGCGAAGGAAGGCGAATGCGGCCCGGAGGCTGGGAGGGAGGCAGAATACGGGAGGAGGAGTGAGGCAGCCTCCATGCTTTTCTTTCGGCGGAGGAGTTAATTGGCCAAAGATGTTCCCAGCCCAGCGGCGCTTTTACATTGATCCCTTTCTCTGGCCACTTAGCTCCTCCTCCGAAAGGAAAGCGTGGATGCTGCCTCCCTCCTCCTCCCGTATTCCACCTCCCTCCCAGCCTCCGGGCCGCATTCGCCTTCCTTCGCCACCACCAGCATCCAGCTCTTCCTCCGCTTCTCGCTTCTCTAAAAAATGACAGCCGAGCGGCGGCCCGGAGGCTGCGAGGGAGGCAGAATACGGGAGGAGGAGAGAGGCAGCCTCCATGCTTTTCTTTCGGCGGAGGAGCTAATTGGCCAAAGACAAGCCCAGCAGCGCTTTTACATTGATCCCTTTCTCTGGCCACTTAGCTCCTCGTCCGAAAGAAAAGCATGGAGGATGCCTCTCTCCTCCTCCCATATTCCGCCTCCCTCCCAGCCTCCGGGCCGCAGCTCAGCTGTCATTTTGTAGGGAAGCGAGAAGCGGAGGAAGAGCTGGATGCTGGTGGTGGTGGAGGAAGGCGAATGCAGCCCGGAGTCTCCCGAACCCTGAACTTTTGCCGAACTTCCGGGTTCAGGAGGCTTCTGGGAAGCCCCCCAGCCCAGCTGTCAGCTTTTAAAACAGCCGGGGGCTTCCCAGTAGCCTCCCAACGCCGAACCCGGAAGTTTGGGTTTGGCGTTTGGCGTTCGGGAGGTCGCTGAGAAGCCCCCGGGCTGTTTTAAAAGCTGACAGCCGGGCGGCAGTGGTTTTTTGCAGGTTTTTTCTTGTTGTTGCACGGATTAATTGACTTTACATTGTTTCCTATGGGAAACAATGTTTCGTCTTACGAACCTTTTGTGTTACGAACCTCCCCCTGGAACCAATTAGGTTTGTAAGATGAGGTATGACTGTATATCTCTATCTGTCTGTCTGTCTGGTCTGTCTGTCTGTCTGTCTGTCTGTCTGTCTGTCTGTCTATCTATCTATCTATCTATCTATCTATCTATCTATCTATCTATCTATTTACCTATCTCTTTATCTATATCTAAATAGCTATCTATTATCTCCCTTCCTTTTCCTTGATAGGTAGGCTTTTTATCATTGTCTATTTCTTGATGAATCTATTTTTCATCTCAAATGTGGTGAATATCTGCTAAAATCACCAAAATCTGGTTGAGTAATTTTTTGTCATTCAAGAAAATTGCATTATGAGAATTTTGTCTATTTAATGGGACACCTCTGCATTGTAATTATGTACTCGGTTCAGTTTAGTTCTCAGCATATGATCATAAATACAACCATTTGAATTCAAATCTTTGGCAAAAGAAATGAGAGAGGTAGGTCAACCTATTTTTATGTTCAGCCTTGACTAAGTGCTGGCTTTGGCCTCCAACCACTTGTTTGCAAGTTTGTCTATTATGGTTTCTATGTCATTCAATTTCCAAAGGTCTTTATGTTAATTCTCTTCTGTTGATCTACTTTTCTCATCAAATAGCTCCTCTCAGGATTATCTCAAGGTTTTTCCGATGCATAATATCAATTTGCATTTCAAATGAGGCTTGGCAATAGCAATAGCATTTAGACTTATATACCACTTCATAGTGCTTTTACAGCTCTTTCTAAGCAGTTTACAGAATCAGCATATTGCCCCCAACAATCTGGGACCTCATTTTATCCACTTCAGAAGGATGGAAGGCTGAGTCAACTGTGAGCTGCTTAACAGCAGCAAGCAGTTAGCTGAAGTAGCCTGCATTACTGCACTCTAATCACTGTGCCACCCCGGCACTTCGACCCAACTTGTCTGTCCAAAGGTAGTCCTGAATTCTGACCTGGTCCAATCATGCCTTCTAGAGATGGGATTCACTTACTTTCCCTACCGCTTAGCAAATATGAGTGTGAGTGGAAAGATACATGCTCGGCATTACTAGACAAGATAGAAAGATAAAAATCCTGCACATGGATTAGAGAGCAAAATTATACAATATCATCAAGGAAGTAAAATAATTTAAATTTATATATTTATATTCAACACAAAAAACAAGTAACCCTTCCCTTGTACAGAGCTGAAGGGATTGGATACTGTAGCCTAGAGGTTAATTTTCTGCCTTACAAGGCAAAGGCTGCAAGTTCAAGTCACATTGAGGGTATGGCTAGCTGATGAGGCCAGAAGAAGGAAATAGATCTATCCTAATCTCCCTTAATTTTCAAATTCAGCAAAAACATGTGACACATACAGAATATAATTTGTTGGCTATGAATAAATTAACTTCCTTGGAAATGGCCCTGGGTTGGGCCGAGAGGCAAAAAGGAAGCTGTGATGCTCCTTCAATGTACCAGGGTGATTCAGCAGAAAAAACAAATAACCCTTCCCTTGTACAGAGCTGAAGGGATTGGATACTGTAGCCTAGAGCAGTGATTTTCAACCTTTTTTGAGCCACGGCACATTTTTTACATTTACAAAATCCTGGGGCACACCACCAACCAAAATGACACCCTAAGACACTCTCCTCTCTTTTTCCATCCCTGTCTCCTCCCCCCTTGTGTGTGTGTGTGTGTGTGTGTGTGTGTGCACATTCTTGAACCATTTCCAAAAACAGGTGAGAGCTGGGGGGGTTTTCTCTCTTATTCTTTGGGTGCTTTTTATCATATGCTTTAAATCAAGAGTCACTTCTCCCTCTCTCTTTTGTTTCTCTCTCTTTTCTCTCATTCTCTGTCTCAATCATTTTCTCATTTCTCTTTTTTTCCTCCCCTTTTTGCTCATTTCTCTCTCTCTCTCTCTCCCTTCCTCTATTTTTCTCTCTTTCTCTCTCTCCTGCTTTCTTTCTCTCTTGCTTTCTCTCTCTCTCTCTCTCTTGCTTTCTTTCTCTCTTGCTTTCTTTCTCTCTCTCTCTCTTTCTCTCTCTCTCAGCAAAAAGTTGTGAGACCGAAACCTGAGCTTCCTTTTTCGCGGCACACCTGACCATGTCTCGCGGCACACTGGTTGAAAAACACTGGCCTAGAGATTAATTCTCTGCCTTACAAGGCAAAGGCTGCAAGTTCAAGTCACATTGAGGGTATGGCTAGCTGATGAGGCCAGAAAAATCCTGAAATAGATGTATCCTAGTCTCCCCTAATGTTCAAATTCAGCAAAAACATGTGTGACACACACACACACACACACACACACACATAATCATTATATATATCATATATACATCATATACATCATACTCTCTCAACCTCTTAGCAGACAGTGGCAAATCACTGCTGAAATCTTGCCCAGAAAACTGCAGAGACTTATCCCTACACACATAAACAGAGATATCTAAGATTATTCATTGCTATTTAATCTATACTTCCTAAAAATTAAAATAATTTTCTTCATTGTCCTCCAATAAAACACAATAACATAGAAATTTATATCTTCCCAGGTAATCTACAATGAGCTGTTGAGTCCCAAGCATTGGAAATGCTTGCTTACTAATATTATGGTTCAAAAAATATGCAACAAATGAGAAAATATTCTCTGCAGCACAAAAAGTGCACTGATTTAGTGTGCAGAAATTAAATATCCGCTAGGATAAAGCAAGCATGTGTATTTAGTGGAGAGAAATGAATCTATAATTGATAGAAATAGACAATTTCATTAAAGGCAATGAAGCTCTGCCTCCATTAAAATAAAGTGAATCAGACATTTGATTATCTTCACTAGTTAATAAATGCCATTTCTCTTTATAAATACAGTGAAGAATAGTGGTTATGAGAAGGCAAAATATGGCAGTTATTTATCAACTATCAACCCCCCCTTCCAACCATTTAATGCAATATGTAAAACACATTCCTGATTATCAGAGAAAACATCCCCAAGGAATTAGTGTTATTTGGCAAACTGTTTTCTCATCATTTGTAGGAAAAATCGATGTGCAACTTTCACAGGGGGGAAAAACCCTTAATACAGAAGCTAAACTATTAACAGAAAAACTATTAATTTTCTCTCTACTAAATGCCTGTGAATAATGAATACTAATTTTACAGTCAGCCATCAATTCATTATCATCTATAAGGAAAAAGTAAGAAAGATTGCGCAATCCCCAAAATTGAGTTTGCATGGATGAGGTCAATTAGCTCTTTTCACATTAATAGAAATGAAATAATTCATGAAGTTATGGAATTACAGCCCTAAGTAAGCCATCATAGATATGAGTAAGCAGCTATCATAATAACATGGAATGCTTCTAAATAGTTATTTTGATAGTCTCTCTTCATTAGCTTGTTTGAAAGTTTGCTCCACCCATATTAATAGAAACATAGAAACATAGAAGTCTGACGGCAGAAAAAGACCTCATGGTCCATCTAGTCTGCCCTTATACTATTTCCTGTATTTTATCTTAGAATGGATATATGTTTATCCCAGGCATTTTTAAATTCACTTACTGTGGATTTATCTACCATGTCTGCTGGAAGTTTGTTCCAAGGATCTACTACTCTTTCAGTAAAATAATATTTTCTCATGTTGCTTTTGATCTCCCCCCCAACTAACTTCAGATTGTGTCCCCTTGTTCTTGTGTTCACTTTCCTACTAAAAACACTTCCCTCCTGAACCTTATTTAACCCTTTAACACATTTAAATGTTTCGGTCATGTCCCCCCTTTTCCTTCTGTCCTCCGGACTATACAGATTGAGTTCATTAAGTCTTTCCTGATACATTTTATGCTTAAGACCTTCCACCATTTTTGTAGCCCGTCTTTGGACCCGTTCAATTTTGTCAATATCTTTTTGTAGGTGAGGTCTCCAGAACTGCACACAGTATTCCAAATGTGGTCTCACCAGCAATTCCTTTATTTTATTTTTCTTCCTGATATTAGGATGCTATTGAGAGTGTAGGAGGAAAGATTCTTTTAAAATCCATGTCGAAATATTTTGTAATAGGAATAACATTGTTGCAAAATCATTTTAAACTTGGAACAGGCAACCCCACCTTCATACAGTATGAACAGAAATGATCTCTTTAAGCGGTAAGGCGGGAAAACAGAGGAATTGAAGTAAAGCCCCCACCTATTGACTTCTGTGCACCCCACTCTGAGGAAGGACAATGCCTCAGCCTCTCTTTAATCAGGAAGAATCTAGAGGCATCTTTTCCAACTAACACATTTTATTACAAGGCATGATGTAGGACAGGGGTCTCCAACCTTGGCAACTTTAAGACTTGTGGACTTCAACTCCCAGAATTACTCAGCCAGCAAAACTGGTTGAGGAATTCTGGGAGTTGAAGTCCACAAGTCTTAAAGTTGCCAAGATTGGAGACCCCTGATGTAGGAGAAGAGCAGACAAAGCTGGCAGATGGAGTTAAGTGTGTCATCAGCTTAGAGTCATTATGTTCCCACAAATGGTCCAAGTCTAACTCCTGAACTCCTCCACTTGAATTCCACTGATCCTTATCTGTCACCAATTTAGTGCTGAATTTTGGTTTACCAGATTCTTGTGTACAGATGTGAATAAATCATCTAAACTGAAATCTAATGGATAGGGCTGATACTTCGTATCTGACACATTTTTTCAATGAGCTGCTTAAGGTTAAGGCTAATAGGGGAGGAGGGGAAAACAAGTTAAATATATTGATATAAGGTATCTGTGATGTAGATTACAAGTACTTTATCAGTTAACAACCATAATCTATTAAAAATCCATTGTTTTTGTTGCTATCTTCAGAGATGGCCGGGAACCCTTTGATGAATATGAACTCAGCAACCTCATTCATTTATGTGGTTAAAGTTTCTTTTAAGCCAAGGGCCTCCAACAGGCGGGAGTTCCAACTTACCGCCATTACCAGTGCTGATGAGCACACCGCTCCGAGTAACTGGCAGGCAGGTGCGGGCACCAGAGTGAGATTTGGCTTCTGTGCATGTGCAGGAAAGAAATGTTGTGAGATGATGCACGGGTGCGTGAGATTTCATCATGCACAGAAGCAAAAAATTACCCAAATCCCATGCATGTGTCCTCTCATGAGATTTTGTTCTTGCTCTGATGCAGTCACCCAAAACTGCGCATGCAGCTCCATTTCTGCTACCGGTGCGCTGTCCCCCCACCCCCAATTCATGTAGGAATCCAATACCAGTCTCCAATCTTGGCAACTTTAAGACTTGTGGACTTCAATTTTGCTAGCTGAGGAATTCTGGGAGTTGAAGTCCACAAGCCTTAAAGTTGCCAAAATTGGAGATGCCTGGCTTAAGCTGTCTGCTCTATCGTCATCTGAAGCAACATACACTTACATATCAATGGTATCCCTCTGCAAAGTAAGCCATCACAGTTACACAAAATAATATTTTAAAAAGACCTCCTTGTAGTATAGCCAGCATGGTGACAAGCAAGACAGTGAGTTCACTGCTACTATCGCAGGCGTGTGTGATGGTTCGCTCGTATCCTGCACAAATGGTTATGGACTCAGAAGATGCAGAGACTGTGGAGGGGTGATGCAGTCATCATGTATTTCTCACACCTGAGATTGATAGTGAAGTAGATGAGGGGTCAGGGTCAGAACGACCAGGGCCTTCTGCACTTCCTGGCATGAGTAAATCAGAACTTACTGTAAGGAATGATTTAGCATTTGCTGTGCTGAGTAACTCAGGGGTAGAGGAGGAGCCTCTTCTGGATGCCAGAGTTCAGAGGGCATCTAGGAGACACAAATGGTTGGCTAAGAGGGGATTGACCCATGAGTAGTATTAATGGCTATTGGCTCATGCCCTCACATTATTTAAGGCTCTGACCTAAATGTAGTTCACAAAATCATTTACCACAATATTCCACCTGTCACTAATTTCTTCAGCTTCAACCACAACAATATACAAGCACACAATCTATTCAAAATTAGTGTAAACTTCATTAGTGCAGAAAATACAACTTCAGCAACAATCAATGCCTGGAATGCAATATTGACTCTGTGGTTTCTTCTCCAAACCCCCAAAACCTGAACCTTAGACTATTTATAGTTGACCTCACCCTATTCCTAAGAGGTCTGTAAGGGGTGTGCATAAGCACGCCATTGTGCCTACCATCCCTGTCCTACTGTCCTATTGACTAATTTACCTGTACCTACCTTGCTAATGTTTATGTTTATACCAATACCTACTAGCTTGTACATGCTTGACAAATAAATAAAATAAAATAAATAACATATAAATAAATAATCATTTCTTGTTTTACACGTAATTGTACATTTCTGATACATTGTATTAAAGCAAGCACTCCACAAAGCCACAGCTGCAAATGCTGCGACAATGGTGCCCACACGTCTGCCCAAAATGTGGCACAACATTTGGCCCATAGCAGCCACCTGCGTACACATCACGGACAACCCACAACCTGTTAGATGTCAAGGTTCTCTTCAAACACGATGGACGAACATCATTAAAGCATACACAGAGAGATAAAAGAAAAGATTGATGGCTTAGTTTGGTGGGGCAGAGGTCTCTAAGCACATGTAGTTTTACAGTTTAAACTCATTAAAATCAGAATACAGTGATCCCTCGATCTTCGCGATCTCGATCTTCGCGAAAAGCTATATCGCGATTTTTCCCACCCGATGACGTCACTCTCTTCCTTTCTCATCTTTCTTTCTCTCTCTCTTTCCCTATCTTGCTTCTTCCTCTCTCACACTCTCTTCCTCCCTCTCTCATCTCTTTCTTTCCTTCTCTCTCTTTCTCTATCTCTCCCCCTCTTGCTCTCGAGCGGCGGGCGGCGGGCGGGCGAGCGGCAGGCGGGCAGCAGCGAGGAGCCGAAGATCGGGGTTTCCCCTTTGCGTGGGCGGCGGGGAAGACCCAGGGAAGGTTTCTTCGGCCGCCCAGCAGCTGATCTGCTCGGCAGCGCGGCAGCAGCGAGGAGCCGAAGATCGGGGTTTCCCCTTTGTGTGGGCGGTGGGGAAACCCCGATCTTCGGCTCCTCGCTGCTGCCACGCTGCTGAGCAGATCAGCTGCTGAGCGGCCGAAGAAACCTTCCCTGGGTCTTCCCCGCCGCCCACGCAAACTCCACCATCTGCGCATGCGCGGGCATGGAAAAAGGGCGCGCATGCGCAGATGGTGTTTTTACTTCCGCACCACTATATCGTGAAAAATCAAGTATCGCGAGGGGTCTTGGAACGTAACCCTCGCGATACTCGAGGGATCACTGTATTATTCTGACTTCTAAAAGAAAAATGAAGTTGTATTGGAAAGGATGATACATATTATAAACAAAATTATAAAAAATGCAAATATATCTACCTACCTATCTACCTATCTACCTATCTACCTATCTACCTATCTACCTATCTACCTATCTACCTATCTACCTATCTACCTATCTACCTATCTACCTATCTACCTATCTACCTATCTACCTATCTACCTATCTACCTATCTACCTATCTACCTATCTACCTATCTACCTATCTACCTATCTACCTATCTACCTATCTACCTATCTACCCACCTACCCATCTATCTATCTATCTATCTATCTATCTATCTATCTATCTATCTATCTATCTATCTATCTATCTATCTATCTATCTATCTATCTATCTATCTATCCATCTATATTCCTGAACATGAGCTTTGTATATCATGGCTAAGAGTTTGCTATAGAAAACAGGAAGTTCAGTACAATAGAATTGACACTGAGAGGTAGCAGCATTCGAAGATTTCAGACAAATCATTTTCACTGCTAACTGGATGTACATCCAAACATCTAGTTTGCAACACCACTCTCTTTTTTGGGGGGGGGGGAGAGAAATGTATTTATTATTAACTGGCATGATACAGAATGAAGAATGAAATAAGAATGAAATCTGATTAGTTCATCTCTTAAATCACATCCATGTCCCCTGTCTGTTTTTGATGGAACCCTATTTCTTGACACAGGGAGAATTATCTGAGTTGCAGTTCACTCACCTGTAAAATGAGATGATGATGATCTGTAACCAGCCTTCCTCTGGAATTTGAGAAGATTCATTAGTCAATGTCAGTCATATGAAATTCAGAGGAGATAACATGCTGTAAAAATGTAAAAGATTTCAAAAGACACAGAATATATTTGGTAGACTGAATGCTTCCAGTTATCATGAAAGCAAGGAGACATGTACCTAGATGTCGAGGTATAGGTAACTGAGCAACTGAGCAACATTGCTCCCGAGAAGATTTTAAAACAATTATTGTAATCCCACCCACAATCATCCCACAATGCAATATTATAGCTAGTAATGTTTTCAGTGACATATGTCAAGCAAAGAACACAATTTTAAGAAATCTTATCCGTGTTAGCTTGAGATTTTGGGAGCTGCCTTCCTCATCACCTCGAGGCTCGACTACTGTAACACTCTCTACATGGGGCTACCTTTGAAAAGTGTTCGGAAACTTCAGATCATGCAGAATGCATCTGCGAGAGCAATCATGGGCTTTCCCAAATATGCCCATGTTACACCAACACTCCGCAGTCTGCATTGGTTGCCGATCAGTTTCCGGTCACAATTCAAAGTGTTGGTTATGACCTATAAAGCCCTTCATGGCATCGGGCCAGAATATCTCTGGGACCGCCTTCTGACGCACGAATCCCAGCGACCGATTAGGTCCCACAGAGTTGGCCTTCTCCGGGACCCAGGGGAAGAGCCTTCTCTGTGGTGGCCCCGACCCTCTGGAACCAGCTCCCCCCAGAGATTAGAACTGCCTCCACCCTCCTCGCCTTTCGTAAACTCCTTAAAACCCACCTCTGCCGTCAGGCATAGGGGAATTGAAACATCTCCCCCGGGCCTATACAGTTTATGTATGGTATGTTTGTGTGTATGTTTGCTTTTAATAACGGGGTTTTTAGTGTTTCTCTTAAATTATTAGATTTGTTATATATTGTTTATTATTGCTGTGAGCCGCCCCAAGTCTACGGAGAGGGGCGGCATACAAATCTAATAAGTAAGTAAGTAAGTAAGTAATTAAGTAAGTAAGCAAGCAAGCAAGCAAGCAAGCAAGCAAGCAAGCAAGCAAGCAAGCAAGCAAGCAAGCAAGCAAGCAAGCAAGCAAGCAAGCAAGCAAATAAATAAATAAACAATTTTCTTTTACATTGATTCCTATGGGAAAAATTGCTTCTACTTAAGAACGTTTCTTCTTAAGAACCTGGTCACTGAACGAATTAAGTTCTTAAACAGAGATACCACTGTACATATAAAAACCTCGATATGGTGAATCTGAAAAACTTCAAAGCAATTATTACTAGAAATGGATGATGAGAGAAACTGAAGCTCAAGGTGAACCTCACAAAAGATACTACAGATTAACAGAGCTGGAAAGGATCTTGCAGGTCATCTAGTCCAACCCTCTGCCCAAGCAAGATACCCTACATCTGCCTCTAACCTAGGATTGAACTCACAACCTCCTGATTTGTGAGGCAAGAGCTCCACCTCTCGACCATAGCAGCTGCCAGATTGGGGGTAGCTGCCGGATTGGGGGTAGCGAAAATGGAGCTCCACCCCAAAGCACCCAATTTGCACTGAAAAGTGTTGAAATAAAATGCAGGGCATCCTGCATAAGCCACGCCCACAGTGTGGGAGTAAAATTTTTGATAGCCCTTCACTGGTTGAGATTATGGATTAATGTCTCTCAAAGGAAATTGTGATAGTGTATTGCTATGTGATAGATTATAATTAACAAATTGTTTCTTGGTTTTTATGTTAGCTATGAAGTATTAAGTGAAATAAGAGGTGGGATTCAGCAGGTTCTCCCCAGTTCTTGGGAACCCGTTGCAGAAATTTTGAGTAGTTCGGAGAACCGGTAAATACCACATCTGACTGGCTCTGCCCCCTGAATCCCAGCTGATTTGGAGGAAATGGAGTTCTTGCAGTTTCCTTCCCCTGGAGTGGGGTAGGAATAAAGATTTTACAGTAACCTTCCCCTGCCATTCCCACTAAGCCATGTCCATCAAGCCACGTCCACAGAACCACAGATTTAAAAAAAAATTGAATCCCACCACTGAGTGAAATGTACAGAATTAGTATCTTTGCCAGATGTAAGACTGGCTGATTTCAGAATGAACTTGTGTACAGGGCCGCCGATAGACGGGTATTACCGGGAGCGGCGTCCCGGGCCCCGGCCAAATTGGAAAATGGGGGGGGCCCGGGCCCGCCAAAAACTCCCCAACTCCGATTGAGACAAACTCTGCCTCTGCAGCCCGCACCTTCTTCCCACCCCCAACGAGGAAAGAAGGCAGGGAGGCCGGCAGATAGGCAGGGAGCCCCGATGGCAGCCACGGAAGGAGGAAAGACCGCGGGGTTGGCTCAGCCCTCTGGAAGCCAAGCCGCGCTGTTGGGGAAGCGGAATTGGGGAAGCCGGGAGAGGGCTGAGCCCGGCCGGCTTCTCCGCCGGCCTTGTGTCCCCCCGAGGATTGCAAGGGCAAGAGAGCCGCACCTTTCGGCTTCCGGAAGTGCTGGGCCGGGGGTTCGGGGGGCCCATGAACGCCGCCCGGAGCCAATGGCTTCTTTTGGGCTTACAGTACTCGAATTCCTGCTGCTGGTAAGCGCGCGCGGGTGGCCGGGTGGGAAGGGCGAGGCGCGAGGGGGAGGCAAGTGGAGAAGCGGAGAGAGAGAGAAGTGGACCAAAAGAAAGAAAAGGGAAAGAGAGGGAGGGAAAGAGAAATGGAGAGGAAGGAAGGAGGGAGGGAGGGGAGGGAGGGAGAGAAGGAAGGAAGGAAGAGAAAGGAGGGTAGAAAGAGAGGGAGAGAGAGAGGAAGAGGATAGATAGAAAGGAAGAGAGAGAAAGAAAGAGGGATAGAAAGAGAGAGAGAGTGAGAGATGCTCAGTGAGCCTTTCTTTGAAGTTGCCTTTCTTTCTTTCTTTCTTTCTTTCTCTCTTTCTCTTTCTCTCTTGCTCTCTTGCTCTTTCATTCTTTTTTCTTTCTCTTGCTTTCTTTCTTTCTCTTGCTTTCTCTCCTTCCTTCCCTCCTTCCATTTCTTTCATCCCCCCTCTCTATTTTTATTTCTCTTTCATTCTTTCTTTCTCTCTTTCTTGCTTTCTTTCTTGCTCTTTTTCTTTCTCTCTTTTACCTTCCCTTCCTCTATTTCTTCTTTTCTTTCTCCTTCCTATCTTCTTCCCTCCCTCCCTTCCTTCAGTCCTTCCTCTCTTACTCTCCCCTTTCATAAGTTTCCTTGCTTCCTTCCTCTGTTCCTGTCCCTTCCCCCTTTCTTTCTTTCTTTCTTTCTTTCTTTCTTTCTTTCCTTCCTTCCTTCCTTCCCTCCATTTCTTGCTTTCCTTCTCCTTCCTCCCTTGTTTCCTCCCTCATTCCCTTCTTTCACTCCTTCTTCTCTTACTCTCCCCTTTCACATCTTTCCTTGCTTTCTTTGCACCCTTCCTCTGTTCCTGTTCCTTCCCTCCCTCCTTCCTTCCTTCCCACCCTTCGTCCATTCATTCACCCATTCCTCTCTTGATCGCCCCTTTTACCATTCCTTCCTTCCTTCCTTCCGATGTGGGCCCGAGCCGGCAGAGTAGTTTGCTTTTGCACCCCGTCTCGAGCTCCCTTGGTGCCAACCCGGCCCTCCCCACTTCAGAGAGAAGGGGGAGAAAGAGAGAGAGAGAAAGAGAAAGAGAGAGATAAAAAGAGAAAGATAGAGGGAGGGAGAGAAAGAGATAGAAAGAGACAAAGAGAGGGGGAGAGAAAGAGAGAGAGAAAGAGAGAAAGGGAGATAAAAGAGAAAAAAGAGAGAAAGAAAGATAAAAAGAGGAAGAGAAAGAGAGAGGGGGAGGGAGAGAAAGAGAAAGAGAATGAAAGAGATAAGGGGAGAGAGGGAGAGAAAGAGGTAGAGAAAGTGAAAGAGAGAGGGAGGGAGAGAAAGAGATAGAAAGAGAAAGAGAGAGGTTGGGAGAGAGAAAAAAGAGAGAAAGAGATATAAAGAGAAAGAGAGAGAAAGGGAGAGAAAAAGAGAAAGGGAGAGAAAAAGAGAAAAAGAAAGAAAAGTAGAGAGAGAAAGAGAGACAAAAAGAGAGGGAGAGAAAGAGAGAGAGAGAGATAGAAAAGCAGGTGGGGGGGGGCACACCTATTTTGCCAGCCCTCGGATGGGCCATAGGGATCCAGTGTATGTGGAGGGAGAGGTCCCCAGCTTCTGTTCTGCAGAGGGGAAGCCAAAGCCCCCGCATGGGGGGGGCAGAGTGCCAGTGTTTGGGGCAAGGTGGGGGGTGGGGGTCTTCCTTAACCCCCATTTCTTTGGTGGGGCTAAGAGGCCTGCCCAGCAGGGCTGATGTGTTGCGGAAGGTCTTGTCGAGGGAGACCAGTGGAGCCCCCCCCCCTGCTCCCATCCCCAGGGAAGGGGGTTCTGGCATCACTGCCACTGGCTTTGGAAAGAAGCCCCCAGCCTCTTCAGGGGGTGGAGGGAGGGGTCCATAGCACAGGGCTGGACAATGGCTGAAGACAGTTGACTGCAGCTTTCAGAATTCCTCAGCCAGGAATATGAAGAAGACAGTTTGAAAATTTAAAAGGGAAGGAAGGAAGGAAGGAAGGAAGGAAGGAAGGAGGGAGGGAGGGAGGGAAAAGAAAAAGAGAAAAAAGGAAAGAAAGAAAAAGAAGAAAGAAAGAAAGAGGAAGGAAGGAAGGAAGGAAGGGGAAAAAAACCAAAAGAGAAAAAAGAAAGAAAAAGGGAAGGAAGGAAGGAAGGAAGGAAGAAGGGAGGGGGGCCCCAGACACTTAGGCTGTATGGGGCCCCAAAATTCCTGATGGCGGCCCTGCTTGTGTACATATCTGTAGCTCAACCAGGAATTGGCTTGTAAGAAAGAATTGAGTTATGTTGGCCAGTAAACTTATTATCCATCCAAAATTCATTAAATAGATCCCATTGTAAACTGAAAAATCTTGGTATCAACTTTGATATCCTGATATTTATGTCCTCCTGTGCCACATGGCTATGATGCTTGGGCAGGCATGTGTATGTACAGTGCCGGAAATTTTTTTTAAAATTCCAGGGAAAAAAAGCTGAACAAAAGATGGCAATGCATGTGCATTGCCAAAAATTTAGCTTCTATGCATGTTCAGAAGAGGGAAAAAAGGATGGTGGGAGCCATAGAAAAATTTTGGTCAGATACGCAGAACTAGTAGAAAACTTTTGATCCCCCCCCTTTTTTTTCCCCTTCTGGGCTCTGGGTATGTTTTTCCTATCACAGTAAATGAGATTGAATGTGTACCCTGTTTCCCCGATAGTAAGACACCCCCGATTGTAAGACGTATCGGGGGTTTCAGGGGGGTCGGCTAATATAAGCCGTACCCCGAAAGTAAGACATATGTCTTACTTTCGGGGAAACACGGGGGTATTGCCGCCTCCCTCTCATCTAGCTGCGCGCCGCCTCCTGCCCACGTCCGCACCGTCCCCCTCTCCATACGTCACCGCGTCTGCCACCTCCCTCTGATCTTAATGAGCGCCGCCTCCTGCCCACTTCCGCGCCGCCCCCTCTCCATATGTCACCGCGCCGTCCCCCTCTCCATACGTCACCGCGCCATCCCCTGCACTTGTCACTGCCGCCTCCTGCTTAAAATACGGTAATGCACACAGTATTAATCATACATCAGTAAAACATACACACTGGCATACTGGGGTATCATCTGCTGTTTTGTGGTGAATACAATACTGTTCAGGTTGTTAATAAATGTTAATTTTATGGTTAAAACAAAAAAATTGACAATTTTTTTTCCAATATAAGACATACCCCGAAAGTAAGACATAGTGGGGCTTTTGGGGATAAAAAGAAAGTAAGACACTGTCTTACTTTCGGGGAAACACGGTATAATTTTAGAAGAGCGCTCTCTCTCTCTCTCTCTCTCTCTCTCCCTCCCTCCCTCCCTCTCTCTCTCTCTCTCTCCACATACACATACAGTTTATATAGTAGATAATGTATATTCTTGTGTGCCTGTGTGTAATATGTATGTACACATATGGCATATATACATAGAATTAAATAGCATATTTCGGTTGTTAAGTAACAGTAAACAGATATGGAAATTGTATCTCTTTGAGGCAAAGAGAGGCCAGGCACCATAACCCTAAACCAAACCCTTGACGTGAGTGAGGTCATGTTGGCCACCTTTAAGCCAGTCACATGACCTTTACGTCATCCCCCTGGTCACATGATCATCAAGCCACTCCCACCTGATCACCCACAAAACAAGCCATGACCACCATGTGGTAGTAAAAAAAATGTCAGCCCTTCACTGCCTACTACCCATCTCAGCACATGGCATCTGAAAAGATTACATCACCCAGCAAGGCTTAATCAAGCATGGGACACAGACAGCCTACAGAGTTAACTAAGACCCCCACCCCTCGTACTCTGACAGCCAATGGGATACATTTCTTGTACAAGAAATGGAAACTCTAAGTCAGAGCCCAAAATATATCCCTCTCTCCCCTCCATGTGCCTTTTTGCCCAGGATCTCAAACCATGTGGTCCGTCCACCATTAACAACTATATTTCCAAACAGCCACCATGTTTCCAGTGTCTCTCTCCCCAGTGGAAATGAACCAAGATGGACCTGTCTTCCCACACTACCATAAGGTGGAATGAGGAACCTTTCCCAGACCAAGGATTGTAGAGGTTAGAACAGGGCTGGATTCCTATTCCTACTGGTACCATTATGCTGCATGCGCAGCTTTGGTTAGCTTGTGTGTACGCATGTACCTCTCAGCATGTTTTTGCTTCTGCACATGCACAGGAGCAAAATCTTGTGAGGCATGCACACATACGTGACATTTCGGTGAATTTTTTGCTTCGGTGCATGAGCGGAAGCAAAAACCCCCACTGAAATCTCATGCACACACATGCCACCTGCACATGCGCAGAAGCAAAAAACCATTGGGAGGCATGCGCGCACACACAAGCTAACTGAAGATGCACACATAGCGCAGCTATCTTTAGTAGTGCGCCGTCCTTTATCGTATTGGTAGCAACCCGCTACTGGGCTGGAAATACTGGGACGTCCAAGAGCAGACGTCCACGCACCACTCAGCCTGCTATTCTCAAAAGTGTTGTAAATTACTATCCTATTGCGACTGGTATAATTAAAATTCAACCACCCTCTCCTCTTCTGGAGAGAAGGACTCTATTTGTAAATCCTCTAGAGCAGTGTTTCCCAACCTTGGCAACTTGAAGATATTTAGACTTCAATTCCCAGAATTCCCCAGCCAGCGTTCGCTGGCTGGGGAATTCTGGGAATTGAAGTCCAAATATCTTCAAGTTGCCAAGGTTGGGAAACACTGCTCTAGAGAGAGAGAAAACAGTGAGTTACTTGGGTGGCAATTCTGAAAGTGGCAGAACACTGTGCTTTCTTTCCTGAAGCTGCCTTATAAATGTTTCATTCCCCGTTCCCTTTTTTGTTATTATATTCTCCATAATATTTATAAGCAATTTTATCCAGGAGCGGCCAGAAACAAACTGGAATCTAGTTAACAATTTAGTACTGCTATTATGAAGACCCAATATTTTCAAGTATTCTTAGGAGGAGCAAGAGTAAAAGAAAATAAATACCTCTCTTAGATTGGATCTTTTTATGACAAGTCTTTGCCTGCAGTGAATGTTTACCCAGAGTTATGGACCCTTGAAATGAAAAGTTTAAAATGGAATATCTTAGTTGTGTTCATTTTCAAATGTGCGGCATAGAGCAGGAAAGGGGGACATCTTGTGGTTCATTTTACACTGACATGACGACACTGTTCTTGTGGGCACTGAAAGAAAAATGGCCTTGCTTTCTTTTTCCTATTTGTTTATCTTCACATCTGGCATCTACTTGAGTTCATGACAGGCAATTTAGTAAACAATTCCCAATGGCACATTTTATCAGGTTGTGCTATTCCCACAATTGGATTGTAGAACAAACAGATTAATATATCCATGTATAATGCATATGAAGATTGGCACACTGTCCGGAAACAGCCATGAAAGTGAATTTTTGTCCTGATCTATCTCAAAGAACATCTGTTTTTCACCAGTGCTGTAATCTGCACATCGATAAAAGCATATATGGATAAAAATGTTGTTGTGGAATGAAATAATGTATATTAGCATATATGTTAGGAATTTCTTTATCAAAAATATGTGACAGGAGTCCGGTTCTTTTACAGATTTTACATAACATGATGACTAATGGATAAATCCTGATTTGATTGTGTAAGCAGAATACCTAACATTCTAAACCTATTTGTAAAATCATACAAAGAACTGGGGTGGATGGTAGAAAGTGCCCAGATATAGAACAAATATATTAAATTATACAAATAAGCAATGTTTAGAGAAAAATAATTTCATGAACCAATAATTTATTATAGATTAGAAATAATTTATTGTGCAATACATACACAGACACGGACATATACACACACCTATACAAACAGAGACAAACTTAAATATAAAGACTTTCTACTTAATTACTGTTCTGGACCTGGACTGGGATCTGGCTGGCAAGGGGCTACATTTTATGCTGAATGTGGTTGTAATAATTTCAAATGGTTTCTGCATAATATAGAAACATAGAAGACTGACGGCAGAAAAAGACCCCATGGTCCATCTAGTCTGCCCTTATACTATTTCCTGTATTTTATCTTACAATGGATATATGTTTATCCCAGGCACGTTTAAATTCAGTTACTGTGGATTTACCAACTACGTCTGCTGGAAGTTTGTTCCAAGCATCTACTACTCTTTCAGCAAAATAATATTTTCTCATGTTGCTTTTGATCTTTCCCCCAACTAACTGCAGATTGTGTCCCTTTGTTCTTGTGTTCACTTTCCTATTAAAAACACTTCCCTCCTGGATCTTATTTAACCCTTTCACATATTTAAATGTTTCGATCATGTCCCCCCCTTTTCCTTCTGTCCTCCAGACTATACAGATTGAGTTCATTAAGTCTTTCCTGATACGTTTTATGCTTAAGACCTTCCACCATTCTTGTAGCCCGTCTTTGGACCCGTTCAATTTTGTCAATATCTTTTTGTAGGGGAGGTCTCCAGAATATGACTACGTGTCATGCATCGTCTTCATTCCTAGTCAAGACAACAGTCAATATACTATGCTTAATGTCATATACATTTTAAAAAAAAGGATCCAATCTGCCATGTTGTTATCTACTCACAACAGCATGAAGTCACTGCTGGCAGTTTGGTAGCTAGTGTTGGCAATCATACATATAAAGTTCTTCCCAAGAAACCAGGATGTTGTAATGCTTCAGGTTATTTATCTGTGTGGATCCAAACTGTGTTTCCTTTTACAATTGACAGATGGAAATTTTATCTCCTGCCTTTATTATTTAAGTCACGGTGGGGAACATCTTCCAGTTTCTAGTCTGGAGCCTTAACCATGAGATCAAACTGGCTCTTTAATACCTCCTCAATACCAGTTATGTGCACTGAAAACTTACTCCCAATGCATAAATAACTTTTCATTCTATGGTGTGATTTGTGGTGTTATAGTTGCTTTCTCTGAGATTATCACCATGGACTCTTGCTGAGATTTTTAGGCGTGAGCAATAGATGCTTGACACCGAAAATATTTATGTATATTTTATAGTGCCTTCTGAGTTATTTCAGAAAAAAATGCTAATTAACATACTATTATTGTTTATAACCGCACATGAAGCTTCCTTTTATTTTCAAAGGCCCTTTCACCAATTTTTAGTTTCTTATAATTCCATTTCCACACTTGAAAATGCCTATTGGTCAGTGTGTCACAGCCTCTCACTTTGTTGCATTTTAAAGCAATGCCAGCATTACCTATGCGGGGATTCATGTAGCCTGGGACATGAGTTGAAAGCTTCATGTCACGAGAACTACAGAGCCTATTAGTGCTCATGACAGTAGTTACATAATGCCTGTGGAAAATATGTCTCTATTGTGCAATATCGCTTGTTGACAGCTTAAGCAAGAGGGCTACTGTAACATAAAATGAGTAACAATAAAAAACCAAATTATGTTTGCCAGCGTGGAACAAATCAGCCTTGACTTGTAGTCATGAAAGTAATAGTTCCTTCATTACAGAGTGTCACAGCCTCTCACTTTGTTGCATTTTAAAGCCGTGCCAGCGTGATCTTCAAATGCATCTTCAAATGCATTTGAGGATCATGCTGGCATTCAATTGATAATAAAGTCGTGTTAGGAGCAAAATCTCCATGGTGAAAGTAGAAATCTTTCTAAATAATGTTTATACCATATTTTTCAGAGTATAAGATGCACCTTTCTTTTCCTCCTAAAAGAGGCTGAAACTTTGTGTGAGTCTTATACTCTGAATGTAGCTTTTTTGAAGCTTCCCCCCCCCCCCAGCCCTAGCGATGTGCTAACAATCTTCCCTACTTGCAGGCTTGTTTTCATTGCTACTCAGAAGTTTTTTTTCAAGTCCTAAGTTTTGCAGGCTTGTTTTCGTTGCTATTCCCTCCAAAAAAATGTTTCAGCCCTAATGAGGCACTAACAATCTTCCCAGCTTGCTGAAAATTTTCATTGCTACTCCAAAATTTTTTCTAGCCCTAAGTCTCTGCAGGCTTGTTTTCATTGCTATTCCATCTGGGGGAAAAAAAATTGAGCCCTAACAAGCCCTAACGAGCCCTAACAAGGGGATAAAATGATAAGCTGAAGCTGACCAGACTAAGGACACTAGCCAGATGAATACCTGGTAGGTATTATTTTCCTCCCACAAAAATTAGATGAGTCTTATACTCCAAAAAATACAGTATGTATGGGTGTGTGTGGTGTGTGTGTATGTGTATTATATATTGTATAATATATTTATGTACAGACTCCCTTCCTTTTCACTTATCCGTAAAAATATGTAACCATATATTTCCCTAGCAAGTCGTCCCCCCCCCCTTTTTTTTTACCAAGTATTGATCCATTGGTTATGACGGGAATTGAACAACTGGGTTATCGCCCATACCTGACTAAGATTGAGTGAATAGCTCAAAGTCACCCAGCCAACTTTTATAACTAAAACAGGACTAGAATTCAGTCTCCCAGTTTCTAAACTTATGCTTTAGCCACTAAACCAGGGGTAGGCAAAGTTGGGTCTTTTATGACAGGTGGACTTCAACTCCCAGAATTCCTGATCTAGCATGATTGGCTCAGGAATTCTGGGAGTTGAAGTCCACAAGTCATAGAAGCGCCAATTTTGCCTACCCCTGCACTTGACCAAAGTGGCCTTCCTAATGTTTACATTTATTTTAAGAAACGTTGGTAAATAATAGTGAAAACGTTTAATGGTTAATTGCCCTTTTGTCAGATGCTGGCTTGGTGCATTAATTTCATGGACCACATTGGAAGGCCTGTAAGCTCTACCTCTCAAAGTTATGCCTGACCATTTAGAGATAAAGTATTCCTATAGTCACATTGCACCTTGTCACAGAGACGTTATGGTGGTAAAAAAAACATTTTGCATTTATGGAAACAGAATGATACTCTACCACAGGGGTGTCACACTCAATTTCATTAAGAGCCACATTAGAGTTCTGTTTGATCTCGGAGGGCTGGGATGGATGTGGCCAGGGTGGGTATGGTCAACTCAACATCACTCATTTCAGGGATGCCTGTGATGGCCTAAGGGCTCTGCCAGTGAAAATGGGCTCCTGAGCTCCATTTTTACATGTGATGGCCTCCTGCAATCCTCTACCAGTAAAAAACAAAGCTTGGGAGGGCCTCCTCCAGCCATTGCAAGCTCTATTTTCACTGGCAGAGGCATTACAGGCTGGTCCTTTGCTGTTTCCAGGGCAGTCCTGTGATGTGAGCCAAATCTGGGCCTTGAGTTTGACACTACAAGTTCTATTCCTACATTTGATGATTTGCTGACATAAAAGAACTTCGGTTGGATTCTGTACCACTGATTTGGTGACCCGCCAGCTAGGATTCCAAAGGCTTGGACCTTTCTCCGAGCCCTATTTATCAACAGCTTTCTACATACATATTTAGAGCATCCAGTAGAATTGGAAGATGCAATTATTTCTATTTTAAGCATAATCTGTTCTAAAATCCTCTCATCTGTTCTGCTGGATCAAACAGTATGTTGCACTAATCACAGTTATGGCTAGAAGACCAACACTGATATTAAGGCATTTCTATATTTGTAAATTCATTAACAAGTTTGCATATACATACATTGTGTGTCAAAGACCCCTGGTTTACCATGATAAAAACCCAAATAAGCTTTCCTGAGCTAGATGAATTAATAATATGATATGATATAAGGCAGCTTGCCATATACTGTAGTTTATCAGTCTTACTCAACCTGGTACCTTGTAGATGTGTTGGAAGCCGATTAACATATGCAGAATAAATTGCTAATTAATGCCACAATCTCTTTAGAATTTATCCAGAATTTCAGAGGGCACCACGGGAGTTCTCCAGCATGTCTTTGAAAGACAGCAGTTAAAGATTTATGATCTATATCTCATTGCATGGGTAATGACAATGAACATAATTAAAATAGTGCTATGTCCAGTACTGATTACCCCATTAAATTGGCCATACTCTTCATTGGAATAGTTTATAAGTATATAGAAATGAAACTTTCTGTCTGAAGAAATTGGTGACTCCATGAAAATGCTTGTTCGTTTCTGTGCTTTTATTATATTTATTTTCTGCCCATCTCTATTGAAACGACTCATACAGCATTAAAATAATAACAAACATACAGTGGTACCTCTACCTAAGAACGCCTCTACTTACAAACTTTTCTAGATAAGAACCGGGTGCTCAACATTTTTTTGCCTCTTCTCAAGAACCATTTTCCACTTACAAACCTCAGCCGTGGCAACTGTAACCGGAAAAGGCAGAGAGAAGCCTTCGTGTGGCCTGTCTAGGAATCTCCTGGGAGGAAACAGGGCTGGAAACGGCAGGGAGAAATCTCTGTGAGGCTTCTCTAGGAATCTCCTGGGAGGAAACAGGGCCAGAAAAGATGGGGAGAAGCCTCCATGGGGCCTCTCTAGAAATCTCCTGGGAGGAAACAGGGCCAGAAAAGAAGGGGAAAGCCTCCGTGGGGCCTCTCTAGGAATATTCTGG
The DNA here is from genome assembly GCF_031021105.1 of Erythrolamprus reginae. Taxonomy (NCBI): domain Eukaryota; kingdom Metazoa; phylum Chordata; class Lepidosauria; order Squamata; family Dipsadidae; genus Erythrolamprus; species Erythrolamprus reginae. The sequence goes on along the minus strand of NC_091950.1, from coordinate 308,928,489 downwards.
GAGGAAACAGGGCCCCCTCCACCCTCCCTGTGGTTTCTCCAACCACACACATTATTTGCTTTTACGTTGATTCCTATGGAAAAAAATTCTTCTTCTTCTTACAAACTTTTCTACTTAAGACCCTGGTTATGGAACGAATTAAGTTAGTAAGTAGAGTACCACTGTATTTCCAAAACAATAATGCTAGAAATATTCCTTCTTTCTCACACACAGACAGACACACACACACACACACACAAACACACACTAGAAGCCATGCCCATTTTAGATGTTACCTGCTCATGGTTTTCATTTGATTTAGGAGGGGAAATCCATATTCCCACATCCAAATGTCTAGTATTACTGCCTAAAAATTAATGTTACATTTTATGATGAAAAGTAGATTGCATACAAGTTATTTAGCATTGTCAGGCAGTCATTTGTGCTTAAAATGAACTGTGACGTTCTGGCACCTAATGGGGTTTTTAGTTTTAGTTTAGCAGCAGTGCAAGCAATATTCATACAAAGAGCAATTAATTTACTTCAGCTGAGAAACATTATTTCACCACTGAAATACTGGCAATAAGAAACATTACTACCAGCTGTGAGGTGGGGTTTTGGGTCACAAGTTGGATGTCATTAGCTACATTAATTCAATGAGATTAAGCAGCTATAATATTCTCAGATTTACCCTTCTTTACATTTGGAATATTAATCTATTATATTACATATTGCCATGCTGATTGATATGCTAGGAGGACATCTGATTTCAATTTAATTGCACTGGAAATCTATTTTCTTGAAACATGACTTGTTCTAAAATATTGAACCGCTTTAGATGTTATTTTATTTGCAGTGTGACTGCGGGCATGTTTTTGTGAACGAAACTACAAAAGAGTGATCTGATTGATTCTGTTAACAGCAGCATATGTACACATTTTTCAGAGCTGGGAAATTTCCCAGTTGATACTATTATTAAAATAAAGCTTCATTTGCAAGTTGTTCGAGGACAATTGAAAATAAAGAAATGTTATTGTAGCAATAAAAACTGTTTTGCAAAGAAAACAAATCTGGAGTAGATAGTTAGTTCTTGCTGCAGGGCTATAGCGCACATAATTCATAAGTGAGGACCAAGAGGTATAACCAGATGTGGGGTCCTCCCAGTTCGAATCGGTCCACTCAAACTGGTAGCAACTCGCTGGTGATGTCACTATGATACCATGGAACCTGATTGGTTGGTGCCAGTCCAGGGATGGCTGCCATCTTTTGGGCCATCTTTGCCATCAGTTTTTTTATTTCTTCTATACAAGCGGCATTTCCAGCATTGTACATGCATTGCCACCTTGTGTTCAGAAAACAAAGGAAACCATGTGTGTTCAGCTTTTTTAGGAGGGATTTTTTTCAGATTTTCCCCCCCTACTGTGTATGCACACGCATGTGAGGCATATCCATGCCCACAAGGTGCGCCTATGTGACGTGGGAGGAAGCGAACCAGCAGTGAGGTAAGTTAGAAGCCGCCCCTGGGTATAACTTATTTGTGAAAGCTTTGTATCTAGACCATAATTTGGCACAGTTCTTGCTGATAACAATTACCACTGGCTTGCTTAGCAACAGAAACTTTGGGCTCCGTTATGGTGTAAATCAAGGACTATCCTGTATTAACTTGGAGCCTCCTTTTGTAGAATGGAAAAAAGCTGAATTTGATAGCTTAGCCAGCCTTCCCAGGCCTTTTTGGTTAATTTCATATTTTACATTCAATAATAGTAAGCCATGCCCTTTCTCATACAGATGTTGTATTTTAGAGTTTCCAAGTGATTCCAAGTTTAATCACTTATAACCATTTAGTATTCTGCATGGTTTCCTTTGTTTTCTGATTTTAGAAATTGCTTGACTGGAGGCAGATGATATAGTTCAAATATTTGAACAAATTATTGACCAGAGCATTGACCAAATTGAGCTCACACTTGGGTTGACTAGAGGCGCAGAACCTCCAAAACAACAAATATTCAATCACAGTATCTTTCAAGGAGGGATATTTGCAGTTGCCGTTACCTCAGTCACTGAACCCGTAGTGAGAAACATTTGTGACTGTTGCCTGCTTTTTTCCTGATTAGGCTTATATTTATAATTTTCAGGCTTACCATTTGTATCCGATAATCTGTGTTATCTCAGGAATTAGCAGCATCTTGCCCTTTTTATATGTTCTGGGGGTGGGGTGGAAACTTCTTAGCAGTAGAGTATAGTGACTATGTTTTTTTGGAAAAAATAGACCTAGAAAAGGAGCAAATCTGAAAGAGATTCAAAAGACATACCTACCTATCTATCTATCTATCTATCTACCTACCTACCTACCTACCTACACACATACATACCAAGGATGGGTTCTAACTTGCCTCGCCACTAGTTCGCTCCCTCCTGCACCATGTGGGCATGTGCATATGCGCAATGGGGAAAAAAAATCAAGTTTCTATACATGCGTTGAAGCAAAAAAACCCAGCTACTGCGCATGCACAGAAGCCAAAAACAAGATGGTGGTGCCAAAAGATCAGCACCAACAGAAGCGGCTCCATGACAACATCACCAGTTTACTAATGGTTCTAAAGAACCAGTTAGAACTGGTAGGAACCTATCTCTGTTACATACATCTGTACATACATACATTTACGAAGAAAAAATTCAAGAGAGAAATCAAGAAAATTAAAAAAAAATCTCTAAAGGACAACTTCGTGGTCACAATAGATATGAGACCCTCAAATAATCTCAGGACTATAGCCTACATTCTGGAAAAAGGCGAAGGGAATCCATTTTTGTAATGAACGAGTAGTAGATCCTTGGAACAAACTTCCAGCAGATGTGGTTGGTAAATCCACAGTAACTGAATTTAAACATGACTCAGTTTAGTTTAGTTTAGTTTAATCAGATTTGTATGCCGCCCCTCTCCGCAGACTCGGGGCGGCTCACAACAACAGCAATACAATACAAATCCAATATTAAATTAATTTTAATAATTTTATTTAAAATTAATTTTAATATTTAATAATTTTAATTCAGCCTTCCATCCTTCCGAGGTGGGTAAAATGAGGACTCGGATTGTGGGGGCAATAGCCCGGCTCTGTTAAAAAAGTGCTATTGCTAACATGTTGTAAGCCGCCCTGAGTCTAAGGAGAAGGGCGGCATAAAAATCGAATAAATAAATAAATAAATAAATAAATAAACATATATCCATCCTAAGATAAAATACACAAAATAGTATAAGGGCAGACTAGATGGACCATGAGGTCTTTTTGTGCCGTCAGTCTTCTATGTTTCTATGTTTCTATACTGTAGCCCCCAAAATCTACGTGGACATGTCACCAAGCCCCCAGGAATCAAGCTCAACTTGGAGACTTGACTTTATAATCAGCTTTTTGGAGGATGTTGTTCATATTTTCAAAAACAGGACTGCACAGCTGGAAGTGAGCAGCAGGTGAGCAAGTGAAGCTTCATCTGTATTTGCAGCTGGTCGTCAGTATTAGCATCACTGCCTCAGCTCCACTTCAGATCATCAAGCATTAGATTCTCATAGGAGCGTGAACTCTACTGTAAACTGCACGGGTGAGAGAGGAGCACACGTTGTGTGCTCCTATCCCTCCGCCCCCTCAGTCTGTGGAAACATTGTCTTCTGCAAAACTGGTCCCTGGTGTCAAAACGTTTAGTGACCTTTGCAGTGGGAGGTTGGTTTTAATGAAGGTGCCAAAAGGGGCAGCCAAAAAACCAGGAGTGACATATGAAGATTCAGATACAATATAGCTTTACGTGAATGGCTCTCAGTTCTGATCTTTGCCTCTTAGCTGGACACAGGCAAGTTCACTTGTGCTTTCATGACATAAGCGATGCAATGGAGGATATGTTGTGAGCCGCCCCGAGTCTGCGGAGAGGGGTAGCATCCAAATCTAATAAATAATAATAATAATAATAATAATAATAATAATAATAATAATAATAATACACCTCTAAAAAAGAGACAAGTTGCACAAATATGAGTTCGCCCCATCTATACAAAGCATCTACTACAAAAGAAACACAAAATGCATAGGCACAGTATTTGTGGTACCTTGCTTAACAGTAGTAACTGTGAGAGGGATCTTGGAGTCCCGGTGGATAATTATATAAATATGAGCCAGCAGAGTGCAGCAGAGTGCAGCAGCTGCCAAAAAAACCCAACACAGTTCTAGGATACATTAGAATTAAGATCATTAGAATTAAGATCATGTGACATGTTAATACCATTTTATAATGCCTTGGTAAGGCCACACTTGGAATACTGCATTCATTTTTCGTCACCATGGAAGTTGAAAAAAAGATGTTGAGACTCTAGAAAGAGTACAGAGAAGAGCAACAAAGATGATTAGGGGACTGGAGGCTAAAACATATGAAGAACAGTTGCAAGAACTGGGTACATCTAGCTTAATGAAAAGAAGGGCTAGGGGAGACATGGTAGCAGGGTTCCAATATCTCAGGGGTGGCCACAAAGAAAAATGTGTCAAACTATTCTTCAAAGCACCTGAGGGTAGAACAAGAAGCAATGGGTGGAAACTAATCAAGGAGAGAAGCAACTTAGAATGAAGGAGAAATTTCCTGTCAGTTAGAACAATTAATCAATGGAACAGCTTGCCTCCAGAAGTTGTGAATACTCCAACACTGGAAGTTTTTAAGGAGATGTTGGATAACCATCTGTCTGAAGTGGTGTAGGGTTTCCTACCTAAGCAAAGGGTTGGACTAGAAGACCTCCATGGCCCCTTCCAATTATTATTATTGTTGTTGTTGTTGTTGTTGTTGTTGTTGTTGTTATTATTATTATTATTATTATTATTATTATTATTATTATTATTATTATACAAATGTGTAAAAAGGTGGGATAGATTACATGCCGGAGGCCTCCTTGTCTTGGCATTTATGTATGTCAACTTTTCATTACTATAAAAGATTTTTTCCTAGAAGCAACAACACAGAAAGAGTTGGTGAGATCACTACATGCAACTGTATGACCTACAGTATATTCTTTGGCTTCTGTTTTTCCCAACCAGCCAGTTCACCTGTCTCTCTTCCCCTTGACCTCAGTTCAGCACCTTGCAATTTCTCTCAGCCAGTCTTAAATTACAGTATATATTGCTTTGGTCCCTTTGAATGGATTGGTGTTTCAGTGAGTGAACTCACTATACAGTGAGTGAACTATCTCAGTTCAGTCATGCAGGATTCCAGGTTGAATGGCCCTACCCACAGTGATATCTGTGGAGAGAGTAAAATAAATCAAGATGGGAGCCAATTTTACATCAAATGAGACTCAACATGTAGGAAACGTGAAAATGTTCTGTGGAAGCCACAATTATTTTCTGAATAAAAGTCATCTCTTTTTGATTTAGCATACAGGGATGTTGAACTGCTGCTAATATAAACCTCCTGGCCTTAAGCATGCCTGATACATTTCCATGGCTTTCTTTTAGAAAATATTTGCTGAACTGCTTATTTATATATCAGTAAGTGGTCAAGTTTTATTTCTTTTGTGAGAAGGATAAAAATGTGAGGGAGAAGTAATTCATTGTCAAAAGCCTGGATTCAGCTATGAATTAATACAACCTATCTCACCCTAGAATGTCTGACTGCTACTGCAAAGGTATATTGATTTTTTTTTTACATCTACAGAACTATCAACTGTCCAGTGTGTGTCTTTGTGTGGCATTTGATTACTGAACTGCATTTTGATCAAACATTGTCAAATACATGGGATCAACTGTAGTACATTGGGTATCCACCAATTATTGTTTTTTGGGAATGTTGCTCTCCAATCTTAAATAAAATTTTGCTTTTGAGAATATACTCTTTATTCTATCTGACTCGACAACCAGTCAGCAATTAAATCCCAATTAATACTCAGACACAGAGTTGGGAAGTATAATACTCTATTGTACAAGCAAACCTGATGAAAGCCACAAATTAAAGCAAGGAATCTCTGTTGACTGGCAAAGTTCAAAGCAAGCTGCAAAATTGATAAAGAATGTTCCAAAGCCTGTAGCTTGACAGAAGCAGAGATACTCACAGACTTCTCAAAACTATATTTTTTCCAAGACTGCAGCAATATTTGAGAGGGGGGAAAACACTGAACTTGCTCTTTCTCTCTTATAGGTATAAACATTGATTTCCTGTGAAGGGAACCTCCCAGTCTGCTCCCCTTTTAAACACTACGTGATTACATACTGTGCATAGGCCTCTTGTGTAACTTGTCTCCCATGCATTCCTCTCACCCATGCATCTAAAATAGGGTCCACAATCTCCCTTCCTCATCAGACTCAGACAAGGCCCTATCTGGGTGTTCTATATTCTCTGCAGTACCCTCAATCTCTATCCCTCCCTCACCCTCACTATCCAACTCCTCTGATAGCCACACGGGCCTATGATACTCAGATAGACCCGGTTCCTCCTCTTCAGAGTCTGTGATTAAAGGAGCTGGCTGTGATCCAACCACAACACTCTTAAGTTCAAAAACGGACTTGCCAGTAGGGGGAGGGCACAAAAATAATTTGACATCTCAATGTCTGCCTACACCAAGAAACCTGAAATTGACAAGCTGTTTGTTGTCGTGCTTTACAACCATGTTGCATAGTGATGGAGTTGCCAGTCCAAATTACGTACCTCTGTTATGCCAGGAATACCCATAAGTAGAATTCAATGAAAATAATTTTTCCCCATAGACAAAGTCCCATAAATAAAATTAAGAAATCTGTGAAATTGATCTCGATGATTTTAATAGGATTTATGAACTCTACCATTCAAGTTTCTAGGATATGTGCAGTGTGTGTGTGTGTGTGTGTGTGTGTGTGTGAGTAGAGTAAAATATTCACTTTTATTAGTGGATGCATTAAAGTTCAAGTGATTTCTAAGGAGGACAGCATTTTTTTTCCTAGACAATATCTTCTACTTAAATAAAATGCTATTCACTTTGAAAATAAAGGATTTGAAGTGAGACTTATCCTTATTTTTAATGCATTTAATAAGAATGCTGAATACAGTATTCACTAAAACTATACTATAATAATAACAAAAGTCAAATCTACATAATGATTTGTAATTAAAAGGATTCTTTAATCTAGCTTTGAAAATGGATCACACAGTCTAGGAAAAATAGGGGCAGGATAGATCTTAGAAAATTTCTACAGAATTTCAACAAGTCAAATAAAGCATTTTATTTCCTTATTTTCCTTGAAGTGAAAGAGAAATGTTGAGTATGGAAGGAAGCTTTATAATAAGAATCACTGAATAAACACCATGCTAGCTTCGCTTTTTAATAAATAAAACCAGAAGGTCTATTCTCAGTTCTGTTTATTTCCTTGATAGGGAAAAAAAGCCACCTGTGTCCTTCATTGATTTGTTTTGGTATTTTATCTTCATTTAGTAGTTTTTCTCCATGGAAATTGTGAAATATAATCTAATGCACAAAGGGTCAAAAACTTTTTTCAAAACTTTTATTGAGTACATTGAGTTTAATATTTTAACAGCTGGCAGCTGCAGTAATTACTTGTAAATTATATATGGAAATCTGTTGAAATATAATTACTCTGATCTATGAACCAGGTAATTAAGGTATAAACTCCCATTTTTTCTTAGACCTCATTAACTTATTTCCTTTGAAAATTACTAGATAATGATAGTACATTATAAGCTGATCCATAAAGTAATGCTAAATAATTGGAAGCTTTGTCCTGGGACATTAAAGGACAAAATACTACTTCAGAGTTGAATATTTTGATGCACTTTCAAGTTAAAATGCATGAGTCATCAAATCAAGTATACCTTATTGAACAGCTTAAGTCTCTGTAGTAGTCAAATAATTATAGCAAATACATTGGATTGAGGTTTTGAGAGGTGGTTTGTTTGTATTTTCCTTGTTAATTGGTGGCCCCTTAGGATAATGCAGATCATGCAATAAAAATACATATAGTGTATTCTGTTAAAATAATTACGGTGTAATTATCAGGTTATCATTTCATGAAACAACAAATTACTTTTTGGGCTTGTAGGCAAAGCATTGCTAGTCTGGTCAAGTAATTGGGAGATTATAGGGAGACTCTCGTGTTAACCAAGAAGATAGCAGTAGCAAACCACATCCATATTATTTTCAAGAAATCACCATGCAGCAAACTCATCCTGAAGGAGTTTATAAGGTGATGGCAATAGTCTTAGCAGTCTTGTGCCATCTTGGTCTGTAATATCTAGTACCACTTCAGAGATTCTCAAAGGTTTAAGCAATGCCAAATAGGATTCTTTTGGCATTGTAAAGTTCAGGAGACTTTTTAAAATATATCCTTATTCTGTCAACTGTTTATAGTCAGTGACTCTATATTAAATAACAGAGAATGAGAGAGAGAAAGAGAGAGAGAGAGAGAGAGAGAGAGAGAGAGGGAGGAGTAGTTTGGACTAGAAGACTCCAAGATTCCTTCTAAATTTTGTTTCATTCCATTCCATTCCTATTTTTACTTTGACTTCGACTTCTAATTCTAAAATTCTAATTGTAATTTGAATTCAAATTTGAATAATTCAAATTCTATTCTTCATCAGTAGCAAGTATCAGACAAAAATTTGGACTGTAATTCAACTGTCCAGAAATGTTTTATAGGTGGACAATTCTTAAATGTGTATCAAACATGCAGCTAGCAAAGAGAACTTTCTTGGAGGTAACTACATAGAGATAGCATTAAATTCCCAAGCAGGATCCTAGATGTTAAAGTGATTTAATGCAGAAAAAGATGATCAAATACACAATTTCCAGAACATTTTGATACATTTCGCTTAATTTGTTATGTACACTTAGCCACCGTAATAGTAACCATGATTTATAGCTTGGCACAAAACATGATCCCCACCATTTGTGATTTACTCAATTTACAATGCTTCGGACATGGTTTAACACGATTTTGCCTTCCTGCACAATAATAAGAAACATAAGGTCATGAAAAGGGTGTTCTGCTCATCTACATGTGTTAAAGAAAAGCTTCTAACATTATATCACTTTTAAATGGTTGAAATCATTAACAACGCACCCTGTTTATTTATTATGCTGAAGACAAACCAAGATTCTATGGAATATAATAATTTAATCAGGATTAAGTTTGTATGTACGGAAACAGTGTTACTTCCAAACATATTAGATGAAGAAATCCTGCTAACCTATTCCAGAAGGTGGTGCTCTGTCACAGTGTTTTATAGCTCTTTTTTTATGTTTGTCCAATTAAAACCAGAAGATTGCCAGTTCATTTGGTTAATAAAAACATTGTGTTGTCCCCCCTCCCCCTCCCGGAATGTCTGAAGACGTCAATTCTGCTGTGATCCTGCCTTCCCTGAGCATATAGAGGTCTCGCTGCTGTTAATCATTTACAAGAAGAAAATTCCACTTTCTGCCACAATCTGTTTATCCATTAAACCAAGAAGTAAAAATCTCTAGTTTTAGCCATACATCCGTCATTTGAGAATTACTAATGATAATAAATAATTATCTTCAGAATGATTTCGTTTCCAACATACGTTTCACACACCTTTGACAATTTATCAGGTATTAAGTACAAACAGTACAACATCTTGTAAGATTTTTCTTCCATTTAATGTGAATTTCTTTTTACTACACAAATTCTCCTACTGCATTATATTGTATCCAAAAAGCCATTAAAATTGGTTATACGTCTTATTTATTTGTTTATTAGATTTATATGCCGCCCCTCTCCGTAGACTCGGGGTGGTTAACAACAATAATAAAACAGCGTATAAAAAAATCTAATATTTAAAATATTTAAAATAGCTAAAAACCCTTATTAAAAGCCAAACATACACACAAACATACCATGCATAAATTGTATAGGCCTGGGGGGAAAGGAGTTTTCGGAGAGGGGCGGCATACAAATCCAAATAATAAATAAATAAATAAATAAATAAATAAATAAATTCCCCCATGCCTGACGACAGAGGTGGGTTTTAAGGAGCTTACGAAAGGCAAGGAGGGTGGGGGCAATTCTGATCTCTGGGGGGAGCTGGTTCCAGAGGGTTGGGGCCACCATAGAGAAGGCTCTTCCCCTGGGTCCAAAAAGCCAATAAAAGTTGTTATACATCTTAGCAATAGCGTTCTCATCAATATGCTTAAGGATCAGTTTTTTTCTCATTCAGAAAAACAAAATTATTCTTATCCAATTAAAATCTTAAACAGACCTTAAAGTTCTGTTCTGGGTCCTATTCTTTTTAATATGTTTGTGAGTGACATAGGAGAAGGTTTGGTAGGGAAGGTTTGCCTATTTGCCAATGACTCTAAAGTGCGCAATAGGGTTGATATAGGGTTGATATTCCTGGTAAATGATTTAGTTTTACTAGATAAATGGTCAAAGCAATGGAAACTGCAGTTTAATGTTTCCAAATGTAAAATAATGCACTTGGGGAAAAGGAATCCTCAATTTGAGTATTGCATTGTATTGTATTGTATTGTACAGTATTGTACTGTATTGTACTGTATTGTACTGTACTGTACTGTATTTATTTACTTACTTACTTACTTACTTACTTACTTACTTACTTACTTACTTACTTACTTACTTACTTATTTATTTGATTTCTATGCCGCCCCTCTCCACAGACTCTTGGCAGTTCTGTGTTAGCAAAAACTTCAGAAGAGAAGGATTTAGGGGCAGTGATTTCTGACAGTCTCAAAATGGGTGAGCAGTGTGGTCGGGCGGTAGGAAAAGCAAGTAGGATGCTTGGCTGCATAGCTAGAGATATAACAAGCAGGAAGAGGGAGATTGTGATCCCGTTATATAGAGCGCTGGTGAGACCACATTTGGAATACTGTGTTCAGTTCTGGAGACCTCACCTACAAAAAGATATTGACAAAATTGAACGGGTCCAAAGACGGGCTACGAGAATGGTGGAAGGTCTTAAGCATAAAACGTATCAGGAAAGACTTAATGAACTCAATCTGTATAGTCTGGAGGACAGAAGGAAAAGGGGGGGACATGATCGAAACATTTAAATATGTCAAAGGGTTAAATAAGGTTCAGGAGGGAAGTGTTTTTAATAGGAAAGTGAACACAAGAACAAGGGGACACAATCTGAAGTTAGTTGGGGGAAAGATCAAAAGCAACATGAGAAAATATTATTTTACTGAAAGAGTAGTAGATCCTTGGAACAAACTTCCAGCAGACGTGGTTGGTAAATCCACAGTAACTGAATTTAAAAATGCCTGGGATAAACGTATATCCATCCTAAGATAAAATACAGAAAATAGTATAAGGGCAGACTAGATGGATCATGAGGTCTTTTTCTGCCGTCAGTCTTCTATGTTTCTATGTTTCTATGTTTCTAAATCTGTCAAGAGAACATAAGCAAACTGTTGACAAATATCACTATCCCTTTCGAGTTCTTCTCTGGCTTTTAATTTAGACTCTCTTACAAAAAAAATTCAATAAATCAGCATAGTTCAGTCAAGTTGGTGCAGCTATCCTTTTCTCCCCTAAAAAGGCTTCTTGGAATGACAACTATAAAAGAATTTTAGGATTCTATGCCATGAACAGCAGACTGGCAACTAATGTAGTTCATGCAAGGCAAGGAGTTGGCGATTGTTAGAGAACACATGGCCATGGTCTTATACTGGTTAAGTGTACCAGCTCCCTGATCTCAACCCCTATATCCAGTCAGCAAACCTTCAGAGACCACTTCCTGGCTGATGCTTTTATGTGCAAAGTTCGTTTGTAACAAAGTTTGTCATCTGCACTCTAATAATTAAGGGCCTGTCCTGGCATGTATGAATAAATCCTGGTTGGGTCCAAAAGGAGGAGTGGCTCTTTCAGAGATATGCCCAGCTGGGTTCTAGATACAGCATTAAGCTGAGACTCTAGGGCAGGGTTGGAGGTTAACAAGGAATCCTTTATGAGTTGCAGTTAATAGCTCCGGATAAACAGCCAAGAATTATTTAACAGGAAAATACTTGTGATAACAAAATCATAGGAATGCAGCCAGTACAGCCTTGAATAAACAATAGAAAATTTATTTATTTATTTATTCATTCATTCATTCATTCATTCATTCATTTGATTGATTGATTGATTTGATTTATATGCAGCCCCTCTCCGAAGATTCGGGGTGGTTTACAAGACATAAAAAAGAAGAAAAATATAATATAATCGTCTAAATCCAATTAATTAAAAAAACTAAATGTACTAGTCTATAAAATGTACTAGTCTTAAGACTCTCAAGGAAGGTGAGGAGGGTGGAGGAAGTATAGTGGTTACTATGGTTCTAGACCACAATTCATTCTGGAAGTATGGTCGAGAACTGATTTGGTTGAGAACCGAAACAATTTAAAATAAATTCCCCTCCTCAGTTGTCTCTCCCTCCAGGTTGCCTGCTTCTGTCCCCGTCTCTCTCTCTCTCTCTCTCTCTCTCTCTCTCTGTAGCTTGCTGGCTTCTGTCTTCAGCTCTCTTGCTCACCCGCTTCTGTCCCCGTCTCTCTCTCTCTCTCTCTCTGTGTGTGTAGCTTGCCGGCTTTTGTCTTCAGCTTTCTTGAGTGTTCGAGTACCAAATGTTTGTTTGGATTTCAGGGCAAAAGTTTCTTGAATTTCCTGGTCGAATACTGATTTGTTCGAACTGAGGAGCGTTTGAAAACCGAGGTACCACTGTACAAATCTCTGGGGGAGAGGTGATTCCAGCAGGCTGGAGCCCCCACAGAGAAGACTCTTCCCCTAGGCCTGCCAAGCAACATTGTCTAGTTGACAGGACCTGGAGAAGTCCGACTCTGTGGGAAGGAGTTGTATTAATACAGAGCAGGAGTTTCTTCTCAGAGTTCTTATGTCTTTATAAATGCACGTTCTAATTAGCAGAATTGCTTTTATTAATTTGGAATAGGGTTGCAATGCTGTTTCTATGTTAATGTATTTTGATCTTGCATTTTCAGCATTTAAGAGTTAGTTTACAGTATTAGGCTGTAAAGATTTCTCTTTGGTTAGTTTCCATCCAATGTTTCTTGTTGTGCCTTTTGGTGATTTGGAAAATAGATTTACCCCCTCATTTTTGCAGGAGTCTCTAAAATTTCCTACATATAACAATTAATTAGTGGAACAACTTGTCTCCAGAAGCTATAAATGCTCCAACACTGGAAGTTTTAAAAAAGAGATTAGATAACCATTTGTCTCAAGTGCTGAAGGGTTTCCTGCCATAACAGAGGATTGGACTAGAAGACCTCCAATGTTCATTCCAATTCTACTCTACTCTACTCTACTCTACTCTATTCTATTCTGTAATATTGGAACAGTACTATTTTATTGTGAGTTGGACCAAGGAGAAATTTCCTATGGGCGAGACCAATCAAGTTGACCACAATCACCCCACCCAGTCATATGACCACCAGACCTAGCCATGCCTACCCAGCTGGTCATTGGGGCAGAGAACTGGTTGTTAAATTATTTGAATTCCACCACCGTAATAGCCATGTGTTCTCTGAAAATGGTCCACTCTCTGTCTCCCACCAAATCTCCAATGTCCATACAACCATCATATTTGTATCTCAATTGCAAGTCACATAGGACTATGTATCTTGCCCTTGTCTGGAAATTGTCAAAGTATGGATCAGAACAAACAGTCTTAGACTCAGTATGGCAAGTTAAGTGTTTTTGGGTGCTGAAGTCTCCTGATTCCTGAAATTTTCACCTTTAGTTCTGGATGGGGATGTTCTTCATTGGACAAAAAATATTCTTAATCTGATTTCTGGATTTACATATTATTGTCACAGAGCAAATGGCAACTGTGATTGGGAACACCTTCACACATCTTCATTTTGTGCATCATTTATCACTTTTGTTGAAGCAAGAGACCCTACTGACCATTACTCACACTTAGATCTTCTCTCATATACTACTATCATGTCCTATATAAAGCTTGTGATGGTCCATAATGCCACTCAGGTAGTAATGGATGCCAGTTTATGTAATGCTATGGCTTTGACAGCTGTACTGCTTACTACTTTGTCTCCTAGAAGAATTTAAGGTGCTTATTGGGACAAAGGTAATTTGAGGATCATCTACTCTCAGAGGAATACCATCTGCAAGGACAATGGAATATGGTCACTTCCCCGCTCCCCACACTTCTCTGTCAGATACCCTTCTAAGTATGATGATAGTAAGATACAGTTTTTTCTAGCATGACAATAGAGCCTGGAGAGTCTGAAATACTTTTTGATTCTTTTTGCAAAGTACATGTTGTACAAGATGGATATAATACCTGAAGTATTTTAATATATATAGCTTATATATTATGTTTTTCGTTATATTAGGCTTGTATGCAAACTAGTAAATAAATACCGTATTTTTTAGAGTATAAGACTCATTTCCCCCCAAAAGAGGGTAAAAATTTGGGTGCATCTTGCACCAAATGTAGCCCCACCCACCCACACCCATCCTTTGGCCTCTGCCTCCCAGCAATTTTCCTGCTTGTAGCAAACAGCAAACAGCCTGTTCCAGTTTCATCTTCAACACAGCCTGATTAGCTGAAGCAGGTGATTGTTGGTTGGATCAGCCTCCTGACCATCAACTCTTTCAAACTGTAGGGAGGCAGAAGCAGCATTTTTTCCCTTGTGTTTATCAGGGTTGTTGAAACTGAAAGTGAAACTGAAACAGGTTGTTTGCTGTTTTCTGCAAGGAAGCAAATTTCTGGGAGGCTGAGGTAGAGACAGATTTATTTTCCTGTTTTCCTCCTCCAAAAAAAGTAGGTATGTCTTATATTTCGGAGCATCTTATACTCTGAAAAAAAATGGCACATAAAATGCCCTAATGCAGTTAGACTTATTTGTTTGTTTAGTTTTTAAAATGTATTCATGACAACGGTAAGGTTTTCCAATATGGAACCAAACAGAAGGCAGTAAATTATAAGAGATATGCATCTTGGCCCTTCACTGCAAAGAAAGCCTGCTTTGGGTGAAGCTCTAAAGCTGCATCAAAAGCAAGATATGTTACCCCATAACTACTCAGAATAAAGCAGTTCCATAAGTGTAGCTTTCTTTAGCCTTTCTTCAAAGACCTTCACTGAGAATTCCAGAGTCTGAAGATGCTTTAGGCCGGTCAGGGTTTTAGTGCAAGGAGAATGCAAAATCCTCAAATGAGGAAGCCAAGCTACCTCATCCAAACATAGTCCAGAAAATCCACAAAGTGACACAGCATTGGGTAAATCATGAAATTATTTATTTATGTTGAGTAAAGCCAAGCTATTTCACTAAACGGAAACGAGCTTTTCAATAAAACTTCGACCACGACGTCTTGCTTTTTCAGTGGACATGGCTTTTTCCCATAAAAGCAGTAGAACATTCCCTGAATAAAACAAGCACACATAAAAATGATATATTTATTTCCTCTTCATTTCAGTGGAAACTATTTAAAAATCAAGTGATGCTTAATAAAACATTTATGAAAGAGAATTGAAGCAACAGTATTAGCTGTTAAAACCAATATTAATTATACTGTGAGATGTATTTGTGGAACACAATGCCAATTTAATTAGAGTTATAACATACACCAATACAGTGTATATGTACAAAAACATGTGCTTATGGCTACAATTTAACAATAATTTGTTTTTTATTTAATTTTACATCACATTCCTATCAAGCCCAGATGATAAATGCATCATCATATATTTCTAATTTTGAACTTGCAGAAAGATGAAATAAACTACCCAATTGACTTTTTCTTTTCAGAACTATCTGATATCAGTAATTAGTAGTAGCATTCTTCAGAGTTGATCTTCAAAAGGTACTTTGCAGCACAAGGAAGTTTGCAACACCTTAAAACAGCTGAAAAACACAGGGGGAAATAGTAATTCTGCTTTCTCAAATGTAATTTCAGTTTTCAAATTTGTACTATTTCAGCTAAAGAACCTCAAATTTTAAAAATACTGCTTAAATATTCAGAGAGAAAATGAACTCAAGTTCTGTGGAGTAGAATAGTTTCTCAATCTTACTGTAAAAGCTTTTGCATCGTAAATTAACCTCAATTAATTGATTTGGGTAAAAAAAAAATTAACGTATCAAACTTCTCTGAGAGGGAGCCAGCAAAACTAACAGAAGTGTTGTCTCCACTCCTAATCTATTTTTCTAAATTTAAATTATTCACCAGGATAAAATCAATACTTAGAGCAACAGGGAGTGTGGGAGGTATTCATTCCAAAGTTTTCCTCTATGTCATGTAGAGGGCTGCTATCTTTTAACCGAACTAAATTAATCTTTGCAAGAAAACTCTCTATAGTTCCCATCCACCACTTTAAACAAGAAACCCCTTTACTGGGAAGCAACAATTTAAAATCTTAAATTGAGCAAGAATATAGACGGAAGTTCTAAATGAGATTCAAATGAATTTTATCCTTTTCTATGGAACAATGGAATTATAGCAGGGCAATTAAGAATGCTACTTTTAACCTGCCCCCCCGATTATTACATATGGGGGGGGGACCTGATAAAGTAAGTTGTATTTTGCCATTTGTGTATTTGCACAAAATCTTACAGCATAAATATAGAAGTTTGAGCTTCTGCTGCATCACAATGCAGATTACTTTGATATTATTGTGGATAACTACAGAAACCTATGTCAATCTCTGCCCTTATTTACAGTACTTGTATGAATTATGTACAAAGGATGGAGCATCCATAATCAGTTTTCGATTATCATGACTAGGTGTAATGGGTGCATAAATAACCTTGACGCAAGGGGAAAGGAAATGCTGCTTAAGAAGCGATCAGACCAGAAAGGCAATGCATTGCAATTGCTTAACAGTCAATGAAAGAAATTTAGCAAGGACCCATCCAAATGAGTCTAGCAGTTAAAAGTGGCAAGCAGACAGACCCGCACGATTTTGTCAATGTAGCCTTACAATAAAGTAGAATTAGTCATCTAGTTGTGTTTTCTATATGGTTCACTAGGAAGGCCGGCATCAGTCTTGAAATCTGAACGTTCAAACTTGAGAGCATTGGCAGCTATTGCTGTATAAAATAATAAAAGTTTTTTGAAACACACCATATCTCATTAGCTATTTCCACCACGATAAAAAAAAATAATTCCAGAGGAAACCTTGATCGTGTCCTTTGAGTTACCAGCAGAGGTGGGTTCGTCCCAGTTAGGTCTGGCTCACCCAAACCTGCAGCAAACCACGAGTGACATCATGATGATGCCACGGAACCGGATTGGTTGGCACCAGTCTGTGGGTGCCACCATCTTTTTAAAAACATTTTTTGAATATTTTTTGACATTTTTAACAGGTTTTTTCTTCTTCTGCACATGTGCAGAAACTGAGTTTTCAGCACTGCACACATGTCGCCATCTTGTTTTCAGCTCTCTCTTTTTGAATTTCTTCTGATTGTTTCACACTGTAAATGCATGTACAAAGCACACGTACGATCACGCAGTGCAGGAGGAAGCGAACCGGTAGTGAGTTAAGTTAGAACCCATCCCTGGTTACCAGGTGGGCATCTCTATAATAATCAAGCCACTGAGTTTCCAACCATGGAAAATCCCTTTTCATTCTCTAATGCTGTGGGTTTGTATTCTTAAACCAAGTGTCTGAATACAAAACTATAATAGGAAGCATCCTCACAATTTTCAGTAGGAATTTATGTGCAGAAAAAATGATGCTTTCACAGGCATCTCATTTTTCCACTCCTAGATACTCCTAGGTCAAAGTTTCTTACAAAATATGTTCTGAAAACTGGAGTAGGGGGACATTAGGAATTTTTCTTTTCCTATCTGGTTGGGAACATTAATTATTCCAGTGGTTTTTTTAGCTCAGGGAGAATGGCACAGCCTGAATGATAATCTCACAATCTTCCATTGGTTGGCTGGAGGGAGAGTTCATTGGTTCATGGTGTCCCCCAACTGCTTTTGGGGTTCCAAGATTAGGCAGAATAGAGACAATTAGATAATTGGCTTCAAAATGCTTCAGCAGGATTTGGAAATGAAAACATTGCCACATGCAAGTGTCTTCTCTATGCATCTAATTAAATATGTTTCATGTATTGATTCCTAAGAGGCCAGTAAGGGGCGTTCCATCCCCTGTCCCATTGTCTCTCCTACATCTCTTTATATTCTTTATATACTCTCTCTCCTTTCATTGAAATATTTTATTCCCTTATCTTTTCATCTATTCTTTCATTGATATATTTTACTGAGTTTATCCTCTGTAACCTTTATTATGTTTTGGACAAAATAAATAAATAAAATAAAATAAAATTGGTCTCAAGCTCCTACCTGTATTCTTATTTGTGGTATAAAGACTCTCAAGAAAGAGAAGCACTGTATTTTGCTGTAGTGTGAAGTCATCAATGAAGGGTTTGTCTCCTTCCCAAAGTATTCGCGATGGGAATCCAGTATGGAAATTACTTGTAATATTAAAAGTTGTAGGAAAACGCATGGCTGCAAGGAAATGAACTGCAGAAGACCAGGCCTCTGCAAAACTGCTTTCAGGTCCACTGAGGTATGAGAGACTGAAATGTAAGTAGGGAAAAGAAAATCATAAATATTTGAATAATACTTATAATACCAAATCTGAGAGAGGTTGCTGAGATATTTTTTAATTGTAATTGACTTGCACCTCCTGAGCCAAACTGCATGCTTTGGAGTAACACAATGATGATACTAACCAATCAAAAATAATTTTTTCCTACAGTATTGTGAAGAATCAGATGATATCATTACTCATAGTTAAGTCTAGCTACAAATATGCCCAGTGAGCTACCAAGATCGTCCCATGGATATCAATAATTGTTGATAGTAGGTCGTCTATTGTCAGCCTCACTAGATAGACAAACAAATCAATTCTACAGGAAAACTAACATTTTTATTCAGAATGGCTATAATAGAAGACTCTTGCAAAGCCTACTTGTTACCTCTAACAATAATTTATACTTGCCACCAAACACAGAAAAAAAATTAAAACAACTCATGATATTATCCAGATTTTTTTGGTTAAGGATCATAGAAGAAATTACAGGCAGAACATAAAATAATCCTACCACAATAGGCAGTTATGCCTGTTCAGAGTTACTGATTCTATGGTAAAGAAAGTTGTAAATTAGGTTAAGAAGAAATATTTCTCATATCAGAGTTTCTCATAATTCTTTTGATAAACTCCTAACCTTAAGAGGTCTCTAAACTTGGTTGTTGATTTGTTTGTTTGTTTGTTTGTTTGTTTGTTTGTTCGTTCGTTCGTTCGTTCATTCATTCATTCATTTATTGGATTTTTATGCCACCCCTCTCCAAAGACTCGGGGCGGCTTACAACATATAAAAACAGTAATTTACAATAAGATTAATCCAAAATAATATAAAATTACATAACTATCTAAAACATCCCCAATTGATTAAAAGTCAGTCACACCCATTATCCAAACTAGGTAACATTATCAGTGCCAACTGACATCATCATTGGCATTGATAATGTTACATAATGTGGGTAATGAAATGTTTGCAAGAAAACAATCAAGCTCAGAGAGGACCAAGGACTCCTCATTTCAACCCTGAGCTACAAATATTACCCTTCATTGGTACTTCTTACCTTGTTTTACACTTCTGAAATGCAGAATCAACAGAGAGAGTATGAGCTTTCCACATATAACCCAGGGCTTCATCTTCTGAGAAAACAAGACTTGTGGCTGTTTCAGAGTTTGGTGCAGTAGCTAGGAGATACTAAAAACAAATACAGTGATCCCCCGGTTATTGCGTCCCCGACCATTGCGAACAGGGTAATTTGCGATTTTTGAACCCGGAAGTCAGAACACCATCTGCGCATGCGTGCCCTTTTTTTTCTATGGGCACGCATGCGTAGATGGCGCCGGGCAGATCAGCTGCTGGGTGGCTTCCCTAGGTCTTCCCCCTCTTGGCCGGCATCAGCGAGGAGTTTCCCCACCACCGCCCACGCAAACTCCTCACTGCTGCCGCTTCGCTCGGGCCGCTTTCCAACTGAGTACTCAGCTGGGAAGCGGCCCGAGCGAACGGCTTGTCCGCAGCCTGCCTGCCCGCGCGCCCGCGGCTCGCGCACCCTTCTCCCGCCCACGCCGTTCGCTCGGGCCGCTTCCCAGCTGAGTACTCAGCTGGGAAGCGGCCCGAGCGAACGGCTTGTCCGCAGCCTGCCTGCCCGCGCGCCCGCGGCTCGCGCGCCCTTCTCCCGCCCACGCCGTTCGCTCGGGCCGCTTCCCAACTGAGCCCTCAAGCCAAGCGCAGAAGTTCGCCTTTGGCGCTTGGCTTGAGGGCTCAGTTGGGAAGGCGCGCGGGTGTTTTAAAACGTCCCCGCCGACATGGGGGGCTCGCTAGCACACCTCCAAACCCGGGTTGGGGGTTCGGGGGGGTGCTAGCGAGCCCCCCATGTCGGCGGGGACGTTTTAAAACACCCGCGCGCCTTCCCAACTGAGCACTCAAGCCAAGCGCAGAAGTTCGCCTTTGGCGCTTGGCTTGAGGGCTCAGTTGGGAAGGCGTGCGGGTGTTTTAAAACGTCCCCGCTGACATGGGGGGCTCGCTAGCACACCCCCAAACCCGGGTTGGGGGTTCAGGGGGGTGCTAGCGAGCCCCCCATGTCAGCGGGGACGTTTTAAAACACCCGCGCGCCTTCCCAACTGAGCCCTCAAGCCAAGCGCAGAAGTTCGCCTTTGGCGCTTGGCTTGAGGGCTCAGTTGGGAAGGCGCGCGGGTGTTTTAAAACGTCCCCGCTGACATGGGGGGCTCGCTAGCACACCCCCAAACCCGGGTTGGGGGTTCAGGGGGGTGCTAGCAAGCCCCCCATGTCGGCGGGGACGTTTTAAAACACCCGCGCGCCTTCCCAACTGAGCCCTCAAGCCAAGCGCAGAAGTTCGCCTTTGGCGCTTGGCTTGAGGGCTCAGTTGGGAAGGCGCGCGGGTGTTTTAAAACGTCCCCGCCGACATGGGGGGCTCGCTAGCACACCTCCAAACCCGGGTTGGGGGTTCGGGGGGATGCTAGCGAGCCCCCCATGTCGGCGGCGACATTTTAAAACACCCGCGTGGCTTTCCAATGAGTCCCGAAGACAAACGCGGAAGTTTGACGTTTGTCTTCGGGACTCATTGGAAAGCCGTGCGGGTGTTTTAAAACGTCGCCGCCGACATGGGGGGCTCGCTAGCACCCCCCCGAACCCCCAACCCGGGTTAGGGGGGTGCTAGCAAGCCCCCCATGTCGGCGGCGACGTTTTAAAACACCCGCGCCGCCCACAATCTTCGGCTCCTCGCTAGCGCTGCGGAAGTAAAAACACCATCTGCACATGCGCAGATGGTGTTTTTACTTCCGCAGCGCTACTTCGCGAAAACCCGCTCGTTGCGGGGGGTCCTGGAACGGAACCCTCGCAACGAGTGGGGGATCACTGTATATAGAAAGATAAGTAATGTAGATATAGGTACCATAGAATAAGTAAACTACTCAATTATTCATACCTATAGCTATAAATAGATAATAGATAACCCCCATATCAGCTTACCTCAAACTTTCTTGAAAATCAAGATACAGTGTGGGTGAGTGGGTGGATGTAAGTTATCCTTTCAGTCTAGCCCAGGGGTCTCCAACCTTGACAACTTTAAGACATGTGGACTTCAACTCCCAAAGCTGGCTGAGAAATTCTGGGAGTTGAAGTCCACAAGTCTTAAAGTTGCCAAGGTTGAAGACCCCTGGTCTAGCCTATTACTTTAAAATTCCCCAGATGTCTGTCATCCAATTTTTAACAAGGCCTGACCCTATGAAACACCAGCAACTCTGTCAAGGAAGTCACTACTAGAACATGGATGTAATAACAGGACAATTCACTGCCTGCTTTTGTGACCCAGGAAGGGGACATGAGCTGACAGTGCAGAGAACCCAGTCCATTTCCCCAGGAGTCACCAGTACAAATTCATCTCAGATCACATGACCAGATTCTGCCCCAAGCAGCATCAATTACATCAATGTAACTGATGTACATCAATTGCATCAATGACCCAAGGTGTTACCCCACTGACTCACCAGGAAGTTTCAACACAGCTTGCAGCTGCTGAGCCAGCACTCCACACCCACCCACCAGTATTTAAAGAGGGAAGGCAGCTCTGGTCTCACTGTGTTCGCAGTATGGATACAGCTTGCAGCCCATGCCCTCTCACTTGCCTGGTCATCACTCACTTCTTAGAAGGTGTTTTTTCCCCTATGATGTGTACAGCACTTGCATGGATGATTTAGGAAAAAAGAAGTGTATACTGGAAAGATATCCATATAGATCTAAAACAATCAACAGATGTACCTTGAAAAAATCCCTCCAGCCAGCCATGACTTTTGGCACCTGGATATTACATTCAGCAATGCTGTGACAGAAAAGTTCTCTTTGCTCCTCTGGTGGAATTAATTCTATTGCATTTGGTAGCTGTTCAAATAAGTCACTATCCAATGCTCCAAGAAAGGGAATAGCTGCCAAGTAGTAATTCATACCTAGGACAATTTTAAAAAGTGAGTATATATTAAAAATATTAGTCAAAGAAAAAAAAGCTTAGTGGAAAAATTCAAGTAGTTTTCATTTAGCTTCTACAATTGGAACTAGCAATGTAGCTATTAATTGAAGTAATTGTTAAGTTAAGGTGACCAGGCGTCCCGATTTTCACAAGACAGTCACACTTTTTAGCAATTTGGTCTGCATCCCGGGGCATTTTTAAAAAGTCCCAATTTTTTTAAAGCAGCTGCCAGGTGGACCTGCGCATCGGGTGCCATGGCCGAAGCGTTGGACTCGTACCACCCATTCTGTCCCTAGCTTGGTTCCGCTCGTCAGGAAACCCCACCCGTCATCTGTGGCCGCCTTCACCCCACCTCACAACTTTTTGCCCTTCGCTCACTCAGCCTCCCACAGCCGTTGCCCCTTCCTGCCTTCCCCCCTCTTTTATTTTCCTTCCTTTATTTTTTTTATTTGCTTGCTTCCCCTTTTCTTTCTCTTCCACTTTTGCTCGCTCCTCACACCTGACTCAACACCTTCCTGCGGACCCAGGCATTGAGCGAATTCCTCTGTGTGGCTGAGCCACCCAGGCAGGAGGGCTCGCTAGCAGTGAAAGCAAAGGAGAGGAAAAGGAAAGGGAAGCACAGCCGAGGCGTTCACCCCCTCCTCCTCCTCCGATAGCTGTGCTTCCCTTTCCTTTTCTGCTTGTCTGCTGTGCTTGGGGGCAGGCAGAGGGATGGAGCAGCATTTGCGCCGGTCAGGAAAACCCAGCTTGCCTGATGAATAAAGGTGGGTTCATCTTGGCCCAGTATTTTTTCTCCCCGATGGGCCTTTGGCCCAGCACCATGAGTTGAGAGACTAAACACGCTCTGTCATTGATGGGGAGAGAGAGAAAAAAAGAGGAAGAGACACAGAGAGCAAGAGAGATAAAGAAAGAGAAAGAGAGAGAGAGAAAGAGAGAGAAAGATTGTATGTATGTTTTTATATATTGGGGTTCCTTGTTTTTTAGACTTTTTAAATGTATTATTGTTATTTTACATTCTAACTATTAGATTTGTCATTATATATTGTTTTTATCATTGCTGTAAGCCGCCCTGAGTCTACGGAGAGGGGCGGCATACAAATCTAATTAATAATAATAATAATAATAATAATAATAATAATAATAATAATAATAATAATAGACAGAGAGCAAGAGAGAGAAAAAGTGAGAGAAAGAGAGAGAGAAATGGAAAGAGAGAGAGAGAGAGCAAGAGACAGAGAGTGAAAGAGAGAGAGAGAGGGAGAGAGAAAGAGAGAGGGAGAAAAAGAGAGAGAGCAAGAGAGAGAGAGCACAAGAGGGGGGAAAGAGAAAGAGAGAGATAGCAAGAGATAGAGAGCACGAGAGAGAGAGAGAGAAAGCAATAGAGAGAGAGAAAGAGAGAGAGAGAAAGGGAGGGAGGAAGGAAGAGAGAGAGAAAGAGCGAGAGAAAAGAGAGAGGGAGGGAGGAAGAGAGAAAGAAAGTGGGAGGGAGAGAGAGAGAGAAAAAAATTGCTAATTTTTTGGAGCTAAACTTCTTTTAGCGCCCCCGTCCCCTCCACTCAATGGTGTTCCTCTTTCCCAATCTTAAAATCTGGTCACTTTCGGTTAAGTGAAACAGTGGCTATGCTGATGTTCTTACTTCAGCTGTTCTTTGCTTTACAGATCTGCAAAGTCCTCATAAATGTGAGGACTGCTAATAGTTACTTTTCATTAGAATCATAGCTATGAAGAGTCACTAAATAAAGCCTAAACCAAATCCTAATTTGTTCAAATATATGGCTAGGGGAATGCTCCCCCAGCATTGTGGCATGGCCTGATTTACATAGAGGAATTTTTCTGGGAAACAAAGAAATCATATTTAAAAATATATATGTAACTGATATCAGAATAATGGACAACACAGTATCTGATTAACTTTAATTGGTAGAATATTGAGAGTTTATTAAATTTAATTGGAATCTCATGTTGACTTTTTCAGAAATCTTTAGTTATGAAATGTATTTGGGCACAACTCTAATGTCATTGAAGATTAGGCACTAACTGGAATTCATATCACAAGTCAGTGTTAATTATTAAACATAACTGCAATACCTTTTTGTATCAGTCTTGTTTGGAGATAATTATCTGACTACGAGAAGTACCTTCTGGACTATTCCCATGGAACTATTAGATAAGACATATTTTTAAATCAGTTCTGTTAGATATTTTGACAATATTTTATTTATTCATAAATTTGTTTCTTTTTTTTTCTGACTTTGCCAATTTATTCTATGTATTACCCTTCATCTATTACTGTATTATTTCCATTACTCTGCTTTTGAGAAAATATTCCATATAGGAAGTTGAACGTATTAAAGAGTTTTTAGCAAAATTACTTCTACAATGTTATTTTGTGCGTGGCTATTTAGGAGATCACACAAAACAGCAGAAGAATATGATAATTGATTCAATGATGCTGCAAAAATGAAGAATGGAAATGAGAGATTACTTTTTGAATAAAATACTTCCATCTATTTATGTGCAATCGTTTCAGACTCTGGAAGCTTGTGGTAGAAGATTTTTATTGATCAATTCTAAATGGCAGGGATGTCCAAATTTGGCAACTTTAAATGCTGTTCGAAAAAAGTTCCTAATGTTATGTTCCCGGGTCACCCTGACCCGGACCGAAAACTCTTCATTTGCAGTGCTTATGTTTGGTCTTTTTGAAAGCTTTTTTCACCTGGAAACATGTTTGAACATTTCTGCACACAATGGAATGAAAATTGAACTGAAAAAATTAATCCTTATTGGTTTGTTTTGCACATAAATGTGCCTCCCCCCCCGTTTTTGTGAAAGTTTTTTCAATTTATGGATAGTTTTGCTTGCAAAATCCATTCTATTTTACTAAAGTTGGTGTGGGATTGGTAGCTTGAACATTTCTGCACACAATGATATGAAAATTGAACTGAGAAAATTAACCCTTATTGGTTTATTTTGCACATAAATGTGCCTCCCCCCCGTTTCTGTGACATAGTCTTCACTTTATGGATAGTTTTGCTAGCAGAATACATTCAATTTTGCTAAAGTTGGTGTTGGATTTGTAGCTTGAACATTTCTGAACATAATGATATGAAAATTGAAGTGGAAAAATTGATGCATATTGGTTTATTTTGCATATAAAGTTATTTCAATTTATATAAAAATTATGCTGTTAATTTCAAACTTACATACTTTTTTTTAGTAAAATGGATTTCTTTCATAAAATTAGTTATCTGGCTACAATGTGGTTGATTTTCAAAAGGATATTCCAAATATTTCTAGACAAATATGTATAAACAGTGACAATAATGGCACACAGCAAGGCCGGGGGGGGGTGTCCCTTTTGTGGCAAAAATAAACCAATAAGAACCATTTTTTTTCAGTTCATTTATATTTTTCTTATATTCAGAAATGTTCAATTTAGTATATCAAACCTTTTGGGGGAAAATTTCTTAGGGATTTGTAGCCTTAAAAAATAGAAATTGACACGAAATTCAGAAAGGATGGGGGGAGGGGCTTTTTGATCAAAATAAAAATATAAGTCTCAATTTTTCCAGTTCAATTTTCATATCATTATGTTCATAAATGTTCAAACTAGTTTTCCAGTTGAAAAAGTTTTCAAAAAGATCAAATTCAAGTACCTAAAAAAAATATTTTTGGTCCGGTCATATACGAACAGAAACAGATTCGAAGTTATGAATTTTTTTTGCCCAGAAAACAATTAGCCACCACCCCAAAAATATTTTTTGATGATCAGCATTGTTAAATTGAGTAAATGAATGCCTAAGATTTTAAAGAATATTTTGGATTTGGAGCATAAAAAAATAAAAAGTGAAAATGATTGCAAGCAGCCGAGGGGGGGGGGAGGCCTTATTTCTGATGTTAAAAAACCAGTAAGAATCATTTTTTTCAGTTCCTTTATATTTTTCTTATATTCAGAAATGTTCAAGGTACCATTCCCACACCAACTCCAGTAAAATAGACTGCATTTTGCAAGCAAAACTATTCATAAATTGAAAAAACTTTCACAAAAACGGGGGGGGGAGGCACATTTATGGGCAAAATAAACCAATAAGGATTAATTTTTTCAGTTCAATTTTCATTCCATTGTGTGAAGAAATGTTCAGACTACTTTCCAAGTGAAAAAAGCTTTCAAAAAGACCAAACATAAGCACTGCAAATGAAGAGTTTTCGGTCCGGGTCAGGGTGACCCGGGAACATAACATTAGGGAGTATTTTTTTTTCAGCAAGAAAGAAACCTCCCACCCCCCAAAAAAAATTCTCATAGAGAGAACCCCTGAAATGATGAAAAGTCATGAAATTTCAAGTTTCAGATATGCAGGGAAAATTTTTTACAGGGTCTCAAACCTTGATTTCGGGTCTCACAGACCCGAACAGAACAGCAGGGTTAAGTCTAGTGGATTTCAACTCCCACAATTCCTCAGCCAGGCAGAGTCAAAGTCCACAAGTCTTAAACTTGCCAAGTTTGGAGAGCCCTGCTGTAAGATTTGGTAGTGATCATGGTGGAAATTTTAGCACTTGGCAAATCTTATCAATTTTATGCGACATTAACACAATTGAAGAATTCATATTTTAATGCCATTGTTAGGAGTTAGGAGTTTTCTCTGTCAAGTATAAAAATAAGTAATTCCCAAACAAGATTATATACTTACAACCCCACCAGCTGAATTGAGATATGCATAGATTGTCTCCATCCTTGTGGCCACACCCTGTAGCATTTAAAGGATCTGCTAATCTGCCTGGAAGAAAATGAAACACCAATATTGCACAGCCTTTTTGGAAGAGAAAAATAAGTATTGCAGTTTTTATTTATTTGCTCATCAGATTCATACTGTTTTTATTTATTTATCACTATTTTTATTTATTTGTTTGTTCATCCAATTTATATTTCCATCCTTTTCACAAAAAATCTGATTTTGGAGTTATATAAGAAACTATATAAAACAAAATTATTAGTTTTAAAAATTTAAAAATTTAAATTAAAGGCTAAGAGAGGGCAACAGATGAAACTATCTCAGTCCCTGGGACCCCCCAATTTAACGATATAACCAAATTTTGAGATATTTATGGAAAATGAAATAAAAAACTTGAAACAAAAAAAAATCATTTACTGGTGACCAAGACCATTGGAGAAATTAAAGCGAGTGATTATGGAAGTTACTGTTTAGTTTACAGAATTTTAATTAAAATTTATTTTAATTAAATATGAAAGAAGGCTAATAGCTATCAAGTACAAGAATGACTGCTCTGTGCTTAAGAAACAAGGAAGAAAACATTAACCTTTGTAACTGTTATTTCCTTATTTATTCATGCGGTGTTCCCATTTAAAATGTCTAATAAGTGAAGCTGTGGAAGTGATGTGCCTGGAGGCTGTGAGGGTCTGGATGGGTGTTAACAGGTTCAAACTCAACCCCGATAAGATGGAGTCCATCTGTCCATCCATTACCCCCGGGTGGTGGTGGTGGCGATGATGAATCTTGACACCTTTAGTGAAGGTCTGCAATTTGGAGTCCTTGATCCACAGCTGAGGCTAGAATAACATCTTTCAGCTGTGGCTAGGGGGATTTCTGCACAGGTTCGCCTGGTCCACCAGTTGCAGCCCTATTTGGAAAGGGATATCTTCTCACAGTCACTCATACCCTCATCACCCCAAGGCTCGATTACTGCAATGCATTCTACATGGGGCTACCCTTGAAGAACGTTTAGAGACTTCAGCTTGTCCAGAATGGAGCCGTGCAAACCATCGTGGGTGTTCCTAGATTCATCCATGTTCACTCCATCACTCTGCAAGCCACACTG
Source organism: Erythrolamprus reginae (assembly GCF_031021105.1). Classification (NCBI taxonomy): domain Eukaryota; kingdom Metazoa; phylum Chordata; class Lepidosauria; order Squamata; family Dipsadidae; genus Erythrolamprus; species Erythrolamprus reginae. The sequence continues at coordinate 308,900,164 of NC_091950.1, read as the reverse complement.
GCTTCCAATTGGTCTCCAAATGTAATTTAAGGTGTTGGTTATTAGCTATAAAGCCTTACATACAGTAATGGGCAGCCAAAAATTTTACTGCCACACTGTGGGTGTGGCTTATTTCTCTGTGTGTGTGGCTTAATGGTCATGTGACTGGGTAGAACTGATTGTCGGCCATGTGATCTGGTGGGAGTGACTTGAATGATCATCATCGTTCAAGTGAATTGTTAAGTCCTCAACTTACAACCTTATGAGTGTCACTTGATGGGGTGACAATTTGCTTTGCGTTTTTCGGGCTCTCCTTCCTGGGTCGCCCCCCCCTGCCTCAGGTTGGGTATCTAGGCGAATGGGTGCTGCCAGAAGCATAAATGCAGCCTTCGCCACTTCCACCCGTTCCTTCTGCTTGCACCTCAAGCCTGAGGCGGCTGCATGAGGCTGGAGGGCAGCCAGGCAGGAGAGAGGGAAGGTAGTCTGAGGCCAAGAAGGAGGAAACAGGAAAAAAGGAAGGAACACACGTGCAGCAGCAGGGGAAAAAAGGAGAGACGAGACAAGACCAGTAATCCAGGAAGTGACAGCCACCAATCAACTGGAGTCACAGTCACTCACACCCACATCACCTCAAGGCTCGATTATTGCAATGCGTTCTACATGGGGTTACTCTTGAAGAACTTTTGGAGACTTCAGCTTGTCCAGAATGCAGCCACGCAAAACATCATGGGTGTACCTAGATACATCCATGTTAACTCCATCACTCTGTGAGCCACACTGGCTTCCGATTGGTCCCCGAATGTAATTCAACATTTTGGTTATTACCTTTAAAGCCTTACATGGTGTAGGACCAGATTACTTACAGGACCATGATCTGCTCATGTGTCCCAGGAACCGAACAGAGCCCACAGAGTTGGCCTTCTCTGGATCCTGTCAGGCAACAATGTCGGATGGCACGGGCTCAGGGAAGAGCCTTATCTGTTCAGCCCTGGTCCTCTGGAACCAACTCCATCAGAGATTCACACAGCCTCGTGGCTTTCCAAAAGGTCATAAAAACACGACATGGCCTGCTGGCCAGGGGATTTTGAGTGTTATACTGTGTTCCGGCCAGTAGCACCGAATGAATGTTGTATGAATATATATAACGAAGATTTTTAAATCATTTTTTATTATTGTATTTTCTTATTGTTGTACATTGCCTTGAGTCCGCTTGGAGAAGGGTGCCCTATAAATTTGATTAAATAAGTAAATAAGTATCTCTTTTCTTTGATTAAACCACTGGATAGGCCTGGCCAACTCGACACCTCTCTCTCCAACATGACGTCTACCCACACCTACTCAGCCAGTCATTAGGAAAGAGAACTGGGAACCAGAAAACCCTTCTCTCTCTCTCTCTCTCTCTCTCTCTCTCTCCTTCTGTCTCTGAATTTCTCTTTCCCCCTCTCCCTCTCTATCTCCCCACTCTTTCTATATCTCTCTCCCCCCTCTATCTCTCTCCTCCTCTCCTTTGCTCTGCATCTCTCTATATCTCCCTCCCCCTTTTCCTCCCTATCTTCCCCTCTCACTATATCTTTCTCCCCCTCTTTGTACCTCTGTGTCTCTATGTCACCCCTCCTGTATCTATGTCTCTCTCCCCTTCTCTCTGTCTCTCCCCCCTGTCTGTCCCTTTCTCCCATGAATCTCTGTATCTCTCTTTTTCCCCACTGTATGTCTCTCTCTGTGTCTCTCTCTCTCTCAATCCAACAGAAAATAACATAAGCTCTGGTTCATGAAGTTCATTGACGAAGAGGCAAGTGGTACAGGAAACAAAGATTTTAAGAGAGATTCTGATATTTACTTTCTATTGCCAAACCTGTTACACAAAACTCCTGAATGGACAGCGCCGCAAAAAGCTCTTATGGAAACAATTGTCTTTAACACACCAAAACTGCATTCCATAGTACATTTGGGAGGGGGGGGAGCGAGAGCTTAGAAGGTGATTTGAAAGTAAGGGCTTCCCAACACTCAAATAAAGCCTTAGGTAAACAATGAAGCATAAAACGTATCAGGAAAGACTTAATGAACTCAATCTGTTTAGTCTGGAGGACAGAAGGAAAAGGGGGGACATGATCGAAACATTTAAATATGTTAAAGGGTTAAATAAGGTTCAGGAGGGAAGTGTTTTTAATAGGAAAGTGAACACAAGAACAAGGGGACACAATCTGAAGTTAGTTGGGGGAAAGATCAAAAGTAACATGAGAAAATATTATTTTACTGAAAGAGTAGTAGATCCTTGGAACCAACTTCCAGCTGACGTGGTTGGTAAATCCACAGTAACTGAATTTAAACATGCCTGGTATAAACATATATCCATTATAAGATAAAAAACAGGAAATAGTATAAGGACAGACTAGATGGACCATGAGGTCTTTTTCTGCTGTCAGTCTTCTATGTTTCTATGTTTCTAATGGATCACATTCTTTTCAGCAATTCAACAAAAGAGCTTTGCTTTGAAACTCACAAAAAAACGAACGACGAGAAGGGCTAAAGAAGAAAATGAGTTGTTTTGTTAACTTTTACTGCACTTGAATGCACGTTTTAAGAATGCACAGGAGCCTTTTCAAGGGGAAACTACAATGGGAGAGAGTGTCCTTCGCACTTTGTCATGGCTCTTTCAGTGCTTGGATCAGATCTAATTAGCAAACAATTAGAGTCAATATTTACCAGGCTGTGCCTCTTAACGGAGGACTAAAAGTAATTAAGCACACTACGTAGGACTCTGGGTTTCTGCTACATGGCACCAAAGGAGAGCATGATCTTGCTGCCAAAAAAGATGGCATTAGATTGAACAAGTTCTTAGTTTTAAAAAAAAATCAGTGGACCTCTTATGGTTCAAGCTAGTAGTTCTTTGGCAAGAGCAACCGACAGAGTCATGTGAAACTCTCAATTTTCTTTTAGAAAATCCTCAGCACTGAGCTATTCAAAAAGCCTTACTAAAAATGTATCTTAAAATAAAACACAGGTTCTACTTCCGAACCTGCAAAGATCCACAGAAAATAAACAATGATTTATTCTAGAACACCATATCTTTCTCTCTCCTCTATTACAATTATGATTATTTTGCAAGAACTTTCAGAACTTTCTCTGCTTGTGCAATCAGGGTAAGAGGTCCAAGCTTTGACTGCCACCCACAATTCCTTCCAAAAAACCCCCAATACTGAGCCACACTCAAGGGGCCAAAGAGCCACACGTGACTCACGAGCAGTGTTCCCTCTAATTTTTTTTCGGTGTGGGCAGAAAAGTATAGTGTCTGAGCACCAGTCCCTTTGGGACTGGGTGGCATAGATAGCTAGATAGCCAGACAGCCAGACAGCCAGCCAGCCAGACAGCCAGCCAGACAGCCAGACAAATAAATAAATAAATAAATAAATAAATAAATAAATAAATAAATAAATAAATAAATAAATAAATAAATAAATAAATAAATAAATAAATAAATAAATAAATAAATAGGGAAAAAATTCTGGGTATCTCTCCCCCTTTTCTCTCTTATTTGTTTCCCATTTCTTCCTCTTCCTCCCCTTTTCTCTCATTCCTTCCCTCTCTCACTTCTCTCTTTTTCCATCCCTGTTGCTTCCCCCTTCTCTCTCTCTCTCTCTCTCTCTCTGTGAACTCTTGAACTATTTCCAAAAACAGGTGAAGGCTGGGGTTTCTTTTCTCTGTTATTATTTGGTTGCTTTTTACCATATGCTTTAAATCAAGAGTCACTTCTCTCTCGCTTTTGTTTCTCTCTCTTTCCTCTCATTCTCTGCCTCAATCATTTTATCCTTTCTCTTTTTTCTTCCCTTTTTGATCTCATTTCTCTCTCTCTCTCTCTCTTCCTTCCTCTCTTCTCTCTCTTGCTTTCTTTCTCTCTCTCTCTCTCTCTCTCCCCTCTCCTTCTCTCTCCCCCCTCTTGCCCCCTCTTTCTCTTTCCCCCCTCTTGCCCCCACTTTCACTCTCCCTCCTCTATCTCTCTCCCCCCTCTTCCTACCTGTATAACGGTGGCCGGGTCCATGCTCTTGATGCGGGCTGCTGCCGTCTCATACCAGAATTTGGCGGCGGAGGGGACCTGGCGGCAGCTGGCAGCCCCCAGCATGGCAGCGGGGGAAAAGGTGAAGCTTGTGCTTCAGCCACACCGGGGCCGAGCCCGGGCCCATCGCCCCTGGCTCCAGGGGGTAGTCCCAGCCTGGCAGCAGGGGAGGGGGAGGTGAAGCTGGCTACAATACCAGGATTGGGCGGCGGCGGACAGCCCCCAACATGGCAGTGGAAGAGGAGGCGAAGCTCATGCTTCAGCCACACTGGGGTCGAGACTGGGCCCATCGCCCCTGGCTCCAGGGCAATGTTCCCTCTAATTTTTTGTGTGTGTGGGCAGAAAAGTATAGTGTCTGAGCGGCAGTCCCTTTGGACTGGGCGGCAGAGAAATATAAATAAATAAATAAATAAATAAGAAAAAAAATCCCTTCTTTTTTATTAAAAGAAATTAATAATAAAACAAAACCAAAATCTATTACTATTATTACTATCTTCTCTTTTTCCATCCCTGTCTCCTCCCCCCTTGTGTGTGTGTGTGTGTGTGAACTCTTGAACCATTTCCAATAACAGGTGAGCTATTGGAAATGGTTCAAGAGTTTTCTCTCTCACACACACACACACAAAACACACACAAACGGCTGGGTTTTTTTTCCCTCTGTTATTATTTGGGTGCTTTTTACCGTATGCTTTAAATCAAGAGTCATTTCTCTCTCTTTCTCTCTCCCCCTCTTTCTCTCTCTCTCTTTTTCTCACTTTCTCTCTCCCTCTCTTTCTATCTCTCTCCCCCTCTTGTTCTCTCTCTCTCTTGTTTTCTTTCTCTCTTTCTATTGCTTTCTTTCTCTTCTCTCTCTTACTATCTCTCTCCCCCTTTCTCTCTCTCTCTCTTTCTCAGTTATTTTCTCTCTCCCCCCCTCTCTCTCTGTCAGCGAGGGGGCTGCGAGAGCACTTTTTCCGAGCGCTTCGGGAACGCCTGCCCTGCCTCTACTGCAGCCCCCTTGCTGAAAGTCCGGGACGAAAGCGCTCCCAGCAGTGAAGGGGCTGCGAGAGGGGAGGGGCGGGCATTCCCCAAGCACATGGAGAAAGCCCTCTCTCGCAGCCCCCTGGCTGGCAGTGCAGAAGTGGAGAAGAAGAAGCTGCAGCCACCGCCGTGAGGGAAGTCACGCCCCAAGGCAGGAGGTGGCAGCGGAGGAGAGGGGGCGGATCGGGTGGGCGGGGGGCAGCGTCGAGAGGCTAGTGGTGCGAGGGGGCCGGAGGCACCGTGGGGAGGCAGGGGCGGCCGCGGCTCCCTTCCCTTCTACTGCCAGCGCCTCCACCCCCCGCACCCCCCCGTGGGCTGGCAGGGGGATAGGGAGCACGCGCCCATGGAAAAGGGTGCCTGGGGGGGGTATTTTGGGGTGCGCGCCTGCGCACGCACGCAGCTTATGGGGAACACTGCTCCAGGAGGCAGCCCCTGCGCGGCAGCAGGGGAGGTGGAGGTGAAGCCGGCTGCCCAGGGAAGGGGTGCATTTGAAAAATGCGCTGCTTTTCAAACGTGCCATTTCCCCAGGCAGCCAGCTTCGCATCATCCTCCCCCACTGCCACGCTGGGGCTGCCCCCTGGAGTCAGAGGCAATGGGCCTGGTCTCGGCCCCAGTGTGGCTGAAGCACAAGCTTCACCTCCTCTTCCGCCACCGCACAGGGGGCTGCCTGTCACTGCCACCGGGTCCTCTCCACCACCCAATCCCATTACAAGACAGTGGCAGCCCATATCAAGATGGAGCCGGCCACCATTAAACAGGTAGGAAGAGGGGGGAGAGAGAAAGAGGGGAGAGAGACGTCAGCTCAAAGCCTTGCAGAGCTGCTTCTGCTGCCTCCCCCCTTCCATCCCAGCACAGCTCAGGGAAAGGGCGGAAGTGCCTGATGGGCACCGCCATCTTTCCCTGAACTGGCAGGGGCAAAGTGGAATGGGGAGCATGCGGTTTTTCAAATTAAGAAAAACCTTGTTGCTCCCCGCCCCCAACTCCGACGCCCAGCTCAGTTGGGCACCCTTGGGAAAGGCTGCGCAGGAGGGTATTTTTCTGTGCACACCCATGCAGGGGCACACCTTAAAGGGAACATTGCTCATGAGTCGCAGTTTGCCGATCCCTGGATTAGACTATCAAAAACAAACAGTGCTTGTTTCAGTGTTCCTATCAAAGATTGTAATTTCTCAGACATCGGTCAATCCGGTTTATCATTTGGCTAATGAATTTTATTTTTATTTATTTTGTTTTGTCAAGTATGTATTGGTGGTATACAGAGATATAATAATATTTATAGACATGATACTAGTAAAAGAGAAACATTAGGACAGGGGATGGATCTCTATCTTGCCCCCCCCGCCACCTAAGACTGCCCAGCTCATGCAGGCACCACTGCAGGTCTGTGGAAAAATGCCAGTCCCTACATCTTCACTACATTGACCCAGTGAAAGCTAGGGGAGTTTTAAACAAGTACCCGGGTGTCTGAACACTGAGCCACCCACTGCTATGTCAACCTGTATCCTTGTTCCGTCCACAACAGTTGGTGTGACGGCGCCTCTATACCCCCTCCATTGAGGGGTATCAAAAACCACACAAAAAGCCATAGGTCCCGTATGACCTGTGGGTTTACCATGACCTGACATCCCTGCGCCAAGTCCTTCACAACAAATTGTATGTCGAGCCATATGCTCTGCAAGCCCCCAGGGACTGCCATGACTTGACCTCCCTGTGTCAAGTCCTTCATAACCACAAGGTCGTTGCCACCAATGTGCAACGCCAAGCATCTGGGTCTGGCACATCACGGCTCCCAACTTTCACAATGGTAGAGGTCCATCTCAAATTGAGGCCCACTTGCACGACCCCTTCCATAGGCCCAGTGACACAGCAACATCCTTGTCCCCAAGATAATGCTGCCTTCCATCTTCCAGACACCATGCCACGCTGCGGCCGCTGACCAATACTGTGGGCAAACAGGAGGGGCAGCACCTTTGTGCTTCGCACATGACAGAGTGGAGCCAGGCCAGGACCTGGAGAAATGGTAATAACACAAAAACAGTGTTAGCCACCCGAGCCCAGACAGCCTATACTCGGGTGTTCTGAATCTACTCTCTGAAAGTCACATGGTTTCCATCCGCCACTGTATTTTATTACTTCACTGAGAAACCTACTGAAACCTGCATTCAGTGTTGTCAAGGGGATCTCCCCAGATATACCCCAGTGTAATGGCCCAGAACTGGTCATTATTCCGTGGAGACTCATCCTATGGTGGAACAGGTACCATACACCGGCTCCCTTGTTTTAATAGAACTGTGTCTCGCTGTTCCAGGCATATTTCCTTATTTGATATACTCAAAATGTGAACCCTTTCTCTTCTGAGCCACTAATCAGTCTTGGGGCGCATCCAACGCAGCTGCCTTTACACTTGTTTATCGTTGGATCATTGACCCGGGAAGCCCTGTCTGGTCCATCCCTGCGAGATGATATCAGCACCATGCTGACCTAAATTTGCTCTGAAGACCACTATGTGAAACAGCATTGCCTCATAAGGCGAGGAGCCAAGTAACCTCAAATGCCTCCTGATCTCCCGTAACTTGGAAGTGTAGAGTGGCTTCCTAATGTTTGCAGTTATCTGAGTCCTCTCCTTGGCCCATCCCAAATCATCTTCCATACCTTAAATAGCCTGCTGCATCCTGGAAACCGTAATCCTTGGCCAGGAAAGTTAGACCAGCCAGGCAGCTGGCAATGGTGGTGCCCATGGGCCACCCCTGGAGCCTTGAATTGGAGTTTTCGGTATAGTAGGGCCATAGCTTACAGGACGCTAGCCCCTGACAGGGTCTTGGCTGTGTTTCCTGCCAGTGTTTCAAAGGCATTTAAGTTTATTTAACAACTGCTTTATAAAGGCATTTAACTTTACTTAACAACTGCTTTATAAACCACTATAAAGTGTTATAGATTATTTTAAACTACTTTAATATTTACTTTATTTAATATATCCAATAGAATAAAAACTAAAATTACTTCCAGTGATTTTTGAGCTGCCATTACTTCAAAAGGCACGACTTGGTTATATTCTGTACCACTGGTGGCCTGCAAACTTTGCTCAAAGGTGTTGGCACATAACTACATGGTCCTACTGGCTCTCCTCTGCTTGAGCCGTGACACCGTACACTACTTCTGGGTACCCTGCATCCCAGCCCATCATCATCATTATTATTATTTAAAAGCACAACAGCAACAACTGACGTTCCAGAGCCAAGGCATAAAATCCCAAGTTGTAATATTAGAGACTGGCAGTGCAAGATGGCTGTTAAAAGTCCACGCTGTTGAGAGGAATAATAGAATAGCAGAAACCTGATTTACAGGTCTCCCTCCCTCCGGTGGGGCACGGCCGTCCGGGTCGCCTACCCCCCTCCATGCAACAACCTTGTGTTGTCCTGGTGATAATTGCTATCCCAGGGGCTTGGAGTGGTCGTCCTCCATCTTCCTCGTTGAGGAGAACGATAGTCATTCGTGAAGTCGCTCTGCCAGCAGCCTCTATCAGCTGCTCTCCCTGCACCCCCCACCCGAGGAGCCTCAAACTGCGCTCCTAGCTACAGCCTCCCAAGTTGAGATCTTGCTAGTCCTCCCAGCCGCCCTTCCCTCCAATACCTAAATTGCCCCTGGAGATCGCTACGATCCCAGGGGCTCAGAAATGGCACCGTCATTTCTTTTCCTGTTTCGTTCCTGCTTCCTGGTTGCCTCGTAAGCAACGTTGCCCCTGGTGATTTCTGCAATCCCAGGGGCTCCGAAATGGCGCCGTTCTCTCCTTCTTCCTTGGCACCCCCCAGAAAAAAGGGGGGGTTAGCTCCATCGGCTCACAGAAGAAGTAAAAAACAAAGTTGTCTGCACGGCGGCATGCTGGCAAGGAGGCGTGGGCGGCGCAACAGACCCTGAAATAGGGCGATAGCCACGCCCATGCTTCCTGACTGTCCGTGTGGCCCACAAAGGATGCTGGGAGCTCTCGCAATATTGCGCGAGAGCTCCCCTGCAGCAATTGGTGATGAGCTAATTCCCACCTCTGCAAATGCTGGTCAGGTGTTTAATCGCCCGGCCTTTCAATTCTATTAATTCTATTACTTCATGGTCTAAAATCATCTGTATTTTCCCTTCAAACTTACAAACAATTTGACAGTTTGGAACAGAAAACTGTCATCTTTGTCATGGCATAGAATCAACGTAACTTTGTTCTTAGCATTTCTAATATTAGAGTAAAAGAAATTGTTCCTACCTGTACCGTATTGCCAGCCATGCTGTAATGGCAATCCCCATAAGATATTGTTGAAATTGTTAGGTCCAAGTTGACTGAAATATTTAGCTGAAGATTTGAGCAAGATCTTATACATTCCCATTCTCGCTAAGTAATTCCAGCTGTTAATGACAATCTTGCCATTTTGGATAGGATAATCTTCAAGGTTTTCAGGCACTAAATGCCAGAGTGGAGGGAAAATATCTTCAGAATCTTGGGGTTGTGTTTGTAGGTGAGCTGGACTGGGGACCTCCATGGCAAGAAGGAGGAGAGTGAGACAGAAGAAGGGTTTTCTCAGGAAATTATCTCCCATGCTGGATAGAAGTGCCATGCTTCTAGACATCCCAGAATGGGAAAACTACTTTTAAAAGCTACAGACCACACCTACTCCATAAGAAAATCACTATCATTGTCTTTTACTCCACCCAATGGTGCATTGAGCTTCTCAAATTTCATTAAAAGCCATCAGCTTCGTGAGGTGCATAGAATGTCTAGATTAATGGAGGATTTAAATTGGGATGATACGGAATGTATCTTCTCTGTTATTATATTTGTTCTAATCTTTTAAAAAGCTGATATGACCTATTTGATACAGGTAGTTCTTATTTAATGGCCAGTCACTTAGTGTCCACTTAAAGTCCCATTACCCCCCAAAATAGATATAATATAGAATTAGAGAAATGGCAAAACTTATGGGAAAGAAACTATAAATCAACAATGACAACTTCTTATAAAGAAAATGTATATAAAATATTTTATAGATGGTACTTGCTACCTGCTACGTTAGCTAAAATGATTAAGGATATGTCTAGCAAATGTTGAAAATGTAAGCAAAAAAATGGGCACATATTACCATATGTGGTGGACCTGTGTTAAAGCAAAACGTTTTTGGGCAAAAATACATAAGTGGTTAGAAAAGATGATAGGAAAACATGTAGATTTTAAACCTGAACTTTTTATATTAGGTATAGCACCAGAAAAAAATTGATAAGCAATATACAGTGATACCTCGTCTTACAAACGCCTCATCATACAAACTTTTCGAGATACAAACCTGGGATTTAAGATTTTTTTGCGTCTTCTTACAAACTATTTTCACCTTACTAACCCACCGCTACCACTGAGAGGCCCCGCCTCCGGACTTCCTTTGCCAGTGAAGCACCCGTTTTTGCGCTGCTGGGATTCCCTGAGGCTCCCCTCCATGGGAAACATCATCTCCGGACTTTCGTGTTTTTGTGATGCTGCAGGGGAATCTCAGCAGGGGAATCCCAGCAGCGCAAAAACGGGCGTTTCGCTGGCAACGGAAGTCCGGAGGTGGGGTTTCCCAGTGAGGGGAGCCTCAGTGAAATCGCAGCATCACAAAAACATGGAAGTCCGGAGGTGGGGTTTCCCATAAAGGGAAGCCTCAGGGGCATCCCAGCAGCGAAAAAACGGGCACTTCAGCTGGCAAAAGGGGTGAATTTTGGGCTTGCATGCATTAATCGCTTTTCCATTGATTCCTATGGGAAACATTGTTTCATCTTACAAACTTTTCACCTTAAGAACCTCGTCCAGGAACCAATTAAGTTTGTAAGACAAGGTATCACTGTATATGTTTAATATTGCATGTATTAACAGGATTGTATTTGGACAATATTGGAAAAATGAAGAAGTACCACGAGATGAAGAGATAATTAGGAAGATACTAGATTGTGCAGAAATGGACAGACTTACATTGAAGATTAAACAGAAAGAAGACACAGAATATTATCAAACATGGAACTTATTCTACCAGTGATTGGAAAGAGGGAGTGGACTGCTGGTAAGCAAATAAAATAACCCAGACAACACAATGTTTATTAAGCACTAACAAAATGTAAACAATAGAAAATTAATAACACTTTTTAAAAAAGTCCCTACAAAAGTTAGTTACAATCTGGTTTTGCTGTTCTGAAAATTGCGGTCACCAGATTTTGTGCACTACCAACTGGCAGTTTATGAGCAGTTGTGGTATTCTACAGTCTTGTGATCTACAACATTTCTTGCTGGTTTCTGGCCTTTTGGCCTAGTATCAGGGGGAAAAAACCCATTATGCAAACGCAGGTTGGATCAACAAATAATTATTATGGTTTGCTGAATAGTCAGCCAGATGCTCAGACTGGATTTGACATTTTTATTCATTTACTGAGTCCTTCTGGAATAGGGAAATGTGGGTGTTTAATGGTGCTAAAAGTATTATGGCGGAATGTAAGCTGCTCTGAGTAAACCTGCCTTTTGCCATTGATTGATGGTGAATTTCTCAATACCATTGGTGCTCAATTGGTGCTCCAGTTCTTTTTGGATTGCACTCAATCCTATAGCCTATTATTATTGGAACTAGTTTTATTTCTTTTACCAGTCATTCTATTTGCCAGTCTTTATATTATGTTAATTTTTCCAATTCTTTTTTTTCTGTTGTATTATTACTATTTTATTATATTGTTATGATGTATTATAATAATTACAATTACAATTATAATAATTCTAATTCTAATTCTTATAATTATAATAATAATTATTATTATTATTATTATTATTATTATAATTATCTCTTTTATTTATTAAACATAAATCTCAATCAACTGAGCATTTAAAAATGTGTTCCAAAAATCATTGACTGGTGCTGATGGTTGGTACGGGTTGCTGCCAGAGTCCAAGGTATCAACCGAATATCTTCTTAAAATATATGATGTTTCATATAGCACAATGTTTCACTGGCGTTATTGCAGGAAGCTGCAATTTCTTAATGTGTTTTGTAAAATTTTTGGACATGGCACCAAGTGCCCCAATGACCTTTGGTTGTCCAAGTTTTGCGCTTTTGTCCCTGCCACTTTACAGTTGCATATCCTGGTTCTCAAGTGGTATCAACTGAGCCCTGTAGCCCTTTTTTTGACAGATGTCCAGGAGCCATAGCATCTGAAGCAGTCCTTGTTGACCCGGGTGATGGCTATAATTGGATGGATATAATTTTGTTGATTTCTTCTCAACATTGGTGATAGTAGGTGCCTGGATCATGGTGGCTAAGCCACTACTGACCTGAAGCCCGGCAGTCCCATAGCCATAGGGCCCACACCCAATAGCCAGCCAGGCCCAGCAACAGATCCAGTCCCAGCCACAGGTTGTTGTTGTTTAATGTGACCACATTTTAACATTGGTAAAGTGGGACACTTTACCAATGGGGGTGGGGTGTTCTATATGAAATGAATTAATAAATTAGTTACCTAAATTATCTGAGATGAGGAGAGAGTGTATATGTCATGAAAGAGAACTGGACGGTACTTTTCTCTGGGTTAGGTCAATGAATTTTGATGTTATTACATGATTTATACAATTAATATGAATATTTGGTTTAGAACCTGATTCTTTCTTTTATATATGATAAATATGATGCAAAATCGGGACTTTTTAATAATGCCACAGAATGCGGGACAAATGATTAAAAATCGGGACTGTCCTGCCAAAAGCGAGACATCTGGTCACCTTATTGTTGTTACAATAATAATAACAACAACAACAATAGTAGTAGTAGTATATTTATTTATTTATTTATTTATTTATTTGATTTGATTTGATTTGATTTGATTTGATTTGATTTGATTTGATTTGATTTGACTTGACTTGACTTGACTTGACTTGATTTGATTTGATTTGATTTGTATGCAGTCCCTCTCTGAGGACTTGGGGCGGTTCACATCATATTAAAAAGTACAAAACAGTATGCATCTCAAGAAATCCAATTAATGTGACCAAAAGAACTTAAAAAATAGTAATAGTAATAATAGTAATTGTTATTGTTGTTGTTACAACTACCACCTACCAGTGGAAAAGAAGTGGTGGGATCCTCAACCTGACAAAGTGGTTGAAAACAAACCTGCCAAAATACTTTGGGACTTTTGAATTCAAGCTGACAAGTTTTTGGAATGCAATACACCAGACCATGCTGAAAAACGCACATGTGCACACAAGATACCCAAAGCTGGGCTCGCAGCTCAACTTTTGCTACCAGTGCAACGTCCTTTACCATTCTGGTAGGAACCTACTACTGGTTCCGTCCTAGGCCCACTACTCTTTAATATCTTCATAAATGACCTAGATGACCTAGATGAGGGAATAGCAGGAGAACTAATCAAATTTGCTTGTCAGTGGACGGTGTGAGAGCCCCAAAACTTGTGACCTTCAAGGAAATACTTGACGGCCATCTGTCTCAAATGGTGTAGGAATTCCTGCTTGAGCAGAGGGCTAGACTAGATGACCCTTCCAACTCTAATAATAAATCTAAATCTAAAGATACAAGGAACACTGCAGTCTTCAAGGATGCATCTCACTGAAGTACAAAGAAAAGCTAAGAGTCAAGTCCAATTTTTCCTGCAGGAATCAAATCCATTGTCAATGCATCAAGAAGGGATCAGCCCTATGGAAAATCTCACCACAGGGTCTCATAATCCAGGGAAGGATGCAGATGGTTTGTTTTTATTTATTTTGAAGAGGGATGCATCCCAGTCATGGAGATTGGATAGAGGGAGTTTACTTTCTAAGAAGCAGATTTTAATACCATTTTTAGCCTACAGATTGGGTTCTATTTTAATTTTTGCTGCAGACGAATAGTTCATCATTGATTTACTCAAGGTGATTTAACAAAGGCAGATCCTTCCTGTGCAGCATAACAGCAATTCTGCCACTTGATGGTGCTACAGGTCCAACTTTTCCTATCTTTTCAGTAGGAAATGATAAAGCAGCTATAATGGAGTTTAATATTAAAATGTTATTAGTTTTCAAATGTTGGGAATTTTTTTTCTTTTACTTGGAAGAATAAAACATTTTAGCTGTCCCCTCCAAAGAAGGATGAAGAGCTGCGTTGGAATTTTCACACTTTTGAGTAACTATAAAAACAAATTTGCTTTGCTGAAATGTTTTTTTTAATTAAACTAAATGTAGCAATTAAATATTTAAGTAGTTTCCCCCTGGAATGTGAATGCTTATAATCTTTCGGGTGTTGTAAAATGAAAGACGGAGAAATTGTAAATTTCAATTTACAATTTGTGACAAAATTATGATTTATTAAAAGTTGCATTCACCCATGTTATGAAGAATAATGAAAGATTCCTTATAGTGTGTTAAGTTCCATTCTGTCTCAAGTAAGACTTGAGTGCAGGCTGAGCTTAATACAGGGCTGAAATGTTCCCGGTTCGCTCTTACGTGTCAGTCGTCAGAGAGCCTGCCGTGAAGGGAGCACGAGGCTCCCCCTACCTTGCCGGATGCCACCATTTAGATTCTTTTACGCTCTGTGCATGCACAGAATGCTTCACGCATCACAGAGGCAGGGGTGGACAGCAGGCAGGATGGGGTGGAATGCAGTTCCACAGGCAGAAATGAAGCTGTGTGCCCAGCTCCAGCTGACTATCCCCCCTCCCATCTTCTTCCTCTTCCTCGGAAAGTGGCAGAGAGACCAGCACCAGCAGGTCTCCCTCTTTTCTCAACAGCTGATCGTCACCCATTCGCCTAGCTACCCAGCCTGAGGCAGGGGGCGACCCAGGAAGGAGAGCGCGGGAAACGCGAAGCAAATTGTCACCACAGAGAGCGACACTGGTGAGGTTGTAAGTCAAGGACTTAACAGTTCACTTGAATGATGATGATCATTCAAGCCACTTCCACTTGGTCACAGGGCCGGCAAGCCACTCCTACCCAGTCACATGACCACCAAGCCACACCCACAGAATAAGCCACACCCACAATGTGGCAATAAAAATTTTGGCTGCCCATTACTAACAGGAGGATAAAAGAACCCATTGAATGTGTTAAGAGAATGTTGAGTGAATGGAATGCTTGTTTTTTATGCTTTTTGGAGTTTTTTAGATTCTTAATTAATTAATTGGATTCAAGATTTTGTACACTGTGTATTATATGCTGTGAGTCCTCGGAGAGGGGCAGAATAGAAATCCAATAAATAAATAAATAAATGACAGTGTCCGAACAGGTGGGTGGAACTTTCACAACCGGCTCTCTGACAACTGACAGGCATGAGCATTTCACCCCTGGCTTAATGTATGTGGTCAACTGTTAGTACAGGGTACATGGTTGTTAGGGATTGCCATTGTAAACTGCATATTGTACACTTGTACCAAACTTGCACTTAAAGGATTAATGTGCACTCAAAGAGTTAACTTGTACTTGAATAGTTAATATTCAAAGCTGTTTCGTCACTTTCTCATTGAAGCTATAAAAGCTCATTATTTTGCTCGGTCACTTCCTTTACTTTTGCCTGAGAGAAGGGGGAGTTGTTTTTTAAGCTCTGTGCTTGTATAAGCTTCGTGCTTTATATACAGTGAACCCTCGAGTTTCGCGTCCTCAAGGATCGCGAAAGGGCTATTTCGCTATTTTAAACCAATTGTTACCATCTCGATTCTCGCGAGCGCTACATCGCGATTTTCCGGAAAATTTTTTTTTTTAAAAAACAAAAACAAAAAACTGCTTGGTTTTTCCCGCCCGATGACGTCACGCGTCATTGCTGATTGGCCGAAATCTCGGCCAATCAGCTTTGCAATTGCAATCAGCTTTGCAATTGCAATCGGTTTTGCAACTTTTGCAAAAGTTTTTGCAGCCGTTCCTTCGAGCCTTCGAGCCGTTCCTTCCAGACGTTTCTTCGAGCAGTTCCTTCGAGCAGTTGGAGTGCCTTGGAGTTGCTGTGGTTTGCATCTGTGTCTTCCATCTGCCTTGGAGTTGCTGTGGTTTGCATCTGTGTCTTCCATCTGTGCATCTGTGTCTTCCATCTGCCTTGGAGTTGCTGTGGTTTGCATCTGTGTCTTCCATCTGTGCCTTGGATCTGTTTGGATCTTCTTTGAAGATGGCACCTAAACGTTCAATCCGGAGTGGAGGCGATGCTAAAAAGACCCGGAAGATGTTGACAATCAAGGAAAAGATTGAACTGTTGGACATGCTGAAAGCGGGACATTCTAATGTAGAGGTTGGTCGCCATTATGGGCTCAACGAATCGACTGTGCGATACATTAAGAAAGATGAGAAGAAGATAAGGCAAACTTCTCTGATATCATTCAACAAGGCTGCCAAAAGAGTAGTGACGCCTAGAAACAAAAGGCTTATGAAGATGGAAGCTGGTTTGTCTGTGTGGCTAGAAGACTGCCGAAAAAAGAGCATTGCTTTGGATACGAACACTATCCGAACCAAGGCGCAGCAATTGTACAACCGTCTTGAACACACAGATGCAGATGGGGTAGACCGAGGTAAGGAATGGTGTTTTTTATAAGTGTATTTAAGTGTTTTTTAAGGAAGGAGGGAAGGAGAGAAGGGAAGGAGGGAGGGAGGGAGGGAGAGAAGGGAGGGAGGAGGGAGGGAAGGAGGGAGGGAAGGGAGGGAGGAGGGAGGGAAGGAAGGAGAGAAGGGAGGGAGGAGGGAAGGAAGGAGGGAAGGAGGGAGGGAAGGGAGGGAGGAGGGAGGGAAGGAAGGAGAGAAGGAAGGAAGGAGGGAAGGAGAGAAGGGAGGGAGGAGGGAAGGAAGGAGGGAAGGAGGGAGGGAAGGGAGGAGGGAAGGAGGGAGGGAAGGGAGGGAGGAGGGAGGGAAGGAAGGAGAGAAGGAAGGAAGGAGGGAAGGAGAGAAGGGAGGGAGGAGGGAAGGAAGGAGGGAAGGAGGGAGGGAAGGGAGGAGGGAAGGAAGGAGGGAAGGGAGGGAGGAGGGAGGGAAGGAAGGAGAGAAGGAAGGAAGGAGGGAAGGAGAGAAGGGAGGGAGGAGGGAAGGAGGGAAGGAGGGAGGGAAGGGAGGAGGGAAGGAAGGAGGGAGGGAGGGAAGGGAGGGAGGAGGGAGGGAAGGAAGGAAGGAGGGAAGGAGAGAAGGGAGGGAGGAGGGAAGGAAGGAGGGAGGGAAGGAAGGAGGGAAGGAGGGAGGGAAGGGAGGGAGGAGGGAGGGAAGGAAGGAGAGAAGGAAGGAAGGAGGGAAGGAGAGAAGGGAGGGAGGAGGGAAGGAAGGAGGGAAGGAAGGAGGGAAGGAGGGAGGGAAGGAGGGAGGGAAGGAGGGAGGGAAGGAGAGAAGGGAGGGAGGAGGGAAGGAGGGAGGGAAGGAGAGAAGGGAAGGAAGGACTGTATGCTTTCATTCAAGTCACTTCTCTCTCCCTTTCCTGTCATTCTCTGTAGATGAAGGCGCTGATGACCCTGGAGACCCCCAGCCGTCAACATCTGCTTCTTTAGCCTCAGCCCCAGCCACATTCACAGCAAGCAAAGGGTGGTTTGAGAAATTTCAACGGCGCTATGGCCTGAAGAGTGTGTCATTGCACGGAGAAGCTGCCTCAGCAGATACAGGTGCAGCCGAAAACTTTGTCCAGGGCACGTTTAAAGAGCTAATTGCAGAAGGGGGCTACCTTCCAGAACAGGTGTTCAACATGGACGAAACAGGCCTGTTCTGGAAGAGGATGCCTTCAAGGACTTTCTTGATGCAAGATGAAGCCAAAGCCCCTGGCTTTAAGGCCATGAAAGATCGGGTGACTTTGATCATGTGTGGGAATGCAGCAGGCTTTTTGCTGAAGCCAGGGCTAATCTATAGGTCACGAAATCCAAGAGCCCTCAAGAACAGAAACAAGAATTCATTGCCAGTGTACTGGATGCATAATCCTAAAGCATGGATTACAAAACCCCTCACGCGGGACTGGTTTAATCAGTGCTTCATCCCACAGGTGCAGGTTTATTTGGCTGGCAAAGGACTCAATTTCAAAGTGCTTCTCCTAATGGACAATGCGGGAGGCCATGATGACCTGGAACATGAACATGATGGGGTGCAAGTCGAATTCTTGCCACCAAACACCACATCGCTTATCCAGCCGATGGATC
This sequence comes from Erythrolamprus reginae, assembly GCF_031021105.1. Classification (NCBI taxonomy): domain Eukaryota; kingdom Metazoa; phylum Chordata; class Lepidosauria; order Squamata; family Dipsadidae; genus Erythrolamprus; species Erythrolamprus reginae. The sequence goes on along the minus strand of NC_091950.1, from coordinate 308,881,998 downwards.
AAGGTGTTATCCGCGCATTTAAGGCACTGTACATGCGCAATTCTCTTGCAAGCATCGTGGCAGCAATGGATGCTGATGCTAACTTCACATTGAAGGCCTACTGGCGTCAGTACACAATTGCATCTTGTCTGACGAACATTCGGAGTGCCTTAGTGGATATGAAGTCGCAGACAATGAATGCCTGCTGGAAAAAATTGTGGCCAGAAGTGGTGCATGCTCACAGGGGGTTTGCTCCCGAAGAAATTCAAGATGCTGCAGTCCAGAACTCTGTGAAGCTGGCACAGGCACTGGGTGGAGAAGGCTTCGTTGACATGACAGCAGAGGAAGTCAATGGTTTGCTTGATGAGCATGGCCTACCGCTGACAGACAAAGATCTGGAGGAGCTGACCAGGTCAGCGAGTGAAGAAGAGGAGGAAGAGGGAGCTGAACAAGGTGAGGAACAAGAAGATGTTGGCCTAACGCTGGAGCGGCTTGCAGAAATGAACAAAGCTGCTGCAAATCTCCAACGCATGGCGGAACTTTGGGATCCCCACATGACTCGCTATTTTCAATTTAAGGCCTCCCTTGACAACACCATTGCACCATACAGAGCCTTGTTAGCCAAGGAAAAGAAAAAGCGCCAACAACTGCCCATAACTATGTTTGTCACGAGAACCAAGAGGTCTGCCACAACATCACCTGCAGCGTCCATTGTAGACATGGTGATAGAAGAAGATCCCGATTTATCCTAGTTATGCTAACCCCCCCCAAAAAATGTAAAAATGTAAATAAATATTTTTGTTATTTCTATCAGGATGACTAAGTGTGTTATTCAATGTGTACAGTACAGGTACAGGTAGAGGTACAGTACAGTACATTAAGGGGATGGGAAATGGTAATTTGTGGGTTGACAGTGTTGGGACTGAGTGGCATAGAGAAGAATGAATGAATGACTGAGTGAGTGAATGAAATTCAAACACAGGTGAGGGCTGGGGGGTTTTATTCTAGCAACTTGGTTGGGCAGTGCAAGAAACCAGATTTAAAATGAAGTGTGGGATCAAAAAGGTAAATTTCCTCACTGAGGACTAGTAAATTGGTTGGGCAGTGCAAGAAACCAGATTTAAAATGAAGTCTGGGATCAAAAAGTAAATTTCCTCACTGAGGACTAGTAAATTGGTTGGGCAGTGCAAGAAACCAGATTTAAAATGAAGTCTGGGATCAAAAAGTAAATTTCCTCACTGAGGACTAGCATAGTGGTTGGGCAGTGCAAGAAACCAGATTTAAAATGAAGTGTGGGATCAAAAAGGTAAATTTCCTCACTGAGGACTAGTAAATTGGTTGGGCAGTGCAAGAAACCAGATTTAAAATGAAGTCTGGGATCAAAAAGTAAATTTCCTCACTGAGGACTAGTAAATTGGTTGGGCAGTGCAAGAAACCAGATTTAAAATGAAGTCTGGGATCAAAAAGTAAATTTCCTCACTGAGGACTAGCATAGTGGTTGGGCAGTGCAAGAAACCAGATTTAAAATGAAGTCTGGGATCAAAAAGTAAATTTCCTCACTGAGGACTAGTAAATTGGTTGGGCAGTGCAAGAAACCAGATTTAAAATGAAGTCTGGGATCAAAAAGTAAATTTCCTCACTGAGGACTAGTAAATTGGTTGGGCAGTGCAAGAAACCAGATTTAAAATGAAGTCTGGGATCAAAAAGGTAAATTTCCTCACTGAGGACTAGCATAGTGGTTGGGCAGTGCAAGAAACCAGATTTAAAATGAAGTGTGGGATCAAAAAGGTAAATTTCCTCACTGAGGACTAGTAAATTGGTTGGGCAGTGCAAGAAACCAGATTTAAAATGAAGTCTGGGATCAAAAAGTAAATTTCCTCACTGAGGACTAGTAAATTGGTTGGGCAGTGCAAGAAACCAGATTTAAAATGAAGTCTGGGATCAAAAAGGTAAATTTCCTCACTGAGGACTAGCATAGTGGTTGGGCAGTGCAAGAAACCAGATTTAAAATGAAGTGTGGGATCAAAAAGGTAAATTTCCTCACTGAGGACTAGTAAATTGGTTGGGCAGTGCAAGAAACCAGATTTAAAATGAAGTCTGGGATCAAAAAGTAAATTTCCTCACTGAGGACTAGTAAATTGGTTGGGCAGTGCAAGAAACCAGATTTAAAATGAAGTCTGGGATCAAAAAGTAAATTTCCTCACTGAGGACTAGTAAATTGGTTGGGCAGTGCAAGAAACCAGATTTAAAATGAAGTGTGGGATCAAAAAGGTAAATTTCCTCACTGAGGACTAGTAAATTGGTTGGGCAGTGCAAGAAACCAGATTTAAAATGAAGTCTGGGATCAAAAAGTAAATTTCCTCACTGAGGACTAGTAAATTGGTTGGGCAGTGCAAGAAACCAGATTTAAAATGAAGTGTGGGATCAAAAAGTAAATTTCCTCACTGAGGACTAGCAACTGAAGACTAGCAACTTGGGCAGGGCAAAAAAACGGGGCGAATAGGGGAGAGGGGCGAATCGGGGCGAATCGGGCGGGCGGCGAGGAGCTCGGAGGCGCTGGTGGGGGGTGGCCGGCATGGAAAATAAACATTGCCAGCCTCCGAACTGCCGTCGCCCCACCATCTGCGCATGCGCGGCCATTTTTTTTAATTTTTTTTTAAAAAAAGAGATCACGCATGCGCAGATGATGCTTTTACTTCCGCGCCCCTACTTCGCGAAAAATCGACTGTCGCGAGGGTTCCTGGAACGGAACCCTCGCGAAACTCGAGGGTTCACTGTATATTGTATTTTAGCTTCATGCTTATTATCTATATTGTGTTTTGCTTTGTGCTAATCTTGTAATTGCTCAGTGCGTATTATTCTGTATTTGCTTCGTGCTTATTCTGGATTGTTTATATTTTGTTTATATGTAAATAATACTTATTTAACTAAGTCTGTGTCTTGGCTTTATCACATATCCACACTCTGTTAAAATTCTCTGCTCGCTATTGTCGAAGGTTTCATAGCCTAGCTAACTGAGACAAGCCAACATAAACATATTTTCTATATTTAGAACATGACCATCATATTTCACATGATAATGGAATAATAGCAAGCAGTCAGGAAAGATGGCATATAAAATGGGAGTTTTCTCATCTTTTCTCCTTTGTAATCCTTTATGTTCTAAAATGCAGATTTTGAGTGTTGCAAATTAGAGTAATCTTTGTCTAATGGAGAAGAGAGTTTTATTTAAGGTGCTACCCTGAGGAGAAGCAGTAGAAATGGTCCTCGACTTTCAACTGGTTGCTTAGTGATCGTTTGAAGTTATGAATAACCCAAGAAAGGAGATTTATGACCCAGATTTGAAATATTGATGGTTGAGTCCCCCTATGGTCATCTGACTAAACTTTAGTTGCTCACCAACATAAAACCATGTTTTATGATCATTTTCTTTTTAAAAATCCAGCACCTTCTCTTTTTTTGACAAACTGCCCAGATTATTTGCAGATTTTTTTTTTATTCTATCCTATGGTCCAGCACATTTCCAAAATTTCATTAAAAGGCAATAGTTTTGTGAAATACATAGAATGGTTAGACTAACGGAGGATTTAAATTGGTCCCAGCCAGTGCACTTAAATCCGCTTTCTTTTTTTTAAATGTTCTTTTAAAACACTACTTTAATCTGTGACTTCCTTGCACTTGCAGCCAGCAGTTCAAGTGTTTCAGGGCAGGTTGACCATCATCTGCACTAGTCAATGTGTTTATTTTATTTGCTATTTTAGTCTATATAGTTACTTGCTTGCCATACAACTCAGGGTAGCTAAGAAGGAAACAAACAATGCATATTAAACCAAAGTATCAAAATAGATCACATTATCTCCAGAAAAACAATCAGTCTTAAAAGCTATTTGAAGCTATTTGTTTATTGGTTTGTTTGTTTGTTTGTTTGTTTGTTTGTTTGTTTATTTATTTATTTATTTATTTATTTATTTATTTATATGTAGAATATATCTGCTGTCAGCTGTTACTGGATTTGCTACAATTCAAAATTGTTATCAGTTATTTCATATAGGTAATCCTTGCTTTATGACCAGTTTCTCAGTGACCAGTCAAAGTTCCAATGGACCTCCCAAAACTACTTATTACCTGCTTCTGGATTTCTGATGGATGCATACCCTAAACCTGCAGTCACGTGATCAGTCTTTGAGCCCTGCCAACCAGTTTATCTTTACATGCAGTTACAGCATTCCAGAATTACAAGACTGTGATGGACAACATTTTTTGTTGATTTCTTTTAGGCCTGTTTCTGGAAGAAGAAAAAAGTCCACACAGAAATGCACAAATTTGCTTAACATTTGTTATATTTGCTTAACATAAATTGCTACTTGGAGGGGGAAGATCACTTCCAACTATAATAATAATAATCTACTATAATCTAATCTAATCAGAGACAAATTCCTTCTGTATTCAATCACACTTGCCAATCAAGAATTCTATTCTGTTCTGTTGTGTTGTATTCTTTTAAGTGGTAAGACAGAAGTTACAAGGAACACTGCAGACCTCGTAGATACATGTCAATGAAATCCAAAAGAAAACAGAATCAAAACCAATTTTTCCTGCAGGAATCAAATCCACCGTCGACACATCAAAAAGGGATCAACCCAATGGAAAATTTCATAATCCAGGAAAGGATGCAGATTGTTTCATTTTTATTTATTTTGAAAAGGTGTATATCATCGCTGGGTTGTATATAATTTTCCCACCAGTCCATGCGCACACATATGCAGAATGCTTCTGCACATGTACAGAACTGTCCCGGGTGGGTGGGCAGAGCCTGCTGCCACCAGCTACTGGTTCTAAGAACCAATCGGAACCGGGAGCAACCCACCGCTGGTGTATATCCCAGTCCTGAAGATTGGACTGAGGTTTGGTTTACTGTTTGAAAAGCAGATTTTTAAATCCATACTTAGCCTACTGATTGGGATCTGTTTTAATTTTTCCTGCAGCTGAATAGTACACCATTGTTTACTCAAGGTGATTCAATAAAGGCAGATGCTTTCTATGTAATGTAACAGCAATTACCAATTGATGGCACCACATGTCTAACTTTCCCTCCTCTTCCCACAGGAAATGATATAGCAGCTATGACCCTTGACTTTTCTTTGTATTTCCGTGAGATGCATCCTTCAAGACTGCAGTGTTCCTTGTATCTTTAGATTTAGATTTATTATTAAAGTAATGGACGGAGAGATGGAATTGTCCTTGGGAGGCAAATCCCACAGCCACTCCATGTTATCAGGGTTGAGTTTGAGTCTGTTGACACCCATCCAGACCCTAACAGCCTCCAGGCACTGGCAATCACTTCCACTGCTTTGTTGACTGGACATGGGGTGGAGATGTACAACTGGGTATCATCAGTGTACTGATGATGCCTCACCCCATGCCCCTGGATGATCTCACCCAGAGGAGAACCACTGAAGTGCCTCCCACTCCCACCCCTCCAGCTGGCACAGAAGGATACCATGGTCGATGGTAGCGAAAGCCACTGAGAGGTCAAGAAGCACCAGGACAGAGGATAAACCCCTGTCCCTGGCCCGCCAGAGATCATCCATCATTGCGACTAAAGCAGTTTCCGTGCTGTAGCTAGGCCTGAATCCTGACTGTTGAGGACCTAGATAATCGGCTTCTTCCAAGGACTGTTGGAGCTGGAGTGCCAACACCTTCTCAACAACCTTCCTCATAAAGGGAATGTTGGAGACTGAGCGGTAGTTGTTGAGTTGTTGAGGGGGGGGGGCACAAGTGCCTCCTTGTAGGGAGCCAGGAAGGACCCCCTCCCCAAAGAAGCATTGACAATCTCCTGGACCCAGCTCCATGTCACCTCCCTGCTAGCCAAAACCAGCCAGGAGGGACAAGGATCCAGGAAACAGGTGGCGGAACTCACAGCTCCAATGGCCTTGTCCACTTCATCAGGTGTCCCCAGATCCAACTCTTCCCAGACAGATGGACAAGTACGCGCCCCAGTCACCTCGACTGACTCATTGTCAGTCAACTCTGTTATCCAATCAGAGTCGAATTTGATTAGTTCTCCTGCTATTCCCTCATCTAGGTCATCTAGGTCATTTATGAAGATATTAAAGAGTAATGGGCCTAGGACGGAATCAGTAGTAGTAGTGGGTAAAGGACGTTGCACCAGTAGCAAAAGTTGAGCTGCGTGCCCAGCTTTGGTTGCCTTATATGCGCATGTGCATGTTTCAGCATGGTCTGGTGTATTGTGTTCCAAAACCTTGTCAGCTTGAATTCAAAAGTCCCAAAGTATTTTGGCAGGTTTGTTTTCAACTACTTTCTCAGGTTTATTATCCCACCAGTTCTTTACCACTGGTAGGTGGTAGTTGTAATAACAACAACAACAACAACAATTACTAATATTACTATTATTACTATTACTATTTTTAAAAATTCTTTTAGTCACATTAATTGCATTTCTTGAGATGCATATTGTTTGTACTTTTTGATATGTTTTGAGCTGCCTCGAATCCAACAATGAATAAAAATGTCAAATCCAGTTGAGCATCTGGCTGACTATTCAGCAAACAATAATAATTATTTGTCAATCCAACCTGCGTTTGCATAATAGGTTTTTTCCCCCTGATAGTAGGCCAAAAGGCCAGAAACCAGCAAGACATGTTGTAGATCACAAGACTGTAGAATGCCACAAATGCTCATAAACTGCTAGTTGGTAGTGGACAAAATCTGGTGACCACAACTTTCAGAACAGCAGAACCAGATTGTAACTAACTTTTGTGGGGACTTTTTAAAAAAAGTGTTATTAATTTTCTATTGTTTACATTTTGTTAGTGCTTAATAAACATTGTGTTGTCTGGGTTATTTTATTTGCTTATCAGTAATCCACCCCATCTTTCCAATCACTAGTTCCATGTTTGATAATATTCTGTGTCTTATTTCTGTTTAACCTCCAATGTAAGTCTGTCCATTTCTGCACAACCCAATATGTTCCTAATTATCTCTTCATCTCGTGGTACTTCTTCATTTTTCCAATATTGTCCAAATTCAATCCTGTTAATACATGCAATATTAAACATATATATTGCTTATCAATTTTTTTCTGGTGCTATACCTAATATAAAAAGTTCAGGTTTAAAATCTACATGTTTTCCTATCATCTTTTCTAACCACTTATGTATTTTTGCCCAAAAATGTTTTGCTTTAACACAGGTCCACCACATATGGTAATATGTGCCCATTTTTTTGCTTACATTTTCAACATTTGCTAGACATATCCTTAATCATTTTAGCTAATGTAGCAGGTAGCAAGTACCATCTATAAAATATTTTATATACATTTTCTTTATAAGAAGTTGTCATTGTTGATTTATAGTTTCTTTCCCATAAGTTTTGCCATTTCTCTAATTCTATATTATATCCATTTTGGGGGGTAATGGGACTTTAAGTGGACACTAAGTGGACACTAAGTGACTGGCCATTAAATAAGAACTATTTGTATCAAATAGGTAATATCAGGTTTTTAAAAAGATTAGAACAAATATAATAACAGAGAAGATACATTCCGTATCATCCCAATTTAAATCCTCCATTAATCTAGACATTCTATGCACCTCACAAAGCTGATGGCTTTTAATGAAATTTGAGAAGCTCAATGCACCATAGGGTGGAGTAAAAGGCAATGATAGTGATTTTCCTATGGAGTAGGTGTGGTCTGTAGCTTTTAAAAGTAGCTTCCCCATTCTGGGATGTCTAGAAGCATGACACTGCAGTCCAGCATGGGAGATAATTTCCTGAGAAAACCCTTCTTCTGTCTCACTCTCCTCCTTCTTGCCATGGAGGTCCCCAGTCCAGCTCACCTGCAAACACAATCCCAAGGTTCTGAAAATATTTTCCCTCCACTCTGGCATTTAGTGCCTGAAAACTTTGAAGATTATTCCATGCAAAATGACAAGATTGTCATTAAAGGCTGGAATTACTTAGAGAGAATGGGAATGTATAAGATCTTGCTCAAATCTTCAGCTAAATATTTCAGTCAACTTGGACCTAACAATTTCAACAATATCTTATGGGGATTGCCATTACAGCATGGCTGGCAATACGGTACAGGTAGGAACAATTTCTTTTACTCTAATATTAGAATTGCTAAGAACAAAGTTAGGTTGATTCTATGCCATGACAAAGATGACAGTTTTCTGTTTCAAACTGTTAAACTGTTTGTAAGTTTGAAGGGAAAATACAGATGATTTTAGACCATGAAGTAATAGAATTAATAGAATAGAATAATGAAGGAATAGAATAGAATAGATGTCCTTCCTGTCAACAACAACAACACATGAGCACCCAACAGATACAAACTCAAAGTAAACCACTCTAAACTTGACTGCAGGGAATATGACTTTAATAACCGAGTACTTGATGCATGAAACTCACTACCAGACTCTGTATATCATCACCTAATCTCCAAAACTTGACCCTTAGACTATCCACTGTTGAGCTCTCCCGATTCCTAAGAGGTCAGTAAGGGGCGTGCATAAATGCACCAGAGTGCCTTCCGTCCCCTGTCCTAATGTTTCTCTTTTACTAGTATCATGTCTATAAATATTATTATATCTCTGTATACCACCAATACATACTTGACAAAACAAAATAAATAAAAATAAAATTCATTAGCCAAATGATAAACTGGATTGGCCAATGTCTGAGAAATTGCAATCTTTGATAGGAACATTGAAACAATCACTGTTTGTTTTTGATAGTCTAATCCAGGGATCGGCAAACTGCGGCTCGTGAGCCACGTGTGGCTCTTTGGCCCCTTGAGTGTGGCTCAGTATTTGGTTTTTTTGGAAGGAATGGTGGGTGGCAGTCAAAGCTTAGACATTACTCTGATTGCATCAAGCAGAGAAAGTTCTGAAAGTTCTTGCAAAATAATCATGATATGGTGTTCTAGAATAAATCATTGTTTATTTTCTGTGGATCTTTGCAGGTTTGGAAGTAGAACCCGTGTTTTATTTTAAGATACATTTTTAGTAAGGCTTTTTGAATAGCTCAGTGCTGAGGATTTTCTAAAAGAAAATTGAGAGTTTCACAAGACTCTGTCGGTTGCTCTTGCCAAAGAACTACTAGCTTGAACCATAAGCAATCCACTGATTTTTTTAAAAAACCTAAGAATTTGTTCAATCTAAAGCCATCTTTTTTGGCAGCAAGATCATGCTCTCCTTTGGTGGTAGGTAGAGGCACAGCCTGGTAAATATTGACTCTAATTGTTCGCTAATTAGATCTGATCCAAGCACTGAAAGAGCCATAGCAAAATGCGAAGGACACTCTCTCCCATTGCAGTTTCCCCTTGAAAAGGCTCCTGTGCATTCTTAAAATGTGCGTTCAGAAGGAGAGAGAGAGAGAGAAAAGGGTTTTCTGGTTCCCAGTTCTCTCTCTTATGACTGGCTGGGTAGGTGTGGGTAGATGTCATGTGGGAGAGAGAGATGTCGAGTTGGCCAGGCCTATCCAGTGGTTTAATCAAAGAAAAGAGATACTTATTTACTTATTTAATCAAATTTATAGGCCACCCTTCTCCAAGCGGACTCAAGGCAGCATACAACAATAAGAAAATACAATAATAAAAAACGATTTAAAAATCCTCGTTATATATATTCATACAATATTCATTCAGTGCTACTGGCCGGAACAGAGTATAACACTCAACATCCCCTGGCCAGCAGGCCATGTCGTGTTTTTATGACCTTTTGGAAAGCCACGAGCTGTGTGAATCGCTGAGGGGAGTTGGTTCCAGAGGACTGGGGCTGCTACACAGAAGTCTCTTCCCTGTGGCCCTGCCATTTGACATTGTTGCCTGACAGGATCCAGAGAAGGCCAACTCTGTGGGGTCTGAATGGTCGCTGGGACATGTGACACAGATCACGGTTCCGTAAGTAATCTGTTCCTAAGCCATGTAAGCAGGGGTGGACAGCAGGTAGGATGGGGTGGAACACAGTTCCACTGGCGGAAATGAAGATGCATGTGCAGCTCTAGCTGATTGGTGGCTGTCACTTCCTGGATTACTGGTCTTGTCTCATCTCTCCTTTTTCCCCCTGCTGCTGCTGCTGCATCTGCGTTCCTTCCTTTTTTCCTGTTTCCTCCTTCCTGGCCTCAGACTACCTTCCCTCTCTCCTGCCTGGCTGCCCACCAGCCTCACACATCAACCTCCCGCTTGAGGTGCAAGCAGAAGGAATGGGTGGAAGTGGCAAAGGCTGCATTTATGCTTCTGGCAGCACCCATTCGCCTAGCTACCCAGCCTGAGGCGGGGAGGTGACCCAGGAAGGAGAGCCCGAGAAACACGAAGCAAATTGTCACCCCATCAAGTGACACTCATAAGGTTGTAAGTCAAGGACTTAACAATTCACTTGAACAATGATGATCGTTCAAGTCACTCCCACCAGATTACATGGCCGGCAATCACTTCTACTCAGTCACATGACCATTAAGCCACACACACACAGAAATAAGCCACACCCACAGTGTGGCAGTAAAAATTTTGGCTGCCCATTGCTGCATGTAATGCTTTATAGCTAATAAGTAACACCTTGAATTATATTTGGAGACCAATCGGAAGTCAGTTTGGCTTGCAGAGTGATGGAGTGAACATGGATGAATCTAGGAACACCCACAATGGTGTGCACGGCTCCATTCTGGACAAGCTGAAGTCTCTAAACGTTCTTCAAGAGTAGCCCCATGTAGAATGCATTGCAGTAATCGAGCCTTGGGGTGATGAGGGTGTGAGTGACTGTGGGAAGATATCCCTTTCCAAATAGGGCTGCAACTGGTGGACCAGGCGAACCTGTGCAGAAATCCCCCTAGCCACAGCTGAAAGATGTTATTCTAGCCTCAGCTGTGGATCAAGGACTCCAAATTGCAGATCTTCTCTAAAGGTGTCAAGATTCACCACCACCACCACCACCCCGGGGTAATGGATGGACAGATGGACTTGTCCTTGGGAGGCAGGACCCATAGCCACTCCATCTTATCGGGGTTGAGTTTGAGCCTGTTAACACCCATCCAGACCCTCACAGCCTCCAGGCACATCACTTCCACAGCTTCACATTAGACATTTTAAATGGGAACACCGCATGAATAAATAAGGAAATAACAGTTACAAAGGTTAATGTTTTCTTCCTTGTTTCTTAAGCACAGAGCAGTCATTCTTGTACCTGATAGCTATTAGCCTTCTTTCATATTTAATTAAAATAAAAAATTTAATTAAAATTCTGTAAACTAAACAGTAACTTCCATCATCACTTGCTTTAATTTCTCCAATGGTTTTGGTCACCAGTAAATGATTTTTTTTGTTTCAAGTTTTTTATTTCATTTTCCGTAAATGTCTCAAAATTTGGTTATATCATTAAATTGGGGGGTCCCAGGGACTGAGATAGTTTCATTTGTTGCCCTCTCTTAGCCTTTAATTTAAATTTTTGTAAAAATATGTTTATTGGTTATATACATTAAAAACAGGGTACAGAAAAGTAAAGGGAATATATATACAGTGTTCCCTCGATTTTCGCAGGTTCGAACTTCGCGGAAAGTCTATACCACGGTTTTTCAAAAATATTAATTAAAAAATATTTTGCGGGGTTTTTCCCTATACCATGGTTTTTCCCACCCGATGACATCATATGTCATCGCCAAACTTTCGTCTGTCTTTAATAAATATTTTTTTAAATAAACTTTAATAAATAAGCATGGTGAGTAATAATCTGAATGGTTGCTAAGGGAATGTAAAATTGCAATTTAGGGGTTTAAAGTGTTACAGGAAGGCTTGTGATACTGTTCATAGCCAAAAATAGTGTATTTACTTCCGCATCTCTACTTCACGGAAATTCAACTTTCGCAGGTGGTCTCGGAACGCATCCCCCGCGAAAAGCGAGGGAACACTGTAATGTACATTCTAGCAATTATAGTTTGCTTATATAGCATGTGTGATTGGGGAAGGAGAGGGAAAGAAAGGGAAAGGGATTTAGAAAGAAGGGAAAGAAATACAAGAGGAAAATAGAACAAGAAAAGAGTAGTAAGAAGAGTGGGGGGGGGCAGCGTTGGAGCTGGGGCTTCTATGTTTTGCGGCCTGTGGTTTAAGCATATAGGTGGTATAGATTTTCCTGAAGTTTTATCCATATGTATTTGACATAGTTGCTAGTGCCATCATTTATCAGTGATTTATGAGTTTGTTCATTCAGTTTCTTTGTAGTTCAAAGTTTGTGTCGATCGATGTTTCCATTTTATCGTTTCAATTTGGTATTATGATTCATGTCGTTGTTTACTGGTTTTACACGTTGTTTTAGTTGGACATTTTTCTTGATGTATAATTTTTAAGTAATTTCTTTTTTTTAACCAATGGTACCATTTGTCCCTTGCTTTGTAGAAATCTGTCTCATCCTTGTTTTGCAGTTCCGTTGTTAGCTTGGACATTTCTGCACATTCCATTATTTTAATCAAAAGAGATAAAACAGTTGGGTGTTTTTCCTGTTTCCAGTATTGTGCGTATAGAATCCTTGCGGCTGTAATAATGTGAATTATAATATATGTTTTCTTTATAAAAAAATTGTCTTATGATTCCTAATAAAAATAGTTCGGGTTTTGCATGGATGGTCCGGGAGGTGATTTATTCTAGAATAATTTTGATTTTATACCAATATTTTTGGGTGGTTTCACATGTCCACCATTTTCAAGTTTTTTATTTCATTTTATTTATTTATTTATTTATTATTTGGATTTGTATGCCGCCCCTCTCCGAAGACTCGGGGCGGCTCACAACAAGTGTAAAACAAATCATAAATAATTCAATTAATTAAAATTTCCATAAATGTCTCAAAATTTGGTTATATCATTAAATTGGGGGTCCCAGGGACTGAGATAGTTTCATCTGTTGCCCTCTCTTAGCCTTTAATTTAATTTTTTAAATTTTTTAAAATAATAATTTTGTTTTATATAGTTTCTTATATAACTCCAAAATCAGATTTTTTGTGAAAAGGATGGAAATATAAACTGGATGAACAAACAAATAAATAAAAATAGTGATAAATAAATAAAAACAGTATGAATCTGATGAGCAAATAAATAAAAACTACAATACTTATTTTTCTCTTCCAAAAAGGCTGTGCAATATTGGTGTTTCATTTTCTTCCAGGCAGATTAGCAGATCCCTTAAATGCTACAGGGTGTGGCCACAAGGATGGAGACAATCTATGCATATCTGCATTCAGCTGGTGGGGTTGTAAGTATATAATCTTGTTTGGGAATTACTTATTTTTATACTTGACAGGGAAAACTCCTAACTCGTAACAATTGCATTAAAATATGAATTCTTCAATTGTATTGATGTCGTATAAAATTGATAAGATTTGCCAAGTGCTAAAATTTCCACCATGATCACTATCAAATCTTACAGCAGGGCTCTGCAAACTTGGCAAGTTTAAGACTTGTGGACTTGGACTCTGCCTGGCTGAGGAATTCTGGGAGCTGAAATCCACTAGACTTAAAGTTGCCAAATTTGGACATCCCTGCCTTTTAGAATTGATCAATAAAAATCTTCTACCACAAGCTTCCAGAGTCTGAAATGATTGCACATAAACAGATGGGCTGTAAACAACACATATGCTAATTACTTTTATGGAAGTATTTTATTCAAAAAGTAATCTCTCATTTCCATTCTTCATTTTTGCAGAATCATTGCATCAATTATCATATTCTTCTGCAGGTTTGTGTGATCTCCTAAATAGCCACCCACAAAATAACATTGTAGAAATAATTTTGCTAATAACTCTTTAATACGTTCGAATTCCTATATGGAATATTTTCTCAAAAGCAGAGTAATGGAAATAATACAGTAATAGATGAAGGGCAATACATAGAATAAATTGGCAAAGTCAGAAAAAAAAAGAAACAAATTTCTGAATAAATAAAATATTGCCAAAATATGTAACAGAACTGATTTTAAAATATGTCTTATCTAATAGTTCCATGGGAATAGCCCAGAAGGTACTTCTCGTAGTCAGATAATTATCTCCAAACAAGACTGATACAAAAAGGTATTGCAGTTAATAATTAACACTGACTTGTGATATGAATTCCAGTTAGTGCCTAATCTTCAATGACATTAGAGTTGTGCTCAAATACATTTCATAACTAAAGATTTCTGAAAAAGTCATCATGAGATTCCAATTAAAATTTAATAAACTCTCAATATTCTACCAATTAAAGTTAATCAGATACTGTGTTGTCTATTATTCTGATATCATTTACATATATATTTTTTAATTTGATTTCTTTGTTGCCCAGAAAAATTCCTCTATGTAAATCAGGCCATGCCACAATGCTGGGGGAGCATTCCCCTAGCCATATATTTGAACAAATTAGGATTTGGTTTAGGCCTTGTTTAGTGACTGTTCATAGCTATGATACTAATGAAAAGTAACTATTACCAGTCCTCACATTTATAAGGACTTGCATATCTGTAAAGCAAAGAACAGCTGAAGTAAGAACATCAGCATGACCAGATTTTAAGATTGGGAAAGAGGAACACCATTGAGTGGAGGAGATGGGGGCGCTAAAAGAAGTTTAGCTCCAAAAAATTAGCAAAACATTTTCTCTCTCTCTCTCTCTCTCTCTCTCTCCCTCTTTCTTTCTTTCTCTCTTCCTCCATCCCTCTCTCTTTTTTCTTCCTCCTTGTCTCTTTCTCTCTCCCTTCTTCCCTCCCTCTCGCTCTTGCTCTCTCTCTTCCTTTCTCTCCTTTTCTCTCTCTCTTCCTTCCTCCCTTTCTCTCTCTCTCTCTCTCTCTCTCTCTCTCTATTGCTTTCTTTCTCTCTCTTGTGCTCTTTCTCTCTCTTGCTCTCTCTCTTTCTCTTTCCCCCTCTTGTGCTCTCTCTCTCTTGCTCTCTCTCTCTTTCTTGCTCTCCCTCTCTTTTTCTCTCTCTCTCTCTCTCCCTCTCTCTCTCTTTCACTCTCTGTCTCTTGCTCTCTCTGTCTCTTTCTCTCTCTCTCTTGCTTGCTTTCTCTCTCTCTTTCTCTCTCTCTCTTTCTCACTCTTTCTCTTTCTCTCTCTCTTTCTCTCACTTTTTCTCTCTCTCTCTTGCTCGCTCTCTCTTTTTCTCTTGCTCTCTGTGTCTCTTCCTCTCTCTCTCTCTCTCTCCCCATCAATGACAGAGCATGTTTAGTCTCTCAACTCATGGTGCTGGGCCAAAGGCCCATCGGGGAGGAAAAATACTGGGCCAAGATGGACCCACCTTTATTCATCAGGCGAGCTGGGTTTTCCTGACCAGCGCAAATGCTGCTCCATCCCTCTGCCTGCCTCCAAGCACAGCAGACAAGCAGAAAAGGAAAGGGAAGCACAGCTATCGGAGGAGGAGGGGGTGAACACCTGGGTTGTGCTTCCCTTTCCTTTTCCTCTCCTTTGCTGTCACTGCTAGCGAGCCCTCCTGCCTGGGTGGCTCAGCCACACAGAGGAATTCGCTCAATGGCTGGGGCCCCAGGAAGGTGTTCAGCCAGGTGTGAGGAGCGAGCAAAAGTGGAAGAGAAAGAAAAGGGGAAGCGAGCAAATAAAAAAAATAAAGGAAGGAAAATAAGAGAGGGGGGAAGGCAGGAAGGGGTGACGGGGTGGGGTTTGCTGGTGAGCAGAACCAAGCTAGGGACAGAATGGGTGATACGAGTCCAACACTTCGGCCATGCCACCCGATGCGCAGGTCCAGCAATTTCCACCCGGCAGCTTCTTTCAAAAAATTGGGACTTTTTAAAAATGCCCCGGGATGCAGACCAAATTGCTAAAAAGTGTGACTGTCTCGTGAAAACCGGGACGCCTGGTCACCTTACCTTAACAATTACTTCAATTAATAGCTACATTGCTAGTTCCAATTGTAGAAGCTAAATGAAAACTACTTGAATTTTTCCACTAAGCTTTTTTTTCTTTGACTAATATTTTTAATATATACTCACTTTTTAAAATTGTCCTAGGTATGAATTACTACTTGGCAGCTATTCCCTTTCTTGGGGCACTGGATAGTGACTTATTTGAACAGCTACCAAATGCAATAGAATTAATTCCACCAGAGGAGCAAAGAGAACTTTTCTGTCACAGCATTGCTGAATGTAATATCCAGGTGCCAAAAGTCATGTCTGGCTGGAGGGATTTTTTCAAGGTATA
Organism: Erythrolamprus reginae; assembly: GCF_031021105.1. Classification (NCBI taxonomy): domain Eukaryota; kingdom Metazoa; phylum Chordata; class Lepidosauria; order Squamata; family Dipsadidae; genus Erythrolamprus; species Erythrolamprus reginae. Next base: position 308,865,836 of record NC_091950.1, on the reverse strand, counting down.
TCTGTTGATTGTTTTAGATCTATATGGATATCTTTCTAGTATACACTTCTTTTTTCCTAAATAATCCATGCAAGTGCTGTACACATCATAGGGGGGGAAACACCTTCTAATTTTAGGGGAAAGCTGTAATTTTTCTTCATATTTGGTGGTGTAGATAGATGTCTATATATCAGGGGGGTCAAATGGATGAAATTCAAAACATTTCCCTACTGGTTTTGTGGGAGAAAAGCCCCAGAGAGAGCATGTAGGGCTGCAGGGCTTTCTGAACAAGTGAGACAGGGAACAAGAATGCTGGTGAGACCACATTTGGAGTACTGTGTTCAGTTCTGGAGACCTCACCTACAAAAAGATATTGACAAAATTGAACGGGTCCAAAGATGGGCTACAAGAATGGTAGAAGGTCTTAAGCATAAAACTTATCAGGAAAGACTTAATGAACTCAATCTGTATAGTCTGGAGGACAGAAGGGAAAGGGGGGACATGATCAAAACATTTAAATATGTTAAAGGGTTAAATAAGGTCCAGGAGGGAAGTGTTTTTAATAGGAAAGTGAACACAAGAACAAGGGGACACAATCTGAAGTTAATTGGGGGAAAGATCAAAAGCAACATGAGAAAATATTATTTTACTGAAAGAGTAGTAGATCCTTGGAACAAACTTCCAGCAGGCGTGGTAGATAAATCCACAGTAACTGAATTTAAACATGTCTGGGATAAACATATATCCATCCTAAGATAAAATACAGAAAATAGTATAAGGGCAGACTAGATGGACCATGAGGTCTTTTTCTGCCGTTCTATGTTTCTAAGAAGAATGGGCACACACACACAGAGACACACACACACACAAACACACAGGTACACACAGAGGGAGGCTGGCAGATGACTGAGCATCTTGGCGACGGCTGAATTGAGTCAAATGTGTCTCACCCCCCTCGCTGCTTGATTGGTGGGCAACAACAGGCAGCTACTTCTGCCCAGAGAGAGAGGGAGGGAGAAAGAGAGAGGGGGAGGGAGGGAGAGATGCCAGGGGTGAGTGGGGCAAGGAATGGGCTCCAAGAGGAGGAGGGGATCCAATCTCTCTCATTGTGAAGTGCGCTTATGCTCTGTTTCAAGGCATTGTGAGAGCAGCAGGCAGGCCTTGGATTCGGTCTCCCACCACCATCCCACACCAAAGGAAAGCCAGCCTGGCTTCTCCTTCCCTCCTACCTTTCCCCCTTCTCCCCATCAGTCCTACTTCAGGACAGAGAAATGTGCTGTATTGGAGCATGTTGGCCAGAAGAAGTGAGTGATGACCAGGCAAGTGAGCAGGCATGGGCTCGGCCATGGGCTTGGCAAATGTATTTAAATCGTCCCTACTGGCTTGCCCAAGCTGCGGTGAACCAGCCAAATTTCACCCCTGATGTCAAATTTGTATCATCATGTTGTCATCATGTGATATATCATGACTTCCCCCCCTTGGCTAAAACAGGGATGGGTGCGGCCAGCATGTGGTGCATCCGGCCTATGAGCCACCTCTGCTATATATGAACTAAATTTAGAGTTCAGTAATGTGCCAGAGTTTACACTCGAAGGCCAGAGGAGGTCAAGATAAAGGAATGACCTAGCCTAAGACAAAGTCTTTTGAAGTCTTTGTCAAGTACATATTTGTCAAGTACATATTGGTAATATGCATAGATATAACAATGTTTATATACATAAGATGGGTATTGGTAAGAGGGAACATTAGGACAGGGATGGTAGGCATTCTGTTGCACTTATGCACACCCCTTACTGATCCCTTAGGAGTCGGGTGCGGTCAACAGTGGACAGTCTAAGTTGCTTGAGACATAATCTTATATAGTTATCTGGCAGGAATTTGAGTCTGCTAATCCTAGTGAAGCGGACAAGTCCTTGGAGCTGTGGGTCTGACCATCTGCATTTTAGATTTGTGTCTTTCCTGATTGGCTAAAACCAGTGAAGGGTTGCTGGCTCCCACTGCTTCTGGTGTGCTCTGTGCGCCGCTCTGTGTCTCGGGCAAACGCCTGAGCAAGATTTTGCTTCTGCGCATAAGCAAAACCTCATGAAGGGATATGAACACTCGTGAGATTTTGGTCTTTTTTTGCTTCAGTACATTCCCAAGGCAAAAAATCGTCAAAAATCATCGAAATCTCACATAGCCACATGTCCTCTCGCAAGTTTTGCTTCCTGCACCTGCACGGAAGACAAATCCCACTCCGACATGCCCGACTGCCTCCAGTCAGCTGGAGCTGTGCACACACTGCCATTTTCCCTACCGGAATACCCATCCCCCCCACATCCAGGTAGGAACACAATACTGGTTAAAACTTCCCAAAAGATTATGGATGGTGAGTGGTTAAGCTTATGAAGTGATTAATGCTCCCTTGAAGCATTGACCTCTTTTTAAGAAGCTGTTATTGCACACAATAGAATGGAACAATTATTGACCACTTTCAAACCTTCCTTTTTTGGGGGAAGGCTTTTGAAAGATTGTGGTCAACTCAAACTCCAGAGAGCCCTAAAAGTTTCTGGTGATGTTTCGATGAGGTCCCACTCGTCATCTTCAGGCTGGTGCTTTTGTCCTTGTTCTAGGGCAAACACAGTGAGACCTGAGCTGCCTTCCCCCTATAAATATTGGTGGGTGGGTGTGGAGTGCTGGCTCAGCAGCTGCAAGCTGTATCAAAACTTCCTGGTGAGTCAGTGGAGTAACACCTTGGGTCATTGATGTAATTGATGTACATTAGTTACATTGATGTAATTGATGTACATCAGATACACTGTACATCATTTACATCAACGACCCCAGGTGTTACCCCACTGACTCGCCAGGAAGTTTCAACGCAGCTTACAGCTGCTGAGCCAGCACTCCACACCCACACACCAGTATTTATAGAGGGAAGGAAGCTCAGGTCTCGCTGTGTTCACAGTATGGAGCTGTATACAAGTCTAAGTACTGTTGCCCTTGCTATTATTTTCATTAATTAAAACAGTTCATTTCAAAATCTACGCTAGCTCCATCACTTTTTCCATCCATTCTTCATTGTGGGAATTGACATGATCTTTCCATATATAAAATTATTGCTGCAACATAGGTGAGCAGATGGAAAGTTTGGGAAGGGGCAGGATGTGGATATTATGTTTTGTTTGTAACAACTGTGGCAACTTGTCCAAGGGATAAAACTGTGTTGGGTGCACAGTTGACAACCGTGTTGAGTATCCTCTGAAATTGAACCATGATGACCAATTAGCCTGTTATAAATCCTTTGGGATGCCTAGAGTTTCAACTATTGCTGCTTGGGGCAGAATCTGGTCATGTGATCTGAGTGAATTTGTGCGGGTGACTCCTGGGGAAATGCACTGGGTTCTATGCACTGTCAGCTCATGCCCCCTTCATGGGTCACAAAAGCAGGCAGTGAAGTGTCCTGTTATTAGATCCATGTTCTAATAGTGACTTCCTTGACAGAGTTGCTGGGGTTTCATAGGGTCAGGCCTTGTTAAAAATTGGATGACAGACATCTGGGGAATTTTAAAGTAATAGGTTAGACCAGGGGTCTTCAACCTTGTTAACTTTAAGACTTGTGGACTTCAACTCCCAGAATTTCTCAGCCAGCTTTGGGAGTTGAAGTCCACATGTCTTAAAGTTGTCAAGGTTGGAGACCCCTGGGCTAGACTGAAAGGATAACTTACATCCACCCACTCACCCACACTGTATCTTGATTTTCAAAAAAGTTTGAGGTAAGCTGATATGGGGGTTATCTATTATCTATCTATTTATAGCTATGAATAATTGAGTAGTTTACTTATTCTATGGTACCTATATCTACATTACTTATCTTTCTATGTATTTGTTTTTAGTATCTCCTATCTACTGCACCAAACTCTGAAACAGCCACAAGTCTTGTTTTCTCAGAAGATGAAGCCCTGGGTTATATGTGGAAAGCTCATACTCTCTCTGTTGATTCTGCATTTCAGAAGTGTAAAACAAGGTAAGAAGTACCAATGAAGGGTAATATTTGTAGCTCAGGGTTGAAATGAGGAGTCCTTTGTCTTCTCTGAGCTTAATAGTTTTCTTGCAAACATTTCATTACCCATATTATGTAACATCATCAATGCCAATGATGATGTCAGTTGGCACTGATAATGTTATCTAGTTTGGATAATGGGTGTGACTGACTTTTAATCAATTGGGGATGTTTTAGATAGTTATGTAATTTTATATTATTTTGGATTAATCTTATTGTAAATTACTGTTTTTATATGTTGTAAGCCGCCCCGAGTCTTTGGAGAGGGGTGGCGTAAAAATCCAATAAATGAATGAATGAATAAATGAATGAATGAATGAATGAATAAATAAATGAATGAATGAACGAACAAACAAACAAACAAACAAACAAACAAACAAACAAATCAACAACCAAGTTTAGAGACCCCTTAAGGTTAGGAGTTTATCAAAAGAATCATGAGACTCTGATATGAGAAATAGTTCTTCTTAACTTAATTTAGAACTTTCCTTACCATAGAATCAGTAACTCTGAACAGGCATAACTGCCTATTGTGGTAGGATTCTTTTATGTTCTGCCCATAATTTCTTCTAAGATCCTTAACCAAAAAAATCCAGATAATATCATGAGTTGTTTTAATTTTTTTCCTGTGGTTGGTGGCAAGTATAAATTGTTGTTAGATGTAACAAGTAGGATTTGCAAGAGTCTGCTATTATAGCCATTCTGAATAAAAATGTTTTCCTGTGGAATTGATTTCTTTGTCTATCTAGTGAGGCTGACAGTAGACAACTTACTATCAACAAGTATTGATATCCATGGGACGATCTTGGTAGCTCACTGGGCATATTTGTAGTTAAACTTAACTATGAGTAATGATATCATGTGATTCTTCACAATACTGTAGGAAAAAATTATTTTTGGTTGGTTAGTATCATCATTGTGTTACTCCAAAGCATACAGTTTGGCTCAGGAGGTGCAAGTCAATTACAATTAAAAATATCTCAGCAACCTCTCTCAGATTTGGTATTATAAGTATTATTCAAATATTTATGATTTTCATTTCCCTACTTACATTTCAGTCTCTCATACCTCAGTGGACCTGAAAGCAGTTTTGCAGAGGCCTGGTCTTCTGCAGTTCATTTCCTTGAAGCCATGCGTTTTCCTACAACTTTTAATATTACAAGTAATTTCCAGACTGGATTACCACCTCGAATACTTTTGGAAGGAGACAAACCCTTCATTGATGACTTCACAATTCAGCAAAATACAGTGCTTCTCCTTCTTGAGACTCTTTATACCACAAATAAGAATACAGGTAGGAGCTTGAGACCAATTTTATTTTATTTTATTTTTATTTATTTTGTCCAAAACATAATAAAGGTTACAGAGGATATACTCATAGTAAGATATATCAATGAAAGAACAGATGAAAAGATAAGGGAATAAAATATATCAATGAAAGAGAGAGAATATATAAAGAATATAAAGAGATATAGGAGAGACAATGGGACAGGGAACGGAAGGCACGCTGGTGCACTTATGCGTGCCCCTTACTGGCCTCTTAGGAATCAATACATGAAACATATTTAATTAGATGCATAGAGAAGACACTTGCATGTGGCAATGTTTCCATTTCCAAATCCTGCTGAAGCATTTTGAAGCCAATTATCTAATTGTCTCTATTCTGCCTAATCTTGGAACCCCAAAAGCAGTTGGGGGACACCATGAACCAATGAACTCTCCCTCCAGCCAAACAATGGAAGATTTATTTATTTATTATTTATTAATCAAATTTGTATGCTGCCCCTCTCCGCAGACTCGGGGCAGCTAACAACAGTAATAAAACCATATAAACAAATCTGATATTTAAGCTAATTTTAAAATGAAAACCCAATTTAAGAGACCAATCATACATACAGACATACCATACATAAATTTTTTATAAGCCTAGGGGAAGGGAATATCTCAATTCCCCCATGCCTGATGACAGAAGTGGGTTTTAAGGAGCTTACGAAAGGCAAGGAGGCTGGGGGCAACTTTGATATTTGGGGGGAGTTGGTTCCAGAGGGCCGGGGCCGCCACAGAGAAGGCTCTTCCCCTGGGTCCCGCCAAATGGCATTGTTTAGTTGATGGGATCCGGAGAAGGCCAACTTTGTGGGACCTAACTGGTCGCTGGGATTCATGCGGCAGAAGGCGGTCCCGGAGGTATTCTGGTCTGATGCCATGAAGGGCTTTATAGGTCATAACCAACACTTTGAATTGTGACCGGAAACCAATTGTGAGATTATCATTCAGACTGTGCCATTCTCCCTGAGCTAAAGAAACCACTGGAATAATTAATGTTCCCAACCAGACAGGAAAAGAAAAATTCCTAATGTCCCCCTACTCCAATTTTCAGAACATATTTTGTAAGAAACTTTGACCTAGGAGTATCTAGGAGTGGAAAAATGAGGTGCCTGTCAAAGCCTCATTTTTTCTGCACATAAATTCCTACTGAAAATTGTGACAATGCTTCATATTATAGTTTTGCATTCAGACACTTGGCCTAAGAACTGCAAGCATCATTTTAGATTTAGATTACAATAAGGTGCCTTTAATTGTAAAGTGCGTTAATCCTTATTTTAGCCCAGTGACGATGAGACAAGGAGAGGCAAAAGTTGCACACATGCTGTATAAAAAAAATCAAGCCTGGTATGATTTTTATAATTATGAAGCTGGCTAAGAGAGTTAATACTTGATCAGATTACTGAAATGTACTAGCAATTTTTACTTCATGCAGGATAGGTAGACTGAAATGAAAAGTTCTCAAAAATAGAAGACCAGCTACTTCCCAAGTCCTGTGACTCTCCATACTCATACATTGCCAAATACAAACTTTTCAATCTGATTTGTGCTGCAATCAGGCCATAAAGAAACTGGCTTAGCCGGACTGAGAAAAATGCTATAAAGCTACAACATTGACAAGGGTATGGGACTGGATACAACTAAAAAATAAGAGATTGTTAAGATTGGAAGGCCATGGATGGCACACCATACTTTGGGAAGAGAAACACAAGGTTCATTAGTACTTCCAGAGATTCGATTCTGCCTGCCTGCCTGCCTGCCTGCCTGCCTGCCTGCCTGCCTGCCTGCCTGCCTGCCTGCCTGCCTGCCTGCCTGCCTGCCTGCCTATCTATCTATCTATCTATCTATCTATCTATCTATCTATCTATCTATCTATCTATCTATCTATCTATCTATCTATCTGATTTCTATGCTTTTCTTCTCTTGGGACTCAGGGCAGCTCACTATAAACAATATACAAAACGTGAAAAAAATCTAATATTAAAATTCACTAAAAACATCTCTATACTAAAACACATAGAAATCTAAATTCTAAAAACTCCTATAACCAATCACCCTATCATTCTCCGAGTAATTTAATTCATTAGATTTGTATGCCGTTTGAGTCTCCGGAGAGGGACAGCATACAAATCTAATAAATTAAATTAAATTAAATTACTTCTTCATTCATAGGCCAGGATCAAATTATTAAATTATTAGATGAGCGCTGATAGATGGGTGGATCAAAATTAAGCAACAAAATTATATGCCAATCCCAAACTGGGTATCAACTTTGGAAATGTATATACACCCAAAACTTACGCAACTAGGAAAAGTAATGACATGCAGACACATATTAGATGAGAAGAAAATTGATGTCAAGGAAAAACTTACATGAATGGTGGGCATATTTGCAATTACAATCAAGATACAAGAAAGACAAAAAAGATCTGGATATAAAAATAGAGTCGACAGAATTAGATAAAATATTATTAAAAACAGAAGACAAAGTGATTTTTAAAATATGCCATTACCTTCCAGAACAAGCGTTACTGTATATGAGGAACAAGTTAAAGAACTTATGATATCATGGAGCAGCAATTTTGGGCACAGCATTGATTTATATACTTGGCAAGAACTATAGAATAGGAACAGGAAATTCACCTTAGCCACCTCATATACGGAAAATCTTTATAAGATTTTGTACAGGTGGCATTTCTCACCTACGATTCCTAAATTAGCTAAAATGGTTCAAATCTCTCACCGATGTGTTGGAAAAGCAAAATAATACCAGGGACTTACCAGGGGCATGTGGTGGGAATGCTCAAAAGCTCACAAATTTTGGAACAAAATAAAATAATGGCTAGAAGAAATATTGATGTTAAAGATAGAACTAAAACCTGAAGCCTTTTTATTGGGTATTACCATAGATAAATACGATAAGGGAACAATATATTTGATGTTACATATTTTGATTGCTGCTAAATTGGCTTTTGCACAAAAATGAAAAAAAAAAACCCAAAGAAATTCCTGCAGAGGAAGAGATACTGTATAAAATGCCATCTTGTGTGGAAATGGACAGACTCACGATGAAACTGAAAGATAAACATGAATCAGAATACTTTGAAATCTGGGATAAATTATATTATTGATGAGAATCAAAGATGAATGCTGGGATTATGATTTAACAATATGTGGGAGATGTATATTCCTTCATGCTGACTGTTTCTCTCTTTTTTTCCACCTGTCTCAGCATTAGAGCCTCCTCTAGAGAGCTAGATATTCACACAATGTATCCAAAGTAGGATAATCTGAGACTGGTCATTGTGTCTCAAGTGAATACTCTTGTTTGATAACCAATGTTGTCAAATGTTGGATACAATTAGTCATTGTTTTCTTGACTATCCATAGTATTCTTAGGAGTCTTCTCTGTTGGATTTCTATGTGATTTATGGTTTTAAGTGATCTTCCTCATTTCATCCAGCAGAGTCTCTTCATAGCAGAACCATGCTATAATGTATATTGGGTACACAAATACAATGACTCCAATATAAAATTTATGCTCTTTGTTTCTTCTTTTCTCAATGAGCTGGTTTTATATTTACACAAATAAACAACTTGACAGTATAACTATATTTCTCTCAACATCTGCTCTCTATGATGCAGATTCACCAACAGTCAGCATAGGAATCCCAAGAATTCTATCTTCCAACTGCCAAAACTGATTTACATACCAATATGCAAATTAGCTCTCTCGAAACATTCTATTTCCTTTTTCCATGCTATGTGCTAACATACTCTAAAGTTCAGAAATGTCAATACCTTTCCTATTCTATTCTCAAAAGGTCCAACTTTCACTTCCATAGAGCGTCACAGAGAATGCCATCGCTTGCATTATTCTGATCTTTGTAGATATAAGCTTTCCTGGTTGCACTACCAAGTGCTAGTGCATATTTCTTGAGGAATAGAGGTAATTGGGTGTAATGTTTTAAAAACACTGATACAGCTAGATAAATTTCATTTTTGCTGCTTTGTAAAGCATCTCAAACAAAACAACAGTAAGTCTGATCTGGTATAGAGTTATCCTATTTTATACAAGGCTTTCTTTGCCTGTGTGTGCAATTTTCTTGGCAAGGTTTTCAGAAGTGGTTTGTCCTTCTTAGATCTGAGAGACAGTGACTGGCTCTAACTGGCTTTGTGCCTAAGGCAGAACTAGACGTCACAGTCTCCCTGTTTCTAATCTGATGCTATAAACACTACCTCAAACTGGCTCTGTTTTATAGATGATAGGTTAGAAGAAACTGGAACACTTAATTACTGAAAAGCCTGTTTGTTTGGTCTTTTCAAACCTTTTTACCCAAAACAAAATGAAATAATTGAATTAAGCAAAAACCTGCATGCTATAACTAAAACATCAATACAAACCCACAGCATTAGAGAATGAAAAGGGATATTCAATGGTTGGAAATTCAGAGGCTTGATTATTATGGAGATGCCCACCTGGTAACCAGGGATGGGTTCTAACTTAACTCACTACCGGTTCGCTTCCTCCTGCACTGTGTGATCGTACGTGTGCTTTGTACATGCATTTACAGTGTGAAACAATCAGAAGAAATTCAAAAAGAGAGAGCTGAAAACGAGATGGCGACATGTGTGCAGTGCTGAAAACTCAGTTTCTGCACATGTGCAGAAGAAAAAAACTGTAAAAATATCAAAATATATTCAAAAAATGTTTTTGAAAAGATGGTGGCACCCACAGACTGGCGCCAACCAATCCGGTTCCGTGGCATCATCATGATGTCACTCGTGGTTTGCTGCAGGTTTGGGTGAGCCGGTCCTAACTGGGAAGAACCCACCTCTGCTGGTAACTCAAAGGACACGATCAAGGCTTCCTCTGGAATTATTATTTTTTATCGTGGTGGAAATAGCTACGGTAATGAGATATAGTGTGTTTCAAAAAACTTTTATTATTTTATACAGCAATAGCTGCCAATGCTCTCAAGTTTGAACTTTCAGATTTCAAGACTGATGCCGGCCTTCCTAGTGAACCATATAGAAAACACAACTAGATGACTAATTCTACTTTATTGTAAGGCTACATTGACAAAATTGTGCAAGTCTGAAAATACAAACTGTCTGCTTACCACTTTTAACTGCTAGACTCATTTGGATGGGTCCTTGCTAAATTTCTTTCATTGACTGTTAAGCAATTGCAATGCATTGCCTTTCTGGTCTGATCGCTTCTTAAGCAGCATTTCCTTTCCCCTTGCGTCAAGGTTATTTATGCACCCATTACACCTAGTCATGATAATCGAAAACTGATTATGGATGCTCCATCCTTTGTACATAATTCATACAAGTGTACTGTAAATAAGGGCAGAGATTGACATAGGTTTCTGTAGTTATCCACAATAATATCAAAGTAATCTGCATTGTGATGCAGCGGAAGCCCAAACTTCTGTATTTATGCTGTAAGATTTTGTGCAAATACACAAAAGGCAAAATATAAATTACTTTATCAGGTCCCCCCCATATGTAATAGTAGGGGGGGGGAAACAAGCTAAAAGTAGCATTCTTAATTGCCCTGCAATAATTCCATTGTTCCATAGAAGAGGATACAATTCTTTTGAATCTCATTTAGAACTTCCGTCTATATGCTTGCTCAAATTAATCTTAAAAGTGTTTAAATTGTTGCTTCCTGGTAAAGGGGTTTCTTGTTTAAAGTGGTGGATAGGAACTATAGATAGTTTCCTTGCAAAGATTAATTTAGTTGGGTTAAAAGATAGCAGCTCTCTACATGACATAGAGAAAAACTCTGGAATGAATACCTCCCGCACTCCCTGTTGCTCTAAGTATTGATTTTATCCTGGTGAATAATTTAGATTTAGAAAAATAGATTAGGAGTGGAGACAACACTTCTGTTAGTTTTGCTAGCTCTCTCTTAGAGAAGTTGGATATGTTAACTTTTCTTTTGCACCCAAATCAATTAATTGTGGTTAATTTATGATGCAAAAGCTTTTACAGTAAGATTGATAAACTATTCTACTCCACAGAACTTGAATTCATTCTCTCTCTGGATATTTAAGCTGTATTTTTAAAATTTGAGGTTCTTTAGCTGAAATAGTACAAATTTGAAAACTGAAATTACATTTGAGAAAGCAGAATTACCATTTCCCCCTGTGGTTTTCAACTGTTTTAAGGTGTTGCAGACTTCCTTGTGCTGCAAAGTACCTTTTGAAGATCAACTCTGAAGAATGCTACTATTAATTACTGATATCTGAAAAGAAAAAGTCAATTGGGTAGTTTATTTCATCTTTCTGCAAGTTCACAATTAGAAATATGTGATGATGCATTTATCATCTGAGCTTGATAGGAATGTGATATAAAATTAAATAAAAAACAAATTATCCTTAAATTGTAGCCATAAGCACATGTTTTTGGTGTATGATATAACTCTAATTAAATTGGCATTGTGTTCCACAAATACGTCTCACAGAATAATTAATATTGGTTTTAACAGCTAATATTGTTGCTTCAATTCTCTTTCATAAATATTTTAAGTATCACTTGATTTTTAAATAGTTTCCACTGAAATGAAAAGGAAATAAATATATAATTTTTATTTGTGCTTGTTTTTTTCAGGGAATGTTCTACTGCTTTTATGGGAAAAAGCCATGTCCACTGAAAAAGCAAGACGCCTTGCTCGAAGTTTTATTGAAAAGCTCGTTTCCGTTTAGTGAAATAACTTGGCTTTACTCAACATAAATAAATAATTTCATGATTTACCCAATGCTGTGTCACTTTGTGGATTTTCTGGACTATGTTTGGATGAGGTTGCTTGGCTTCCTCATTTGAGGATTTTGCATTCTTCTTGCACTAAAACCCTGACTGGCCTAAAGCATCTTCAGATTCTGGAATTCTCAGTGAAGGTCTTTGAAGAAAGGCCAAAGAAAGCTACACTTATGCAACTATTTTACTCTGAGTAGTTATGGGGTAACAGCTTAAATTGCAGTGAAAGGCCAAGATGCATATATCTTATAATTTACTCCCTTCTGTTTGGTTCCATATTGGAAAACTTCACCATTGTCATGAATACATTTTTAAAAGTAAACAAAGAAATAAGTCTAACTGCATTATGGCATTTTATGTGCCATATCTTTCAGAGTATAAGATGCTCTGAAATATAAGATGTACCTACTATTTTGGGAGAGGAAAACAGGAAAAGAAATCTGTCTCTACCTCTGCCTCCCAGAAATTTGCTTCCTTGCAGCAAACAGCAAACAACCTGTTTCAGTTTCACTTTCAGTGTCAACAAGCCTGGTAAACACAAGGAAAAAAATCTGCTTCTGCCTCCCTACTCTCTGAAACAGCTGATGGTCAGGAGGCTGATCCAACCAACAATCACCTGCTTCAGCTAATCAGGCTGTGTTGAAGATGAAACTGGAACAGGCTATTTGCTGTTTGCTGAAAGCAGTTAAATTGCTGGGAGGCAGAGGCCAAAGGATGGGTGTGGGTGGGTGGGGGCTATATTTGGTGTATAAGATGCACCCAAATTTTTACCCTCTTTTGGGGGGGAGTGAGTCTTATACTCTAAAAAATACGGTATTTATTTACTAGTTTGCATACAAGCCCAATATAACGAAAAACATAATATATAAGCTATATATATTAAAATACTTCAGGTATTATATCCATCTTGTACAAGATCTACTTTGCAAAAGGGATCAAAAAGTATTTCAGACTCTCCAGACTCTATTGGCATGCTGGAAAAATTGTATCTTACCATCATCATAGTCAGAAGGTATCTGACAGAGGGGTTCGGGAGCGGGGAAGTGACTATATTCCATTGTCCTTGCAGATGGTATTCCTCTGAGAGTAGATGATCCTCAAATTTACGTTTGTCCCAATAAGCACCTTGAATTCTTTTATGAGACAAAGTAGTAAGAAGTATAGCTATCAAAGCCATAGAATTACATAAACTGAATGGCACCCATTACTACCTGAGTGGCATTATGGACCATCACAAGCTTTATATAGGACATGATAGTAGTATGTGAGAGAAGATGTAAGTGTGAGCAATGGTCAGTAGGGTCTCTTGCTTCAACACAGGTAATAAATTATGCACAAAATGAAGATGTGTGAAGGTGTTCCCAACCACAGTTGCCATTTGCTCTGTGACAATAATATGTCAATCCAGAACTCAGATTAAGAATAATTTTTGTCCAATGGAGAACATTGCCTTTGTCATGGTCAGACCATTTCCTACTACGGCTTGACTTCCTGGCTCCAATCCTTCCCCGCAGGGAGGCGGAACCAATGAAGATGTTCCGCCCCAGACGCCTGATGGACCCAGAGGGCTTTCAGACGGCGCTTGGGGTTATTCCAGAGGCACTCATCCACAGTTCGGCGGAGTCTCTTGCGGAGGCCTGGAATACGGCTGCTGCGGAGGCTCTTGACCGGATTGCGCCTTTGCGACCTCTCCGTGGCGCTAGACCCCATAGAGCCCCATGGTTCAACGAGGCGCTCCGGGAGTTGAAACGCCAAAAGAGACGTCTAGAGAAGCGATGGAGGAAGAGTAGGTATGAATCTGATCGAACACTTGTAAGAGCTTTTATTAAGACTTTAAGTGGCGCTCAAAGCGGCAAGATGCGCGTACCATGCCACCTTGATTGCATCAGCGGAATCCCACCCGGCCGCTCTGTTTAGGTTGACCCGCTCCCTTCTTAACCAGGGGGGAGTTGGGGAGCCCTTGCAGAGTATTGCCGAGGAGTTTAACACGTTTTTCGCTGATAAAGTCGCTCAGATCCAGGCCGACCTTGACTCCAATTTTAAAACAGAGTCGACTGACAACGAGTCAGTCGAGGTGACTGGGGCATGTACTTGTACACCTGTCTGGGAAGAGTTTGATCTGGTGACACCTGATGAAGTGGACAAGGCCATTGGAGCTGTGAGTTCCGCCACCTGTCTACTGGATCCGTGTCCCTCCTGGTTGGTCTCGGCCAGCAGGGAGGTGACACGGAGCTGGGCCCAGGAGATTACCAACGCTTCCTTGGGGAGGGGAGTTTTCCATCACTCTATAAAGAAGCGCTCATGCGCCCCCTCCTCAAAAAGCCCTCCCTGGACCCAGCCGTACTTAACAACTATCGTCCAGTCTCCAACCTTCCCTTTATGGGGAAGGTTGTCGAGAAGGTGGTGGCACTCCAGCTCCAGCGGTCCTTGGAAGAAGCTGATTATCTAGGTCCCCAGCAGTCGGGTTTCAGGCCCAGTTACAGCACGGAAACCGCTTTGGTCATGTTGATGGATGATCTCTGGTGGGCCCAGGACAGGGGTTTATCCTCTGTCTTGGTGCTCCTCGATCTCTCAGTGGCTTTCGATACCATCGACCATGGTATCCTTCTGCACCGGTTGGAGGGGCTGGGGGTGGGAGGCACTGTTCTTCAGTGGTTCTCCTCCTACCTCTCTGGCCAGTGGGGGGGTCAGAGGTCGGCTCCGAGGTCTCTCCCTTGTGGGGTGCCTCAGGGGTCGGTCCTCTCCCCCTTGCTATTTAATATCTACATGAAACCGCTGGGTGAGATCATCCAAGGACATGGGGTGAGGTATCATCAATATGCCGATGATACCCAGCTATACATCTCCACCCCATGCCCAGTCAATGAAGCGGTGGAAGTGATGTGCCGGTGCCTGGAGGCTGTTGGGACCTGGATGGGTGTCAACAGACTCAAGCTCAACCTGGATAAGACGGAGTGGCTGTGGGTTTTGCCTCCCAAGGACAATTCCATCTGTCCGTCCATTACCCTGGGGGGGGAATTATTGACCCCCTCAGAGAGGGTCCGCAACTTGGGCGTCCTCCTCGATCCACAGCTCACATTAGAAAACCACCTCTCTGCTGTGGCGAGGGGGGGCGTTTGCCCAGGTTCGCCTGGTGCACCAGTTGCGGACCTATCTGGACCGGGATTCATTGCTCACAGTCACTCATGCCCTCATCACCTCGAGATTCGACTACTGTAATGCTCTCTACATGGGGCTACCTTTGAAAAGTGTTCGGAAACTTCAGATCATGCAGAATGCAGCTGCGAGAGCAGTCATGGGCTTACCTAGGTATGCCCATGTTTCACCATCACTCCGCAGTCTGCATTGGCTGCCGATCAATTTCCGGTCACAATTCAAAGTGTTGGTTATGACCTTTAAAGCCCTTCATGGCATCGGACCAGAATATATCCGAGACCGCCTCCTGCCGCACGAATCCCAGCGACCGATTAGGTCCCACAGAGTGGGCCTTCTCCGGGTCCCGTCAACTAAACAATGCCGGTTGGCGGGCCCCAGGGGAAGAGCCTTCTCTGTGGCGGCCCCGGCTCTCTGGAACCAACTCCCCCCAGAGATTAGAACTGCCCCTACTCTCCCTGCTTTCCGTAAAGTTCTTAAAACCCACCTTTGTCGTCAGGCATGGGGGAAGTGAAACACCTCCCCCCGGCCACGTACAATTTATGTATGGTATGTTTGTGTGTGTGCTTGTTAATATAGTGGGGTTCTTTTTTAAACTATTTTAAATACTTAAATTTATTGAATCTATTTGGATTTGTACGATTGTTTATATTTTGGTTGTGAGCCGCCCTGAGTTCGCGGAGAGGGGCGGCATACAAATCTAAATAATAAATAAATAAAATAAATAATAATAAAATAAATCCCCATCCAGAACTAAAGGTGAAAATTTCAGGAATTAGGAGGCTTCAGCACCCAAAAACACGTAACTTGCCATATTGAGTCTAAGACTGTTTGTTCTGATCCATACTTTGACGATTTCCAGACAAGGGTAAGATACATATCCTATGTGACTTGCAATTGAGATACAAATATTGATTGATTGATTGATTGATTGGATTTGTATGCCGCCCCTTTCCGGAGACTCGGGGCGGCTAACAGCAACAATAAAACAGTGTACTATAGTAATCTAATACTAAAAACGATTAAAAACACATTAATATAAAAACCAAACATACATACATACATACCATGTATAGAATTGTAAAGGCCTAGGGGGAAAGAGGATCTCAATTCCCCCATGCCTGACGGCAGAGATGGGTTTTAAGTAGCTTACAAAAGGCAAGGAGGGTGGGGGCAATTCTAATCTCTGGGGGGAGTTGGATCCAGAGGGCCGGGGCCGCCACAGAGAAGGCTCTTCCCCTGGGTCCCGCCAAGCGACATTGTTTAGTTGACGGGACCCGGAGAAGATCCACTCTGTGGGACCTAACTGGTTGCTGGGATTCATGCAGGAGAATATGATGGTTGTATGGACTTTGGAGATGGTGGGAGACAGGGAGTGGGTCATTTTCAGAGAGCACATGGCTATTACAGTGGTGGAATTCAAATAATTTAAGAACCAGTTCTCTGCCCCAATGATCAGCTGGGTAGGCATGGCTGGGTCTGGTGGTCATATGACTGGGTGGTTGTGGTCAACTTGATTGGTCTCGCCCATAGGAAATTTCTCCTTGGTCCAACTCACAATAAAATAGTACTGTTCCAATATTACAGAATAGAGTAGAATAGAGTAGAGTAGAGTAGAATAGAATAGAATAGAATAGAATAGAATAGGAAGGAACATTGGAGGTCTTCTAGTCAAATCCTCTGTTATGGCAGGAAACCCTTCAGCACTTCAGACAAATGGTTATCTAATCTCTTTTTTAAAACTTCCAGTGTTGGAGCATTTATAACTTCTGGAGACAAGTTGTTCCACTAATTAATTGTTATATGTATTAGGAAATTTTAGGAACTCCTGCAAAAATGAGGGGGTAAATCTATTTTCCAAAGCACCAAAAGGCACAACAAGAAACATTGGATGAAAACTAACCAAAGAGAGAAGCAATCTAGGACTAAGGAGAAATTTACTAAGAGTGAGACCAATCAACCATTGGAATAGCTTGCCTTCAGAAGTTGTGGGTGTTCCATCACACACAAGCAACATAGTTCCAAGATAATTTGAAATCTTTACAGTTTAAGCTAACTCTTAAATGCTGAAAATGCAAGATCAAAATACATTAACATAGAAACAGCATTGCAACCCTATTCCAAATTAATAAAATCAATTCTGCTAATTAGAACCTGTATTTAAAAAGACATAAGAACTCTGACAAGAAACTCCTGCTCTGTTTAATATTTTTAAAACTCCTTCCCACAGAGTCGGACTTCTCCAGGTCCTGTCAACTAGACAATGTCGCTTGGCGGGCCTAGGGGAAGAACCTTCTCTGTGGGGGCTCCAGCCTGCTGGAATCAGCTCTCCCCCAGAGATTCGTACTGCCCCCACCCTCCTCACCTTCCTCGAGAGTCTTAAGACTAGTACATTTTATAGACTAGTACATTTAGTTTTTGAAATTAATTTGATTTAGACGATTATATTGTATTGTTTTTCCTTTTATGTGTTGTAAGCCACCCCGAATCTTCAGAGAGGGGCAGCACATAAGTCAAATTAAATAAATAAATAAATAAATTTTCTATTGTTTATTCAAGGCTGTACTGGCTGCATTCCTATGGTTTTGTTATCACAAGTATTTGCCTGTTAAATAATGCTTGTCTGTTTGTCCAGAGCTATTAACTGAAACTCATAAAGGATTCCTTGTTAACCTCCAACCCTGCCCTAGAGTCTCAGCTTAATGCTGTATCTAGAACCCAGCTGGGCATATCTCTGAAGGAGCCACTCCTCCTTTTGGACCCAACCAGGATTTATTCATACATGCCAGGACAGGCCCTTAATTATTAGAGTGCAGATGACAAACTTTGTTACAAACAAACTTTGCACATAAAAGCATCAGCCAGGAAGTGGTCTCTAAAGGTTTGCTGACTGGATATAGGGGTTGATATCAGGGAGCTGGTACACTTAACCAGTATAAGACCATGGCCATGTGTCCTCTAACAATCGCCAACTCCTTGCCTTGCATGAACTACATTAGTTGCCAGTCTGCTGTTCATGGCATAGAATCCTAAAATTCTTTTATAGTTGTCATCCCAAGAACCCTTTTTAGGGGAGAAAGGGATAGCTGCACCAACTTGACTGAACTATGCTGATTTATTGATTTTTTTTTTTTTTTGTAAGAGAGTCTAAATTAAAAGCCAGAGAAGAACTGGAAAGGGATAGTGATACTTGTCAATAGTTTGTTTATGTTCTCTTGACAGATTTAAATTGGATAAGAATAATTTTGCTTTTCTGAATGAGAAAAAAACTGATCTTTAAGCATATTGATGAGGACACTATTGCTAAGATGTATAACAACTTTTATTGGCATTTTGGATACAATATAATGCAGTAGGATAATTTGTGGAGTAAAAAGAAATTCACATTAAATGAAAACATGAAAGAAAAATCTTACAAGATGTTGTACTGTTTGTACTTAATACCTGATAAATTGTCAAAGGTGTGTGAAACGTATATTGGAAATGAAATCATTCTGAAGGTAATTATTTATTATAGTTAGTAAATATGCAAGAAAGCTAAGAAGCATTGGGATCACTTACATATTTTGGTTCAGGTAATTCTCAAATGAAGGATGTACG
This sequence comes from Erythrolamprus reginae, assembly GCF_031021105.1. NCBI lineage: Eukaryota > Metazoa > Chordata > Lepidosauria > Squamata > Dipsadidae > Erythrolamprus > Erythrolamprus reginae. The sequence goes on along the minus strand of NC_091950.1, from coordinate 308,846,971 downwards.
GCTAAAACTAGAGATTTTTACTTCTTGGTTTAATGGATAAACAGATTGCGGCAGAAAGTGGAATTTTCTTCTTGTAAATGATTAACAGCAGCGAGACCTCTATATGCTCATGGAAGGCAGGATCACAACAGAATTGACGTCTTCAGACATTCCGGGAGGGGGAGGGGGGACAACACAATGTTTTGTTAACCAAATGAACTGGCAATCTTCTGGTTTTAATTGGACAAACATAAAAAAGAGCTATAAAACACTGTGACAGAGCACCACCTTCTGGAATAGGTTAGCAGGATTTCTTCATCTAATATGTTTGGAAGTAACACTGTTTCCGTACATACAAACTTAATCCTGATTAAATTATTATATTCCATAGAATCTTGGTTTGTCTTCAGCATAATAAATAAACAGGGTGCCTGGTTTGTTAATGATTTCAACCATTTAAAACTGATATAATGTTAGAAGCTTTTCTTTAACACATGTAGATGAGCAGAACACCCTTTTCATGACCTCATGTTTCTTATTATTGTGCAGGAAGGCAAAATTGTGTAAAACTATGTCCGAAGCATTGTGAATTGAATAAATTACAAATGGTGGGGATCATGTTTTGTGCCAAGCTATAAATCATGGTTACTATTACGGTGGCTAAGTGCACATGACAAATTAAGCGAAATGTATCACAATGTTCTGGAAATTGTGTATTTGATCATCTTTTTCTGCATTAAATCACTTTAGCATCTAGGATCTTGCTTGGGAATTCAATGCTATCTCATGTAGCTACCTCCAAGAAAGCTCTCTTTGCTAGCTGCATGTTTGATACACATTTTAGAATTGTCCACCTATAAAGCATTTCTGGACAGTTGAATTACAGTCCAAAATTTTGTCTGGTGCTTGCCACTGATGAAGAATAGAATTTGAATTTGAATTATTAGAATTAGAATTTTAGAATTAGAAGTCAAAGTCAAAGTAGAAATAGGAACGGAACGGAATGAAACAAAATTTAGAAGGAATCTTGGAGTCTTCTACTCCAAATTCCTCTCTCTCTCTCTCTCTCTCTCTGTCTCTCTCTCTCTCCCTCCCTCTCTCTCCCTCCCTCCCTCCCTCTCTCTCTCCCTCTGTTATTTAATATAGAGTCACTGATTATAAACGGTTGACAGAATAAGGGCATATTTTAAAAAGTCTCCTGAATTTTACAATGCCCAAAGAATCCTTGAGATCTTTGAGAATCTCTGAAGCCGTAGTAGATATTACAGACCAAGACGGCACAAGACTGCTAAGACTATTTTCATCAACTTATAAACTCCTTCAGGATGAGTTTGCTGCTTGGTGATTTTTTGAAAATAATATGGGTGTGGTTTGCTACTGCTATCTTCTTGGTTGAGACGAGAGTCTCCCTATAATTTCCCAATTACTTGACCAGACTAGCAATGCTTTGCCTACAAGCCCAAAAAGTCATTTGTCATTTCATGAAATGATAACCTGATAATTCCTTCTGTATTCAATCACACTTGCCAATCAAGAATTCTATTCTGTTCTGTTTTGTTGTATTCTTTTAAGTGGTAAGACAGAAGTTACAAGGAACACTATAGACCTCGTAGATACATGTTAATGAAATCCAAAAGAAAACAGAATCAAATCCAATTTTTCCTACAGGAATCAAATTCATCAAAAAGGGATCAACCCAATGGAAAACTTCATAATCCAGGAAAGGATGCAGATTGTTTCATTTTTATTTATTTGGAAAAGGTGTATATCATCGGTGAGTTGTATATAGTTTTGCCACCAGTTCATGCGCACACATATGCACAATGCTTCTGTGCATGTACAGAACTGTCCCGGGTGTGTGGGGTGTCCTGGGTGGGTGGGCGGAGCCTGCTGCCACCAGCTACTGGTTCTAAGAACAACTCAGAACCGGGAGCAACCCACCGCTGGTGTATACTCCAGTCCTGGAGATTGGACTGAGATTTGGTTTACTTTTTGAAAAGCAGGTTTTAAAATCCCTACTTAGCCTACTGATTGGGATCTGTTTTAATTTTTCCTGCAGCTGAATAGTACACCATTGTTTACTCAAGGTGATTCAATAAATGCAGATGCTTTCTATGTAATGTAACAGCAATTACCAATTGATGGCACCACATGTCTAACTTTCCCTCCTCTTACCACAGGAAATCATATAGCAGTTATAACAGAGTTAATTTTAAAATGAGTGTTGGGGATTTTAACTTCAAAGAATGAAATATTATACAGTGATACCTCCTTTTTCGCTGGGGATGCGTTCCAAGACCACCCGTGAAAAACAAATTTCCGTGAAGTAGAGGAAAGGTATTTTTTTATGTATTTAACGAGTATTTGGACTTTTAAAACCCACCCTTTGAATTAAACAGTCATTCTATAATGTTTCTCAGCTGGAACTACATGTGATATCCTACCAGTTTCTTTAATAGAGTACAGTAGTATTGTAGAAGAATTTTCTGAATTTTTAATGGATTTGAAATTTTTAATGGATTTAAACCCCCTTTGAAAACCCGTGAAATAGCGAATCCATGAAAGATGAACCATGAAGTAGTGAGGGGTTACTGTAATTGTCTCTTCCAAGCAATGCTAACTCCAGGAGCGGTTGCTTTTGAAGTTCCACCCTGTTGAGGAATGAGTTATATTTTTATCAATTAATTTTATTTAAGAACTTAAAACAGAAACATAACGAGAAGCAAAAATGCCAAACGAACAGGCAGATTTTAGAAAAAAATTGAGATGCCTGAGATCAAGTAGCTTTATGGAGGTGTAGTTTTCTTTCTCAATTAAAGCAAGGAGTTTGCTCAGATTAATAGAGGTGGCGTAGTATTTAGTGCAGTATAACAGGCTACTTCAGCTGACTGTAGCTTGTTGGAGCCAGAAATTGGCTGTCTTGAGTGAAGAGGCAGGAGGCAGCTTTGCATAAACATAGCTGTTTATTCAAAGCAATTCAGGTCAAACATACAACGGAAATGAGGTTGACAGCTCCCCTATTTATATAGGGAGGCTACCAGGGGAAGAACCAATGAGAACTGTCCAAATCTCCTGCACATTGGCTTTTTAAGTTCAACCAATCAGGTAGCAGCCAGTGGGCCACAAGTCAAGGACTTAACACCTGATGCAGTTCGGCAGTTCAAATCTCATTGACTTAAGCTTGACTCAGCCTTCCATCCTTCTGAGGTGGATGAAATGAGGACCCAGATTGTTGGGGGCAATATGTTGACTCCATAAAACCGCTTACAGAGGGATATAATCCTACAACATAACCTTGAACAGAGCGCTTCAAAATAGTGGAAGGCTTAGGACAAGCATGTTTAGTGTATCCATATTTGTTTGTTTAGCTTATACAGCACTTACAAAATGTACAAATCAGAACAGATGGCAAGTGGAATCAAAATTGGTGGCTGAAATGTTGATTGTGTGCGACATACAAATAATATGGCTTTGTTAGGTATAAGTAAAGAAAAGTATAAAATGCCTTATTAAAAAAGAAAAAAGAAATTGAAAAAATTCTAACATAAAGGTAACAGGCAAACTTAGTGAATTTACAATTGATTGTAAAAAAGAGAAGGTGTTAATTTTACTGTCAGGTTCAAGAATATTACTTTATTTTTCAGAGTGTAAGATGCACTGGATCATAAGACACACCTTAGTTTTGGAGGAGGAAAATAGGGAAAATATCTGTCTACCAGGTGTCCATCTGGCTAGCATCCTTAGTCTGGTCAGCTGCAGTACATAGTTTTATTTATTTATTTATTTATTTATTTGTTTGTTTATTTTGTCCAATACATAACACACATTGAAGAGAAAGATATGTAATAATATAAGAAAAGAAAAGAATAGAAGAAAAGATATAAAAGTATAGGTGAACATATTTGAAAGGAAGAAAAGATAAATGAGATAAGGAGAGACAATTGGACAGGGGACAGAAGGCACACTGATGCACTTATGCACGCCCCTTACTGACCTCTAAGGAACCTGGAGAGGTCAATCGTGGATAGTCTAAGGGAAAAATGTTTGGGGTTAGGGGTTGACACTACTGAGTCAGGTTCCACGCTTTGACAACTCGGTTGCTGAAGTTTGGAGCAGTTAATATTAAGTTTGAATCTGTTGCGTGCTTTTGTGTTGTTGCGATTGAAGCTGAAATAGTCATTGACAGGTAGAACGTTGCAGCACATGATCTTGTGGGCAATACTTAGATTGTGTTTTAGGCAACGTAGTTCTAAGCTTTCAGACCTAGGATTGATAGTCTGCTTTCGTAGGGTGTTCTGTTTCGAGTGGAGGAGTGAAGGGCTCTTCTGGTGAAGTATCTTTGGACATTTTCAAGGGTGTTGATGTCCGAGATGTGGTATGGGTTCCAGACAGATGAACTGTATTCAAGGATAGGTCTGGTGAGTAGCGTGAGATTGCCAGAGCAGAAGCTGCGTAGGATTGGGTTAACAACTCTAGAAGCCTTTTTGGCGATATGGCAATTATCCCCTGGTTAGGGCTGGAAAAAATATTCTTCAGAGGGAGTAGCAATGAAAAACTCTGTAAGCCGATAAGAGCCAGGAAGATTGTTAGCACCTCATTAGGGTTGAAGAAAAAAGCTTTGAAAAAGCTACATTTGGAGTATACGATGCACCCAAATTTTCAACCTCTTCTGTGGAGGGGAGGTGCATCTTATACTCGAAAAATACGGTATGTCTTCTAGAAATGAAGACAAGGAAGGCAATGAGTAACAGAATCATGAAAGATAAAAATGTTTCTTTTACAACAAAGATCAGAATAATTAATTCTGATTATAAATTGCAATTAATGTTGCAAGCTACTTGGTACTTAGGAAGGTGGTGGATAGATTTAATAAAATTAAATGAAATGTCGATCCTAGAATTATAGAGTTATAAGGAACCACAAAGATCATCTAGTCCAACCCTTTGCTTTATGAAGAAAACTATTTCACTCATTTTTCAGAGGTAGTTGCCTAGTTTAATTAAAACAATCAGAAATGGAGAACGCACACTCTCCATAGGAAATTCATAGAATCAAAGCTGAATTGGGGTAGATTGTAGGGGTGACAGCAAAATATGATTTTATCCTATTTTATTTATCTATATATTAACTTATTGTATTTTATTCCAGTTTTATGTTAAATCATGTTTTATTCCAATTTCATTTTAAATTGTATTTTATCCAATTCCATTTTAATTGTTTTTATCAGAGTTTAGTGAAAATTTGTGTCTGGAACTCTACACTTTGATATGGCCCAGTCAATAAAGTAAACTACAGTGGTACCTCTACCTAAGAACGCCTCTACTTAAGAACTTTTCTAGATAAGAACCAGGTGTTCAAAATTCTTAAGATATAGGGTTCTTAAGAACTATTTTCTACTTAAGAACCCGAGCCTGGAAAAATTTCCCAGGAAATTTGAGAGTGGCACAAAGGCTCGGACAGTTTCCTGCCATTCCCCCATGGTTTTTCTCTCTGGCGCAGTGTATGGGAGGCAGCTTCGCTCCTCCTCACCGCCTCAGAGTCTGTCTTTTTTTTTTAAGCCTTAAAGTTTTGGATTATTTTGATTCCCCTCCCCTCACCTTCTTCCTTCGGCAGCGACTGTCCTCCTCCTCTTCTTCCTCCTCCTCCCACCCAAATTCCGAGCTTTTATTTCTTTCCTAATGGGTTTGCACGCATTATTTGCTTTTACATAGATTCCTATGGGAAAAATTGCTTCTATTTACAAACTTTTCTACTTAAGAACCTGGTCATGGAACGAATTAAGTTCTTAAGTAGAGGTACCACTGTACTACTAAGAATATCATGGACTGCAAGGAGAACCAATCCATTAGTTTTTGACTGCATAATGGATGATTGCAGTGATTATCAGCAAGCAGAATCTTACATATTTAGGGTGGGTAACCAAAGTGAGTAGAGGACTAAAAAAATATTATAGTCTGGGTGTATCTGTTTCCTCTTCGATTTGCATTTGAAGAAACCCAGTGCAATTTTGTATGAATCAATGGGTAGTCAGGTGGTAGTAATAACGTTTGCATATATTGAGATCTGTTTCTAAATTCTGCTACGGACACGTAGATTGATTTTTGTTCTACTTGTATCTGAATAATTTATACCTTGCCCAATTGCAAACATGCAAGATGGCCAGTTAGAATATCATAAATATAAAGTATATTAAAAACAATCAATTTAAAATGTCAGACATCATAAAAACAGTTACAGGTTTCTCAATTCTGCTGGAATAAAAAGAATTGTTTGTTGCATAGTCCATGCATGGTTACCCAACTCAACAAAGATTCGGGACAGCACACAAAAATCTATGCATTGCAATGCTTCAGATTTAGTTCCACTAAAGGTGCTGCACATTGTACAGGATCACACACACACACCACTATACACAAATTCAAAAAAACCCCAGGTCTTATTTTTATGGAATCTGACAGCTGTTCTTCACAACTGCCATCAGTCCCAGGAACAGCCTTACTGATTGCTTCAAGGAGTTACAGAGTGGTGCATATTTAGGGAATCAACTCTGGGAAGCACTGAGTGGTTTGTTGTTTAATTTCTCTAAGGCAGAGGTAGGCAAAGTTGGCTCTTCTGTGACATGTGGACTTCAACTCCCAGAATTCCTGAATTATCATGATTGGCTCAGGAATTCTGGGAGTTGAAATCCACAAGTCATAGAAGAGCCAACTTTGCCTACCCCTGGTCTAAGGAATTTTAAAATTGCATAATACAGCAATGAATCAACTGGTGGGCATCACAGATTTTAGGACTGGATGAAAATTTTGCAAGTATGTAGATGTGAAACAGCTGAACGAGGATATGAAAAGTGGGTGATACTTCCAATCTATGATAGATTGTAGTTTTCCAAGTTATTCCAAAAAACAGAGTTAGAAGGGACCTTGGAGGTCTTCTAGACCAACCTCCTTCTCAAGCAGGGGACTTATACCCGTGATGGTGAACCTATGGCATGCGTGCCTGAAGTGGCATGCAGAGCCATGTTGCCTGGCATGCCAGTTCCTCTTCCAGGTTTCTGGCACACATATGCTCATGATGTGTGTGGCAGTGCCAGAAACTGGGAGAGCTACCATTTTCCAGTGTGACCACTGGCCAGCATATGCACATGTGCGGCAGTAACCAAAGACCTGCTGGCTGGTGCAAACTGGAAGTTCATTTTCTGTGATGCATATGCCTCCTAGGAAGCTCCTCTTCCTGGTTGTGTTCCAGATGAGCATGTGAAGTGCTCTCTTTTTGGCACTTCGTGCGACGCACATACAAATATGTTCCCTTTTCAGTACACGGTGCCAAAAAGGTTCGCCATGACTGCCCTATACCAGGGGTAGGCAAAGTTGGCTCTTCTATGACTTGTGGACTTCAACTCCCAGAATTCCTGATCCAATCATGCTAGTTCAGGAATTTTGGGAGTTGAAGTCCACATGTCATAGAAGAGCCAACTTTGCCTACCCCTGCCCTATACCATTCTAGACAAGTGGCCGACTAGTCATTTTTCTAAAATTTCACGACCTCTGGAGGCAAGTTGTTTGACTGGTTAATTGTTCTCATTGTCAGGCAATTTCTCCTTATTTTTAGGTTGCTTCTCTTGATTAGTTTCCATCCATTGTTTCTTGTCCTGTCTTCTGGTGTTTTTCAAAATATGTTGACTCTCCTCTTCTTTGTGGCAGCCCCTCAGAGTCAGAACAGAGCTGCTGAGTTACACCGACCAGAATTGAACCAAGTTGCTTCCTGCAATGAGCACATCCATTTGACCCTCTTTTATGTGCTATGGGAGGGGCCAATCATCTTTAAGCCTTACTCCCAAGCAACCCTTTTCTTTCTCAACTGTTCTTGCCTTCTGGCAGCTCTGTGCATGTGCGCATTGGGAACAGGCTCTCATTCCTCTGGCTCTCTAGAGTCAGTGCAAAACTCCCAATGGCCCGAGCCCCATCTCTGGCTCCAACACAGAGCCTTTTGGAGACTCCAGGGCTGGCCCAAGTTCCTTCCCAGTCTCCTCACCATCTGACTCTGGTGCCAGTTCCACAGGCCACTTGTGGACTAGAACAGTGGATAAAATTAGGACCCAGATTGTTTTTTTAAATATTATTTTTATTAATTTTTAACAAGTTTAATGTACACACAACATAAAACAGTGCATAGTGAAATGTGCCCACCACCCAGACACACGCACATTCCCCACCACCAAATCGGGGGTGTTTCTTATATAATCCACTTGACCGAAGAGCAATATATCTATTTACATATTATATAGTGATTCCAATTTATTTCTTGTAGCTTGGTCTCGGATTCTGCTCGTCATATATCGTCTTACCTTGTCCCACGGTCCCATCAGTTGTCCCAATTCAGTTTCATTATCCGAATTTATCCTTTTATCCATAATTTCAAATTGAATATGGTCCACCATGTACCTATACCAATTTTGCATTGTCCATTTTGTCGCATCCTTCCAACCCAAAACTGTTACTGCCTGAGCGCTTTCTATTGCTGCTTTATTTCTCTAAATTCTCCCATCGCATTGCTTTTAACTAGTACTGCCATTTCCTTAGTGATTGTCCATTGTATATTTAGCATTCTATTGATATCCTCTTTCACTTTTTGCCAAAATTCCTGCACTATCAGGCATTCCCAAAACAAATGCATAAACACTCCTTTATCAGGACCCAGATTGTTGATGGCAATATGCTGATTCCATAAGCCGCTTAGACAGGATTGTAAAGCCCTGTGAAGTAATATATAAGTCCGAGTGCTATTTCTATTGCCATAAATGAAGGATGGAAAATTGTAATGTGCAACATCGTGTGACTGTATGGCTTAGCGGCAGCACTCCAACCCAATTGCTGTCCCAGGAGATTCAACACTCATTTAATGAGTTAGGGAAGGCACTGTGGGCTACAGGTGCAGCGGGGGTGTTCACGCCTCTGAGTGAACACATCCCCAGGGAAGGAAGGTGCAGGTGTGTGCATATGAGCCCAGCAAGGCCCAGGAGAAGAGGCCAGTGTGTGCCTATGAGTGCAGAGACTCCCAGGCAAGGAAGGCACAGATGGTATACAGGAACGCCGGCACAGAGGACTCACCAGAGTGATTTGAGACTTCTCTTGGCAGCTTCCTGCTTGCCTTTGCTTGTGTGAAACTGGCAGGGAATGTCACAATTGTGTGAGCGCAAAACTCTGCAACTGTCACAAGAGCCGGTTGTCAGATCCCCAAATTCCAATTTTGTGTCCAGAAGGGCATTGCAATGGCCAGAACTTTGAAGACTATCCAGTACTTTTTTTAATTAATATTTTTATTGATTTTTATAATATAAAACACACACACAACATATGACATATAACATGTGCTCAGTGATTGTGCCCATCACCAGACAATCAATCATACCCCGCCACCAGTTGGGGGATATTTCTTGTATAAATCATTTAAACCCAAGAGTGAAATATTTCTTTACATGTTATAGAGTGATTCCGACTTGTTTCTTATAGCTTGGTCTCGGATCCTACTTGTCATATATTGTCTTACCTTGTCCTAAGGGGGAGAAGACTATCCAATACTGTCGTAACCCTGAATGACGAGTTGATGAACAAGTGGGGACACAAAGTTAGTTGGGGGAAAGATCAAAAGCAACGTGAGGAAATATTATTTCACTGAAAGAGTAGTAGATCCTTGGAACAAACTTCCAGCAGACGTGGTTGGTAAATCCACAGTAACTGAATTTAAACATGCCTGGGATAAACATATATCCATCCTAAGATAAAATACAGGAAATAGTATAAGGGCAGACTAGATGGACCATGAGGTCTTTTTCTGCCGTCAATCTTCTATGTTTCTATGTAAGTGGTCATTAAGTTATAGTAGAAGTGTAACCATTATTTGGCTTACTTGACTATCATATCAGAGTTTCATGGATAATTCATCCTTCTATATCTCTGAGAATGAACAGAAAGACCTCATTTATCATGCTCTGATAATCTGCCTGGATGTAACTGTTCATGTGCCAGCTACAGTCTTTTGTTCATTCTTTTAGAATCGCTGTTACAGTTTTGATCATGGCTGCTGGCACGGAACTTACTTCATCCCATTCTTTTGTCCTCCTGCAACAGTAATGGCCTGCAATGCAGCACAATTCCAGGAAGGAAGGAGGGGTAATAATTCTGAGCTTACAGATCTTGCAATGTTATTACATTGTGTGGGGACACACACACAATATATATATATATATATATATATATAATGTCTTGCCAACACTTTCTTAAACCCAGTTTATTCCCTCTTTGCCACCTCATTCTAACTTTTGCATGTCATTGCAGAAAAACGACCTAGAAAATAATAATAATAATAATCCTTGTTGAGATATCTCCAGTAAGCAATTGATGAATTCTGATTCATAGCTTCTTTTCCTGGCATTCTTTCACTACTGTATTTTATCCATTATGAGATCTTAAAGAAATTAAAAATTTATGGCAACTTTATTGTTTCTCCTTTCACTGCTGTTTGAGGCAGAATACCTAGGAAGATTTCAGTCTTCCGGCTTTTATAACAGCTCAGTAAAAGAGCCCACGATTCAATAATTTATTGAAATTGTGAATAAAATTGAAATCAGATAATCCATCATCTTCTCCATGTAAACTGCTTAGTTAATCTATATCTCTTTCCGGCTGAGAAATTGTAGAAGCATGAATGATTGGAACCACTTTCTCGCATTCATTCTCTTTGAGGTTTTCTCTATCTAGCACACAAATGAGATTGTGTTTTACTACAGGTTATTTATATAGTCACTTCTTGTTGGAATGGCTGATTAGATTAAGATGCTTAGTTTTCAATGTTATTTTTGCTATAATGGGCTAAAACTGTTATGTATCTTACACAGGTATTTTTTTGGATATGACTTTTCCATAACTTTAGTAATTTTCTTAAGATAAACTCTGATGCCATTTCAAGATTTCTTAAAACCTGGTTCTTCATCTATCCTGGATGTATACTATATTTTTCAGAGTATAAAACGCATCAGAGTATAATACACCCCTTAGTTTTGGGGGAGGAAAGCAAAGGGGAAAAATTCTGCCTCTGCCTCATTGTTGTTGTTGTTACTATTATTACTATTACTACTATTACTATTATTATTATTATTATTATTATTATTATTATTATTATTATTATTATGTCAATACAACACAGCAAACGAGATCACTATGCTGGATTTCGTATTTCATCACCAGTCGGGCGCTTTCCAAGCACCTACGACTGCGTGATGTAGCAGCGAATTATGTTTGCCGATCCCAGTAAAGTGGCCTTTTGCAATTGACAGATGGAGATTTTGTCAATTCCGATGGTTTTCAAATGTCCGCTGAGATCCTTTGGCACTGCGCCCAGTGTGCCAAGTACCACTGGGACCACTTTCACTGGCTTATGCCAGAGCTGTTGCAGCTCGATTTTTAGATCTTCGTATTTCACTAATTTCTCTAGCTGCTTCTCCTCAATTCTGCTGTCCCCTGGGATTAGATTAGATTAGATTTATTGGATTTATATGCCGCCCCTCTCCGCAAACTCGATGATGTCGATGATCCATACTTTCTTTTTCTCCACAATCAGGATGTCTGGTGTGTTATACTTCAGAATTCAGTCAGTCTGAAGTTGGAAGTCCCACAGTAATTTTGCTTGCTCATTTTTGACCACTTTTTCGGGCTTATGATCCCACCAGTTCTTTGCCACTGGTAAATGGTAGTTCCGGCACAAGTTCCAGTGGATCATCTGTACCACAGCATCATGTCTATGCTTACAAGCATAGACATGATAGTCAGTCTGTGCGATCTTTTTGCAGCAGCTGAGTATGTGATCGATTGTTTCATCTGTTTCTTTACAGAGTCTGCACTTTGGATCGTCTGTTGATTTTTCAATTCTGGCTTTGACAGCACTTGTTCTAAGGGCTTATTTTTTCATTTATTTATTTTATTTATTGGATTTGTATGCCGCCCCTCTCCGAAGACTTGTTCTTGTGCCACCAGTATTAGTCCTTCTGTCTCCTTTTGAGTGTTCCACTTGTAAGCCATGACCAGGTCTTTTCTTTATCCACTTTGCCTTCAATCTTCTCCAAAAACTGGCCATGCAATGCTTTGTTCTGCCAACTGTCCACACGACATTGAGTTACAGTTTTTTCTGTACTGGTCCTTAGTTTGCTTCACCTTGAGAAGCTTCCTCTTATTGACCTCCATCAATGCTGACCCTTTGCTCTCCTTCACAGTCAGCTAATGCATGCTTCTCTTCTTCCACTGTCTGCTTCACTTGCAAAAGTACTCTGCCGCCTATGACTTATTATTATTATTATTATTATTATTATTATTATTATTATTATTATTTTGCCTCCCAGTAACAGGAAAAAGTACAGATGATTTACACTGTTCGCTGTGTATCTGTACATGTCTGTCTGACCCATAGAAATAGCAAAGAATTGGAGAAATGTACATTATGGCAGTATATTAATGCCAGAAAGTTTCTTAAATGTAGTCACACTAACTCCTTCCAATTCTTTAAATAGTTCTACTCCAAACGTGATTAAGTCAGGGTTTAATTCATCTGCCTTATCTTAATACGAAAACAGGACACTGTTATATTTCAGACTATACTTGTACAGATGCTGTTAAAATTGATGTGGCTTTCTAGAAGTATACATTATTCCATACTATTTAAAAGAAGATACAAAAGCACTGGGCCTCTTCAAATCAAGCTTACTTTTTAAAAAGCTTCTTCATTTTGTTAAGCTGTCTAAAACAATAATAAACTAGTCTTTAAAAATAAGTCTAATAATTTGAACATTATACAGACATTTATAGTTATTGACTTATTTATTTATTGGATTTGTATGCCGCCCCTCTCCGAGGACTTGGGGCGGCTCACAATATCAAAACAATATACAATATACATATCTAAAAATTCAATTAATATAATTAAAATTTTAAAAAAACTCTAATAAGATTTAAAATCATTCATTACCATTCACACAGCAAGACATACTACACTCGTCGGCCAGGGGACTAGGGTCTAATGGCCCCAAGCCTGGTGGCACAAATAGGTCTTTAAACTTTTACAGAAGGCGAGGAGGGTGGGGGCAGTGTGAATCTCTGGGGGAGCTGATTTCAGAGGGCCGGGGCCCCCACAGAGAAGGCTCTTCCCCTAGGTCTCGCCAAACGACATTGTCTAGTTGGCAGGACCTGGAGAAGGCTGACTCTGTGGGACCTAACCAGTCGCTGGGATTCATGCGACAGAAGGCGGTGCCAAGGTAACCTGGTCTGATCCAATGTAGGGCTTTCCTCCTTGCATCCAGTTTCAGCAGTTTGATCAGCACAAGAAAATAAATTCTGCTTCTACTTCCCAGCAATTTGCCTCCTTGCAGCTTTAGTTTCACTTTGAGTTTTAGCACCTGGCCTGCCTGCAGACTTAATAAGCTCAAGGTCGGGAAGCTGATAATCAATTGCTTTGCTTAATTGATAATCAATTTGCTTTGTTCTGTTTGCTGCAAGGACATAAATTGCTAGGAGGCAGAGGCCAAAGGGTAGGAGTGGCTGGGTGGGGCTACATTCGGTTAAAATTCACCTACGTTTTCCTCCTCTTTGGTGGTGGTGGGAGGTAAAAAGGTGTATCTTATTTAGCATTTCTTTTATATATAGACCAGTTTACCAATCTTTTTCTTGTAGGCAGTTCATTTTATAGTGCCTGGTAATAATGTGAGCTGCTCAGAGTCCCTTTGGAGTCAAGGTGTGCCTAAATTAAACAAACAAATAAACAAATGGCAAATCATATTGTTAAAAACTGCTTTTCAGTTTTGTTTTCTTTAACCAGCCAATGAAGATAGGGACATCTGTATTTTAAAATGATCTTTTCTCTTTCAGGAGAGTGACGGATGTAAAGAAATTATACTGACGTGATTCCTTTCTTGTCATATGCTTTTTTTTTATTATTTGTAATTATTCTTTCCCCCCACTTGGGGAAAATCTGCTCATCTGCACCATTTGCTCTTTGAAGCAATGCAGTTTAGACTTGTGCAACCTAACTGCAATGCTGCTTCTCAATATCCCAGTGAGAGTGATGCTGTCCAGGAAAGCATTTGGTCACGCCAATCTCCATCTGTACAATCCCGAAGCATTTTTATTCCCTTGCTATTATTTGTGGAGCCTGACTGGGATTCCAAAGCTTTCCGAATACTGAGATTGTGGCTTCTATCTTTCTTGCAGCAGATCCCCCCCCCCTTGATTTTGCAGATTTCTCTGCAAAAGGGGGGGAGTGTATGGCAAAGGAGGGCAGGTTTTAGTTTAGTTTAGTTTTAGTTTAGTTTCCAAAACTCTCTTTAATGGGTCCAATCAACTAGGCACCAAAAACAAGAAAAGAAGGAAAGTCCAATAATACAAATGGTCAGAAAGCAGAAAATAAAGGGATCACTCTCTTTTTAAATTTCCTGCCCAACTTTTCCTGACATAATTAATACCTGATTACTTAATAGACACTTCCTTACCTATTTGTCATCATTGTTGACAATACAATATGGCAGGGGTGTCAAACTCAATTTCATCAGGGTTGCGTTTGGCCTCAAGCATGGGTAGGCGTGGCCTGGGTGGGTGTGGCCAGCTCAACATCACTTGTGTTGGGGGCTCCTGTAGTAGCCCAAGTGCTCTGCCAGTGAGAATGAAGCTCAGGAGGCTGTTGCAGCCAAAATTGTAGCTCAGAGTGGCCATGCAGGGCCCCAAGCTCTGTCTTCTCTGGCAGAGGCACTGTGAGGTGGTCCTTTGCTACTTCTAGGGTGGCCTCACAAGCTAGATGTAAGCACCCTTGAGCTCTATACCCCTGCTATATGGTTTACTGAATGACCTAAAGGCAAATTATAGAGCAAAACATTGAAAGTCCATCATGTTGTACCAATTTTTTCAGTTTCATGGTGGCAGACGCCCATGGGTGGAATGCAAAGCCTGAAGATAGGGAACATCAACTTTCAAAATTGGTTGGAGTACAATTCTCAAAATTCTCCGCCCAGCATGGATAATTCACCTGGAAAGCGTTAGGTTAGAAAGGGCTGCCTTACAGAATTGAACAAGGAAATTTTCATTCTTCAAGTGTTTTGATTTACTTTACAGAGACGCTCAACTAATGGAATTAATGCATGCAGGAGACTAAACTACCCATCTCGTAGACAAATCAACAGAGACAGATCAAGTCACAGGGAGGACCTATTAAAAGACAGCCTGAAAGAGAAGAACAGAGCAACACTGTTTGTCTAATCACTTAGACATAACATTAATTAGTTGTAGCTAACACTGGATGACAGTGCATTTTCTTAGGCACTGAGTGGTAGACTGTTCCTTGCATCTAGACAACAACTCAATCTGAAGCAGAGTCTCACAAATGGCAACAACAGGACAAGGATGCAAACGTTGACAGATTCTGCAATAAATCTGGTTGTCTAGAGGTGGTCCTCAGCTTACAACCACAATTGACCCCAAAGTTTATGTAGCTAAGTGAGAAAGTTGGTTCTTAAGAACATGGTTGTTAAGTGAATATAGCTCCCCCATTGACTTGGCCTGTCAGAAGATTGCAAAAGGGATCACATGACCACCATGGGACACAACCATCATAAATTTGAACCAGTTGTCAAGCATCCCAATGTAAATCATATGACCACGGGGATGCTGCAATGGTCATGTGTGAAAAATGACATGCCACTTTTTCTACTGCCGATGTAACTTCAAACAGTCACTAAATGAACTGTTGTAAGTTGAGAACTACTCCTTCATCCCACGCCAATGCATCATCATAACTTTTCCCCCCAGTGTGACACATGCCATCCAGGCATGCATTGCCGCTCCTGCTGCTACTGGTGTGCTGTGCACACAGCTCCATGTCTTCGGCATGCGTTCGAGTGAGATTCTTGCGAGGGGATTTGTTTGTTTGTTTGTTTGTTTGTTTGCTTGCTTGCTTGCTTGCTTCTTTCTTTCTTTCTTTCTTTCTTTCTTTCTTTCTTTCTTTTCTTTCTTTGTATGCCGCCCCTCTCCGAAGACTCGGGGCGGCTAACAACAATGAAAAGACAATGAAAACAAATCTAATATTAAAAATAATCTAAAAAACCCCAATTTAAAGAACCACTCATACATACAATCATACCATGTATAAATTCTATAAGCCTAGGGGGAAGTGAAATTTCAATTCCCCCATGCCTGACGACAGAGGTGGGTTTTAAGGAGCTTGCGAAAGGTAAGGAGGGTGGGGGCAACTCTGATATCTGGGGGGAGCTGGTTCCAGAGGGTCCAGGCCACCACAGAGGAGGCTCTTTTCCTGGGCCCCACCAAACGACATTGCTTAGTTGACGGGACCCGGAGAAGGCCAACTCTGTGGGACCTAACCGGTCGCTGGGATTCGTGCGGCAGAAGGCGGTCCCAGAGATATTCTGGTCTGATGCCATGAAGGGCTTTATAGGTCATAACCAACACTTTGAATTGTGACCAGAAATTGATCGGCAACCAATGCAGACTGCGGAGTGTTGGTGTAACATTGGCATATCTTGGGAAGCCCATGATTGCTCTCGCAGCTGCATTCTGCACGATCTGAAGTTTCCGAACACTTTTCAAAGGTAGCCCCATGTAGAGAGCATTACAGTAGTCGAGCCTCGAGGTGATGAGGGCATGAGTGACTGTGAGCAGTGAGTCCCGGTCCAGATAGAGCCGCAACTGGTGCACCAGGCGAACCTGGGCAAACGCCCCCCTCGCCACAGCTGAAAGATGTTTCTCTAATGTGAGCTGTGGATCGAGGAGGACGCCCAAGATGTGCGTGTGCATGAGATTTTGTGGAGATGTACATGTGCATGAGATTTTGCCATTTTTTGCTTCCGTGCATGCACAGAAGCAAGAAAATCACCAACGTCTCTCACTCATGTGTGTCCCCTCACAAGATTTCGCTTCCTGCACATGCGCAGAAGCAAAATCGCACTTGGATGTGCATGCACAACAGAGATGTGGTGTCAAGCGTACCAGTAGGAACCTGCTATTGATGCCATTGTCTTCCAGCAACTCCCCCTTGGATTCTACAGAAGGAAAATGTTATGCATAAGAATCAATGCACAAATGTTGACATCAAAACTGGGACATCATAACAAAGACAAAGTGGTTTCAGAACATTCCAACCTTCAAGGACATTCTGAGGCAAAGTTCAAACTGAAGTTTTTAAAAAGGACAAAGTTGAACCGCCCACATTGACTGAGAAATTGCTGGGTTTACATACATCATAACATTTCAGGCAATCTCAGAGGTTCACAACACAATGACTTTTAACCACATGACAATGATTAATGGGTAAGGTACTGGTAGAGGTTGCTTAGGGGTGGGATGGCTCACAGGTTAAAGATGCTTGTGGAAAGCTGACAGCCCGGTTTTGAGAGCCGAGCGCTGTATATGACAGGGTGAGCTCCTTACTTGCCCCAGATACTGCTGACCTAGCAGTGTATTCAGAAAGTATTCAGACCTCATTCACTGCTATCAATTTTATTATGCCGCAGCCTGACTCTACAGTTATTGAAATTCATTTCCCCCCCCCTCATTAATCTACTCTCAGTGCCCCACGATGATAAAGCAAAAACAGAATTTTAGTACAGTCCTTTGGGAGCTGGGCGGCATATAAATTAAACAAACAAACAAATAAATAAATAAAGTCTGTCAATTTATTAAATGCACAGGAGGTACCACTTTGATGGAAGGTGACAACATTCCAGGCACCTTAGTGTATAGTCAGGACCAGTAAAGGGCAGTCATTTGCTGCCCTACTGGAAAGGTCAGGGGGAGGGGGTATGTGTGCGTGTGCCCCCTTTAGGTTCCTGTGCAGGCAGTAGGAGGGCTGCAGGAAAGCATGGCTGAGGTCCAGAGAGGGATAGCTACTGCAGGTGCCATGGGCCATGGCTAGGGCACTTCCGGGGCATTTCCTGGGGCAGGGCAGCTCGAGCAGGTGGTGTGGTGAGCATGTCTCCTGGCCGAGCAGCTTGGAGAGGTGGCTGATGTAGCTGGCCACTGCCAGCTGCACCCGCCCACACACCCCATCCTGGAGATTTCTTCCCGTTGGCTGGTGGCTCCCGGATGGGACTGACCACTGCTGCTCCTCGCAGGACCCAGCCCCACGGCTGGTGACCGGCCGCAACGGCAGCAGCAGCAGAGGCGACCCATACCCGCCAGATGAGCATCACGCTCTCTGGGCCCAACCAACAGGGGGTGCTGTTGCTGCTGGCTGTGGCGGCGAGATTTGGCTCCTGCACAGGCGCAGAAGCCGAATCTTGGGTGCATGGCTGGTGGCGATGGAGATGCGCGCACAACTCCATTACCGCCGATGGAACGGCGTTCCATGCCGTCCCACCTGTTCATGACCACATAAGCATCTTTAGACAATGCTGTCTCCTTTGTCTAAGAAATTAAGATGAACACTGCCCCTAGAGCTGGACAAGGGAACCCTTTACCTTTCTTTATTTTAAGACACCTGTAATCTAAAGAGCCAGTGTGGTGTAGCAATGAAGGCACCAAGTTAAAAACTAGAGGACTTTCAGCCTAGGGGACAAAGCCAGCTGGGTGACCTTGAGCTAGTCCTTCTGTCAAAGCTAGGAAGATGACATCAGCAAACCACCTCTGAAACCTTGCCAAGAACACTGCAAGGACTTGGATTTGAAGACACTCCAAAATAAAAACACCAAACAAAACCCTGCCCCACATACAAACTTTATAAGCAAAATTATTGTCACCTCCTTTCCCTCCATCTTACCCCAATTTAAATTTTTCATCAGACTACCCACTCTATGCATCAAGCAAGCTGCATGTCGGGAAAGCTTAGACCAGGGTTGTCAAACTCCAAGCCTGCGAGCCAGATGTGTCACACCCATACCCGGTTTAGCGAAGAGGAAAAAAAGTCCTGATACGTCATGTGATGCCTGCTGTGACGGCATGTCTTTGACACTCCTGGCTTAGACCTTTTAATCAAATTTGTTAGCTCGAAAAGATACTTCCAGACTCTCCTCCAACAGAGAGCCTCAGTGGTTCAGTGGTTAGAGTGCAATACTGCAAGCTACTTCTGCTGATCACTCGCTGCCAGCAGTTTGGCAGATCGAATCTCAGTAAGTTCAGTTGACTCAGCTTTCTATCCTTCCAAGGTCAGTAAAATGAGGATCCAGATTGTTGTGGGCAATGTTTACTCTCTGTAAACTGCTTAGAGAGGGCTGTAAAGCACTGTGAAGCGGTATATAAAACATAGAAACTAAGTCTAAATACTATTGCTATCTAATCCTTATCACCTGAAATAAAATTTCATGTTGTAATGGGGCAATTGTCTCAGCCAGGTTAAGAATAATGGAATAATACAAGGAGTTTTTAACACATTATTAATTGATAAGGTACTTCTACTCTATAATATAAAAGTAGTATATGCGATGAAACTGGGCCGATCAACATTACAGGATATTTATGGAAGCTTATGCCCTATCACTTAGAATCCAACACCAGAGGGTTGGGTGTTTAGGGAAAACATTGGAAAAAAAGGATGCTACGTGTGCTGTTTTGAGTTTCCAGAAGAAAGGTGGGGTAGAAATTCAATCAAGCACATTTAACAAAATTCATGGAATTGAATCTTCTGTAGGATCTAAACAACTGGGATTTCATGTAATATGAAGCAGATACTTCTCTTAAGTAACTCTTTCAGCTGTCCATATTCTTCTTTAAAAACCTCCAGTGATGAAAGCACCCACAAGTTCTAAAGGCAAGATGTTCCTTTGACAAAATAACCTAGGTATAAAGAATTGGAAACCACTACCTACAAGCACAAGTGGATTAATCTTCATGGGCTTTCTAGAAAACCGTAAAGACCTGGCTTTTCCAACAGGCCTGGGGGCATTGACCTCGAGGTGGGGTGTTACTAGTGACATCGGCCCATGAATGTACGGATGGCTTAATATTGATCCATGTGTAGTTTTGTTGTGAGTAGGGAGTTGGGCAGCACAGATATATAATTTAATAAATAAATGGGTTACGTTATAGATTTACCCAGATACAACCATATATCTCCATCACTCCGCGAGTTGCCCTGGCTTCCGATCGGTCTCCAAACGCAATTTAAAGCATTGGTTAATACATATAAAGCCTTACGTGGCTTAGGACCAATTATTTACGGGGCCATCTTCTGCCAGAGACTGATTAGAACCTAGAGTCGGCCTTCTCCAGGTCTGTCAGCCATCCAGTGCCAACTAGCTGGACCACGGGGAAGGGCCTTTTCTGTGGTGGCTCCGGTTCTCTGGAATCAATTCCCCCCACCCTCCTAGCCTTTTGAAAGGCTTTTTTAAGCACCACTTTGCTGGGTCCGTTGAGCGATAACACTCTGCTCTAGCCAGTAGTATTTTAGTAATGGATGAGTGATGTTGTTATTTATTTATTTATTTAATTTGACTTCTATGCTGCCCAATCCTGAAGGACTCAGGGCGGCTTACAACAGTATAAAATTACCGTATAGAATTACAAACAATAAAAAGAACTCAAAATTCTAAAACCCTAATTAAAAAACTCATAATAAAACAACTGAAGAACACACATACATACCATTTGTACAAAATCATATTCATACAGATGGTCAAGCTAGTTGTTGATTTAGGGCCACCAGGCCTGCTGGCCTAGTCAGGTCTTTGTGGCCTTATGAAAGGCCAGCAGGGTGGGAGCAGTACTGACATGGGGGGGGGCGTTGATTTCATAGGGGGCAGCAACAGAAAAGGCTCTACCCCAAGGTCCCGTCAATCTCCATTGTTTGGCTGAAAGGACCTGAAGGAAGCCAACTGTGTGTGCTCTAATTGGTCTCTGGGAGGTATGTGGCAAGAAATGGTCCCGTAGATAACCCAGCCCTAAGTGGTTGTTGTTGTTTTAATATTCAGGGTTTAAAATTTTGTACTTTTGTTTAATTATGTGCCGCCCTGAGTCCATTAGGAGAAGGGTTTTTATTATTTATTATTATTAATAAAGGTTTTTATTAATAATTATTATTTATTCTATGCCACCGAGTCCAAGGGTTTTTATTATTTATTATTATTAATAAAGGGTTTTTATTATTTATCTCCGAGTCTGCGGAGGGGGGCGGCATATAAATCCAATAAATCCAATCCAATCCAATTATTATTTATTCTGTGCTGCCCTGAGTCCATTAGAAGGGTTTTAATTATTTATTATTATTAATAAATGGTTTTTATTATTTATTATTATTATTTATTCTGTGCCGCCCCGAGTCCATTAGGAGACAGGTTTTTATTATTTATTAATAAAATAACAGAGAGGGGCGGCATACAAATCTAATAAATTATTATTATTATACTATTATTATTATTATTATTGTTGTTGTTATTATCAAAAGAATAAAAATATTATTTATTATTTAAAAAATAAAAAGAAAAAATAAATTTGAATAAAATATAATTAAACAAGTCTCTACATATCCAGGGAAATTAGCAGGAGTCGAATAGCCTTGTGCCTTTTAAACCAAGAATATACGGTCTGAGGCACAAATTTAACCTTATAGGGCCCAGAACAAAACGGGAGCCCCCCGAAAGCGATCGAGTTGCACCAAGAAAGCCCCTTACGTGGTATTCTGATAGGGTCGACGCTGTTCATGACTCTTTTGATCGGGGATCGATCGTTTCCCAGAATTGATTTTCCAAGCCCGCAACCCCGGCTTCCTTCCTGCCACGGAGGAGGGTCGTAATGTAATTCAGGCCAGAGCCGCCCTCCACCCCGCACCCCACCCGAGGCCTACCTAGGCGTGGCCCAGCAATGCGCTTTTCATCCGGCCTCGCTACTCCCCCCGCACCTTCCCCTGCTTCTCTCCCCCCCCCTTTCTTCCCATCCTCTCCCCCTCCACCGCTCTTTCCCAGGCTCAATGAGGTCAGCGCCGGAATAAAACCCGCTGCAGTTTCCCCGAGGCGCCCTGACTCGGTTTTTTCCCCCCCTTCGTGCATCCTCGGGTGGCTGCAGGGTAAGTCATCGCTCAGCTTAGGGGGGAGGCGTGGAGGCGCGCGTCTCATAGCTACTCAGCAAAGCGAAAAAATCCAGGGACAAGTTTTGGGAGTCTTTTACAGTGGGAAGGGGGGGGGGAGTGTGTAAGCAAAGGGTGTCAATTGATTCCATCCATTGCAACAAAAAAAGGGAGGGGTCTACAGATGGGAAGCCGCTGCAATAACAAAGACATTCCAGCTTGTGAGGTGATGGAGGCGCGCCTGGCGCTCCGTGACCTTCTTCTCTTTTGTTTCTCCTCGTCCCCTCTCCTCTTCCTCCTCCCCTTCCAGTGGGAAAACGGGCACTGCCGGCCAGGTTCCGCCGCTTGCTTTGATTCCCCGCGTGACGAGATCCCGGGAGACCAATGCGGAGCTGCGGGGAAAGTGGGGAGGAGACGGAAAGGTCTCCGTGTTGGCTCTGAATACCGGTAGAAGAGAATAAGAATCGAACTGAGAGCGGCGTCGCAGGATTTCTCGTTGGGTTTTTATGACGCCGGAGGGTGCGAACACCGTTTGCCCGGATGCATGAGCAGTCTGGGCTTGGGGGTGGCCCAAGCCGTGAAGGATGCCCTTGAGACCCGAACCTGGCGGTCCAATGTGCCGCCGCGGGAAATACCGGAGGAAAAGGCTGGTACCGCTGGTAGGTCAACTGCCTGTAAAGGATCAATTGCTGTATTAATCGATGGATTGCTGTAAGGAGGGGTGGCATTTAGAGAATAACCAAGCCTTAAATATAGTGCTCAAAAATAAATAAATAAAGGAAACACTCAAATAACACATCCTAGATCTGAATGAAATATTCTCGTTGAACACTTTGTTCTGTGCCAAGTTGAATGTGCACAACAGCATGCGAAATGGACTGTCAATCAGTGTTGCTTCCTAAGTGGACAGTTTGATTTCACCGAAGTTTGATTTACTTGGAATTATATTGTGTTGTTTAAGTGTTCCCTTTATTTATTTATTTTTTTGAGCAGTGTAGAATATTGTTCTCTTTCCTTTGTTTTCAAAGGCTTTTTGATAAAACTTATGACATTCACATTTTAAAGCACTTGTCAAACATGGAGTTAAAAGCCATCTGCATAGACCTTAGTTAGATGTGAGTTTCGAAGCTTGTTTTCAAATAAAGGCAATTGAGAAGTGTTGGTAGGCTGTAAGGATTAATTGCTGTATTAATCAATGAATTGCTGTAAGGAAAGATGGCATTTGGAGACTCCCCAAGCCTTAAATCTAATTTTGTTGTCTTTCCTTTGTTTTAAACAACCTGAAAATGGCCTTTTGATAAAACTTTGACATCCACATTTTAAAGGGCTTGTAAAACATGGAGTTAAAGGCTATGTTAGTTAGGTGTGAGTTTCACAGCTTGTTTTCAAATAGAGGCAATTGAGAAATGCAAAGCTTCGGAGAGGGGCGGCATACAAATCTAATAAATTATTATTATTATTAATATTATTATTATTATTATTATTATTATTATTATTATTATTATTATTTTGTCCCAAACAGATTGATTTACCCATCATTGAACTGGAAGGAAACTGAAACACAAAGTAAAATTATGGTTTAGCTTGTTTATTTCATGATTTGTGTATAATTGGGATTCTGGAGTAAGAAAGATTCTCATTTTTAATCTCTCATCCTTTGATTTAATTTAATTTAATTTAATTTAACTGATTTATAAGACGCCCAACTCCTTCCGGACTCTTGATAACTAATTGATCGTACCTACCTACGTTGTAAGCTATTTCTTTTAAAATGCTTTACCATCATTGTTATAGTTATTATGTCAGTTATTATAATCTTTATAAGCTGACACATTTTAGTTCAAAACTTGTTGTAAATTTTTAGGATCTGCTTATTCATAACAAGATTAAATAGGTAAACAATGGGCATGCACTTATACAATTAATAATAATGCTGAAATTGATATAGTATATTTAATACTTCAGTGACATGGTAAAGATTATTATTGCACCAAACATATTACAGCATCAGGGTTTTTTTTTAATTATGTGATATTTGGAGATGCTTATGTTTGAGCCTTGCTGTATGCTACAGAGAATTATATTGAGCAACCCTATAAATCTATTACATAAATAAATAAATGTAAATAATAAATATTGTCTAAGATAGGTCACCTTGAGAAATTTTTAAGAACTGTAGGCTACTGTTTTATATTTAATCGAACAAATCCACTTTGGGCTTCTGCTATGCAAACAATTATGTCCATATAAATACAGCGAGAAAAATCAGGGCTTAGTAATTAGATCAATTTTCTCTAACTTGATACTTTTCTTGTACTGAAATATATTCCCAGAATCTTGGGCCAGATGTGATCAGTTAGATCGAACAATGAAACGAAAAGTATTTGGAGAATACCCAGAGCAAGGAAAGGTGTGGTTCATCTGTTCATAATTTAAACAAATGGTTAATACTCTTGTTTGAAACTTTTTCAGACTTTTCCTTTGCTGTTCCTATAAAGTCAAGTACAACAGAAGTTAGGTTTACAAACTGATATATATGCAGATTTAGCTAAGCCTTACAAATCAAACCCTCCTTTATTCAAGAATTTCATATTTCACACTCTTGTTTCTAGTGCTTGGAAAGAAACTCTTGGCTGGTATGGTTGTACAGTACTGTAAAACGAATTGACAATTTTTAAAAGCTGACAGCAAAATTTCAATTTGAGTTACAGGAAGGCTGCAATGCTACATTTACTTTGTAACTTGTATTCACTGAGGCTTGCTTCAAACTGAAGTGTCTTAATATTGCTTTTGACTTTACAATTGATAGCTTAAAGATATACCTACTGAGAACAATTTATTCAATCTCTTCCTCCCTTCACAATTGATCTTATTTAATACATTTAAGTGTTTACTTTTTTTATCATCATTGTTTCAGTTTTCATTATCCCTGAATTCTGCTCAACACATTCAGAGTTGGTTAGGAAATATAGATAATATATAAGAAAAAAGTAGGAGGAAGCCTGTTATTTGCTCTCATTAAAGGCCAGTTTTAAGGATAGGATGCATATCTGGAATTAGAGTTTTCTAACAGATCTCTTATTGATTTGTTTTACAGAATGTTAAATGTGGATTATTTTACATCTCATCACAGTTTTTTCCTCCCAACTAGAAGGGACTGTTTTTAACTGTGCTGGACCTTGTAGCCACAGACAGATCTACTGAATGGATCTATCCTCACTGACCTGTGGAAGTACTTTGGAACATGTAGTTTGTGGAAGCAGCACTTTAAGAAAAGTAGCCTCAGCTAGAGGATTCCGTCCCTTCACATGAGAAATGAGGACTTCTTGTTCCTTCAGGAATTTAAAAGCAAGCTTCCAGTCAGTGGCTGCATCTTTTGCATCTAAGATTGTGAGCTGACCTCTTGGAACAATTTCAGACTTCACCCCTTTTATTATAGGCACATTGTTCTTCGTGTGGTGAATAGGCTTGCTTTGTGTTGAGTGGCAGTGCTGCTGACAAGGCTTCTGTGTGCTACATTCACCAGCCGAGGGAGGGAGGGCAGGAAGACAATGAGCCAGAGAAGGCTGAATATATTTCAGCAACACCTCTGATGTAGCCATGAGCCAGCCACCTAGCGGAGGCAGTCCTTCAACCTCCTCTCCTCGTTTGCTTCCTGAAGGCAGCAGCAGCCGAACTAAGCAGCAGCGTGCATTCTCTCCAGGCAGGCCCAAGGAGCCTCTTGTCCGCCAGCCTTTGCCAGCTGCCAACTCATCCCGCTTCGCTGCAGCTGCAATCCCCGCCTCAAAAGCAAGCTCAACCCGGCAGCAGCTATTACAGCAATCACCCACAGGACAGAAAACTAGTCGGGTCAAGGGTGGAGGAGCTGAAGGAGACAAGCTGCCCCTACAGGTTACGCCAACAAGGAACTCAGTGCTGTTGGGAGCTGTCCATGCTGGGGATGGTGCTGAAGAGCAGCCTGCCTCATTCCTGGCCTCGGTGGTAGGAGCGTGTCCCAGACCAAATCCAGGGCCTGCAGCTGAAGCACGAGAGGTGCCTCCCAAAGACACCGAGCTTACAGGTCCTAGAGCTGGAGAGCAACAGCTTGTATCTGGAGGGAAGGGGGAAAGGGTGGGCAGTTTTGTGCTTTCTCAGCTGCCATCCAAGAGCTGGAACAGGGGTAAAACCAACAAGCCTTCGCAGAAGAGTGCAGGAGAGGCAACTTCGGCTTCTTCGCCTTCTTGTGGTCCAGGGAAAGGCCAGGCTCTATCGGTGAACAATGGCAACTACTGGAAAGAAGGGTGCCTCCAAAGTGAGCTCATTCAGTTTCATCTCAGGAAAGGGTTGTCAGCAACCCAGATGCAGAACAAAGGTAACAACAAAGCCAACGGCAATGGGAGCAGTTTGCCCTCCTCGACATCCTTACCCATAGTGCCTCCTGCCAATGAAAGTCGCAATGGCCTCAGGGGAACTATGGAAGGCAACGTGACCATGGAATCCCAGCAGCAGCAGCAGGAGTTGCAGGAAGAGATGGAGAAACTGGAGGAGGAGAATGAAAACCTCAAGGTGAGCAAAAGATACAGAAGGGAAGGAATAATAAGGGTGTGACTCAGTTCCAGTGTGCATGAGCACATGCTGGTGGTGTTCTAGTCTGTTCCACAAAAGAAAGGAGAAGGAATGCTAATGGTGAATTCTGCTTTGAAGAGACCAAAATTGTTGTTGAGATACTTCCTGGTTTGCTTCCTGGTTTAAGAGAAGGGTGGGGGAGGGAGTACATAAATCCGCTGTGAACTTGATATGAATATAATACAGTATTTTGCTCATCAGACAGGATTTTTTTAAATATTTCACTCTGTGTTCTAGAGCAGTGTTTTTCAACCAGTGTGCCGTGGCACACTAGTGTGCCACGAGACATGGTCAGGTGTGCCACGAAACTCAGAGAGAGAAAGAAAGGAAGAGAGAGAGAAAGAAAGCAAGAGAGAGAGAGAGAGAACAAGAAAAAGAAAGCAAGAGAAAAAGAAAGAGAGAGGGCAAGAGAGAGAAAGAGAAAGAGGGAGGGAAGGAGATAGAGAGAAAGACATAGAGGGAGGTAGGGAGGGAGAGAGTAAGAGAGCAAAAAAGAGAGGAAGGAAGGAAGAGAAAGAAAGAGGGATGGAGAGAGAGAGAGAGAAAGAAAGATGAAGGAAGGAAGGAAGAGGGAGGGAGAGAGAAATAGAGCAAAAGGGAGGAAGAGAGAGAGAGAATTTTTTTGTCCAAACTTTTTTTACACCCCCCCCCCCCGCTCAATGTGCCCCAGGGTTTCGTAAATGTAAAAAATGTGCCGCGGCTCAAGAAAGGTTGAAAATCACTGTTCTAGAGGATAACCTTTGATTTGCTTTTCCTATTGTGTACCAAATTGACTTACCAAATTGTAAGTTAATATGAGTTCCAATCCAGCAAACTGACAAAGTAACAGAGTTAATAACCTAATGGTACTTACAACTCCATAAAATAATAATCTATGACTTCCCATAATTGGAGTTGCACAAAATAAAGGCAAGATATAAATCTAATAAATGAATCAAATATATAAAATAAAGGTAATGGTTTCATTGAATTTAGGGTTGGACAAGAAGTAAGTATAAGATACACATTTAATAATTACATTTCATCTATGTTCCTCAAAGATTTTTAGGCTTTGTGGTATAGTAACTGCCCTCTATGGACTTGCTAAAGCAAACTGAGGATCAAAGACCATACATTGATTGGATAATACCTCTGCTTTGCTTGCATTTTAGATAAATTGTGGCTACCCTCTAAATTACTCTTGATTCTCTAGTAGCCTCAATCCAATTTGAGATTCCCTAAGTTATGGACATTTAGAAATTATTATTTTCTAAATAAACATTTTACGATTATTGCACCTGTAAGATTTAAAAAATGTATGTAGTTGAATATGATCTGCCGGATGTTCTACTCCATTCTTCATCCTTCTCATTGCCACATACAAGAACATTATAGAACATACATGATGGACATATTTAGGAATTCTCCTTTTGGTTTATGAAGCAGTTTCATTGTGCTACGTTTGCACATTTATTTATTTATTATTTATTATTTAGATTTGTATGCCGCCCCTCTCCGCAGACTCGGGGCGGTTCACAACAAGATACAACAATTCATGACAAATCTAAATAAATTTAAAATATTTAAAAAGATTTAAAAGAACCCCATTTACTAGCAAACACACACACAAACATACCATGCATAAATTGTACATGCCCGGAGGAGGTGTTTCAGTTCCCCCATGCCTGACGGCAAAGTTGGGTTTTAAGGAGTTTACGGAAGGCAGGGAGAGTAGGGGCAGTTCTAATCTCTGGGGGAAGTTGGTTCCAGAGAGTCGGGGCCGCCACAGAGAAGGCTCTTCCCCTGGGGCCCGCCAACCAACATTGTTTAGTTGATGGGACCCGGAGAAGGCCCACTCTGTGGGACCTAATCGGTCGCTGGGATTTGTGCGGCAGAAGGCGGTCTCGGAGGTATTCTGGTCCAGTGCCATGAAGGGCTTTAAAGGTCATAACCAACACTTTGAATTGTGACCGGAAATTGATCGGCAGCCAATGCAGACTGCGGCGTGATGGTGAAACATGGGCATACCTAGGTAAGCCCATGACTGCTCTCGCAGCTGCATTCTGCACGATCTGAAGTTTCTGAACACTTTTCAAAGGTAGCCCCATGTACAGAGCATTACAGTAGTCGAACCTCTAGGTGATGAGGGCATGAGTGACTGTGAGCAGTGAGTCCCGGTCCAGATAGGGCCGCAACTGGTGCACCAGGCGAACCTGGGCAAACCCCCCCCTCGCCACAGCTGAAAGATGGTTCTCTAATGTGAGCTGTGGATCGAGGAGGACGCCCAAGTTGCGGACCCTCTCCGAGGGGGTCAATAATCCCCCCCCCAGGGTAATGGACGGACAGATGGGATTGTCCTTGGGAGGCAAAACCCACAGCCACTCCGTCTTATCCGGGTTGAGTTTGAGTCTGTTGACACCCATCCAGGCCCCAAAAGCCTCCAGACACCGGCACATCACTTCCACTGCTTCGTTGACTGGACATGGGGTGGAGATGTACAGCTGGGTATCATCAGCGTACTGATGATACCTCACCCCATGCCCTTGGATGATCTCACCCATCTCACATGCTTCTTTTAGTGCCTTGTTTTGGCCAATTCAAGGAATATTTGAAATATAAATGGATCGATTCTTAATTTGAGGTCACAGGTTGTTTTTTTCTTCTTCTGCCAAGCCTAAGGAAGCTAGGTGGAAACCATATGCTTCTCTTATAACAGTTATTCTCCTATAACAGTTATTTAAGAATCATGGTTAAATTACCATATCTTGTGTTCTTTATCAATGTGACTTGATATCATTTTACGCTTTCTATCTGTTCCTTCTGAACATATGCCAGACTGAAATAGATGAACTTAGAACTGAAATGGATGAAATGAGGGACAGCTTTTTTGAAGAGGATGCTTGCCAGCTTCAGGAAGTGCGCCATGAATTGGAGAGAGCTAACAAAAACTGTAGAATCCTTCAGTATCGTCTTCGCAAAGCAGAGCGGAAGAAGCTGCGCTATGCACAGACTGGAGAAATCGATGGAGAACTTCTCCGTAACTTGGAGCAGGATTTAAAGGTAATTGGGGGACCACAAGATGAGCAATCAGTGAGAAAAGCAATCACATTACGACACCTTTTCATAATCTTTTTGCGGGAAGGCAAATGTAATATAAATCCGAGTTGTCTTGTGCTTTTGAAAATTGGTACTTAATTATTTAAGGCAGAATAAGCAAAATGGTACTGTCCTGGATTTTGGGACATTTCTCATCAATCCAAACCAACCTGATATGTCAATTGTGAGATCTTTAGTTTAGATTAATAGGGTTGGAAGGGATCTTATAGATCATCTAGTCCAGCCCTCCACTCAACCAGGAGACCCTATACCACCTTTAATAAATGGCAGTCCAATCTCTTCTTGAAAGTCTCAAGTGATGGAGTTCCCACAACTTCTGAAGGGAAGCTGTCCCATTGGTTGATTGTTCTTACTGTCAGAAAGTCCCTCCTTATTTCTAGGTTGAATCTATCCCTTTTCTGTATTACTTAAATCAATAAAGTATAGTTCCAGTTATATCAGGGGAGTCTATTTGCTGATGTGGCACTTATCAGCAAAAATATGTAAATGTGTGTGTGTGTGTTTAGATTTTCACAGGTACAGGTATGTAGGTCTTGGCATATTCGTGTTTCTTCCCATGTAAGTTTCAGAGATTCCTGGCGACGTTTCGATGAGGTCCCACTCTTCATCTTCAGGCTGGCTAAGTTGTCACAACATATCCCTAAACTTTACAAGCATATTAAGCCCTACTGTGAAAGTTATTTTCCTGCTTGAAAATGTTAAATTCCCTTCCATGTAGGTTGCAAAAGATGTTTCCGTAAGACTTCACCATGAGTTGGAAAATGTGGAAGAAAAACGCTCCACCACAGAAGATGAAAACGAAAAGTTGAGGCAGCAGCTGATAGAGGCTGAGATCGCTAAACACGCTCTTCAGAATGAATTTGACAAAATAAAAGAGGTCAGTGATGAGCGGGACAGGCAAAATTGGCTGAGGTGGGATAGGTACATCAAAGGTTGTAATATTTAGCTTTACAGCCTTTCTAGGTTGGTAAAATGAGGACCCAGATTGTTGGAGGCAATATGCTGGCTCTAAACCACTTAGAGAGAGCTGTAAAAGCACTATATAAGTGCATTATATAAGTGTTATGGCTAGTATACTGTTTTCCTGTCTCTTCTCTAACTGTACTGGTAACAGTTGATCTGCAAGCAAAAAGCAATTTTGCTTTTCGGACAGGTTTAAAAGTCCATTTCTTATTTTATCATGGTAAACAACCTGCAGATCTGAGAAATGATTATTTCAGGCTATTTTTTTTAAAAAAATATCTCTTTAGTGAATACAATTGTGTTGAAGGCATTACCTGACTCAACATGTTAAAAAATGCTGTTTAGTACTTATGAACTACTTTTAATTTTTGTCATGTTCCTCGCTATTGCATTTAGATCAATAAGAACAAGGACATTTAAAGAAGGTTTAATTACTCTGTCCTGGCAGTGTTTCAATGTAACCATCTCTGGATGATGAAACCAACAATATTATTTTTAAAAAGCTGGGAATTTTCATGTTGTTTGAATGGTAGCTTAATAAACATGGATAGCATGCATTTAGTAAAATATTTGTTATATCTGCTCTTTCTTTTATAACAGTCCATGAAAAGAAGAGGAAGCAAAGATTTGCAAAAGTCAGAAAAAAGGCCACAGCAGATGTCCGCTGAGGTGATACAGAATATTTTTTTGTGTCGCATGTATAATATAGCAAACCATTTAGTGACCATTCAAAGTTACAATGTCACTGAAAAAAGTGATTTATGACCATTTTCCACAACCATGATCATTGTGGCATCCCCGTGGTCACATGATTTATATTCAGGTGCTTGACAATTGGTTCATATATGCACGAATCCCAGCGACCAGTTAGGTCCCACAGAGTGGATTTTCTCCGGGTCCCGTCAACTAAACAATGCCACTTGGCAGGACCCAGGGGAAGAGCCTTCTCTGTGGTGACCCCGGCCCTCTGGAACCAACTCCCCCCAGAGATTAGAATTGCCCACACCCTCCTTGCCTTTCGTAAGCTACTTAAAACCCACCTCTGCCGCCAGGCATGGGGGAATTGAGATTCCCTTTCCCCCTAGGCCTTTACAATTTTATGCATGGTATGTCTGTATGTATGTTTGGTTTTTTATATTAATGGGGTTTTAATCATTTCTAGTATTGGATTATTATTGTACGCTGTTTTATGATTGCTGTTAGCCGCCCCGAGTCTTCGGAGAGGGGCGGCATATAAATCCAATCAATCAATCAATCAATCAATCAATCCAATAAACAAATAAATAAATAAACAAACAAACAAACAAACAAACAAATATTCATTCATTTATTTATTTATTTATTGGATTATTTATTGGATTATTTATTGGATTATTTATTGGATTATTTATTGGATTATTTATTGGATTATTTATTGGATTATTTATTGGATTATTTATTGGATTATTTATTGGATTATTTATTGGATTTGTATGCCGCCCCTCTCCGTGGACATTTATGACATTTGCAACGTCCCAGAGTGAGATGATCCCACCTTTTGCAACCTTCTGACAAGCAAAGTCAAATGGGGAAGCCAGCTTCACTTAAAAGCTGTGTTACTAATTTAACAACCACAGTGATTCAGGTAGCAAAGGTAACAGGAAAAGTCATTAAAATGGGCCAAAATTCACTCGACAAATTTCTCACTAAGCAACATAAATTCTGGAAGACAAAATCGACTTCATTCCCAGTTAGATGCCGGAGTGGTTGCTGGTCTGGTAGAAGCCCCT
The DNA here is from genome assembly GCF_031021105.1 of Erythrolamprus reginae. NCBI lineage: Eukaryota > Metazoa > Chordata > Lepidosauria > Squamata > Dipsadidae > Erythrolamprus > Erythrolamprus reginae. Next base: position 308,814,521 of record NC_091950.1, on the reverse strand, counting down.
AAGGCAGGTTCTCACTCTGTTATCTGGGAACGGCTTGACGCTGTTGCTCCTGAGCAAGTGGACAGAATCCTAGGGAGTATGCGTGCAAGCACCTGTGTTTTAGACCCATATCCATCCTGGCTTGTGAAAGCTTCCCAGGAAGTGACAGGCAGGTAGACTCTGGTGGTAATTAATACTTCCCTACAGGAGGGGGCGGTGCCTCAGCACTTTATGGAGGCTGTGGTCCGCCCTCTTCTTAAGAAGCCATCGCTGGACTCCACCCAGTTGGATAATTTCTGACCTGTCTCCAATCTTCCCTTTTTGGGGAAGGTTGTTGAAAAGGTGGTCGCATGGCAGCTCCAGAGGTTTCTGAATGAAACGGATTATCTTGACCCCTACCAATCAGGATTCAGGCTTGGACATGGGACAGAAATGGCATTGGTTGCACTTTTGGATGATTTCTGGCAAGAGCGGGATAGGGATAGTGCATCCTCCCTCACTGTAATTCACCTCTCAGTGGCTTTCAATACCATCGACCATGGTATTCTCTTGGGGATGGGACTGAGAGGGCTTGTGCTATCCTGGTTCAATTCCTTCCTCTGTAGATGCTCGCAGTCAGTGTTGATACCGTGTTTCCCTGAAAATAAGACACTGTCTTATATTAATTTTTGCTCCAAAAGTTGTGCTACGTCTTATTTTTGGGGGGTGCCTTATATTTCTCAAATAAGACAAATTCACAGGCAGAAAAGCTGACACCCCCAAAGAAAGTGTTCCGTACGGTGCACTGATTACGGTACGGTACCTGTCAGTATGGCACCCACACACACAAACGATGGCGCTTATATGGTACAACAGTATACTCCCGCTATTGCAGCTTCCGGCCACCAGAGGAACTACAGTCTACGCACTGTAGTGGAGACTGTAATGGTGGTGAGACAGCAGCAGACTGTGTCCGCTGTACTGGATGGTACAAAGCAATGGAAGGGGCCAGCAGGGGACGCCACATTATTACGGTACTGCTATGAACAGCTTTGAATGGTACCGTATGTTTTTCCACCATACCGTATGTAAACTTGACTACACCTTATTTTCGGGGGGTGCCTTATATTAGCAAATTCCGCAAAACCTCTGACATGCCTTACTTTCGGGGTACGTCTTATTTTCGGGGAAACAGGGTAGTAGGGGAGATATCTAGCCCTTGCCCACTTCTTTACAGGGTGCTGCAGGGCTCAGTACTCTTTCGCCTCCTGTTCAACAATTATATGAAAACACTGTGTGAGATCATCTGTCACCATGGACTGAAGTATCACCAATATACTGATGACACTCAGCTATATGTCTTGGCCCATGTTGAGTTAAGTGATGCCGTGCCTTCCTTCTTGCAGTGTCTAGAGGCTATTGGAGCTGGATGAGGAGCACCGGGTTGAAACTAAACCCTTGTAATGCCAAGTGGCTCTGGGTTTGGAGTTTGTTGGCTCAGGGAGAATGCCAGCTGTGGTCCTGTATGGGGTGGCACTACCTCAAACACACCCTGTGCATAATCTAGGGCTTCTCCTGGATTTATGACTCCTGCTCAAAGATCAGGTGGTGGTCGTGGCTAGGAGAGCCTTTACGCAACTGCAGGGTTGTTCACCAGTTACGCCCTTTCCTGGACCAAAAATCCCTACTCTCAGTCACTCATGCCCTAGTCACTTCCCATCTTGATTATTGCAACACGCTCTACATGGGGCTGCTCTTGAAGAGCATCCAGAAGCTCCAGTTGGTGCAAAATGCAGTGACCCACATGGTTTTGCGCAGACCCAGGTGTGCACATGTATCACCTCTCCTGCGGGAGTTGCATTGGTTCTGATTTGCTTCTGGATAAGATTCAAAGTGTTGGTTGTCACCTTAAAGCCCTTCATAGCTTGGGACCAGGTTATCTGAGGGATAGTCTCATGCCGGTCACATCTACCTGATCCATCAGAGCAGGGAGACAGAGAATGTCCCATGTCCCATCCTGAAGGGAGATACACCTAGTGGGACAGAGAAGAAGGACCTTGTCCATGGTGGCTCACTCTATCTGGAACATCATTTCCCCAGAAATAAGAATGTTCCCCAGTCTAATACTCTTCTGGAAGAGGCTGAAGACCTGGTTCTGCCAGCGGGCCTAGGGAACCCAAGCGGGATGGAGCCCATTAAATGGCTTGTGTGATCTGCTGTCACCGGGGCAGGGAAGGGGAAGTGTGTGTGGGTGTGATTTTGTACGATATTAATTTATTTGATTCTTTTTGTTAGTTTTTATTGTTTTATATTCTGTAAGCACGTGTTTTCCAACCTTGGCAACTTGAAGATATTTGGACTTCAACTCCCAGAATTCCCCAGCCAGCATTCGCTGGCTGGGGGATTCTGGGAGTTGAAGTCCAAATATCTCCAAGTTGCCAAGGTTGGGAAACACTGCTGTAAGCCACCTTGAGTTGCCAGGCAGCAATATAAATTCAATAAATAAATAGTCATTTGGCATCCCCATGAATAAAGCAATATAACTGGGCATTATTCTTTCTTTGCCACAGGAGGATAGTGAAGATCTGAAATGCCAGTTGCAATTTGTCAGAGAAGAGGCTACCCTGATGAGAAAAAAATTAGCCAAAGTTGACAAAGAAAAGGACAGATTTGAGCATGATCTTCAGAAGTATCGGTCATTTTATGGGGATCTAGACAGTCCCTTACCAAAAGGGGAAGCAGGAGGTCCACCTAGCACAAGAGAAGCAGAACTCAAGCTCCGTCTGAGGTTAGTAGAGGAAGAAGCCAATATCCTTGGAAGGAAAATCGTGGAACTGGAAGTGGAAAACAGAGGACTGAAAGCAGAGCTTGACGACTTAAGAGGAGATGATTTCTCCGGGGCAGCCAACCCCCTCCTGGGAGAACCGAATGAATCTGTCTCAGAGTTACGGCAGCATCTGCAGTTAGTTGAAGATGAGACTGAACTACTGAGGAGGAACTTATCTGATGCAGAAGAACAAAACAAACGTGTCACTGCAGAGCTAAACAAATACAAATACAAGTCTGGAACTCACGACAGTTCACGACACCACGACAGCGCCAAGACAGAAACGCTTCAGGAAGAATTGAAGGCTGCCCGCATGCAAGTTAACGAACTCAGTGGCAAAGTCATGCAGCTCCAATATGAGAACAGGATACTGCTGTCCAACATGCAGCGCTATGATTTAGCCTCTCACTTGGGGATCCGAGGGAGTCCCAGGGACAGCGATGCTGAAAGTGAGACAGGGAAGAAAGAAAGTGATGAGGATTCTCGTCCCCCTCACCGCAAAAGAGAAGGGCCCATTGGTGGAGAAAGTGACTCCGAGGAGGTCCGCAACATCCGTTGCTTGACCCCTACAAGATCTTTCTACCCAACCCCGGTAGGTTGGCAGAAAAGCTTTAATGAGCGGCAGCAAACCAAGGACATCCGCTGTGAAGCTGAACGCCTGAGCAAAACTATTGACCGCTTAATTTCTGACACCAGCACTATCATAACGGAGGCAAGAATTTACGTGGCAAATGGGGACCTGTTTGGACTTCTGGATGACGAAGATGATGGAAGTAGGATACGAGAGCACGAACTTCTTTATCGGATCAATGCCCAGATGAAGACGTTTAGGAAAGAGCTCCAGGCCTTCATTGACAGGCTAGAGGTTCCAAAGCCTTCCGATGATCAAAGTACAGATGAACCTTTGTCAGTGAGTCAGGTAGATTTTTATTTAGTCAAGCCATAGAGGAGAAAGAGTTTTAGCCCAGGATAAAAGTTACTTTCATGTGAGATGAAGAAGACACCTTTTAATTTCTATGACCGCAATTTAAATTTCCCAGATTATTGTTCCAGATTCTTAGGTTTTGTATAGCATAAGAGGAAGACATTATTGGATACCTGCCTAGTAAGAGCTCTGTGGGTTGGTTAAAAAGTCGAATAGTAAATAGTCATTTGTTTAGCTTTTTTTAAAAAAATGTACCCGTATTATTAAAGGATTTATAAAATTTACATAGCTAGAAAAAAAGGCAGTTAAAAATCTCAATTTAAAATTGAAAGACTACAATATATAGCACGGGGAAAAATATGTAAAAGGTATTATCCCAGTATAATTTTAATACTTACAAGTTTACAAATGAAACTTAAAGGTTTAATTCTAAAATACCAGCGGCCTGGGAAAATGTCTTAACTTGGCTCTGAAAAATAGATAGCCAGGTTGGATGATTCTCTTAATGGAGGGCTTTCTCCCCATAGAACAGCATAACTGCAAAAGAATTTATAGCAACCTATCTTGCTGGAGCATCAGGGCAAAGGCCTGGGAGGATGAGAATGAAGATGAGAATGACAAGGTTAATGGCAGTGGGATCTCTAGCTTGGTTTTGGAGCCCCCTTGGAAGTGGTTTGCTTACCTCCTTTTTCTTTGGCTAAGAGAGGGAAGAGGATAACTGGCAGAGGGAGTAACTGCAGCCAGGGCCAGCTTACCAGCTGCCTTGTCAATCAATATCAATATCAATATCAACTTTATTTCATTAGTCAATCGACCATATCAAAGCGAGAAAAAGGACCACATCGGTCATCATAAAACTGTGACTGGTTAAAATACAATAAAATTGGCTAAAATAGAGGAAATTTAAATAAATAATAAGTTAAAATGCAGTATAATATGCTAAAATTGAGTAGTAAAACATGAGAATATAACTCGTGCAAAGGATTATATTAAGCAAATCTAAGATACTGATATAAAATGTTCTTAAGTGAGTTCATCTCCTTTGCATGCCACCCCAATATATTCTCATCTGAACAGCCCTGACTATAAACTTAGCGGTTCTAGAAACTACATATATATTTGTACCCTGAAGAAAATATGATAATTGTTTATTACAGTCCCAGTGTATGATTTTGTCAAGTAGGGGCTGTAAATACTGAGGTGCCTTGTCAATCTTCATTTCGATATATGAGCAAAAGTAGGAATGATGGGAAAATACGAAACTGTCATCTTACCAGTATTTGAATCAATCAACTTTTAAATTTGTTAATTCTACTAATATTGGAGAATATTTGTAGCTCTGGAATGACAGGATCTCCTTGGTTCTCTTTGAGTATGGTTGATTTCTTGCAGCTATTTCATTACCCAAACTCAGTGACCGCATCAGTGCTAGTAAGGAGTGCAGTTTGCTCTCAGTTTACTAAAGTACCTCCCCAGCAGCAATCACCATCCAGGTGGGAAAATTCAGAGATTTTTCATGAGAATGTTACAGTTAGTATAATGCCAATATTATTACAAGATTCCCTCAGATTCTTTTGTACGGCATTTGGATTTGAAACATACAATTTTCACAAGAATAGGTAGAAAGATTTGATTTTCTTTTTTTAGCATTTTTCCACTTGAAAATTCAACTTTGCTGTTTTATTAATGTATCATTATCTTGTCTTTGTATTTACTTTCCCCAGATGTTCCAGCCTATCATTTTACTTATTCTCATTCTTGTCTTGTTTTCATCCCTTTCTTACACGACGATATTTAAACTTGTCTTTCTTTTCACATTGTTCTTCGTTCTGTAGATATTTTTTAATCATTTTACCATTTGTTGTAGAATTATTTTCAGTTTGTTTTATGTTGTCCATCTTCCCAAGCTACAAACTTCAAGAGCTATAGTTTGTGTAGTAATCACTGCTGTAAAAACACTGAAGACTGTTCGATCGAAAGAAGACAAACCAACCTCCATGCCAAAATGCAGATGTTGCAAGCAGCCCAAACCAAAGAGCTCCACAATCAAATCTGAACTACCGTCGTCCAAATAGCCAGGTAAGCAAGTTAAAATTCCCCCTGCAGATTGTGCATTTAGATGTGTGTGTGATGCTGTAATAACTGGGATCACCTATTCTTACCTATATGTAGGGGTGGGCAGCAGTCCACCAGCGGAAATGAAGCTGTGTGCCCAGCTCCAGCTGACCATCCCCCCCTCCTCCTCCTTGGAAAGCGGCAGGGAGCCCAGCACCAACAAGTGTTGCAGGGGGGGCCCATTTCTTCCCCCCTCTTTTCTCAACAGCTGATCGGCACCCATTAACCTAGCTACCCAGCCTGAGGTAGGGGGTGACCCAGGAAGGAGAGCACAGGAAACGTGAAGCAAATTGTCACTCTAGAGAGCGACACTGGTGAGGTTATAAGTTGAGGACTTAACAGTTCACTTGCATGATGATGATCGTTCAAGCCACTCCTACCTGGTCACATGGCTGGTAAGCCACTCTTACCCAGTCACATGACTATCAAGCCACACCTACAGTGTGGCAGTAAAAATTTTGGCTGCCTATTACTGCCTATATGGGATTGTTAATTTTGGGGAGGAGGATATTCACACAGTCGAACCGAAGCATGCTCAGCAGCCAAGAAGAGCCCATTTTGAGCATCAACCCACTCTATTCCAGGGACACCTTTTATATTCATAACTAAGAAATTGACTATCTATGGTTATAAAACTAGTGTAGCTTCTTTGCCTTTATATCAGATTATGTGCTAAGCAAGGGAGATCTTAATTTTATTTTAGTTTGACAGTATTCCCATGCAGCATGTATTTTTAGTGATTTTAATGTGCCAACAGTAAACAAAACAAAGCAGTAGAACAAACTTGTCATATCATTACTTTTTTACCCTTTCCACCTTATTCCTATGATTAGGAGCAATAAATGGGAGGTCTGTTTAGGAATTGTTGACCAAAATGCATAACAAATTTAAAATTTTGTTTAGTTTGACAATAAGACGATGGTTTTGCCAACTTGAGATACATTTATGTATCTCAACTTTCTGGAAGAAAGTTAAGATGAGTGTTGAGACCAAATTATATATGTCTGTGTGTTTAAATCAGAATAGGCCCTTGACAAATCAGTCATGCCATGACCATGATAGGAAGGACATATATTGAGTAGAATAATAATGGCATAAATGTTACAGAAGTCAGTGGCTGAGGAAGTCCTTTTGCATTTTTGAATACAGATTGAAAATAATTTGGGTATCCCAAAATATTAATGCTTACCTCAAAGTCAAGTAAAGATATCTAATTATGGTATTTCTTCCTAGAGGACAAACACTTAAGAACATTGCAAAATATAGAAACTCCAAAAACATGTGTTCATTACTTTTCTATACAAGTTCAATGGTGTCCAATGAACCTGAAATCTTACTTTTTGTTGAGTAAGTCATAGTTGAAGATCTGTTGGAGAGCCGGTTTGATAACGTTCGCTAGAAACAAGGAGACTGTGACTCTTAGGCACAAAGCCAATTGGGTGACCTTGGGCCAATTACATTCAATTAGACCTAGAAAAAACTTAAGGGCAAATCATTTTGATCAATGTTGGCAGAAAAAAAACACATGGATTTATCTCTGAATCCTAACTGGATCCTATTCGATCTATCTGACTTGAAGGCGCACACACCCTCCATAAATCTACTGAGACGTTATTGAGATAAAAACCATAATTTGTTTTGTTAAGCAAGTTAAATACCCAGACAACATGATATTTATTAAGCAATAAGAAATGTATTTAATGAAAATCAATAAAATTAAATTCTAAAAATCCATTCCCTAAATTGTAGATAAAATATGGTTCTCCACTTACTTGTTCCATTCAGCTTTTAAAATGACCATATACATTTAGTCTTTAAAATAGGCATATCAAATTGATTTATTGATAACAATTGTTTACAAAGATTAATCGTGGACTTTCTTGTCTCTTGGATTGAATTATCCCTTTTAATAATTCAAGTGTTTCTGAAGCTGAAAATGCTACTGCAAATTGAGATATCAATAAATGTTGTAATTGTAAAAGCTGCCATTGGGTGGCAACAGACAAATGGTATTTATGTTTTAACACCAGGAAATTATAACTCATCATTATTATCTAGTAGTTGATCTAAAATAAAAATCCCATTATCTATCCAAATCTCCCATATAACAAGTTTTTTAAAAAAAAAATATCACCAATTTTAAGAATGAGATTATTTCTTCACATCACTTCTACATTTAAAAGGGATACTAATACAGTTTTACAGAAATAATATATCACAAAATTTTAAAGTCAACATAATAGCAATAAAGATGTATCTGACTAATGATAGTTTGAATTATGCTATATAAATATTTCAAATATTCTTAGGAAGGACAATATTATGCTAGGTGAAACTTTGAAATTTGATACTTGTTGAAAAATAGTCATGTAAGAAGGGACATCCCTCCCTCCCTCCTTTCTTTCTTTCTTTCTTTCCTATTCTTTTTCCTATTTCCCTCTATGTCCCTTTGAGTCTTTTCTTCTATTTTCTTACTCTATATTATTTATACTCTTTATTATACTTTGATTATAAAGAAACATATTTGTTATTATGTTCTACTAATTTTATATTATACTATGTATTGTGCTATTTTTCCGTTATGTTTGTCTCCCCTTTTTAATCTTAATACTTAATAAACATTATTTTTTAAAAAAGAAAAGTAGTGACGTAACTTAAATTTCAGAAATCCCAATCTCCATATAGTTTTCAATCATAAGGCATTGTAAAACTTCCTTTGCTGTTATTTTAGCACAGGGCTGTTAAACTCCCAGCCCATGGTATGCATAGATCATGCGTTGGCCACAACCATGCCCGCTTTAGTAAAGGCGGGACAAGTCCTGATAGGTCACATGATGTCGCCGTGATGACATGAGTTTGACACCCATTTTAGCACGATTGGATTTCAGTCATGGTCTAATTGAGAGCAATTACCAGAAAGAGTCATTGTGTTTCATGGCCAGAAGTTGTCCACCTGCCTGCAACTCCTTCTCAGTTGCTAATCAGAGTTGAAAGCTGCAGTACAGAAAATGTACTGCAAGTCCCTGTTTTACCTGAAGAAAAGTTATACCCAGTGAAGAGAAGAATGCATTCATTCTGAATTGATCATCTGGGGATGTTGATGATTTGTCCCCATTGAAGTTATTGTGAAGCGTCTTCTTCACTTGTGAAGTACCACTATTATGCATGATGTAGTGCTGGATTCTGATAGCTTATTACTTCTTGAGAGATGTCATGAGAGATCCTGAAGCTTAGCTTAAGTCAGTTTTTGGCAACTGCAGTTGACAGATTCTTACATTTTAAAGAATATTCCAGTCAAAAAGTAAAACCGAGTTTCTCCATTTGAAATTTTGGACTGCTAGTTTCTTTTACTTAATCTCTTTCCCAGGAAAGGTATGTCAGTTAGTATCTTGTATATATCTTTAAAGTAGAAACAAATGAGTGCAAGAACTATCTTATTGCCTTGTAATTTTGGATCTAGGTGTCAACTACAGGGAAGTTGAATGCCATCATTTGGCACTGTATGGTCGTTAGGGTGTTGGATTAATACAAATTAGACACAAGTTCTAGTCTTTCTGTAGCCATGAAAGGTTTTCATTGTAAGAAATTGTGATTAAGATCCCTAAAATGCAAAATACACTAGTTTATATAACCAAAGCAAAACAACTTACATAATAGTTACGCCAAATTTGGTGGACAAAATTATGTAGAAACTCAGTGGAAAATTTATGTTACAAAATTGGCTGATGAGATATGACATAAGATATGAGATGTGAAGTTGCTTGTTTTGTTATGTGAAATGAGCAAACAGATGTATTGCTGTTGAGATTCATTCCCAAACTGTCCAAGTAAAATATCTCTAAGTAAAATATCACTTGTTGACTTACAATAATTGCACATTTTAACATGCTAATTGATGGAACCTCTGTTATGAAAGGCACATTCAGTACTAATCAAGTGGAACCAGCCAAGTATTAATTCTTCAGTTGAAAGTAGAAAGTAGATCCTCAATCCCCCTATTCTATTCTCCCAAAAGAATACAAATTAATTCATTGCCCTTGCTTTTCTCTTTTGTCTCTTTTTTCCTGCCAGATTAAGCATTCTGAAATTAGGGGGTTTTTTTAAACATAGTCATCAGACCCAGATTATATTCCTGATATAAACCTTGAGATCAACTAGAATGTAGATTCTCTCAGATGATTTCCTTGCTGCCATCCATATGGGAGAAACTATCTCCATTCTAACATATGTCCATTTCATAGGAAGTAGCTCAACGTTGTCTGCAATAGTCAGTTTCAATTCAGTGCCAGAACTTTCACCAGTTATGGTATCCCTAGTGGGACATTATTGTGCAAAGGAAGGAATATGGTATTTGGGCTTCTTTAGAGCTCTCTCCATAGGCAAAACTTCTGTTGCACAACCCATCTTATGTTGTTTCTAGGTGCGTGGATTTACAGGAAATGTGACCAAAGGTTGCTTGGTTTCATCCTAATGAATACTGCACTTGAGAATTCTGATCAAGAATGAGGTGGAAACTATTTTGGTTGCAAGAATGATTGATCAAGTTACAGAAATGTGTTCAACACTTCCTCTCATATTAACAGCCAAATCTGACAGGGCCACCTCATCTGCAAGGCATGATCGCCCACGGGCTCAGTTTCACTTTAGTTAGCTGCTGCTTCCTTTTCTATCTTTAATTACTAGCAGAATCTACCTCCCTATTAAAGTACATAGTATCCTTCAATCTGCCTTAATCTATACTACCAAGGGAACCCATAGGATTCAGATCAATATATGTGCCAGGCTTCTCTCTTTCTTTTAAAATGTTTAGTGGTCCTACCAGAATATTATTTTACATAAAAGCACCTGAATTTGAAGGCTAGGTATCTCATATTCTTTGGGCTTTTGCTGCAATTCAGGAAATCCTAGTTTAAGGTACGATAAAGATATGTGGGAGACAAGATGAAAAGACATGTATATGTGGTACCTTGCTCAACAGTAGTAACTGTGACAGGGATCTTACAGTCCTAGTGGACAACCACTTAAATATGAGCTAGCAGTGTGCAGCAGCTGCCAAAAAGCCAACACAATTCTAGGCGTCATAAACAGAGGGATAGAATCAAGATCACATGACATGTTAATACCACTTTATAATGCCTTGGTAAGGCCACACTTGGAATACAGCATTCAGTTTTGGTCGCCACGATGTAAAAAGGATGTTGAGACTCTAGAAAGAGTGCAGAGAAGGGCAAGAAAAATGATTAGGGGACTGGAGGCTAAAACATATGAAGAACAATTGCAGGAACTGGATATGTCTAGTTTAATGAAAAGGACCAGGGGAGACATGATAGTAGTGTCCCAATATCTCAGGAGTCAAATTATTCTCCAAAGCAGCTGAGGGTGGAACAAGAAACAATGGACAGAAACTAAGCAAGGAAAGAAGCAACTTAGAACAAATGAGAAATTTCCTGACAGTTAGAACAACTAACCAGTGGAACAGCTTGCCTCCAAAAGTTGCGAGTGCTCCAACCCTGGAAGTTTTTAAGATGTTGGATAACCATTTGTCCTGTCTAAGTTGGACTAGAAGACATAGAAACATAGAAGACTGACAGCAGAAAAATACCTCATGATCCATCTAGTCTGCCCTTATACTATTTTCTGTATTTTATCTTAGGATGGATATATGTTTATCCCAGGCATGTTTAAATTCAGTTACTGTGGATTTACCAACTACATCTGCTGGAAGTTTGTTCCAAGGATCTACTCCTCTTTCAGTAAAATAATATTTTCTCATGTTGCTTTTGATCTTTCTCCCAACTAACTTCAGATAGCGTCCCCTTGTTCTTGTGTTCACTTTCCTATTAAAAACACTTCCCTCCTGGACCTTATTTAACCCTTTAACATATTTAAATGTTTCAATCATATCCCCCCTTTCCCTTCTGTCCTCCAGACTATACAGATTGAGTTCATTAAGTCTTTCCTGATACGTTTTATGCTTAAGACCTTCCACCATTCTTGTAGCCTGTCTTTGGACCCGTTCAATTTTGTCAATATCTTTTTGTAGGTGAGGTCTCCAAGGTCCCTTCCAACTCTGTTGTTGTTGTTGTTATTATTATTATTATAGACATAGTTAAGAGAAAAGTCAGATTAAAGGTAGCTTGGATCACAGCAGGAATGTGGATGAGACAAGCAGCTCAGAAGCTACCCTCCTTAGTTTCTTGGGTTGTAAAGGGATGGGGAAGAAAGATACTTTCAGACTTGCAAGATTGTGTTAATGTAACCTTCAGTGAAGTAGAATTAACTTACCTGGCTATGCTCCCCATCTGGTCTACCTTTCAAGGCTGATATCTACACGCTAATAGTCATTGACAATGTTACAGAAATGTTCTGCTATTCCATTCTTCTAGGATATTTTTTTTACTTCACAATTTAGCTCAAATCTCTGGGATTTTTTAAATTGTATCCCATCAAATTACAAACTTGCTTAACTGTTTGAGGTCAGCCAAAATCAGTTTAGTGCTGCTAGAGAATATATAAAAGCTTCTTCAGATGTCACGGTAAATTGCTGAATCAGTGTTATGCATCTCACTGTCTGCATCTGGAGATATATATATATATTGAGAGATCATCATGAAATAAGCCTCCCACTGCTTCTAGGACAGCACAGTTGAGAAACTAAATACCAATGTCACCCTGCCTCCCAAATTGCAATAATTGCAGAATAGTCTGCAAGTTAAAACCTGAGAGCCTAGATCAGGGCAAAGATGGCTCTTCTATGGCATGTGGACTTCAACTCCAGAATTCCTGAGCTAGCATGATTGGCTTAGGAATTTTGGGAGTTGAAGTCCACAAGTCATAGAAGAGCCAACTTTGCTTACCCCTGACCTAGATCATTTTGATAGTTTTTCTAGAGCAGGGGTGTCAAATTCAATTTCATTAAAGGCCACATCAGGATTGGGTTTGACCTTGGAGGTGTCCACGGGTGGGCCTGGCCATGATGGGCGTGACACTGAACCGCACTCTGCAGACATGGTTTTATAAACATATAGGGAGGTGTACATTTCTGTGATTTTGAATTTTTAAAACTTACTTGATCTACTTTATCACCTTATGAGAGAGAGAGAGAGACCAGATTAAGAAACTGACTCCATAGGAAGATGAGAACTATAAATTATTGACATAGGCTAGTAGCAGAATCCTGCATGCCTGAATGGTAAAATCTTTTATTTTTCCTCCTTTATATAACCTTCTGAGTAAGGACCGCCTCTGGCAGTACAATGGAGGACCCGTTTTGGATCTGAAAGGTCTCCTGGGCCACTCTGGAAGACCCATTTTGGACCTGGGAGGCCTCCTGGGCAACTCAGAGGCCAAAAGTGGTTGCAAAGGATGCATGCTCCCTGCCCATGTCTCTTGCTAGCAAAGGCACCGCAGGCTGGTCCTTTCCACTTTCCAGACTGGCCCTGTGGGCCAGATCTAAGCATTCCACAGGCCAGATGTGGCCCACAGGCCTTGAGTTTGACACCCTTGTTCTCAAGAAAGATTTTGGAGAAGAGATGTTAAACATGATCTCAGTACAGGAAGACAAGGTTGTGTATGAAAATGTGCAGCAGTGTGTAGCAGCTGCCAAAAAAGCCAACACAGTTCTAGGCTGCATTAACAGAGGAATAGAATCAAGATCATGTGAAGGGTTAATACCACTTTATAAGACCTTGGTAAGGCCACACTTGGAATACAGTGATCTCTCGATTATCGCGAGAGTTCCGTTCCAAGACCCCTCGCGATAATCGATTTTTCGCGATATAGCGGTGCGGAAGTAAAAACACCATCTGCGCATGCGCGCCCTTTTTTTCCCATGGCCACGCATGCGCAGATAGTGGAGCTGGGGAGCGACGAAAGTTCGGAAGCCGACAGGTTGCTTTCAATGTCGGCTGCCCCCGCCCCCCCCAGCACCTGCTCTCCCGCCGTTCGCCGCTCTCCCGCCTGCCCGGCCGGCCGCTCACTCACTCGCCGCTCTCCCGTTCGCTCGGCCGGCCGCTGCCCGGCTGGGGAGGTGGATTCGCCGCCCCCACCAGCCCGATCTCTGTCCGGTGGCTGGGGAGGTGGATTCACCGCCCCCACCAGCCCGATCTCTCTCCGGTGGCTGGGGAGGTGGATTCGCCGCCCCCACCAGCCCGATCTCTCTCCGGTGGCTGGGGAGGTGGATTCGCCGCAGACCACCAGCCCGATCTCTCTCCGGTGGCTGGGGAGGTGGATTCGCCGCCCCCACCAGCCCGATCTCCCTCCGGTGGCTGCCGCCCCCACCAGCCCGATCTGGGGAGGTGGATTCGCCGCTCCTCGTCGCCTTCACCTCGCTTCGCCTCAGCTGCTGCCCGCTGCCTTCATCTTCTCCCCAAACTCCTCCTTCCCTGCCAAAGCAGCCACCGCAGTCGAGCGCGTGAGTGATGCAGGGCAGCCCAATGCCGCCGGGAGGGAAATCCAAGCCGGTGGCTGGGGACGCGGATCCACTGCCCTCGCAGCCCGATCTCCCTCTGTGTGTGGGGGGGGGCGACGAACCGACGATTGGGGGCTGTCCGTCCCTGTTGGGTGGTGCAGGGCAGGCACAGGGAGGGAGGGAGAGAAAGGAAAGAGAGAGAAAGGGAGGGAGAGAAAATTGAATGAAGAAGGGAGAGAAAGAAAGAGTAAGAGGTAGAAAGGATAGAGAAAAAGGAAGAGAAAGGGAGAGAGAAGTGACTCTTCGTGATGACGTATGACGTCATCAGATGGGGAAAACCGTGGAGTATTTTTTAATTATTTTTTGAAAAATCGCGATATAGCGTTTCGCGAAGATCGAGGTCGCGAAGATCGAGGGATCACTGTATTGCATTCAGTTTTGGTCATCATGATGCAAAAGGGATATTGAGACTTTAGAAAAAGTGCAAAGAGCGGAGAGGGGCGGCATACAAATCCAATAAATAAATAAATAAAATAAACATGATTAGGGGACTAGAGGCTAAGATGTATGAAGAACTGTTGCAAGAACTGGGCATGGCTAGTTTAATGAAAAGAAGCACCAGCGGAGACATGAAAACAGTGTTGCAATATCTCAGGGGTTGTCACAAAGAAGGAGTCAGCCTACTCTCCAAAGCACTTGAGGGTAGAACAAGAAGCAATGGCTGGAAGGGGAACAAGGAGAGAAGCAAGTTAGAACTAAGGAGAAAATTCCTGGCAGAACAATTAATCAGTGGAACAACTTGCCTCCAGAAGTTGTGAATGCTCCAACACAGGAAGCTTTTCAGCAGATGTTGGATAACCATCTGTCTGAAGTAGTGTAGAGTTTCCTGCCTAAGCAGGGGGTTGGACTAGAAGACCTCCAAGGTCCCTTCCAACTCTGTTGTTATTTACTTAGTGTTTTTTAAATTATTAGATTTGTTCTTACATTGTCTTTGTTATTGTTGTGAGCCGCCCCGAGTCTATGGACAGGGGCGGCATACAAATCTAATTAATAATAATAATAATAATAATAATAATAATAATAATAATAATAATAATAATTGTTAAATTGCCTTGCTTTAACTTGTATCTGGAAATTGATTCCCTATTAAGATTAGAATTATACTTTTTTGAGATAAGCTACAGGAACAGAGTCTTAATAGCTTCTGGTTGGTTTCTTTTCATAGCTTTCTCAACTCGCTTTGTTATAAGTGAGACAGAAGAGGAACAACTGTCAGACTTTCAAAATTCTGTTATTGTAGCGTAATACAATAGGATTCTAGAGTTCATTTGGTGTCTTTTCCCTGACCTGGTTTACCTCAGAAGGATGACAGTTTCTCCCCCTCTTCAATAACCATGGTTCTTCCAAGTTAGCAGAATTAACCATCTTGATGAAATATGTTAATACAATCTGATGTTTTATTTATCTAGGATCTTGAACTTCTGTTGGATTTGGAGTGTCCGTCTAGAGATTGAATGGAACAGCTGCTGTGGAAGTGTTTATCTCTTTGTGTGGTCAAAGGAATACTTTCTTCACTATGCTTTGCTACAGATTAAAATTACCAAATGATCTGGATTGTCTTCAAGAGGAAAAAAACCCCCACTGGATCATGATGATATTGAATTCCGGAATTTTCTGCAATTAGATTTAAATAGTAATAGATTATAACTATTCTATGAGGGTGAACCAGCTACGCTGGTCTCAATCCTGAGAGGTACATTTGAAAGTCCTGACATGAAAGAAAACCTTCCTGGGGGGCACTAACACGAGCCAAAAAAATGGGGGAACTTCTTTTCTTTTGGTAAGTTGATTCTATGGTCAGATCCATGTTTCATTTTAAACATAAAAATGATACTCCATAGTTGTACACGATTGCTTCTCAGTTTTGCCCAGGTACATCTCCTATTTGGAAATATACTCAGCATTAGTTGAGGCATGGCGGATTTGAGACACCTTTCCCCCAGGCTTATTATAATTTATGTTTGGTATGTATGTGCTGTTTGGTTTTTAATTATGATAGGGTTTTTAGTTTTTAGTTGTTTTTTTTAAATATTAGATTTGTGCCAGTATAATATTGTTTTTATCGTTGTTGTGAGCCGCCCCGAGTCTTCGGAGAGGAGCGGCATACAAATCTAATAAATTATTATTATTATTATTATTATTAAGTGTACAGACCTTTCAGGATATCATAGGCATAGGAACAATTAAGGAGAAATGCATTATGCGACTAAAGTCCGTTTAGTAAAAGCTGTCCAAAAATGAAATAGCTAACAAAGGCATGTTATTCACCAAATTTCTGTACAAAAACAAAAATAGCTATTGTTTTTTTTTAATGAAGATATAGCATTGTGACACTGTATCTGTCTAGTACAATTGTGGTCTAGGGCTCTGTTTAACTCTGCTACATTACTCACACATGCTATGTTGCTCTTAAACCTGTCACTACAAATTTGGAGTAGCATCCTCCAAAGACTATCGGTTTTCATGCTACTGAAGATACGTCTTCTAAAGCAGTAATAAAGTGTGGCTCTTAAGATGCTGCTGAAAAGTCTTTTTTTATATACTGAAACAACACAGATGGGTAAAGACAGCTGGGAGCCTTTGAGAATTACATTACCTGACTCAACTTTAGACTTCTCAGTTGAAGGCTATAGAGTTAATGGCAAGAAATGCTGGTTTGGCAGCAGCTGCAGTCTACTGCATTCTCTCAAAAAAAATTACAGAATAAGAGGAAGTTAGGCTTATTTTTGTTTTATCCATAGATTGGAAATCATCTCTAATCTTAACAGTAAAAAAAATGGGAAGGATAGATACTGTGTGCTGCTGAAATAATATTTCTTTAGTTAAACAGCAATGTGAACGTTCTATTTCAAAATGCCAAAATCAGGTTGACATATGCCACCTACCCTTAAAGTCAGAGCAGAAGAAAATAGCTGCCACGCTAAAGCAGAAATATGCTCCATCCCTACAAATCCAGAAACAGTGCCTGAATATCTCAAAAGAAAAAAAATGAACTTTAGATGACCTTGAAGAGTTGTTTACAACATGTGCAATATGCCTTCAGAACATCACACTCCAGTTCTTTTGCTTGGCTTGAAGCAGAGATGATTAAATTTCGGCTGATGCTGTGACAAAGGGAGAAAAAGTGTAGGATTAAATCCTTTATCTAGAAGAGTTTATCAGGACATAATACTGCTTATTCAAGGTCTGAAAATAAGCAGAAAGGAATAACTATCCATTTTCATTAGGATCCAGCATAGTGAAATGTATGCCAAAGAACCTACATTTTTAGAAGCTGCATTGCAGCTCGTGGATTTTTCACCATCAAATTGGAAACGTTAAAATGACCCTTCAGCCTTTTCCTTTCCATTCTTCCCCCAGTATTCCAAAGCTGTGGTTTGGATGTTGTGCTTTGTGTGGTAAAAGTTCATTTCCTAGACTTCCAGGTGATCACTTGCCTACTCTGTCGAAGTAGTCAAAAATGAATTGACAGCCAGGTCAAACTAATTCATAGATATTTAAAATATGCTATTGTTGGATAATCTATGTCATGTTTTTCTGAATTGCTATAGACTTTGGTCTTGAATATTCAAAGAGAGCATTATTAAAACTACAGTTGTCAGCCTATGAAAGAAAAAAAAATTGTGTCATATAATACACAGAATAGCACATAATATATTTGAGAAAAAATTGAAAATACAAATCAAATCCTTAATGTTTGCAGAAAAAGCAAATTTGTCATGCAGAGGCCATTACATCTAGCCAGTTTTACTTATTTTACTTATTAAATGTTACCCATTATCCAAAGCCATGATGTCGAAATGACAAAACATTTTGTGTGATATGACAAAGCAAATTCCACGTCTTTCATATTTTCGCGAAAGGAGTGAAGTTTGCATTGTAAAGTTGTGAGTGTAATATGGTAAATGATTTAGCTTTACTAGATAAATGGTCAAAGCAATGGAAACTGCAGTTTAATGTTTCCAAATGTAAAATAATGCACTTGGGGGAAAGGAATCCTCAATCTGAGTATTGCATTGGCAGTTCTGTGTTAGCAAAAACTTCAGAAGAGAAGGATTTAGGGGTAGTGATTTCTGACAGTCTCAAAATGGGTGAGCAGTGTGTCGGGCAGTAGGAAAAGCAAGTAGGATGCTTGGCTGCATAGCTAGAGGTATGATAAGCAGGAAGAGGGAGATTGTGATCCCCTTATATAGAGCGCTGGTGAGACCACATTTGGAATACTGTGTTCAGTTCTGGAGACCTCACCTACAAAAAGATATTGACAAAATTGAACGGGTCCAAAGACGGGCTACAAGAATGGTGGAAGGTCTTAAGCATAAAACGTATCAGGAAAGACTTAATGAACTCAATCTGTATAGTCTGGAGGGCAGAAGGAAAAGGGGGGACATGATCGAAACATTTAAATATGTTAAAGGGTTAAATAAGGTTCAGGAGGGAAGTGTTTTTAATAGGAAAGTGAACACAAGAACAAGGGGACACAATCTGAAGTTAGTTGGGGGAAAGATCAAAAGCAATGTGAGGAAATATTATTTGACTGAAAGAGTAGTAGATCCTTGGAACAAACTTCCAGCAGACGTGGTTGGTAAATCCACAGTAACTGAATTTAAACATGCCTGGGATAAACATATATCCATCCTAAGATAAAACACAGGAAATAGTATAAGGGCAGACTAGATGGACCATGAGGTCTTTTTCTGCCGTCAGTCTTCTATGTTTATATGTTTCTATGTTTTGCAACTTGACCACTCCCTTCTCCCTCCAGTGCCCCTGAACATCTGTTTATTTATTACATTTGTATGTCATTCATCTACCAAATATGCAAAAAATGCTGATCACTCTGGAAATCTCACATTGGAATGCCACTTGTCCCATTCCTTTTTACCAGAGATTTCATCTCCTTTTTAGATAGATTATAGATTAGATTTATTGGATTTATATGCCGCCCCTCTCCGTAGACTCGCTACCTCTACGTATTCAGAGTGTTGCTATTTTAAAGAAAGGGGTAATTCCCTATATCATTTTTTATCATTTGTTAATGCATTTATACCACATTTTTATGTTTATACCTCATGCTTTCTTGTGGTCTCAAACTCATCTCTGCACTCTTTCCCTAGTTCTTCAAATGTGGGGTTATTTATGGAGACAATAGGGTTGACTCTTTGCAGTCATCCTACATGTATTTTATCTTAATCTTGATGGTGCCTAGAAGAAACTTGCTGTGATTGACTGGAATTGTTTTATCAGAAGGGAACGTGCTATTTTTAGCAAAGCTGTCTCTTGTCTCCATATTCTTTGAACTTGAGTAACTGGAAAGAACAATTCTGCAATTTTCCTTCTTACATAGAAACATAGAAGTCTGACGGCAGAAAAAGACCTCATGGTCCATCTAGTCTGCCCTTATACTATTTTCTGTATTTTATCTTAGGATGGATATATGTTTATCCCAGGCATGTTTAAATTCAGTTACTGTGGATTAATCTACCACGTCTGCTGGAAGTTTGTTCCAAGGATCTACTCCTCTTTCAGTAAAATAATATTTTCTCATGTTGCTTTTGATCTTTCCCCCAATTAACTTCAGATTGTGTCCCCTTGTTCTTCTGTTCACTTTCCCATTAAAAACACTTCCATCCTGAACCTTATTTAACCCTTTGACATATTTAAATGTTTCGATCATGTCCCCTTTTCCTTCTGTCCTCCGGACTATACAGATTGAGTTCATTAAGTCTTTCCTGATACGTTTTATGCTTAAGACCTTCCACCATTCTTGTAGCCCGTCTTTGGACCCGTTCAATTTTGTCAATATCTTTTTGTAGGTGAGGTCTCCAGAACTGAACACAGTATTCCAAATGTGGTCTCACCAGCACTCTATATAGCGGGATCATAATCTCCCTCTTCCTGCTTGTTATACCTCTAGCTATGCAGCCAAGCATCCTACAAGCATCCTAAAGTTTAATTGATTCTCTGAAGCAGAGAAATAATTAAACATTCCAGACCAAATGTACAATTCTTTTAATTATCTCCATCCAGTTTAGAAACATTTTTATTTCCAAGAGGTACCCAATTGACAAAATATCTGATAACTAACAGACAGGAGGACTAAGTCACAATAATAAGAAAATGATACTTTGTAAGGCAATGTGCAATCTATTGAAGATTACTCTCCTATTTTTCACACAACCAACATTTTATTTTAAAGATTTACAAAAAAAACCCAGATTTGCACATGAGAATTACAAAATAAACAAGCAATTTTTCAAAAAGAAAGATAGCTAACATATAAGATGTGTAAAGATGACAATGATAATTGAAGAATGAAGTTTATATAGAACATTCCTGAATGTAGAACATATTACAGCTAATGAGCATGTCAGAATACCTGATTATTCTTTGTGGAGCCTTTGAAATAAACAAGAAATTCCTTTAATAACTGAGTTTGAAGATTCTAAATAGGAAAAGGCATATAAGTATGCCCATCGTCTCAATTATTTTTAACAAAAATAGCGCATGGATTAAAATTGGAAGATATGACAGCTGGAATGGTAAGGGGGAGCTTAAATACTAACAAATCGAAGTATGCAGATAATACTGTTTCATTAGCTGAAATTTTTAAAAAAGATATAGCACATTAGGAAAATAGAAATTGAATGTAGAAATGTCAGTTAACGTTAATTACAAAGAAGACAACGGTACTGATAATTAGCACGGTTAGTGCTTTCACAAATAGCGGTGAAGAAGTGAAAGCAGTCAACCCTTTGGATATTATTAAAACTGAATAAAATACTAAGATTAGCAATGCGCTAGAAAAGGAAAAAAACTTAATTAGAGGGAGGAAATCAGTGTCAAATTCAGAGAAGAGCATGTCTTAATATTAGAACAGTTAATACACCTGCAAGAGCTGGAGATTGAGAACAAGTGAAAAATAGTTGATGGTTAATAAGAATATCCTGAGCCGCAAGAAGAACCAATCAATGAAATAAAAGCAATGATCAGAAAAAGAAATGTATGTTTTGGGGGCATATAGCTGAGTAGATGATGGACTTTAAAAAAAACGACTAAGTTTGGCAGGGCTGAGGGAAGCAGAAGAGGAGGAAGATAACAGATAAGTGGATTGATTGACAGGATTATATATATATATATATATATATATATATATATATATATATATATATATATATATATGTGTCACATGTTTTTTTTTGCTGAATTTGAAAATTAAGGGAGACTAGGATAGATCTATTTCGGCCTTATTTTGGCCTCATCAGCTAGCCATACCCTCACTGGGACTTGAACCTGCAACCTTTGCCTTGTAATATATATATATATATTTCTATGCTGCCCAACTCCCTAGGAATTCAGGGCCGCTCACAACAAAAAAGAACATGAATCAGTATAAAAACATTTCGATTTAAAAATAATAAAAGAAAATAATTGCAGCCATCCATACATTTTTGGGCCGACCTCGCTAGTCATCCCCCCCCCTGAGGTCATTGGCCCCAGGCTTGTCAGAAAAGCCAGGTCTTTACAGCTTTACAGAAGGCCAATAAGGTGGGGGGTAGCATGCATCTCATGAGGTAGTTGATTCCAGAGAGTCAGAGCAACAACAGAGAAGGCTCTCCCCCGCGGACCTGCCAACTGACATGGGTTAGCTGATGGGGCCCGAAGAAGGCCAACCCTTGGGATCTTACCGGTCACTGGGAGATATGTGATAGAAGGTGATCTCAAAGATACTCTGGCCCTGAGCCATGTAGGGCTTTAAAGGCAATAACACTTTGAATTGTGACCAGAGATGAATAGGAAGCCAGTGCCAATAATAATAATAATAATAATAATAATAATAATAATAATAATAATAATAATAATAATAATAATAATAATTTATTAGATTTGTATGCCGCCCCTCTCCGAGGACTCAGAGCGGCTCACAACAACAATACATCATGTACAAATATAATGTTAAAAACAATTTAAAACCCTTATTATAAAAAGAAAACAATCACACAACCTAACAGACCATACATAAACCATAATAGCTAGGGGTATGTCAGTTTCCCCATGCCTGGCGACAAAGGTGGGTCTTCAGAAGCTTTCGAAAGGCAAGGAGGGTGGAGGCAGTCCTAATCCCTGGGGGGAGTTGATTCCAGCGGGTTGGGGCCACCACAGAAAAGGCTCTTCCCTTGGGTCCCGCCAGACGGCATTTTTTAGTTGACGGGAACCGGAGAAGGCCAACTCTGTGGGACCTAATCGGTCACTGGGATTCGTGCAGCAGAAGACGGTCCCGAAGATATTCTGGTCCGATGCCATGTAGGGCTTTATAGGTCATGACCAACATAATCTTGGAACTGTTCTGATTGTCACTAGATACTGGTCAAAATGAAAGGCCTTGGTCATCACCAGAGGTTTGGCCTGACCCGATGTCTTGTAACTGACTTATAAAATGGTTCCAATATAAAACCTACAAATTGTCCTTAAAATAAGAGGCCTAACTCCTTGGCTCCTTTTGTATTGATGCTGTCCCCTTAAATTGTGCTAGTGCAGCTGTCCAAAGGCAGCCCGAAAAGCTTTGGAAGATTGCTCAGAGTTCAGCCTAATGCCCCACCCATCCCGAGGTGGGGTCACACTGCATTCCAGGGCAGCTACAACTGTTGATGTGCAAAGATAGGTATAGGCAGAATTCACTCTGTCCAGGCGGTAGGGGAGGAAAAAAAATCAGATTTGTTTTTTATTTAAAATTAATCTTTCTGTCAAGTCAACGTTTGATAATACTTGTTGTTTTAAGCAGCTGCAGCAGGGCTATGAGTGCAGTTTGACTCAACAAAGCATACTTTTAAATTATATAGAAAAATGCAAGTACGCCTTATAAAAGAAATCTAAAACTGCCTATTGTCGAATGCTTACCCTGGCTGCTTTGACAAGGTTAAGAACTGCGCTCCACTATAAAACCTAAAAATGTCCTGGCCATGAAGTTGTTTGTGTAAAATATGAGAAGCTCTAAGGTTACAGGACTTGGGATTGGAAGAGCTTTTAAAACCAACCTCTGAAAGCTGACGTCACATGGAAACCAGCTGCTGGGATGATGCTAAACGGAACTGTTTGTCAGTTTGCAGAAAATTGCAAAGTTGGACTAACGTTGCTCTAAGGACTTTCTTTTGATAAGAGACGCTGATGCTTCATCTCTCTTTGAAGGGTCATTGTCTGCAGAACTGGAAAGCCTTTTTCTCACCTCCTTCTTTTCACTTGGATGGAAGGGATCCCTCCACCCCAAAAGGTAAGTTTAGCACATTTTTTAAAATTCCTCTATGTCCCCCCATCCCAGCCGAAAAAAATTACTGCAATTCCTTTATTGAAATGAGTTGGGATATTTTCAAAAGAAGCAGGAATGTAAATGCAATGACCATCTGGTTAGTTGTTCTGGATTTGAATAGAGGCAGTAACTCTTGTGTGTGTGTGTGTGTGTGTGTGTGTGTGTGTGTGTGTGTGTGTGTATCTACGGAGAGGGGGTGGCATACAAATTTAATTAATAATAATAATAATAATAATAATAATAATAATAATGTATGTGTGTGTACATACATACATACATACAAAAAGACTTTAAAAAAAAAGATTAAGTTAAATAGCCTAGTTTCAAACAGACTTTCAGGTTTCTCAACATGAAAATTTTTGGGAAGTGTACAGCTGTGGTGCACTAGTAGCAGAGAAG
Organism: Erythrolamprus reginae; assembly: GCF_031021105.1. Classification (NCBI taxonomy): domain Eukaryota; kingdom Metazoa; phylum Chordata; class Lepidosauria; order Squamata; family Dipsadidae; genus Erythrolamprus; species Erythrolamprus reginae. The sequence continues at coordinate 308,790,526 of NC_091950.1, read as the reverse complement.
ATTGCTGCTGTAGTGATCCAGAATAATGCTTTTGTACTGGGAGCTCAAAACCTGGCAGAGCTGAATGGCAGTCACTTATAAATCAAAATAAACCCCTGTTTCTCTGTCCTGGGCATCCCATTTTGTTCATCTCCATTAAAATACAACCTTCTTAGTTGATTGTATGTTTAGTAGCTGCTTTCCATATTTCAGAGTATGTATTTGAAACTGGATCGGGGTATATTTGTGCGTGTGCCGAGAAACAAGAGAGCAAAGGGGTATTTCACATTGTGTTTCTAAGGAAAGCTTGTATGTCTTAGTAAAGATAGAAGGCGAAAGAGAGGCCCTGTGAACAATGCAGATGACATAGATTGGAAACTTTACATTGGCATTGAGATCCTGACCTTGTCTAGGACACAGTGAAGTTGTCAGTACAGCAAAAGAAGAGATGACTGGATTAAAAGCATGTTCTTGATTTTTTACACAAAGAAGCCCTATATCCATACACCGATGTATTTATGCTTCCAAGGATGTAGTAATTCAGTTTATCTTGCATCGGTCCTGTTTGTATGAGGAGACTGACATTTGATTCTAGTCTCTAAAGGAGAAAAGATTGACAGGACAAGACAATAAGTAAAGCACCTGCAAAGATTTTATTCATTATAAAATGAGCTTCATAATCTGGGATATTTATTTAATTATACTTCATTGCCGCCCAACTGCCTAGGGACTCAGGGCAGCTCCCAAGAAAATTTATTTATTTATTTATTTATTTATTTGTTTGTTTGTTTGTTTGTTTGTTTGAGTTGAAAGGGACCTTGCAGGTCATCAAGTCCAACCACCTCCCTTAGTTGGACCTAAACTAAACATGAATAAGTATAAAAACATTTCAATTTAAAATAATTGCAGCCATCCATAGATTCATAGGCCGACCTCACCAGTAATCTCCCCCCCTCAAGGTCAGTGGCCCCAGGCCTGTCAGAAAGTCCAGATCTTTATGGCTTTCCAGAAGGCCAATAACTTGGGGGTAGTGAGTATCTCAGGAGATAGCTGATTCCAGAGAGTCGGGGCAACCACAGAGAAGGCTCTCCCCCACAGACCCGCCAGCTGACACCATTTAGCTGACAGGACCCGAAGAGGACCAACCCTGTGAGATCTTATAGGTCACTAGGAGGTATGTGGTAGAAGGCGGTCTCAAAGATACTCTGGCCCTGAACCATGTAGGGCTTTAAAGGTAATAGCCAACACCTTGAATTGTGACCATAGACTGATAGGAAACCAGTGTAGCTCGCAAAGAAATTGTTGTAGTGTAGTTGTGTGCAAACCCACAAAAAGCTGTGCAGCTGCATTCGGGACCAACTGTAGTCTCCGAACACTCTTCAAGGGTAGCTCCATGTAGAGCACATTGCAATAATCCAACTGAGAGATGATAAGGAAATGAGTGACCGTGACAAGAGCCTCTCTATCCAAAGAGGGTCACAATTGGAGCACTAATCAAACGTTTGCAAAGGTCCCCCTAGCTACAGCTGTCAGGTGTTGATCTAATCTTAACTGTGAGTCTCGGAGGACACCCAAATTGCGAACTGGTTCTGAGGGGATTAATTTCTCTCCCCCCAGAACCAAGGAAGGACAGTTGACATAGTCCTTCAGAGTCAGTATCCACAGCCACTCAGTCTTGTCAGGGTTAAGTTTGAGCCTGTTGACTCCCATTCAGACTCTCACCTCATCCAGGCATCAACACATCACACCCACTGCTTCACTGAACTGACATGGGGTGGAAATATATAGCTGGGTGTCAGCAGCATATTGCTAAAACCTCACCGCATATCATCGGATGATCTCACCCAGTGGTTTCATGTAGATGTTAAATAGTAGGGGAGAGAAGACCGAGCCCTGAGGAACCCTGCAAACAAGGGGTCTAGACGTCGAAATCTGCCCTCCCACCAACACTGACTGTGATCAACCAGAGAGATAAGAAGAGAACCATCATAATATGGTGCCTCCCAATCCCAGCTCCTTTAGTCGGTGCGGGATATCATGGTCAATGTTATCGAAAGTACTGGTAGCTGAGAGGTCAAGTAACACCAAGATAGAGGAATGAGCCCCACCTTGGGCTCGCCAGAGATCTTCCATCAGAGAGACCAAATCAGTTTCTTGCTGTAATGAGGCCTAAAACCTGATTGAAAAGGGTCTAGATAATCCTAAATAATAATAAATAAAAATAATAATAAGTCTAGTTAATTCTAAAAAATTGAATTGTAGGTTATTTCATTGTGTAAAAATGTCAGCTTGAGTTTATTATTATTTATTAATACCTTCTCTGTGGTGGCCCTGACCCTCTGGAATCAACTCCCCCCAGAGATTAGGACTGCCCCCACCCTCCTTGCCTTTCGCAAACTCCTAAAAACCCACCTTTGTCGCCAGGCATGGGGAAATTGATTCCCCTCAGCTGCTCCATTTTATGTATGGTTTGTTTGGGTTGTATGATTGTTTTTAATTAAGGGTTTTTAAACTGTTTTGATTTTAACATTGGATTTGTATTTTGTACTACTGTTGTGAGCCGCTCCAAATCTTCGGAGAGGGGCGGCATACAAATATAATAATAATAATAATAATAATAATAATAATAATAATAATAATAGGATTTCTATGCTACCTCTCTCTGAGGACTCGGGGTGGTTTGAGGCTCAGTCCTCAAAGAAACAGTTAAAAATGATGTTAGGACATAAGGATGGCAGTAATATGAATAAACAAAGCAGTTAGTCTAGAGAAAGTTAGTTATGTTTTGATTACTTCTACAATTTAATGCCCTCTGTCCCTCTTCATCACACATTGATGATACTTGGTTAAGGATGATGGGAAGTGGGACCTGGGGGACCCAGGGGAAGAGCCTTCTCTGTAGCGGCCCCGGCCCTTTGGAACCAACTCCCCCCAGAGATTAGAATTGCCCCCACCTCTGCCGTCAGGCATGGGGGAACTGAGATATTCTTTCCCCCTAGGCCTTTACAATTTACACATGGTATGTCTGTATGTATGTTTGGTTTTTATAATAAGGGTTTTTTAAGTTATTTTAGTATTGGATTGGATTGTTACATGCTGTTTTTATCATTTTTGTTAGCCGCCCCGAGTCTACGGAGAGGGGCGGCATACCAATCCAATAAATAAGTAAGTAAGTAAGTAAGTAAGTAAGTAAGTAAGTAAGTAAGTAAGTAAGTGTGTGTGTAGTCATATATATCTGGACATTCCATTGTTGAGAAAAAGACTGCTCTTTTAGGCAGTAATAGAAACACTTTACTTAGATTTTCCAGTGGTTTAAATGGGATAGTTTGCAAATTTGCTTATATGCTGTATTGTTATTAAATACTGTAGTAATTAATTAAGACCTTCTGAGTAAAGAGCTAAGTGATTGAATTGTGGAAGTCTCGGTTTTTTTCTGGACATTTTCATTCTGTCCAACATGTAATGCAAAGCTGTTCCAGAAATCTGATTGCATTTTGATTGCCTCCAGTGTGGCTTTCCGAACAATAGCTTGATGTATACATTGTAGAGATTGATTTAAATAACCAAGAAATTTTAGAATTGAGTTGTTGTTTTAACACTCATGTTAATAGGTCCATTGCAAGAGAGAAATCAACATCCATTTGGTGGTGTAATGTCTTCTTTTGGTGTAGTATTGATATATATTATTTTTGCCTTTACAGTACTTGAATTACCAGACTGAACTGTACTTTCTCTTCTCCAGCTTCCCTACTGATTCCTTTCAGACAGGCTGCTGGAAAGATATTCAAGACAGAGGACCCTTTTAATTTTTCTGCACTCTGAACAAATCTATTCAAATGTAGCAGCCTCCAACACTGTACATCAAAAGTTAAAAATAAAAAGCGAGACCAAATGATCCTCATTAAAAAAAATATTGAAATGGTTGCACATGATCATCTTCAGATGGCACTTGGAATGTGAGCAAGCTTTCAGAACAGTGGAAAAGTTAAGCCATTTGTTTTGGAGAAATCATCACTTTAGTCTCTGGCGCTGAGCTAGAACTTTGGCTCTAGAAGTGAAGAAAATTCATTTTGCTTGCCTTCTGGCTGCTTCAAGCCAAGATAATTTGCTTAAATAACCAACGTCTTTTGTCTTTTGTTGGAGCAGCTCTGCTATTTGCAGCAACACTACGTTTAATAAAACTGTCTTTACTTTATCCAGACAGGCATAAACCCCCAGAAAGTTCCTGGATCCCAAGCTGGAGCAAACTAAGCTGAAAGAGGAAAAATATCTGCATTGCCCGACAGAGTTAAAGACTGCATTGCACAGGTAATAATATATTGCAGTGATGGTGAACCGTTGTTTTTTTTTTGCTTAGGTACCAAAAGAGGGCATGTGCATAGCCACAGTCATAATGCAATGCCCTCCCCCTATATGTGCGGGCACAACCCCCCACCCATGTGCTGCCCTCTCTGTGTATGCATGCAGGGCTCAGTGAAGCCTCTAGATTTCCGGTAGCCCCTTGGGCCGTTTTTTACCCTCCCCAGACTTCAGGAAAGCCTCCAGACCAGGAGTGGGCAATTAATTTTGCCATAGGGCCGCATGAGAAATTGGGATGGTTTTAGAGGGCTGGACTAATATAATTACGTAATTCAGTTCTACCCAATACTGTATATTATTGGGTAAAACTGAGTTAATTGTATTATCATTATAAATTATAATTATATATTATATTATATTATATTATATTATATTATATTATATTATATTATATTATATTATATTATATTATATTATATTATATTATATTATATTATATTATATTATATTATATTATATTATATTATATATACAGTATAATTAACTATCAAGGAACTTGTTTGCTTTCCATAAAAGAGGAGAGAGATTCATATTTAATAATTTTATAATACCATTTCTCCTTCCTTCCTTCCTCCCTCCATCCCTCCATTTCTTCTTCCTCCCTCCCTCCCTTCCCTTCCTTCCTTCCTTCCTTCCCTTCCCTTCCCTCCATTCTCAGTCTTCCAATTCTGTCCCTGCTCACCTACCTGATTTCCCCCCACTGGGGGTGGGAGAGGCTCCACTGCGAATTCCCAAAGAAGGTTAAGTCATCTTACGGGAAAGGGGGAGGAACAGGCATGACGCGACTTACCACTTTCTTGCTTTTTGCTTCTGCATGCATGTGGCGAGGCCGTTCGACTCCACCGTGCGGCTTTTGGTTCTTGCCTGGGTGCACATACGCATGCGCACAGGTTGGACTGACCCCCGCAGGCTGGTCACAGACAGCAGGCGGGCCGCATCTTGCCCAGGTCTGCTCCAGACCTTGTGCATGGCGAAAAACGGACCCAACGGGCCTACTGAAAGTTCAGAAACATTTTTCACCATCCACAGGCTCTGGGGGGGAAAAATGACCCAACAGCCCAATTGGAAATTTGTTTCCGAACTTCTGGTAGGCCTGTTAGGTCTGTTTTTCACCATCCACAGGTTCTGGGGGCTTTCCTGAAGCCCAGGGAAGGTGAAAACAACCTCCTCCCTTTCCTCCAGAAAGCCGAAAACCAGCTGGCCAGCATACTGGAGCTGACATAAGGCAACACCTTGCGTGCCCTCAGATATGACTCCACATGCCACTGGTGGCACACATGCAATACGTTCACCATCATGGGTATAGGGCTTCTTGCCTGAGCAGGGGGTTGGACTAGAAGACCTCCAAGGTCCCTTCCAACTCTATTATTCTGTTATCCTATTAAATTCATTGAAACATGAGCTACAGATCCCTGGAGCGCTGAATCCATTGCTTAATCTTTGCATTTTATACAAATGGTAAAAGGAGTTTAATTGATATAAAAATATTTTGAATCAATTATGGTTGGAGCTGTCCCTGGGTCTGACAGTTGGCATTTCACTGATGATTAGTTTTGCTTTGTAAAAAAGACAAAATACAGGAAACAGATATGAGACAAAAAAGCAAATTGCATATTAGATATAAAGTATGAACAACATTGCTGAAATAATCACCTGACTGTAATTCTGATAGAAGCAGCTTCCAAAGACGCCTTGTTTTTGTTATTTGAGAAAAAATAGAAAATAATTTTGCCTAAACAATGTATGATGACAGAGCGCTATTAACACTAAAGAAAATGTTAACACTAATACCTTCAAGCTAAATTCTCTAGCCTAGGTTCTTATTCTAAGATAGGAACAAATCATGGTTCATAAACTTTACTTTGATGAAGATCCTTAATAATGGCTGAGTGAGAAGGTAGAAATCTGAAAGTTCAAAAGTATTGTTTATTCCAAGTCACCTATTGTCAGAGAACCCTGTGTCAGTTACCGTATTTTTCGGAGTATAAGATGCACCAAAGTATAAGACATATCTAGATTTTAGAGGTGATAAACAAGGGAAAAGGTATTCTGAACCAGCTGATGTATTAATATATTATTTAATAAAATACCAGTGTAGCAGAATACTTTTTATAAACATGTACTTTTTACAACCATGTGTACTTTTTACAACCATGTACACTTTTTAGGAACTTCAAACTTGACAGCTTTAAGACTTGTTGGACTTCAACTCCCAGAATTCCTCCTCCAGTCATGCTAGCTCAGGAATGGGAGTTGAAGTCCACAAGTCTTAAACTTGCCCTTGTTTGAATACCCTTGCACCCATAATCCCTAACCCAGTGCTTTAGGACTAGAGGACTTTAACTCCCAGAATTCCTTCTCCACTCATGCTAGCTGGAGTAATTTGAAGGCAAAAACAGCCCCATTTTTACAAAAAAATGGGCCATTTTTCGCCTTTTTTAAACAAAAATGGGCTGGGCAAAGGATCTGGGAAGCCTATAGGGAGCTCCTGGGTGCTGGGGAAATGGCAAAGCTGGCTGGAGAATTCTGGGAATTGAAGTCCACAAGTCTTAAAGCTGCCCCTGGTCTAGGCCTTCTTAATTCCTGCTCATATGATGTGTGGCATGCAGAATGAATGGGCCAACATAGGCAATTAGAAGAATATTCACTGGTCCCACTCTCTGCAGTATATTTTTTTTAACAGTGTCATGTTGCATATTTGTCAGTTCTGCCTCTTAATTTTATAGAATGTATGTAAGCCAGTTAGGCACAATGGGTGTGATCCTGATTCAACCCTTGTGAATTGAATTCACATTCCTTGCTGTGTGAAGAGGACTTTGGCAAGCCAGCCTCTATAGAGATTAAGATGTTTTTATAAAGTGCAGACCTTTCGGATTAAATTCTAATTTAAGTATATACTATCTATCTTGCAAGTTTCTTCATTGTAGGAGAGTCATTGAAGGTAGAACAGCTCACTGCCCAATTTAGAAACATAGAAACATAGAAGATTAATGGCAGAAAAAGACCTCATGGTCCATCTAGTCTGCCCTTATACTATTTCTTATATTTTATCTTAGGATGGGTATATGTTTATCCCAGGCATGTTTGAATTCAGTTACTGTGGATATACCAACCACGTCTGCTGGAAGTTTTTTCCAAGCATCTACTACTCTTTCAGTAAAATACTATTTTCTCACGTTACTTCTAATCTTTCCCCCAACTAACCTCAGATTTACATTTACATTTAACAGCTGGTATCTGCAGCCTGATGAGACATGTACAACGAATAGGCGCTCGCAAGATACTTCCTAAATTGCTTCAACACTGCTTAGACATAGATGTCTAGTGCGATTGTGCTGTAAATATGTACACATTTGGGTGGACCTTGTGAAGGAGAGGCTGTGTAACTCTGAAGCTAGCCTACTACAGTTGTAGAACACTTTGTTTATGTTTCTATATATGTTTGTTTGAAGGCGGGTTGAGAGCATAACTGTGTAACTTTGTAAAAGCATATTAGCAGGCAGTTTATTTTGGTGTTATAGGCTGTCTTGTCAACAGTCTGGAACATAGTGGTGGACAAGCGTCTTAAGCATTCCAGGCCCTGCAAGGTTGTAAAGGCCTTAGTTTCAGTGCCAAATCCTTGAGGGAAAATAGAGCTTTAAGGTCCCTAAAGGTTGTTCAGCAACCTTTAGGGACCTTAATGATTTTGAAAGGCTGGACATCAGGATGCTGAAAAGGCACTGAAGTGTAAACACATGTTTCTCATTTGGAGGAATAAAATCTTTTTATGTATGTCTGTCTCTTCTTAAGAAGCTGCTTAATAATATGACAGCAGAATAATTAATTCAGTGCTGGTCACATTCTTTATAAGGCACAACTTTAAAAAATACTTTCCTTTTTCAAAATGATGGCGCAAGTAGGTGACTAAAAATCCAATACTAGTACAGTAGAACCCCGACTTACGAGACTAATTGGTTCCGGAAGGAGGCTCGTAAGTCAGAACGCTCGTATGACGAAACATTGTTTCCCATAGGAAACAATGTAAAGTCAATTAATCCGTGCAACAACAAAAAAAAACCGCTGCCACCGAACACGGAAGTTAGCGTTCAGAGGCAGCTGCGAAGCGGCGCGCGTGTTTTAAAACGTGGCAGCCGGCCTGGGGGGCTCGGGGGCTTCCCCCCGAGCCCCCCAGGCCGGCTGCCACGTTTTAAAACACGCGCGCCGCTTTGCAGCTGTCTTCTGAAGCCGAACGCGGAAGTTAGCGTTCCGGCTTCAGGAGACAGCTGCGAAGCGGCGCGCGTGTTTTAAAAGGTTGCAGCCAGCCTGGGGGGCTTGCCAGCGCCCCCCCCAGCCCCCCAGGCCGGCTGCAACCTTTTAAAACACGCGGGATACGAGCGCCAAGGAGCTGTCTCCTGAAGCCGAACGCGGAAGTTAGCTTTCGGCTTCAGGAGACAGCTCCTTGGCGCTCGTATCCCGAATGTGAGCTCGGGAGGCGAACAAAAATGTCGCTCCCCTCCCAGCTCTTATCTCGAGTAGCTCGTAAGTAGAGCTGCTCGTATGTCGAGGTTCCACTGTATTACAAAAGTCTAGAATGTTGAAAATATATTAATCACTTTGGGCAATGGTTAAAGGGTTATTTTTTTTAATAGCATGTGTTTACTTATTCCAAGATTATATCTGTTTCAGTAGATGCATTTTCTATCAAAAAGTTCATACCTCTAGAAATGATCTAGATTAGATTTAGATTAGATTTATTGGATTTATATGCCGCCCCTCTCCGCAGACTCTGTTCCATAATCATAATCATAACCAATTTTTCTTATCACATTCTTTGCACATTACTATGTTCCTACTCCATTTCTAATCAAACTATTTTTCTGAGTTGAGCAACTATTACAGCTTTAAATGTACTGTAGTTCTTATTTCGATTTTATAGCTATTCATTTAATATATATAATTCTGAGTAGATCGCAATGATTAAAATATATATTTAAAATTAAATTAAACTGCATGGAAACAATATAAAACAGTATTTTAAAAGAAATTTAAAAACCAAATTAAATTAAATAATTTCCTCTACTTCTCTCATCCCCCCCCCCCAAAAGAAGGTGGAACCCAAGACAAACAAAGCTTGCTCTGATATCAATTCCCACTTCCCAAGAAAAGCTCAAAAGAGAAGAGAGAAGGACACATCCTCCTCTCTACTGACCCCGCATCACTATGGATCTTCAGACCCAACTAGAGCACATGACTGAGAAGAACTGGAGTAAAGAGAAGATGGAATTGTTGGAACGTTTCGACAGTGAAAGGAAAGAATGGGAATGCCAGTGGAAGGTCATGCAGAAGAAAATAGAAGAGGTATTGTGGATTATTTTCTACATCAGCTGTAATGTCGAATCTAATGTGATATTGTGTTTTTAAAAAGACACAAGACTTTAGATTGCAATGGATTGATTAGTATTTCAACCCACTGTTTTATAAATTTGGGTGATAATACTATGATTTTATGCTTCCAATATTTTCTAGGTTTCAGTTTTCGAAATTCTTACCCATCCTTTTTGCTGATTCCTTTATGTAGGAATTATAGGCAGGATAATGAAGTGAGGACGTATATTTACTCTATCTTACTTTGAAGCATTCCTGACAAATGGTTGTATATACTTTAGTGAAAACCATGATGGTACATATATATTTTTTGTAATCATTCTAAGCTGTTTGTTGCATTAGCAACCTGGCATTACAATTTAAAAAGGTTTCACTGGGTCTTTTTCTATGTAAATCCATTGTGTCTTGCTCTGTGAAACTACTTGTTGCAACAGAAATGATACCTAACATTCCCTACATTATTTTTAACCAAACATGATTCGGTATTTCATGTCAACCACATTCTTTAAAACCACGGAACAGATAAACACTGATAAACCAGTAGGTGCATATAAAGTAACTTTTTATCTATGTACGTAGATAATGATCAGAAATTACAAAATTGTTGATGGTTTCTTGGCATGCATTTTGCATGTCTTTAACTGATAAAATTTTAATTATTTTCATCCATATTTTCATTGTTTAATCACAAAGCAGACTTCAAAGCTAATACTTGGATTTAGGTATTAAGCGGAAGCAATGTTCTGCTTAATTTAGGTATTTATTCATAAGAAGAATAAACCCATTAAAATGTATGGTGCTTGATAACTATATAGAGAGAGCCAGTTTGATGTAGTGGTTCAGGCACTATTACACAAGGCTAGAAACCAGGAAATCATGAATTCTAGTGCCTAGGAAGGAGACAAGGACAAACCACTTTTGAAATCTGAAAACTCCAAGTATTAGTCTGTACTTGAAGGCATCAGGAGTCAACAACTTGTAAGGACAAAAAAAATGATACTTAACTTCAGATCTATTGAGTTTAATAAGTATGCCATAATTTAAATCCTGAGTCCAATATCAGTGTAATTTTTAGGGGAATTGCTTCCAAAGATAAACAATGACCAATCTTGCTTATTAATATGTAAAAAAAAATGCAGAAGTAAGTGACATAAGATCACAACACTTTCATTCTAGTCAACTCTGCTATAATTCATGATGATATTCAGAGTGATTATTCAGAGTAACCAACATGTCACAGCCAAAATATAAAGCTGCCTAGAGTTATATAAAAGTGAGATGGGCAGTTATATAAAACAAACAGACAAATCATATTTCTGTCACAGCACCCAATTTTACCAGCCTCCTGTTTTCCCAGCTTTCTATTCCACTCAGTGCCCAGACAAAGATATTTTTCATAATAAAATATCCTATTAAAAAATGATAAAAATAAGCCCAAAAGTTAAATTAGCTTAAATTAGCTAGATGTTTAGAGGTCCATTGGTCATTAGTTCGCTCCCTTACTATTTTTCTTAAGAATGTCCTAGATCAGGTGTGTCAAACTCAAGGCCCGGGGACCGGATCCAGCTCACAAAGTGCTTAGATCTGGCCGGTAGGGCCACACTAGAAATAGTGTAGCCTGCAGTGCCTCTGCCAGTGAAAACAGCGTCGGAGGGCTGCCTGTGGCCCTCCCAAGCCCTATTTTCACTGACAGATCAGGAGGCCATCGCAGCCAAAAACAGCTCATGAGGGCCATGAGTGGTACTTCCAAGCTCCGTTTTCTCTGACAGAGGGTTGCAGGAAGCTATTGTAGCCGAAACGGAGCTTGGGAACCCATTTCCATTGGCAGAGCACTCGGGCCACCACAGGCACACATGAGTGACATTGACTTGGCCATGCCCACTCGTCCATGCCCATCCTGGCCCCCCAAGGTCAAACAACCCTGATGTGGCGCTTAATGAAGTCAAGTTTGACACCCCTGTCCTAGATGCACAGTAAAATTTCTTACTGTAATGATATTTCTGGTGCTTTATCCATTGGACATTTTGTTCATCTATGCTGACATTTTATAAATTGTCACAGTTTTTGTAATGGATGCTATTTATTTCTCCAAATGATTGTGTACCATTTCAGCACATTAATTTCCATTTGTAGCCACTGTAATTATTCAACCTTAACTGAAAAACACTTCAGTTTGAGCGCTGATTTGATAGAGTATTAGGGGTATAATTGGAGTCTAGTCAGAACTCCTTGAAATTGGCAGAAAACATACATTCCGATGCTATATGTTTGAAACACAACCAAAATTTTAAGAGTTTTGGGATTTTCTTTGTAATCTATGAGAAGGAAATGGGCTGCAGCCCTTCTTGTAATAGCTATTTCTTGAATAAAAGAAAACTTTCCAGTTAGTTAAGCCAATCAGTGATTTCAGGTCCAGAAAACCGATGACATAATTTGTTTAATCAGATGTATGTATGTATCATATGTATGATGTGTTCATACTGTGTTCAGTTCTGGAGACCTCACCTACAAAAAGATATTGACAAAATTGAACAGGTCCAAAGACGGGCTATAAGAATGGTGGAAGGTCTTAAGCATAAAACGAATCAGAAAAGACTTCATGAACTCAATCTGTATAGTCTGGAGGACAGAAGGAAAAGGGGGGACATGATCGAAACATTTAAATATGTCAAAGGGTTAAATAAGGTTCAGGAGGGAAGTGTTTTTAATAGGAAAGTGAACACAAGAAGAAGGGGACACAATCTGAAGTTAGTTGGGGGAAAGATCAAAAGCAACGTGAGAAAATATTATTTCACTGAAAGAGTAGTAGATCCTTGGAACAAACTTCCAGCAGATGTGGTTGGTAAATTCACAGTAACTGAATTTAAACATGCTTGGGATAAACATATATCCATTGTAAGATAAAATACAGGAAATAGTATAAGGGCAGACTAGATGGACCATGAGGTCTTTTTCTGCCGTCAGTCTTCTATGTTTCTATGATCTATGAGAGACGTTTTATTTCTTTTGCAGCTTTACCAGGAGGTAAAATTAAGGCGTGAAAACAACATAAGTATCTCTGAGAATAAGCCTATTCATAACAAGGCAGAGCAACAAGCTTGTTTCCGCACCTTACAATGGAGCGACCCACCAGGATTGTACAGCTGTTCGCCAGATAATGAGAGATCGCCAAGCCAAGCCGAAAAGGAAAGCAAGTATATGAAAAACAAAAGGAAAAACCAGGCTTTTGCAAAAGATCATCTCACTTTTCAAAATGCTAAGGAGTCTGAAGACTGCGTAGACTTGAAAACAACCAAGAATTATACTCAGGATCTCAATATTGTGAGTAAATTCATATTGTGAGTGGTCTCGCTGAGGTGGCGTGTTAACCAAGCTTCAACCTGTAACCAGTGTTCCCTCTAATTTTTTTTTGCGGTGGGCAGAAAAGTATAGTGTCTGAGCGGCAGTCCCTTTGGGACTGGGCGGCACAGAAATAATAAATAAATAAACAAACAAACAAACAAAAAACCCACCCTGTTTTGCCTCAGAGAATTTCAAAATAAAACACTGTACAGTGGAACCCCGACATAAGAGCTGCTCTACTTACGAGCAACTCGAGATAAGAGCTGGGAGGGGAGAGATATTTTTGTTCTACTTACAAGCCCAAATTCGAGATACGAGCGCCAAGGAGCTGTCTCCTGAAGCCGAACGCTAACTTCCGCGTTCGGCTTCAGGAGACAGCTGCGAAGCGGCGCGCGTGTTTTAAAAGGTTGCAGCCGGCCTGGGGGGCTCGGGGGGTGCTTGCAGCCGGCCTGGGGGGCTTGCCAGCACCCCCCCGAGCCCCCCAGGCCGGCTGCAACCTTTTAAAACGCGCGCGGCTTCGCAGCTGTCTCCTGAAGCTGAACGCGGAAGTTAGCTCTTTTTCTTTCTCTCTTTTACCTTCCCTTCCTCTATTTCTTCTTTTCTTTCTCCTTCCCACCTTCTTCCCTCCCTCCCTTCACTCATTCCTCTCTTACTCTCCCCTTTCATAAGTTTCCTTGCTTCCTTCCTCTGTTCCTGTCCCTTCCCTCTTTCCTTCCTTCCTTCCCACCCTCCGTCCATTCATTCACCCATTCCTCTCTTGATCGCTTAAAGCCGGTCCCTGGTGCAAAAAGGGTTGGGGACCTCTGTCCTACAGGATTGGGTGGCAGAGAAGTTGAACATATGTAAATTTAAAAGTTTAAGAAAGTTTACAAGTTAAGTGAAAGAAACTTCATTATTCATTTATATGTACATGTACATTTCTTCATTAAAAACATGTCTTTCTGCATAATTTAGACTAACTTTGTGAGTTTTTTGAGGGCTGGAACCAATTAAAATTATTTACATTAATTCCTATGGGGAAAAGTCGTTCGAGATAAGAGCTGCTCGACTTAAGAGCCCAGGTCCGGAACGAATTAAACTCGTATCTCGAGGTACCACTGTACTGTGTGTCTATAACAGTGAGCTCATAATAGGGCAACTCTATCAATATCAAAATGCCACTTAAATAGTTGAGCTAGTTTCAAACTAGATTTTGATTTTCTTTCTCTCTTCCTTCCTCCCATTCTTTTTCTTTCTCTTTTCCTTCCTCTCTTTTTTCTATCTGTTTCTCTCTCTTCCTCTCTTCCTCTCTCTCTCCTTCCCTCTCACTCTTTCCCTCTCGGCTTCTGGGCAGGTTTGGAAAACTCTGAGTTGATGATGATTTTTAAGTGAGCGATTGCTCACTGCTCAGCTTAGAGGGAACTATGCCTGTAACACTGCAATATTTTTATTATTGACTACTTAAATGTGGTTAGCTCATCTCTTCTAAACCAGCCAGAAAGTAACAAGAGTGGTCAGCTGACTGTCCTAACAGGAACTTAAATCAGTATGAGAACATGCTAACTATAGCTGCATGAATGTGAATGTAGGTCTTCTCTACCAAAAATATCTTCACTAAATGCAGAGGTCTCTGTAACACGTCAATCAATGTTTTTCTGCTCCCTTCAGTTTGTTGTTATTTTAATAATAGAACTCCTTAAGCCATTGGTGGCATGATGCTGTCACGTTAGGTCTGTGAGACGCAGGGTTTGTAAATTTGGAACCCATCTTGTAAAATGCTTCTCCTCCATCTTTTACTTCGACCTCTGGGAAAAATAAAACATTCTCTTCATGGCATTAATCATAGTTGTTGTTTTTTTAATTACATGCCTAGTTTCTAATTTTTCTACACACACACACACAAACACACAAACACACAATGAATTATCCTAAAATGGAGAGTTCCAAATATAGTTATGGATGAAGAAATGATAGACATCACGATGTCTGGAACGTTTAATTTTTTTTTAATATACAGTGGTAATATACACTTAATTTGTTCCGTGACCAGGTTCTTAAGTAGAAAAGTTTGTAAGTAGAAGCAATTTTTCCAACAGGAATCCATGTAAAAGCAAATAATGCGTGCAAACCCATTAGGAAAGAAATAAAAGTTCAGAATTTGGGTGGGAGGAGGAAGAGGAAGAGGAGAGTCGCTGCCGAAGGAAGAAGGTGAGGTGAGGGGAATCAAAAAAATCCAAAAATTTAAGGCTTTAAAAAAAAAGAGGGACTCTGAGGCAGCGAGGAGGAGCACGCGCCTTCAATATACCCGGTGCGAGGCTACTTCCCATACACTGCCTCCCATACAGTTGCTGCTACTGCTGCTACCTGATGCCTCTTCCTTCCCATGCTGAAGGACTCCCCTCTCCTCTCGCTTGCTTGCTTTTTAGCTGGCGCCTTTCCTTCGCTGTGGAGACTCCTTGGCTTCCCAGAGCGAAGGGAGTGTTTTTTCTCTGGGCGCTGACAGAGGTTTATTCTCTCTCCAAGCGCCCAGAGAAAGGAAAATACTTTGTTTGCTCTGGACTGCCAAAGCCTCTTTAAGCGCCACCAAAAGGCTCCTCTGGCAGCCAAGATGGCTGGGATTAAAGGGGGAATGGCAGAAAACTGGCCGGGCCTTCATGCCGTTCTCAAATTTCCTGGAAAACTTTTCCAGGTTCGAGTTCTTAACTAGAAAATGGTTCTTAAGTAGAGGCAAAAAAATCTTGAGCATCCAGTTCTTATCTAGAAAAGTTCCTAAGTAGAGACGTTCTTAAGTAGAGGTACCACTGTACTAAGCTTTTGACATCGCCAGAGTGTTAACTCCCCATTGAATTGGGGCTGCTGAAAGCTTAGTATATTAAAAAAAAAAAAAACGTTCCGGAAATCGTGATATCTATCATATACAGTGGTACCTCATGATACGAACCCCTTATGAACCGTCTTATGAACCCACCCCCGCCGCCTGGCTGTCGCTTTTTGAAACAGCTGGGGGGCTTCCCAGCGTCCTCCTGAACCCGAACGCCAAACCTGAACTTCCGGGTTCGGCATTCGGGAGGCCGCCAAGAAGCCCCCCAGCTGTTTCAAAAGATGACAGCCGGGCGGCAGGGCTTCTCGGCGGCCTCCTGAATGCTGAACCCGGACGTTCGGCAAAAGTTCGGGTTTGGGAGGCTGCTGAGAAGCCCTGCCGCCTGGCTGTCGCTTTTTGAAAGAGCTGGGGGGCTTCCCAGCGTCCTCCTGAACCCGAACGCCAAACCCAAACTTCCGGGTTCAGCGTTCGGGAGGCCGCCGAGAAGCCTCCCGGCTGTTTCAAAAGATGACAGCTGGGTGGCGGGGCTTCTCGGCAGCCTCCCGAATGCCGAACCCGGAAGTTTGGCAAAAGTTGGGGTTTGGGAGGCCGCTGAGAAGCCCCGCCGCCTGGCTGTCGCTTTTTGAAACAGCCGGGTGGCTTCCCAGCATTCTCCTGAACCCAAACGCCAAACCCGAACTTCCGAGTTTGGCGTTCGGGAGGCCGCCAGAAGCCCCCCGGCTGTTTCAAAAGATGACAGTCGGGCGGCGGGGCTTCTCAGTGGCCACCCGAACCCGAACTTTTGCCGAACTTCTGGGTTCGGCATTGGGAGAATGCTGAGAAGCGCCCGGCTGCTTCAATTGAAACAGCTGGGCGGTGGCGTCTTTTTGCGGGGGGGTTTTCGTTGCACGCATTAATTCATTTTTCATTGTTTCCTATGGGAAACAATGTTTCGCCTTACGAACTTTTCGTCTTACGAACCTCCCCCGGGAAACAATTAGGTTCGTAAGACGAGGTTTTACTATATATACATATACATACATACATACATATATTTGTTTTCGTAGATTTTCACGGGTATAGATATGTAGGTCTTGGTATATCCGGTTCTTTTCCCATGTAAGATTGATAGAATCTTGGTGATGTTTAAATCAGCTTTGTTTGTCCTAGTATGAAGCTTAAAGCACCAGCCTGAAGATGACGAGTGGACCTCATCAAAATGTCACCAAGATTCTATCAATCTTACACGAATATGAGATTAAGAGATTAAGGCATCAGGCTAAAAAGTGGGAGACAGTGAGTTCAAGTTCCATTTAGCCATGAAAGCCAGCTGAGTCCAACATACCTCAAAGGGTTATTGTGTGGAAATTGAGAGGAGGAAAGTATGTTGGATATATATGTTTGATATGGTCATTGCCTTGAGTTTCTTATAAAAATATTAATTGGAAATTCAAAGGAATTCTTCCCCTAGTCTTTTTCATTGCTAAGATAAGCCAGATTCCATCGCTGTGATGCTACAAAAATCTAGTTTATAAACCCTGATTAATAAGAAGAATCAGTAATCACAGTTATGCCAATGATTATGCAGTAAATAAAGCTAGCTAATGCTTAAAAAGTGGGGAGGATCTCAAAGAAATGGAAAATTGGGGTATCTCCTCACAAAGACTTTGTGACAGCTCAAAACTGGCTCTGTATTAGTCTGATCAGATGATATTTGCTTGATTCTCATGCTGAATCCTCTTTTTCTTTCCTCATTTTGTGCCAGTTTGTTTATTTAAAACCCGAACAAAACTGGTATTTTATTTTGCAGTAATAGAGCTTGCAGGCTACACATTCCCTTATAAACAGAAATCCTTGTCTCCCTTTGTTTTTAGTTCCTGGGTTCACATGAGCAATTTCATTTTAAAGTAGTTGCTTAAGGGGAAAATACCCTAAGTTTGAATGGTATTAAAGAACAGAAAAGGAGGAAACTGACAGAATTGGGCTATCACATGTATGCAAAAAAAAAAAAAAGTGAAGATCTGCAAATATTGAAAACAGCCTTTTTTCAGTCCTAGTTGCATTTTAAAGTGGCTTTCTTGGAACCTGACAGTAGGAAGGTTACATAAGTGTTCACAAACCCATTGTTCAGCATCTTATTCTCTCTCTGAATCCATTGTTAAAATATTGGGAAGTAATTTAGCTGCCAAACCATCAATAGAGATTATAACTTCAGATGATTTTAATGTGAGTGTGAGTGTGGCTTTTTTAAACAAGCAATCATCTCATATAACTTCCTATTGTTGCAAGTTGCAGAAGGGCCAAAAACCATTTGTTTTATTTTACTTTTTCTTTATTTTACTTATTTTATTTTTACTTTACTTTTTCTTCTTTTTTTTTCATTGTCCAATTGGTGCTGGATAATTGGTGCTGAGTAGCCCATGGAATTCTCAGAATACTCCCTATGCTTTGACATCAATGGCAGTGGGAGGAGTAAACACAGGGAAAGTATGGGTCTTCCCCATTAAATGTCCTTGTGCTGGGTTGGGACCACAATGTTTAGAATTCCTAGCAAGGAGTTAGCACATTGTTTGCAAATGGCAGAACGTAGTGTTCAAGCTTGCTTGCCCATATAAGTGGTATGATGTCAAATATATAGTTTGAATTACAAATCTCCAAATCTCTTGCTGTTCATTCTGCTGAGCTGGTGTCCAAAACTTATAAAAAGCTACTCCTGATTTATTTAAAAACTCTTGTTTTTCTACAATAAGTACCAAGGTGGTTCACAAGAAAATATTGTAACATAAAATCATAAACATAATACTGTAAAGTCATAATGCAGTTGCTTGTTTATATTTCAGAAAGGTTGGACATTTCCTATAACATAATTCCACATATTCTATAGGAACGGCATACAAATCTAATAAATTATTATTATTATTATTATTATTATTATTATTATTATTATTATTCTACTACTACTGAAATTGTACTCAGATATTGCAATTTCTGTTTCTCAAGGCCCTTAAAGAACTTGCCAAAGTAAGTGAAGACTTGTGTACCTACCAAGAAGAAATACGTAAGAAAGCCAACCATAGAAGGTAAAATTATAAGATTTTTAAGAGTTTTGCTCTTCTAATGAAAGAAGATAAAGTACCCCACTTTCTGCCTGAAATTAAGTTTCCTGAACTGAAAGCTTCTCATCACTTTTGCAGAAGCATTCATCCCACGACAGCTACAAAGTAGACAGACGCATATGAGCAATGTAATATATTTCTATAATAGACTAGATTGATTAATGTGATAGAAACCCAATCAGCAGGACTAGTTATGGTTCAAAGGGTTGCTTACCACATGGGATGTGAACCTGACCCCACTGTCTCCTCCAAGATCATCCAAGAGTCTGGAAGGAGTTGGGTGGCTTATAAATCAAATCAATCAATCAATCAATAAAATCCTGTTCCTCCCCAAGAAGTGACTGAGAAACTGCCAAAAGACTTCCTGAGTCTTTTGAGTGGCATGAAAAGTACTTTTAGAAATACAGGTCAAATCTTTAATTGTACTTCTTTGATATCAGTTAGGGGGGAATTACAGCTTTATGATGGTAACATGTTCTATTAATTTCAAATAATTTATCATTTAACTGCTTCCCTTGACCATACAGGAAAAAAATGTTTCCTTTCCTTGGAGAATCCATTGAAAGAGGGAATGCATTGAATACCCAAGAGACAAGCCCTGCCTATTATAAGAGCCCACAAGTGGCTGCAGTTGCCTCTGAGACAGAAAAGCAAAACAACAGAAAGAATCTGATTAGCACCGACAGGCATTTGAAGGAAACTCCATCAACTGCTCTTTCTGGAATTGAGGAAGCCAGCTTTTTGCCCTGGCAAAGACAGGAAGGGCCTCCTGTCCCCCCCAGAAGCACCTCTCGGCATTTGACAAGCTCTGTTGCAGACATTTCCGAAGCATTAGCTAAACATATTGAGCAAAGAAATAGCTGCGAAACCCAGGAACATCCAGATGGAAGCCCATTCACTTATCCAGCTGTTCCACTGACAATGTCAGAAGAATGGCAATCTCTTAGTGGGCTTACAGAAAATCAGGATCAGCGTAATGACCCCAAACATCTCCACAATGTGTGGTCTTGTGATGCAAGCAAAATCGAAAATGGGCCTGAAAATGGCTCTTCCAGATATGCTTTGCAGAAGTGCTCTTCTGATGGATATAGGATGACCCCAAAACAGCATCCTAAATTTCAAAGTAGTGTACACTGTATCAGTAATCCTTACATTATGGCATGCGATACACTGGAAGATTCTGGGTATGAAACTGGAAAAACTCAACGCAACGAAACACTGGAAGCTAAAATTGACGAGTTTAACCGGACTGTATTTCACACAGACAAAGGTAAAAAATGCTTGCCGCAGAACCAAACGGAGTTGCCTGGTGTTCCTCCAGCCCGCGGTGAACTGCAGGGAAGTCTGAACAATGGGGCACCAAAGGAAGAGTCGACTTGTGTTTTGAATTCCAAGCTGTCTTCAAAGAAGGAAGAAAAAGCAAACAAGCCCACTAAAGATGTCAAAACAAAACGACCACAGAAGCAAATAAATGGAGTTTTGAGTGGCTACCAGCACATGCTTCATGAACATGATTGGAGGCCAAGTAATTTGTCTGGTCGTCCACGATCAGCTGATTCAAGGTCCAATTATGGCGTTGTTGAGAAGTTGCTGAAAAACTACGAAAAACAAGTGCAATCTGAGGCTGAATTTACTGAGGGCAGCTGCAAAAAAATGGGTCCTTATCCAGTAACCCAGACAGAGCGAGGCAAACAGGAGCAGCAGAAGAATTCGATGAGACACCTTGGACTACATACCAAGAATGGGAAAGAGAAGCAGAAGTTTCCTGAGGTATGCTTTGAACATGACATTGGTCTACTTTTAGCTTCTTTAAACTGCACGTGTTATCCTTCAAGAATTTTGAAACGTGTCACTAAGGCTGTTAAAACTGGACTTCAGGGCCTAAATCTGAATTCCAGCCCTATAGGGGCCGATACTGGTTGGCAAGTATCTTTTTTCTGCTGCCGCCTCCTCTCAAATTTACATCCAGGGATGATGGCTTAGCACCTGTTCAGAAAGCTGTCAGGCTGCAATTCAGGCATGACTATTATCTTTAGATCCCTGGGGAGACATTGTCCCTGAGAAGTGAATCAAGTGAGAATTCTGAGGTGTTCACGGAGCAGAGTGCCAATTTCCTCATCCTGGATTTAAGATTGAGAAAAGAAAAGGCAGTATTCTTTCCCATTAACCATCAAACTGTATGAGAGGGGAGTGAGCAAGATTATTTTATTGTTTTACTTTACAGGCCTTATAACCCCTCCTCTCAGTCCCCAAGAACTATGCAACATCAAACAAATCAGAACAACTTCAAACACAAATACAAGGGTTATCAGGAAAGTAAGGTTACAAGGCTTGTAGGTCTCATGGGGAATGTTCGTGAGGGAAGTATTATTATTATTATTATTATTATTATTATTATTATTATTATTATTATTAATTGGATTTGTATGCCGCCCCTCTCCGTAGACTCGGGGCGGCTAACAGCAATGATAAAAAACAACATGTAACAATCCAATTAATAGATCAACTAAAAACCCTTATTATAAAACCAAACATACACACAAACATACCATGCATAACTTGTAATGGCATAGGGGGAAGGAATATCTTAACTCCCCCCATGCCTGGCGGCATAAGTGAGTCTTGAGTAGTTTACGAAAGACAGGGAGGGTGGGGGCAGTTCTAATCTATGGGGGGAGTTGGTTCCAGAGGGCCGGGGCCACCACAGAGAAGGTTGCTGGGATTCGTGCGGTAGCAGGCGAAACACAGTTGCACCAGTGGAAATGAAGCTGTGTTCCCAGGTCCAGCTGACTGGCAGCAGTCATTTCCGGGATTACCAATCTCGGCTGGGCCCTCCTTTTTTCCCCTGCTGTTGCTACTGTGTCTGCACTCCTCACTTTTTTCCTCTTTCCTCCTTCCTGACCTTGGACGAGCTTCCCTCTCTCCTGCCCGGTTCCCCTCCAGCCTCACGCGGCCACCTCCCAAGGCCAGGAAGGAGGAAAGAGGAAAAAAAGTGAGGAGCGTGCAGCAGCAGGGTGAAAAAGGAGAGCTGAGCCAAGCCACGCCAAAGTGGTCTGGGCTGCAATCTTTTTCCCCTTGCAAAGCCCTTACTCCGCCCGCAGCTGAGATGAAAAGGCATACTGTGGCAATAATAACCATGTAACCCTCCCTCAGCTTTCCGATATTTTTAAATCCCCTCTCCCATCGTCCTCCTCTTCCTCCTCTGAAAGTAGCAAAGAGACAAGCATGGGCAGGAGTTTCAGGAGGCCCTTTTCTTCCCCGCTCTTTTCCCAACAGCTGATCGGCACCCATTCACCAAGCTACCCAGCCTGAGGCAGGGGGCAACCCAGGAAGGAGAGCAGGGGAAACGTGAAGCAAATTGTCACCCCAGCGAGCAACAGTTGTAAGTTGAGGACTTAACAGTTCTCTTGAAACGGTGATGATCATTCAGGCCACTCCTACCCAGTCACATGACCATCAAACCACATTATTAACGCAACAGGCGAAATTAAGCAAACAATAGTTTGGGATACACATAAGGCTGTCATGAGGGGTAATTGTATTAGCACTGAAGCTTTTATTAGGAAATCCTGGGAAGTTGAAAGAGAAAGCCTATTAAAAGAAATAGATTTAATCCAAGAAACTTTAAAAATTACAAGAAATAGAGCTTGGAATACATTATTATTATCTAAGAAAAAGAAATTACAATCACTTGATGAAGAAAGATGGAACAAAATGAAGATGATTGTAAAACAGAGAATCAGGGGATGGGGGAACAAATCAATGAAACAAATGGTACACTATTTGAAAAAAAGAAAAGAGAAATCCCATATCTCTGCTTTAAAGGATAAGGAAGGTGTAATAAAACGTAGTAATGTAGAAATGGAAAAAATAATGAGTGACTTTTATGGGAATTTATATAAAAAAGAACATATTACATTGCAAACCATAGAGGTTAATGAGAAATTAATGGAAGAAGATAGACAAATTTTAAATGCAAAAATAACAAATGATGAGATATCTAGAGTTATTAAAGGTTTGAAACCTGCTAAAGCCCCGGGCCCAGATGGTTTTACTGCTGAATATTATAAGACTTATATAAAGGAATTATTACCGTATCTGGAAAAATTGTTTAACAATGTAATTGAGACCTTTGAAACTCCACAAACGTGGAAAATCTCAGAAATTATAACTATCCCAAAGCCGGATCGTGATCTAATGGACCCAAGTTCTTATCGCCCTATCAGCTTACTTAATCAGGATTATAAAATATTTATGAAAATATTGGCAAACAGGGTAGAGAATATCTTACCAAAGGTAATTGGAGAAGACCAATATGGATTTGTTAAAGGAAGAAAGATTTATGAACCAATTAGAAATGTGGTTAATGTTATACACCATGCTACCAATACCAAAAGAAAACTAAGTATTTTAAAGTTAGATGTGTACAAAGCCTTTGATAAAGTTAACCATGATTACCTGTTTCAATTATGTAAAGATTTAAATATGGGAGATTCATTTTGTAGAATTATAGAAACAATTTATAAGGATAATATAGCCCATATTAGAGTAAATGGCAAGAGAACAGAGACGATTAAAATTCAGAATGGAACTAAGCAGGGTTGTCCACTATCCCCAATGTTATTCGTACTGGCTATTGAGACTTTAGCAAATAAAATTAGAAATGATAAGGAATGGAGAGGTTATCAAATAGGAAAATTTGAATTGAAATTAAATTTGTTTGCAGATGATGCTATAGTGATGTCCGAAACCCCAATCGAAATGATGAAAAGAATAATGATATTGCTCCAGGAATTCAAAGACCAATCAGGACTTATGGTTAATATAGAGAAATCGGAGATAATTTGCTTAAACACAGGCCCTAAAGAGCAAATTGAGATACAAAAAATATCAGGACTGAAACTAGGATGTAAAAAAATGAAATATTTAGGAATTTGGTTGTTTAAGAATCCGATAAAAATTGTGACAGCCAACTATAATTTAATATGGAAAAAAATTCAGAATCAGATAAAAAATTGGAGGGGGAAAAGCTTGGGAAGAATTGCCAAGATCAGAGCCCTTAAAATGATGATAATACCAAAAATGATGTATTTATTTCAGGTTTTACCAGGTATCTTCCCTGGGGCAAAACTGAGAGAATGGGATAGTAAATTAAACTTTTGGATTGAAGGAAACAAAAGGCCCAGAATAAGAAAAAAATGGCAGTTTGCCCAAGAGAAAGAGGGGGGTGGGGTAGCCCGTGCCTAGTACTATATAGAGAAGCATTTCAAATAGAAAGATTAATGGAATTACAGTTATGGGGGGGAAAGAAGTGGGTGAATTAAGAAAAGGAAATTAATAATATAAATAATAAAGAGCTATTATTTAAAAATTGGAGTACAATAGAAATCACTAATTTAATCGACCCTCTGAAAGCATGTTTAGAAATATGGTCTAAATGGCAGGGAAAATGTGGAACTAGAAATTCCAAGCTATCAACGTTACACGTATTGAATACAGGTGATGATGTTAACTTAAGCAGAATTATTAAAGTATTAAACAGCAAAGGGATAATGAGAATTGAACAATTATATGAGAAGGATGGAAGAGTTAGCAGAACTCGATTGGAATGGTGGCTTGGTCAACAGAAATGGTTGCAGATTAATGCAATAAGCAAATATTTAAATAAAAGTGAGAATAAAGAAGCTTTCTTACGAGAAGAAAATTGTTTAGAAAAAATAATAAAAGAAAAGATTAATGAGACAAACGCCCAAGCCGGTAATATATATAGAATGTTATTGCAGGTGGAAGAGGAAGTAATAAAAAGTTTGACAAGATGCTGGCAAAATGATTTACTAATAGATGAAAGTGAAATGAAAGAAATAGTAGAAAATATACATAAGATTAAAAATACAAGAGTTAAAGAGATGAGAAGAAAATTTTTACATAAATGGTATTATACACCGGCACAACTTGCACACTTCCAGGGGAAAGAGAAGGGTAATTGTTGGCATGGTTGCCAAAAAAAGGGAATCTTTATGCATATGTTCTGGGAGTGTGCAGAAATTCAGACATTCTGGAAGGAAGTACAGAACGAAATTAACAAAATGTTAAATATTAACTGGATAATTACAAAAGAAATAGCGATTTTAATTAAACAAAGAAAATTAGGAGAATTCAAAGAAATAAAATCTGCAGCATTGGAAAGTGCTCAAGCAGTAGTGGTATTGGGTTGGAAAGACTCTACAAAATGGACAATACAGAATTGGTACTGGTACATGGTGGACCATATACATTTTGAAATTATGGAAATCAGATTAAACAATTTTGATGAAAACAAATTGGAGAAGCTGATGGTACGATGGAATAAGGTGAAAGATTATATGTTGAGTAGAATCTTTGATGTAAATGTGAAAAATAAACTGCAATCACTCTTTTAGTAATATCTAATGCAAGATAGAGCCAAGGAAATACAGATAAACAAAATCAAAAATTTTTGAATCCCCTTGTATGGGTGGTGGTGGTGAAGGGGGGTGTTTTGTTTGTTAGGTGATGGGCACATGCACTGTGCACTGTTACATGTTTGTTTTATGTAATCAATTTATAAAAATCAATAAAAAATTATTTTAAAAAACCCCCCACAAAATAAGCCACACCCACAGTGTGGCAGTAAAAATTTTGGCAGCCCATTACTGAAGTAGGTATTGCTATCATGTAGTGGAAAGCCAGCGGAAGAGAACCAGCAGTGCCCTGTGGTCAGTAGATAATCGCCTGGCATTGTGAAGGTTAGAGATGAGCATCTTATTCCATTTCAAAGTGCCCGCTATAATACGCTACCTGAATGTTAAGGGCATGAATGCTGCTGCAATGGGTGCCCAAGATGCTTACTGAAGTGCACAAAATTGACAGGGCCGCCCAAGAATTTCTTGACCATTTCGAAATTGAAGGCGAGGCTTTTCTCAACTGTAGGAGATGAAACTTGGGCTTTTCACCATACTCCAGAGAGCAAATGTCAATCAATGCAGTGGCGCCATACCCATTCTCCTTCAGCCAAAAAATTCAAAACTCAGCAATTGGCGAGAAAAATCTTTGGCGCCCATTGCAGCAGCGTTAATGCCCTTAGCATTTAGGTAGAGTATTACAGTGCGCACTTCGCACTTGGAGGGAAACGGAAAGAGGACACTCATCTCTAACCTTCATCACAACGTCAATTGATGATCTACTGATTACTGGCATTGCTCATTCTCTTCCACTGCCTTCCCACTACACGATAGTAATACCAACTTTGGCCACAAGAGCTACATACCTTGTAACCCGAGAGCTACATGCCTTGTAACCTTACTTTCCGGATAACCCTTGTTTATAGAAACAAAGATAAAACTCCCAACTCCATAACCACAGGATGAATGCCCACAGTCAGCTGGGGCTCCAAAGTAGTGAAATAAAAATAAAATGCATAAGGAATATTGTAGATAGTGTATTCATAGTTCCCTCTAAGCTGAGCAATGAGCAATCGCTCACTTAAAAATCATCATCAACTCAGAGTTTTCCAAACCTGCCCAGAAGCCGAGAGGGAAAGAGTGAGAGGGAAGGAGAGAGAGAGGAAGAGAGGAAGAGAGAGAAACAGATAGAAAAAAGAAAGGAAGGAAAAGAGAAAGAAAAAGAATGGGAGTAGGGAAGAGAGAAAGAAAATCAAAATCTAGTTTAAAACTAGCTCAACTATTTAAGTGGCATTTTGATATTGATAGAGTTGCCCTATTATGAGCTCACTGTTATAGACACACAGGACAGTATTTTATTTTGAAATTCTCTGAGGCAAAACGGTGGGTTTTTTATTTGTTTGTTTGTTTGTTTGTTTGTTTGTTTGTTTGTGTATGTATGTATGTATGTATGTATGTATGTATGTATGTATGTATGTATGTATTTATTTATGTATTTATTTGTTTGTTTGTTTGTTTGTTTGTTTATTTATTTATTTATGTGCTGCCCAGTCCCGAAGGGACTGCCGCTCAGGCACTATACTTTTCCACCCACCCCCCAAAAAAATTAGAGGGAACACTGAGTGTATTCAGTTATGATAAGTTGTACAATTAACTATAAGTTGTCTTTTCTTTGGAATAAACTTAGAGGAAGTGATAATGCATTCCAATTAATATCATATTTCATTTATCTACAGTATTAACAATATCTGTATTGTCCCACTCTTGGCAAACCTATAGTATAAACATTAATTCAATAAAGTAATGAAAACATGCTGCTCTCCCACTAAGTTTCCAAGGTCTCCAAGGGATGCTTAAAATTTAAGAACCCCCTGTAAGCTAGAAGGCCACGAGGCCAGCTCTCTCTTGATCTTATAGAGTTGGAGCTACAGCCAAAAAGGCCTGTCTTCTGGTTTTTGCCCCCTCGCTTCATGCTGGGTGGCTCTCTGAGCAAAGCCGTTGCTTGATGAGTAACAGACCAGTCAAACCTATTTTGTATAATAGGCCCTGAGAAAGCTAGCTCCCATTGGGTGACATGAGCCAGCAGTGTACTACAGCTGCCAGAAAAGCCAATGCAATTTTAGGCTGCATAAACAGAGCGATAGAATCAAGATCACGTGAAGTGTTAATACCACTTTATAATGCCTCGGTAACACTCGGAATACTGCAATCAGTTTTAGAAACATAGAAACATAGAAGATTGACAGCAGAAAAAGACCCCATGGTCCATCTAGTCTGCCCTTATACTATTTCCTGTATTTTATCTTAGGATGGATATATGTTTATCCCAAGCATGTTTAAATTCAATTACTGTGGATTTACCAACCATGTTTGCTGGAACTTTGTTCCAAGCATCTACTACTCTTTCGGTAAAATAATATTTTCTCATATTGCTTCTGATCTTTCCCCAAACTAACCTCAGATTGTGTCCCCTTGTTCTTGTGTTCACTTTCCTATTAAAAACACTTCCCTCCTGAACCTTATTTAACCCTTTAACATATTTAAATGTTTCGATCATGTCCCCCCTTTTCCTTCTGTCCTCCAGACTATACAGATTGAGTTCATTAAGCCTTTCCTGATACGTTTTATGCTTAAGACCTTCCACCATTTTTGTCGCCCATCTTTGGACCCGTTCAATTTTATCAATATCTTTTTGTAAGTGAGGTCTCCAGAACTGAACACAGAATTCTAAATGTGGTCTCACCAGCACTCTATACAGCGAGATCACAATCTCCCTCTTCCTGCTTGTTATACCTCTAGCTATGCAGCCAGTTTTGGTCGCCATGATGTAAAAATGATATTGAGACTCTAGAAAGAGTCCAGAGAAGAGCAACAAAGATGATTAGGGGACTGGAGGCTAAAACATATGAAGAACAGTTGCAGGAACTGGACATGGCTAGTTTAATGAAAAAAAGGACCAGGGGAGACATGATATCAGTGTTCCAATATCTCAGGGGTTGCCACAAAGAGGAGGGAGTCAACTTAGTCTCCAAAGCGCCTGAGGGTAGGACAAGAAGAAATGAGTGGAAACCGGGTGGTGGGTTACTACCGATATGGTCCAGAGTGCCGCATCGGTAGGAATCCACTGATGATGCAATTTTCAGTGATTTTTAGATAATCGTTTTGGTATAACTGGGGTACCATAGATAATATGATGAAAAAGATAGCATTTGTAATTATAGGAAAAATATAAGATGCCCTGATTATATGTATGGATCTTGATTAACTATGCCAAACTGCTTATATATAGTGTTGGG
Organism: Erythrolamprus reginae; assembly: GCF_031021105.1. Taxonomy (NCBI): domain Eukaryota; kingdom Metazoa; phylum Chordata; class Lepidosauria; order Squamata; family Dipsadidae; genus Erythrolamprus; species Erythrolamprus reginae. The sequence continues at coordinate 308,761,872 of NC_091950.1, read as the reverse complement.
CGAACCGAACCTGCATAGTTCGGGTCTGTGCCGAATTTTGCAGGGTTTGGCATCCCGAACCCAGACTTTTCCAGAAATACGTGTTCAGGTTCAGCATTCGCTCGAACACCGTGGTGGGCGGGAGAGAGAGGCGGGGAGGGCTCTGAGGCTCAAGCCACTGACTCAGCTTGGGGGGGGGCAGGAGGGGTGACTCCAGACCCGGAGCATGACCTCCCCCTCCAGCGCTTCGCCTCCCGCCGGGCCAGAGGGGTGGGGAGGCAGGTTCTGCCGGCTGGCTATTTAGGATCCCGGCCAGCAGCTTCAAGTGGGCAGTGGATGGGAGGGGGAGGCTCCCGGCCATCGCCCTCTTGAAGCTTCCCCTGCTTTGCCTCCCACCGGGCAAGAGGGCTCGGGAGGCAAGTTCTGCCACAAGAAATTACAAGCCACGGTGGCGAGCACAATTTAACATTCCAGCTCATAGCCCATCGCTGCCTCCCCCCCCCCAGCGCTTCATCTCCCGCCGGGCCAGAGGGGTTGGGGTTCGGCTTCGGTGAACCTACGCAAACTCCAATGGCACGTTCATCCGAACTCGCCGAACCTGAACTTCGTCGGGTTCGCCCAACACTACTTATATATAAATGGTCCAGAAGAGAAATTTCAGAGCTGAGTGTGATCTTCTGAAGTAGGCAGCTGTCAGCTCAGTTGTGTTGAAACGATGATAATTACAAATGGAGAGAAACACAAATATTTCTAAACTGCCTGTAAAGTACAGTTGTAATATACATACAATTATTTATTCATTCCATGACTAACTTGTCATGGATATATAGCTGGAACCTTCAAGAAAATATGTACAGTCTGCTTGGATAGGCAGTATGTTCAATATATACTGCTCAAAAAAATAAAGGAAACACTCAAATAACACATCCTAGATCTGAATGAATGAAATATTCTCATTGAGCATTTCATTTGCACAACAGCATGTGAAATTGACTGTCAATCAGTGTTGCTTCCTAAGTGGACAGTTCGATTTCACAGACATTTGAAGTTTATTCTGGTTTTTTTAAGTGTTCCCTTTATTTTTTTGAGCAGTGTATAAACCTATACTAGCCAGCTTTAAACCAAGATGAACCAGGCACTTATCTGGAACACCAAAATTTAAAAGGGCGCCAATGCTGCCCATCCTTCCAAATTATTTTAAATTTCCACATCTCTGCATTGGCAGGAGATAGCACCATCAATCAATGTGACTTAGGAACAGAATAATAACCTTGGGCAAATGCTGCTCTTTAAAGAAAAAAGAAAAAAGTTAAAGCTGAAATAAAGTGTCATGTTTAATGGTCTCTAATGGTTCTTTTTGGGCTTGAAACATTTTGGAATTGACATTATTGAACGACACAGAAAAGCAATAAGTGAGTGAGGAAAAAAAATCAAAGGTGGAGTTCTGGTGATATCTTCACAAAAACACAAGGAAGTGGTTTGCCATTGCCACTTCTAAGTTGTTGTTTTTAAATTTTTTATTAAATACACATATAACACGGATACAGAAATACAAAACAGACAAACCAATAGGGGTACAATATCCCCATATTCACTGTACAATAAGCGTGCATTGGTAAATATCCACAATTATATTAGCCCTTATATATATATGTATATTTACACTTTATAATTTACTTATTCTACATTTCTTTATTTCTTAATTCTTCTATAATAAATTACCTTTAACATTCATAATAGTTGTTCAAATATCAACAATCTCAGTTCTTACTCCTTTCAATATACTCCTTTTCTCCCCAATTATCAGGGTCCCCGGTGAGGAAATTCAAGCCTTGGGAACAGAGTCCTGTTCCCTCACTCCTGTACACAATGACGTCACTACCTGAAGCTCTCTTTTTAATTTCCTAGTCTAGCCTACATTGCTGAATTTTTTTTTCTCTTCCATCCAAATATTATTGAGAACTGATCCTGTTATCTTTTTTAAGATGAACCAAAGTTGAACTGTTGAACTAAATTCTACCTCATGCATTTTTGCTTGGAAAGAAGAAAGGAAGAGATTAAGAATACACATACGGAAGTATTTAACGTTATTGGAGGCAAATCGTTTAAATTAAAATTGAGCTAGTACTATGTATTCCAACGGTGCTTTTTCGGGTGAAAAGGCTCAAGTTTAATGCACACATATATACCTTGTCGTAACTTTTTATCCATAAAGTACTTAAATACAGCAAAAGCAATTTCAGGAAGCCTTCAAAGATCCTAATGGGTAATGTGCAGACAAATTGCCATTTAATTCTTCAGTGCCTTATCGTTGTTTTTTTCCTCAGTAGGATACAATACAGTGTTCCCTCGATTTTCGCGGGTTCAAACTTTGCGAATAGCTTATACCATGGTTTTTCAAAAAATATTAATTAAAAAATACTTCGTGTTTTTTTTCTTATACCACAGTTTTTCCCACCCGATGACATCATACGTCATCGCCAAACTAATAATTTTTGCAAATAAATAACAAAAAAAAAAATCTTGTTAATAAATAATTACGTTTATAAATATCAGGATCACTAAGTGTCTTATTCAATGGTGAGTATCAGTAATAATGGTGAGTAAATGGTTGTTAAGGGAATGGGAAATGGTAATTTAGGGGTTTAAAGTGTTAAGGGATGGCTTGTGATGCTGTCCATAGCCAAAAATGGTGTATTTACTTCCGCATCTCTACTTCGCAGAAATTCAACTTTCGCGGGCGCTCTCGGAACGCATCCCCCGCAGAAATCGAGGGAACATTGTAAATTGTTTATGCATTTAAGATCCTGAGTACATGTTGACAGAGGACTTGTATGCATAACAAAGACATCAAATGGCCATTTACTTTGCAGCTCTTTCTAGCAGTTGGTGGAGCAAAGAGAGGCTAATCTGCTTTCGTTCTAAATTAAAGCCACTTATGCATTTTGTGTCTTACTTACATGTCACATATTTCTTTGACATGTGCAAGAGTTCTTTGGTTATTACATCTATACATTACTGTGTAAAGGGTAGATACAGTCTCCACTCTTTTAATAGCTTGAGGCCACCTGTTATAAAGCCGACCGTGTTCACCATGCCATTCTCTTCAGATTCCTTGGATGCTTTTGAAGGGTTTTGTTTGGAGATCTTAACTCAAGCAGATACATTTGTATTATAGGTATCTCTGGCGGCCAAGCAGTCGAATGGCAAGGCATTCTCGCGGCCAGCTCGCCCGGCAAACAGGCGCTTACCTTCCAGATGGGCCTCCAGGTCTCCGTCAGCACCACCAGCAATAAGAAGAACACTTTTGAATGAAATTGCTTGAGTCTTTTCAGTGGGTCTGAAGCTACTTGTGGATTCAGGACTGATGTGAAAGTACCATGTTGTTTGAAACACCCTTTTCCATATTCACAACCAGAACTAGTTCTATGCAACTCTACTCCATCGGTCAATAATAATGATCTTTCTGACTTGCTGAAAAACTCTTTGGATTCTTGGATCATTCTTACTGTCTTCAGTGTTTTATCAGTTAGATAAGGATTCCCTTTTCCCTGATTCTGTATGTGTGTGTGTATACATGCATACATACATACACACATATATACGATATGTTTGTGTGTGTGTGTGTGTGTGTGTATAGTAATTTTTCTTTGAATATCATGTCGTTATTCATATCCTTAATCTGTTTTTAATTTAAATTGAGTGCTGTACTTCCGCCACAAAGGGTAGGAAGAAATGTTGTGTGCATGATCATGTCATGTTAGATGCATGTGTTGAAATAGCAAGTGCATTTAGTTTATAACTATTATAGAAAAGATTATTGCCATACCAAGATGCCTACATAAAGTTTTCAAGATTTGAGATCTGTTTCAAGATATGAATGAGTGAATGAATTGATGAATGAAACAATGAATGAATGAATGAACGAAGGAATGAATATATCAATATAATACCTGGGAGAATGCATAAGAAGAGACCTGCTGGATTATGCAAAAGCCCATCTGGTCCAACATGCTAGGTCTCCCAGGGACCAATACATCCCAGGGAAATATATCCCTGTCAATAATTACATTCTGAATATCTTTTATAGGCTTTACAGGTCTAGTATTTAATATAAAAAATTAACTTTATGCATTTAAAAAAAATGCATGCTAGCGGATAGAAAGTTATTTGCAATGATGTCATTGAAGCTGAATGGACTGGTTTTTCATTCATGCTTCATGTGTCACTTTTAATCTGCCATTCTTGAAATGTTGCATTGCTCAATCTGATGTTTTACTAACATTTTTTCCCAATTCAAAGCATCTACTTATAACTATTAGCTTTGCTGAATGTACAAGCGTTTCTAAAAAGAACTTCTATTATTTCATTCAGTATTACTGTATATGTCTTAGAAATTAGACTCAGATAATAGCATCAGAGGAAACTTGTTGGATCATGTTAAAAGCCCATCTTGTCCCCATGACCAGCCATGTGCAGTAGGACTTGAAGTGGAAAGCATCTGCTTTTCACCCCTAGCAATTAGTATTCCAGGTAGTCTGTTTTTGGACTTGGAGATAACATGCAGTAGTTCTTGACAGCCATGGGAAGCTTATTTGATCAACAGGATGGGTTGAGTCTTGGGAAAGAAGGAGACAGATGTCTACTCAGCATCTCAAGGGCACAGCTAAACTTATCAAGAGACACAGATCTTTCCATGCAACTTATCCCTTGTCCTGATATGACCACTTGTGCCAGCTGCACCCAGGGATAGTTATATATGCATTGTAACAATGTCTAGACATGCAAACAGATAAATTAATGGCACAGAGACAAGCTTTACAAATGGTATTTGTGATCGCATGATGGCTCATGTAGTTTTTAAATTCCACTTATTAACCTTTTCCCCCCATTTGCCTCAATGTGAAAGCATTAGGAAATAACCTTGAAAGATAGGAGGAAGAGCCGTCAACAAGGAAACGGACCCACAATCAGGTTTTTGAGCCTGCGCTAAAAAAAGCAATGTGAGAAAAGGTTTTTGACAAGCTTCTCCCTAGTTCCTCCAGATGAAATGAGCAAAGGGGAAGCACTTTCAGGTTTGCAAGATTTTTTACTATAGCTGTTATAATAAGAATATAAGAACCTAAGAAGAGCCATGCTGAATCAAGCCAAAGCCCATCGAGTCCAGCATTCTGCGTAACACAGTGGCTCACCAATTGTACATGGGGATCTTGTGTAGAAAGAACCCTCCCTCTTTCCCTTGACCCCCAACAAATGGTACTCAAGGGACTCCTGCCTGCCTCAACCAACATAGAGCTGGCACATGGACATCCATTTCAATAACCACTGATACACTTGGCATCCACGAATCTGTCTAATCGTGCCTTGAAGCTATCAGTGGTCTTGATTTATATGATAAAAGTGGTTTTGATTTATATGATAGTTTTTATAGCTTGGTCTACTGTGTAGGGCTGACATCCAGTATATTTTAAAGGAATAATGAAATCACCTACAGAATTAACATTAAGATTTTCCTGGATCAGTCACATGGATTCAGTCATTTTCTTATTTGATTGCCTACCTACACTTAGAGACTCTGGTTTTTAGTAAAGGAAAGTTAAAGCATGGAAGCAGATAGATAAGCAACATTATGGCTATCTGCCATGAAACTACTGTTTTGAACTTGTACTCAGCAGAGACGGCAGCTGCCATCTTACCATGGTAAATAGAGCCAGCCCTGGTGAATACTTGAATGGAAGCTCACAAGGAGTTCCAGAGCTCTAGATTAGATGATAAGTCCGAAACAACTATCTCAGAACAAATCAGTGGCAAACCATTCTAATCTGTTTGTTAAGTGAACAAAGGGTCATGCCTATATAGCTGCCAGAAGTTGAACTTGATTTAAGAAAGGCTTTAATTTACTGAACTTCAGATAGTCAAGGCAACTCCATAATTCTGCTCTCTTGATTGATAGAAATGGCTGTCAGTTATGAGTTCACTTCATTTTGGCACCAGCTTGACACGGAGCGTGTAAATATTGCATCCAGATGGGATTGCTGTGGTGCCAGAAATCCTAGACGAATGCCATTACAGGCATGTATTTCCCTTAATCTATCTCTGTGTTGTTGGCTGTTGATATGCTGTGTATGTAGCCTGGTTTATTTCTCTTGCCAGCAACTGAATGAAATATCAATTCTGCAAAGCTGCCTTATAGAAAGTCATTAAAAGTTTTCTTCCTCTTTAGGGGTCCACCCAATCATTGAATGGCAATTACCTAGTTGTGCTAGAAGAAGCATTTCTGTTCTATCAGCTTGTCTTTAATCTCTCCTCCACCACACATCAGGAAAAGTATGAGGGTCGCCCAGAAATTAAACATTTTTTTTCTTCAACAATTATTTGTTGAACACAATGAAACTTACACACAAGAAAAAATGACATTTCTTCTATACTCCCTATTTTTCCACGTAATATCCGTCCCGTTCTATGGTCTTCCTCCAGCAAGACACAAGGGCGTGTATGTCTTGTCAGTACCACTTCTTGTTTTAATGGTCTCATCCTTTGTTCTTCTCTTCTTCTAATGGCCTCACCCTCTGTGCCCAGCGACTAACCGTACTTCTGTTGACTGCAGATTCTCCATAAACTGTACACAAACATTTGTGAATGTTCCCAATAGTTTCTTTCTCTGCAGTGAGAAATTCAATGATGACACTCTGCTTGTAACGTACATCACTTACAGACGCCATTTTAAAGCACTGCTGCAGCTACGCTATCTGTTTGAAGAAACGCAAAATTTACACGCACACTCCTAACAATTGAAATAATGTATATTTAAAGTTTTGTATTTGTACCATTACTGTAGGCTGAGAAAAAATGTGGTGCATTACTTTCTGGATGACCCTTGTAGCATTTCGAGCCATAACTTCTCTGACCTATCTATCTAAGGGGGTCTGTTCTTAGGATAGCAAAGAAAAGGAAAGCCTTCAATTGCTTTTGTGAAGTAATCATGAAACCTTGAAGAAAATTGTATTTTTCAGACAGCAATTATATTATCATTGCCTTGCCATAAGACACAGACAGAATTCCTTGGAATGTATAATGCAGCAATTAATTGTATTGAATCTTCTCACAGCAATCCATAGGTCGTACCTGGTGTACAACCCCGTGTCAGTGGTTCTTTTTCACATTGCCATGTTTTATGACATTGCTATTCCTAGGGAGTAACAAAATAGGGGATATAGTAGCTAGCAGTTAAGACGCTGGGCTTATCAGCCAGAAGGTTTGCAGTTGAAGACCCAAATACCATGTTATGGGGTGAGCTCCCATTACTCATCCCAGCTCCTGCCCACCTAGTAGTTTGAAAGTGTGTAAAGGCAAGTAGATAAATATGCACCACTTAAGTGGAAAAGTAACAGCATTCCATGCACCTTGGCACATAGTCATGTTGGGCACATGACCACAGAAGTGTCTTTGGACAATGCTCACTCCCTCGGCTAAAAATTGGACATGAGCACTGTCCGCTGGAGTTGGCATGACCAGACACTGGAAATCTTTACTTTTCTTTAGGAAGTAACAAAAAAACATTGCAAACTATTCAACCTTTTTTCTTCCCCCAAAAGCTTTGAACATTGTATGAAGAATTGCCCATCAACTCCAACTCTAGCGACAAGTTCAAGGGAAAACTAAAATTCTAATGATGTGGACTTCTGCCAATTCCTATAATTCCCAAGTAATTTTTTTTAAAATGTGTAACTGCTCTGCATAGTAATATATTTGCTTCTTTTCTCTCTCTTACAACTCCCATTGTTTATTTGTATACTGGCAAAATAAGAGTTTATTGTAGCAACGTAAAAAATACAGAATGCCTTCTACCAATGAGTTTCCTGTTCATACATGGACACCTCAATATGATCTGGTGGTTGAGCCTGAAACTGACATGTGTAGCCATTTTATTTAGTTCTATACAGTATTATATTCATATATTCCTTTTCTTTCTCTTTACTTGTGTAAGGCTTTTTTTTTCAGGCTTGCCACATTCTTAAGGTGGGAGAAGTGAATAGATAGTGAGGATTGTTTTGGCTTGGTAATTTCCTTTCTGGTGGGAACAAAGGCTGTCCGTGCTGGAGTTCGAAGAACTGGGCAATGTTGATTCTGCTTTAATTGAGGGATGTGACTTTTGTGGGATGTTTCTAATTTACAATATTATGTGGTGTAATTCCGGTTTGTGTCAGATCCGGAATTACAACAGACTTTGCCAATTTGATGTCTGCCTAAATAAAAAGGAATTTGTTTTGGAAGATGGATTTTGCTCATTTGTTTTTCAAATGGCTTTCATCACTTGGAAACCTGGCACTAGCTTTACTGGTATAAGAAGCCTCCCTATTTACTGGCCCAGAAAAATGCCACCAGGGTCCCTCACAGAATTTTCCGTTCAATGGGAAAGACTGCATTTCCGAAGTCACATCCACACAGCAGCAATTTAGCAGCTTTAGAAAGAGATACAAGTTCACCCCAGAATTTTTGTCACATATATGTTCCGTTGTCAAATCCTGAACAGTAAAAGATGAAAATATTTTCGGAGCCTAAAACAATTTGCTAATCTGAACATTCATTAAGTGTTCTTGGGGATAGTAGCTGCAACTGTTGCAAATAAGCAAACTCCCTCTGTCCATTTGTCAAACAAATGGAAACGTGTTGGTTTGCCCCTCAATATCACATTGATTTGTTTAGAAATCAAATCTGACCTTGTGTACCTGGCTGGTTTATCTAAAATCAGAGTAAAACTGTATTTTGTGTTGTTGTTAGTATTGGAAGTTATTGGGAGTCTATATTTTTGCTGGCGTTATTCCTGCTTCTCCACATTTTCTAGCTTCAGATTACCAGTAAATTCTTACTTAGCAACCTTGATTTGTTATTGTAATATTAGATGGGAATTGCCTGCAGCAATTACCAGTACTGTAAACCCAGTGTGAATCCTTCTAGTCACTTCAGGATCCTCTTTAAAACAGCCTGGCCTGATTTTCTCCACTTATATAAGAATAGGATAGAATAAGATAGAATTTTATTTATTTTATTTCTTTTTATTTTATTTATTTATTTGTCAAACAATTATAGGGTGATAATTTGTACATATTAAACATTAGATAAGTTATAAAAAGTAACAAAAGAAGACAATAGGACCGGGACGGTAGGCACAATGGTGCGCTTATGCAGAATAGAATAGAATAGAATAGAATTCTTTATTGGCCAAGTGTGAATGGACACACAAGAAATTTGTCTTTGATGCATATGCTCTCAGTGTACATAAAACAAGAGGGTACCTTTGTCAAGAATCATATGGTACAACACTTAATGATTGCCATAGGGATCAAATAAGCAATGAGGAGATAATATTAATAAAAATCTTAAGGATATAAGACTGCAACAAGTTACAGTCATTTGGAGTGAATTCCTGCTTGGTGGATCTTCTAAATCTGTTTTTTATTACTGCCCCCCACCCATGTCAACATCCATGCATTGAGTCAATCATATGTGAAGATCAGGGGTAGGTTCCAGTTCCATTTCACAACCAGTGCACATCCGCTCACATCCGCGTATCCCACCATTGCGATTTCACTTCTGCACGTGCTCAGGATGACATTACAAGCCGAAACACAGCTGAGGAATTTCTCAATTGTGCTTTGGATGAAGAATAAAGGTTGGCCTTAAGGTGAAGGCAGTCTTTATTCGATACGGAGAAGCCAATGAAACTCGGGGGGGGGGGGATAGCCGAATATTACATCTTCATTGGGCTCCTACTGGTGCAGCACTTCGGACCACACCGATAGGAACCCACCACTTATGTAGATGACTACACCTTTCATGAAAATCCATGGTTGCAAAAATAGGACCACACTCTTCCAACATTGCAAGGAAGAGAAACTTAGGACAAGAAAGTATTGTTCTGAAATGCTTGTGTGCCTCTGGCATGGTGCCAGAGTACAAAGTACAGTGGTACCTCAGTACTTTTTTTCCTATTGTGTGGAAAGAGGAGATGGAAAGGTGACAGGTCGCCTTAGAAATAAATCTCCATAGGTTGGTGGTGTTCTGTCGGGCTCTCTGGTAGACTCCTCCCAAAAATTCACAGGTACAAATTTCAGACACACACACGTTTGAAAATTCAAAACAATGTTCTTTATAATGAAAATTCACTTAAACTAAGCCCTCTTTTGGTATAGCAAAGAGCACTCATCTCCAAACAAACTGGTAATTTGTACAAGTCCCTTATCAGTTCTGTGATACTTAGCTTGCAGCTGTGAGGCAATTCACAGTCCTCCTTCTTTCACAAAATGAAACACACTTTGCTCTGGTTTAGTTTCAAAGTGGGGAAAAATCAGCACACAAAAGGTCCAAGTCAGTAAAGCAGTCACGAAACACAACGATCAGATAATCCTCCACAATGGCCAAACCCACACTGCAATTTATAGCAGCCTCACTAATTACCACAGCCCCACCCAACCACAGGTGGCCTCATTTTCTTTGATAATAATCTCTCAGTTGTTGTTGCCTATGCATCGCTCTCCGCATGCCCGGCTGTATCATTAACTCTTGTTCTGAATTCAAGGAGGAGCTAGGTAATTGATCTCCTTCTGAGCTGTCTGCCACACTCTCTTCCTCCCTGTCACTCATGTCTTCTTGGTCAGAGGAGCCTTCATCAGCAGATTCCATCAGGGGCAAAACAGGCCTGCAGCATGTGGATGTCTCCTCCACATCCACAGTCCTTGGGGCAGTAGCTGGGCCAGAGCTAACCACAACAGGTGGGACATACTGTATCATCTAATATTTATGCCCCTACTATATCTTGAGGTGTCATCAAACTGAGGTTTGGGTCTTAATCTTCTTCAGCTAATAGTGGTAGGATTTTTTAAAAATTACTACCGGTCCTGTGAGTGGGGCTTGGTGGGCATGGCAGGGAAAGGATACTGTAGACTTTCAATTCCTTCCACACTCCAGGGGAAGGTTACTGAAAAATCCCAATTTCTTGGGACTTAGGAGGAAGAGGTGGGGCCGAGCCAGTCAGAGGTGGTATTTTCCAGTTCTCCAAACTACTTAAAATTTCTGCTACGAGTTCTCCAGAATTGGTCAGAACCTGCTGAAACCTACTTTTGTCTAATATTATCTTGGAAAGGTATTGTTATTGTAAAGTTTCAACCAAATGGCTGCCCATTTCTTCTTATATGGTTAAATCTCATTCTGTTGTTCAACCTATAAATATTTGTTATCATTTATTAGAACAGGTCTGAATTTTGGTACAGAATACAGTGGTACCTCTACTTATAAACTTAATTCGTTCTGTAACCAGCTTCTTAAGTAGAAATGTTTGTAAGAAGAAGCAATTTTTCCCATAGGAATCAATGTAAAAGCAAATAATGTGTGTGATTGGGAAAACCACAGGGAGAGTAGAGGTCCTGTTTCCTTTCAGCAGATTCCTAGAGGCCCCAATGGAGACTTCTCCCTGTCTTTTCTGGTTACTGTTTCAGAGGCTCAGGTTTGTAACTGGAAATAGTTCTTAAGAAGAGGCAAAAAAAAATTTAATTAACATTTTTAATTGATTTTAAAATATAGAATATAAACCACACACAACATATAACAAGTGCTCAGTAATTGGTGCTCCCCACCAGACAAACATTCACACCCTACCACCAGATTGGAGGTGTTATATATACTTATATATACCATTTTAACTCAAGAGCAAATATCAAGGCAAATTTTTTTTGAACACCTGGTTCTTATCTAGAAAAGTTCATAAGTAGAGGCGTTTGTAGGTAGCGGCACCACTGTATATTAAATCTGTTCAAATCCTGGGCTGTTTCTAGGAACATAGAGAAATATTCCTAGTTCTGTGAGTATTTTGCAAAATGTGTTTAAAATTTCTTGTGTAGGCGTCAGTTGCACAAATGAAATAGCTCCTTCTAATGCCAAACCCAGTAGAAAACAAAGGCAAATTACCGAAGTATGAGAACTAATTAATTTTGCATGGTAAAACTTTATTCCTAGTACTGAATATGGAAAAATAACAGAAAAGACATTTAAGACAATATTGTGTTCCTCTAGCAATTTGTTTTCTTTTCTCTTTTTTTTAAAAAAATCCAAAATACAAAAGGTACAATGAAAAAAACAATATTTTGTCCACAGTTTTCTATTTGTTTTGTTGAAATGTTCTATCCTATTTCTGTTTTGGAAGAGTGACTTGAAAGTTTGCCAAGGTACAGTATATCGTCTGCATGATTGAGGGGTCAACAATCCTTATAAACATTGTCCATATTAAGTATTCTTTAATGAAATGCTTAGCTAATCTTTATGTGCAATGTGTCCTTCATGTTTCTTTAGATAGAGGTTGTCACCTTGTCTGAGTTGAAATTGAAAACCCCTACACAGCTTAGACTCGCTTGCAATTTCTACAGTAAAATATGACATCTGCAGCAAATGGGAGAATTAGCTCTGCATGCTTTTTGCTGTTGACAACTTCTTCCATCCATTCACAGTTCCAGAACTGAGACTTTGCAATAAAAACAAATGTTACACTGAAGCCTGATACAAAGTCCAAAACTTGATTAGAAACATAGAAACATAGAAGACTGATGGCAGAAAAAGACCTCATGGTCCATCTAGTCTGCCCTTATACTATTTCCTGTATTTTATCTTACAATGGATATATGTTTATCCCAGGCATGTTTAAATTCAGTTACTGTGTATTTACCAACCACGTCTGCTGGAAGTTTGTTCCAAGGATCTACTACTCTTTCAGTGAAATTATATTTTCTCACGTTGCTTTTGATCTTTCCCCCAACTAACTTCAGATTGTGTCCCCTTGTTCTTGTGTTCACTTTCCTATTAAAAACACTTCCCACCTGAACCTTATTTAACCCTTTAACATATTTAAATATTTTGATCATGTCTCCCCTTTTCCTTCTGTCCTCCAGACTATACAGATTGAGTTCATTAAGTCTTTCCTGATACGTTTTATGCTGTGATTCTGCTTCAAATGATGGTATCTGCAGGCTTTCCCCTCCCACTCCTCAAATGAATCCATTTTTGATTCCCCAAATTCAATTATACCAATTCTGGTTAAAGAAAAAATCCAGGATGTTTTAAACTGGGATACTTGAGACTGAACCTACGACTTTATAGATAGGCTGTACAATTAAACTATAGCTTGTTCTCATAGAAATAGACTTATGCTTCCTCTTGATTTTGGTCTTTGGTTGTGCTATGATTGATCTCACTGTTGAGGGCCTGGAGTCAATATTTGCATTATTGTGCATAAAACAACAAACGTTTGGACCACAGTGTGAAGTTAGTACTAACATACTGTACTTTGATGCCAGCATTCTTTTACATCTCGAACTAAAGAAAACTAAACAATGAGAACTGAAATCTATTTCTCCTTGGATCAGATCAAAACCCATTCTCAGATGGGTCAAGAAAGTAATGAAAAGGATATGATGGTGGTAATTCATTCCATAGTGGGTCAATAGCAATGGCATTTAAGAATACAGTTTGCAATTCAAGGAGCAACATACTTCTTCAGTGGAGTAACTGCTGATAAGTCTATCATAGATTTGTTGTGTCCTTCTAAAGCAATTAAATTGAGGGCAATCAGAAGGATAATGTCCATATTTGTATGAGGTGGTTGCGAAGCACTTCTTTTAATTGGTCCTTTCCATTTATTTTATTTATTATTTTATTTTTATTTACCATCTGTTCTGCCAGGGTGTTTCAACCGCCCGTAAAAAACCCAAAAGTTTTTATAAACAGAAAAACAGAAACAGCTCCCTTTTTAAATGTCAAAGGGATTTTCTAGTACACCCAAGGCACAGGTTAAATGCAATCCAATTGCTCACCCAATAACTGGGAAATTGAGTCCAATTCTAAAGTCCAGAGAGTCCACACACAATCTTGAACAGCACAAAAACCATGATCTTGACGAAACAATGAATCAGATAAACTGCCATGAGGCTAAAACACCAGGCTGCGCTTTTATCTGTAGCACTAATTACAGCAGCCCCACCCAACCACAGGTGGCCTCATTTTCTCTTGTAATAATCCTTCAGTTGTTGTCTCCTATGCATCACTCTACGCATGCGTGGATGTGTCATTAACATATATCCATTGTAAGATAAAATACAGGAAATAGTAAAAGGGCAGACTAGATGGACCATGGGGTCTTTTTCTGCCGTCAGTCTTCTATGTTTCTATGTTTCTATTAATTCTTGTTCAGAATCCAGGGATGATACAGATAATTGATCTCCTCCTGGGCTGTCTGCCAAACTCCGCTCTTCCCTGTTACTCACTCTTCCTTGGTCAGAGAAAGCTTCGTCAGCAGATTCCATTGGGAGCAAAACAGGCTTGCGGCGTATGGATGTTTCCTCCACATCCACCTGCACATTCCTTGGGGCAGAAGCTGGGCCAGAGCTAACCACAACACCATCTACTGTATAAATAATGGTCCTTTCCATTTAGTTTCAATGGATTACTCTGAGCTTAAATCATTGGAAGGGGGAAATAATGTTATCTCTTTATATATCAAACAGTGAAGAAAGTACACTGCTAACCAGAGCATACAAAACATTTGCTAAACCAACTCTCGAATATAGCTTACCTGTCTGGAACCCACACTGCATATCAGACATTAATATAATTGAGGGAGTCCAGAAATATTTCATAAGAAGAATCCTCTACTCCTCTACTCGCAGCAGAATACCTTATTCCACCAGACTTGAAATTTTGGGCTTAGATAACTTCAATCTGATCTAAAAGTAGTTCATAAAATCATCTACCGCAATGTCCTACCTGTCAGTGAATACTTCAGCTTCAACCACAACAATACACAAGGACACAATAGATTCAAACTCAATGTAAACCGCTCGAAACTTGACTGTAGAAAATACAACTTCACAACAGAGTGATCAGTGCCTGAAGTGCACTGCCTGACTGTGGTTTCTTCCCCAAACCTCAAAAAAATTTAACCTTAGACTGTCTACAATCAACCTCACCTCATTCCTAAGGGACGTGTGAAGAGTTCCTCAGCTCTGGTGCTACCCGTCCGCCCCTGGAGACCGGTGTGGGCACATGTCCAGCAGGCATGTACATGCCCGCCTGTGTGAGATTTGACTTCTGTGGATGTGCATGTGGCAGAAGCAAAATCTCACGCGAGGACGTTCACGCACATGAGATTTTGCCATTTTTTGGTGATTTCTTTGCTTCGGCCCATGCCAACAGAATGTCGGAAAAAAACCCTGCCCAAATGCAGTGGGCCAGAAGGCAGCCCAGGCCCCATGGCCCTCCAGTTCCTTCTTCTGCTGCTCCTTGCCAATGCCAGGCCTGAACTTGCAATCATGGCAGCCTGCTAAGTGGAGCTCAGCCTGCCACCATGCTGGAAAGCAGAAGGGCAGCAGCACATTTTCAGACCCAGGCTGCACCTGCTGGGAAGCCTCATGGCCCCTCAGTTCCCTCCTCCAGATCATTCCTGAGGCCGGCAGCTAAAGGGAGAGCCAAGCCCTGCTTTGCCCCTTTGCGGCTCCTCCAGGCTCGACAGGAGGAAAGTGGCGCTCCTGGCTCGACAGGGAGGCACCTCCTCAGGCAAGAAAACTGCCTTGCCTGGCCCGTTGACAATGTAAATGTAAAAAAACAATTGGAACGTACTATCATTGCTGGTGGACATATCCAATAGCAAAAAAATACTGGAGGAAAATTAAACTATATTTAGAACAAATCACAAAACAAACCATTTACTTAAAGCCCGAAATGTTCCTACTAGGAATATGTAAACAAAAACTTTAAAAAGAAGACAGGTACTTAATTTTGCATATCCTGACCGCAGCCAGAATACTATATGCCCAATGAAAATGTAAATTATGTTAATCTCAATTTATATATGTCATCCCTACTTTGTGATAAATTACTATATATTAACTTTATATATTCATGAAAATCACTTTTTATAGTCACAGCATTAAGTTTTTACTTTTCTGATGTGTACCACCTACAGTTCACAATTTGGAAATGCGCATTTAATGTTTTGTTATGTGTTATGTGTTATGTTTGCGTTTTTTCTTTTTTATAATCAATAAAAATTATTTTTTTTAAAAGACACTACAGGCGCAACTTCCATTGCTTCACCCACCAAACGCGATGCTTCCACAGGCCCTCGGGGCAGTGGCGGTGGTCTGGATGTGTGGCGGCGGTGGCAGGCCAGGCCAGGGCAGCTTGAGACACCACCTCCTTTTTGTATCAGGGTTGCAACTGTGCACAGTGGAACGGGAGAGGAAGTGCGCTGACAGCGACAGCAGCAGAGGAAGAGGAAGAGCCAGAGCTGTATGACCTGAGTGTCTACTACATTCAGGCAGGGTTTGGGGAAAAGAAAATCATTGAAAATCACTGAAAAACAGTGAAATCTCGCACGTGCAAGCGTCATGTGAGATTTCATTTCCGGCGCATGTGCGGAAGCCAAATCTCATGAGGGGGCATGCGTGCACATGTTGGGGGCACAGAAATGCGTTCACATCTCCATTTCCGCTACTGGAACAATGATCCTGACTGTCCAAGATGCAACCCATTACTGGGCATGCATAAGCGCCCCTTTGTGCCTACCGTCCATGTTTTATTATCCTATTGTCCACATTTACCTGTACCTGCTCTGCTTTTGTTTATGTTTATGTTTGTGTTTATGTGTTTGTGTGTTTATTTATTTATTAGATTTGTAGGTCGCCCCTCTCCGCAGACTATGTTTATACCAATACATGCTATCCTGTACAGTGGTACCTCTACCTAAGAATGCCTGTACTTATGAACTTTTCTAGATAAGAACCAGGTGTTCAAGATTACTTTTGCCTCTTCTTAAGAACCATTTTCCACTTACAAACCCAAGCCTCCAAAACTGTAACCGGAAAAGGCAGGGAGAAGCCTCCATGGGGCCTCTCTAGGAATCTCCTGGGAGGAAATAGGACCGGAAAAGGTGGGAGAAGCTCCGTGGGTCCTCTCTAGGAATCTCTTGAGAGGAAACAGGGCCTCCACCCTCCCTGTGGTTTCCCCAGTCGCATGCATTATTTGCTTTTACATTGATTCCTATTGAAAAAATTGCTTCTTCTTACAAACGTTTCTACTTAAGAACCTGGTCATGGAACAAATTAAGTTCATAAGTAGAGGTGCCACTGTATATGTTTTGACAAATAAACAAAAGAAATAAATGAAATAAATAAAATAAAATAAAATCAGCAAGCTCAGGGGGCACCAAGGACTCATCTATCATCTGTAGCTACGTCATACTTGTAAACATGTTAAAAAAGTGCCAGCATAATCCTGGGTGAAGGCACACTACACATGTCTACTTTTTGAAAAGTATCCATTTATTTCTATGTTCTTTCAACTGTTAAGCAATTCACAAGAGGATCAGCTTTCTTATCTGTGACTGGTGACTTTATACAGGGCCTTCATCAAAGGTAGTTGAAAGAAGGAAGTAGGTGCCTCCTTCAGGCACTTTTCTAAGTCTCTTTTTAAAAAAATGAGAACTGAGTTCAGGAGCAGATGCAAAGGAACCAGCATTTGTTCCCATTGTAGAATAAAAAACAGATTTTTTAAACAAATCTATTAACCTTTTTCTCACCTCTTTATTGAGCCTGTTCGAGGGGGAATCTTTTATATTTTATTTTTTTACAATGCTATGTTATCTGAAACTGAATAAATCAGCAGGGATGAGCCCAGCAGCAGCCAGCTGGCGGGAATACAATACACAATTCTGGAACTTCGTTCCTATCAATGATATATTTATGATCACTATGTCTGGGCATATACAGTATTGTCCATCTACATTATCATTTAGAAGTTGTAGAAATGATTTTGTTTCTCGGTTCTACGGAAGTGGTGTTTGGTTTTATTTCAAGAACTGAACTTCATTGAACTAGCCAAAATAAATACAGAGAAAAAGAGCATTTTAAGAGCATGGTTATTTTAAAGCAGATGCAAGTCCATGCCGTGTGGTTTTTGTTGTGTATACCATGAATGTGTGCGTTTAGAGCAGTCACAGCCAGAAAATAAAGGGATCTTCCTCCTCTCAAAGTAAATAATCTGCTTGTTCCACTGACTGTATCAGAGGCCATATGAAAAAGGAATAAGCCAACAGCTGTCATGCAGCAGAGAAACAGTGTAGTCTAATGGTTAAAGCTTTGGTTTTAGAGTGGTGAGACTTGACTATGTGTCAGAATGGTTAAATAATTGGCAACTCCAAATATCAACCAACAAGTGCTCTGTCTTATACATTGGCAACAAAAATCAGAACAAACTGGGTGGATACAACCTCGTAGATGACCCTGATTCTGTCAAGGACCAGAGCTCACTGTAATAGCATTGCCAAAAATCTTGCAAAGCTTCTTCTCTGGTAATATTGTACTGCAAACTAGGGCATACAAAACCTTTGCCAGACCAATTCTAGAATACAGCTCATCTGCCTGGAACCCATACCATATTTCGGACATTAATATAATTGGAACTAGACAATTTAGAACTGCTCCCAACTTGATTGCAGAAAATATAACTTCAGCAATAACACGACCTGACTGTAGTTACTTCACCAAGCCCCCATAACTTTAATCTACTGTGGACCTCACCCAATTCCTAAGAAATCTGTAAGGGGTGTGCATAAGCTCACCAACTTGCCTACTATCACTGTGCTGTCTCCATTTATTTATATCCTTATCCTGTATTCATAATCATGTTTATTTCTGTATGTGTTATCCTATACGTGTTTGACAAATAAGTAAGTAAGTAAGTAAGTAAGTAAGTAAGTAAGTAAGTAAGTAAGTAAGTAAGTAAGTAAGTAAGTAAATCATGGATCAAGCCTCCATTTAGACCTAAAGCTCTGTGCATGACATTAGCTGCACAATCATACTCTTTCAGCCCAAAGTTAGCGACAATAGGCTAAAGTTAAAGGGAATCTTCATTGAAGCTGTTCTGAGATCTTCAGGGAAAATGGGACATTAGTGAAACAGATTTAACAGAGTTGGAAAGGACCATCATCTACTCCAACTCCCTGTCCAAGCAGGAGACAACAGCTGCCTCTACCTAGGATCAAACTCACAATCTCCTGATTGTGAGGCAAGAGCTCCACCTCAAGACCACAGCACTCTCATATAGAGAGCCATCTGTCTTTAGCAGCCATCTTCAGATATTGTCAATTGCTTTAATTTTGCCTAACAATGTGATTTCTTCGTAAAATACAAGAGTGGTTTATCATTGCCTTCTCCATGCAGAATGAAGTTACTTCTTTGCCAGTGTCATTAAAGTGACTGTCTACTTAGAATAGAAACAAGTCAAAAAAACCTCCTTGGGACTTCATTTACTTGGCTGCAACTCTGGATCCAATATAAAAAAAATGTAGAGAGCAAATAGAATTCCTCCCTCCCCCTTCTAATTCTGTAGAGAGGAGTGTGCCATCTTCTCTGTTGGGTAATCTCTTGAGCTAACAAAAGCTCTTAGTGAATCATGGCAGTTTACTCTGCAAAAAGAACAGAAGTCTCTTGTCATCTGGGCATTGGTAATACACGCTGATCTGTGGACCCGAAAGATGGTTGGAATGAGAATGAAACCAACTGCCACGGCAGCATTTCTGAATAAAGAATGGCTTTGTTGCAGACGTCCTATAAAACCATTGTTTTTAAAGAAGAGGCGGGCAGCATTTCCCATCTATAGCCATTACCCAGTGCTACCTGCTTCCTCTTCTTTCCCATGCTGAAGGGCTCCCCTCTTCTCTTGCTTGCTCGCTTTGTAGCACCGCCTTTTCTTCACTGTGGTGACTCCTCGATTTGGCTGAAGCCAAGTTGATCTGGCTGGGGTGAAGCACCCTCTTTTGCTTTTCCCCCCTTTCTCCAGATGCTCCGGAAGGCAAGCTCGCGCTGGGTGTATGGGAGGTAGCTCAAAGGAGTCACCACAGTGAGGTGGTTATTCTCTCTGCAGGTGCCCAGAGAAAGGAAAACCCTCTGTTCGGTCTGGGCTGCCCAGAGCAAAGAGAGCATTTCTTTTATCTGGGCGCTGGCAGAGGTTTATTCCCTCTCCAAGTGCCCAGAGAAAGGAAAATGCTTCGTTCGCTCTGGACTGCCAAAGCCTCCTTAAGTGCCACCAAAAGGCTCCTCTGGCAGCCCAGAAAAGCCCGAGATGACTGGGATTGAAGGGGGAATGGCAGGAAACTGGCCAGGCCTTTGTGCCACTCTCTAATTTTCTGGAAAATGTTTCCGTGCTCTGGTTCTTAAGTAGAAAATGGTTCTTATGAAGAGCCAAAAAAATGTTGAACATACAGTTCTTATCTAGAAAAGTTCTTAAGTAGAGGCGTTCTTAAGTAGAGTAGCACTGTATTTAAATGAATCTAGCTTCCCCATCAACTTTGGTGGTCAGAAGGTCGTAAAAGGGGATCAGGTGACCCCAAGACACTGCAACTTTTATAAATATGAGTCAGTTGCCAAGCATCTGTGTTTTGATCACATGGCCATTGGGAGGCTGCAGCGATTGTAAGTGTGGAAAAACAGCCATAGGTAACATTTTTAGTGCCGTTCTATCTTTGAACGGTGGGTTAAGACACTGAGCTTGCCGATCAGAAAGACCAGCAGTTTGGTGGTTTGAATTCTCCATTCTCCAGTCATTTTACTTTTGAATGAATCTTGAGAACCCGGTCGGGTTGCAAACAGCAAGAGAAATAAATTTGCTGCATTGCAATATGTTTCCTGGAAACAGCAACCCTCTCACTCCCCGCTCCTGGCTCAGCAGTATCAAGCCTGGCTAAAAGTCATTTAAAAAAACCCATTCTATTACTTTTAAGAATGTATTACTTGACCTATAGCTAGTAGCTCTTGCAGCAACCTACAAAATAAACACTAATGACATCCACATATAAAATCCAACATAAGCATTACAAGACAATCTTAAAATGCAATCAAGATAAAATCTCTGCTTCCAAAAAGAAGAATATATGGATGAAATGGTCCGAAAAAAGAAGAAAAAAAACTTTCCATGGTTCAGAAAGGACTAATAATGAATTATCTGGGAGCCAACATTTGCTTGTTAAGCTTAGAACACTGCTGATTAAAAGTCAGGAGAAAGAGTGATATTAAATTTGAGCAGACTAGGGGTTAAACATTGAAGAGCATTTTTTAAAACTTTCTGACTCTCTTCGGCCTTGTTTAATTGTGCCTTGTCTGCTCCTGCAGGATATATTAACTTACCCTACAGATCTTGCAGAGCTAAGCTCTTCGGCCCTATTCTGGAGGGTTTCTTTACTCCGATATTTTCTCCAAGCTATTTATCCTTTATTTTTTGTTTAATAGAGACTCCACCCACCAGCTGATTACATCTCAGATTCATTATTTTTAGAACTGAAGAGTTGCAATTTGATCCTATACGAGGAACCAATTCCAATCCCCCCCCCCCTACACACAAACAGTGATTGATGGTGGAGAAACTGGGAGAAGAGTTGGCAAACAAGGCACCTCCAACTCAGGGGTGGGTTGTAAAATATTTTGTCACCGGTTCGCATGCACGCTTGCACGCGTGACACTTCTGCACATGTGCAGAAGTGTCCTGGATGGGTGGGCGGAGCCTCAAGCCCCCGGTGCTACCAGTTCTAAGAACCGGTCCGAACTGGGAGCAACCTAACCAGAGAAGAAGGAGCGTGTTCTAGCTTTAATATTTGAGTTCCAAAACAGAGAAGGATAAAATAGCAGATAAATTCAACACAGAGAAAACCACAAAACCCAAAAATATATATCTTAAAATGCTATCAAAATAATGCCTTTTTCTAAAATGTCTAATGTATTGATAGAACGTGTGGATGAAATGGTCTGAAAGAAGAAATCTCCATGCATTCCCAGAAGGCACCTGCTGGTACAGTTCCAGCAGAAGAAATGGAGAAAATAAATTAGAAGAAATCTAGAAGAAAATATAGGAAGCCAGTGAAGAATCAAAGTGTCCCTTATTCCCTAAGCAACTTCATCCCAGTTCAGATTAATAGAAGATTAAAAAATGATAATAGGCTGCAATTGCAAGGTGTCCTAATGTATTAAAAAATCTAGAGGTTCTCCCGGTGGGACTTTTGGAAAAATAGGAATAGTCTTGTGAGTCAGACTCACATCTGAAAGCTTTATTCACTAGCTCTAAATTCAGAGTAACAAACATAGCATTTCTCAAGGCTTAGTAGGTTGGTTAAAGTTAGGATTTTTGTATTACATCACAAAACAATCAATGAAGTGACCAGCCTTCCCCAGCAAATATATATATTTGATGTGGCTATATCAGAATGCAAGTTCTTCTCTAAAATCGCACAGATACTACTTAGTTATGCAGCCTTTTTGGCAGAGCAAAAGAGGGACCCAACCAGGACAGAATTGATATGCTAAATATGCATGTTGAGCTTGTGGTTCATATGCAAAAGAAGAGAAACCTTCTATGAAAGAGTTGATGTTCCCAAGCTTAGAGGTTAGTATAGGAAGAAATATCCCTCTGGTTCAGTTCCAGCCTGGGAGAAAAACACTGGAAATATGGAGGCTGATTGGAGAGGGGATTTATTGAAGAAACAAAACCACATGGGTTTTGGGCAGCTCATCACGTGGAGTTCAGAGTGGGTTGTTGTTTTTTTATACCTTCTCTTTGGCTTTGCATTTGAGCTTCCTGTTTCTGAGCAAGTACATGTATTCTATTGGTTGTTGTCATACTCCCATGGGGCCATGTAGGATTCATAGCTTGTTCTAGAGGAAAAGTATAAATCCTAGGTGTTTGTCTGAGCTAAGTTTGGTTGAGGGTGAGACAATGAAGGGACTCGTGTTCTAAAAGGCTGTTGGGCAATTCCTATTCTGGCTTAATGGCTTTTTCCTGTGTTGGATCTTGGGTGATGGTTGCTTCTAATCCTACCATCCTGTCTTGAATGGATGACCAAATCTACATTTTTAAAAGCTGGTCTCAGCATCTGCTGGGGCTGTTAAGAAAGACTTGCCGGCTGCTTCCTGTCTCCAAGAGCATGTTTCCCTATTTTTCCTTTAGGGAAATATTATTATTATTATTATTATTATTATTATTATTATTATTATTATTATTAATATTATTTAGATTTGTATGCCACCCCTCTCCATATAATAATCTTCAGATATTTTCAAAAATGTTTCATTCTTCTGGGGTGGGGCTGTTTGCTGACTTTATACAAAAGACTTCTCAGATAAGATTGACTTACTGACCATAAAAAAAGAAGCAAGTTTCAGAATGGATTTGCAACATTTCATCTGAGCTTTATGACTGGATGACTGACTCTCAGCCTATGTACCCAAACCAGTGAGCTGGACTGCCTCCCTTATACCATAGTGACTTAGAACAAGGCTGCATTCATGCATCATGCTTAAATTGCCTACAGGGTCTACCTCTTTTCAGGGTATACTGAGCTTTGTGCAATCCAAGCAGTTTCCATAACAACTTGCTAAGTCACACCAAATGCCAACAAAGTTCACTACCGTATGGTTAACCTTAATTGACTCCAGAGTGATGTCTGAATGCTTCTGCAGAATGTTCATTTGATCTAGTAAACTGCATTTGAGTGCAGACAGACCTAACTTCCATGAAATTCAGCTGAAAACAAATAGGGACCCTAATATCTTTTTTATGTCTTTTTTTTAAAAAAAATTGATAATGGGACATGATTGAAACATTTAAATATGTTAAAGGGTTAAATAAGGTCCAGGTGGGAAGTGTTTTTAATAGGAAAGTGAACACAAGAACAAGGGGACACAATCTGAAGTTAGTTGGGGGAAAGATCAAAAGCAACATGAGAAAATATCATTTTACTGAAAGAGTAGTAGATCCTTGGAACAAACTTCTAGCAGACCTGGTTGGTAAATCCACAGTAACTGAATTTAAACATGCCTGGGATAAACGTATATCCATCCTAAGATAAAATACAGAAAATAGTATAAGGGCAGACTAGATGGACCATGAGGTCTTTTTCTGCCGCCAGACTTCTATGTTTCTATGTTTCTATGCAAAACACAGTGAGGTCTCAGTTTGGTTAATCTGGCGTCTAAAATCCTAGATAGCCTAACTTTAGAGAGATATTTCTCCCCACAGCTCTAACACACCTCAAGCAATTGATGAACAGAAAAATGAAATATTACCTCCTGGTTTGCCATATCTTCCCAATATTCTCTGAAAAGAACAATAAGTCATTCAGATGTTAACTTAAATCCACATAGTCAATGTTGTCACTATGTTAAGTAAACTACAGCACTAGGGTTATAAACAAGAAAACAATATATGGATAGCATCCATAATATACTACCCTAATATTATTAATATTATAAAATGTTCTACCAGCACAGATAGAAACATAGAAACATAGAAGACTGACGGCAGAAAAAGACCTCATGGTCCATCTAGTCTGCCCTTATACTATTTCCTGTATTTCATCTTACAATAGATATATGTTTATCCCAGGCATGTTTAAATTCAGTTACTGTGGATTTACTAACCACGTCTGCTGGAAGTTTGTTCCAAGGATCTACTACTCTTTCAGTGAAATAATATTTTCTCACGTTGCTTTTGATCTTTCCCCCAACTAACTTCAGATTGTGTCCCCTTGTTCTTGTGTTCACTTTCCTATTAAAAACACTTCCCTCCTGAACCTTATTTAACCCTTTCACATATTTAAATGTTTCGATCATGTCCCCCCTTTTCCTTCTGTCCTCCAGACTATACAGATTGAGTTCATTAAGTCTTTCCTGATACGTTTTATGCTTAAGACCTTCCACCATTCTTGTAGCCCGTCTTTGGACCCGTTCAAGTTTGTCAATATCTTTTTGTAGGTGAGGTCTCCAGAACTGAACACAGTATTCCAAATGTGGTCTCACCAGCACTCTCTATAAGGGGATCACAATCTCCCTCTTCCTGCTTGTTATACCTCTAGCTATGCAGCCAAGCATCCTACTTGCTTTCCCTACTGCCCGACCAACCCGACAAATCACAGATGATGGTGATTTTCCTCAAATAGTTGCATTTTCAGCCTTCTCCTTTTCCTTAATGCTAACTAATGGCAGGCCGAGAACTCTGTAGTTATGCCAAAACGATGCTTCTACTTTCTAAGCAGGGTGTCCATAAAATGGAAACGGCGTTTTATTTTGAACTTGAAACACTACAACTCATTTCAGCAGTTCTGCCAAACCGTTTTGGAACAGCTGCAATTTGGCAGAAATAAATTCAGAACGTTTGGGTTGTTCCAGGATTTGAAAGAAATGAAATCCAGATCAACAAAGGACAAGTCTGTGCATATCGTAACTGTCTCTCCTTAGCAGCTGTCGGAATCACTTTGTCTGCTCTTCTGGTGCCTTCTCTTTCTTCCTTCTCGCCTGCCTGCCTCAGTATGTCCCAGTATGGCATAAACCATCAAAACACCAGAAATACGTTTTGAGGCACAGGTTGTGTTTTACATATTCTTTTCTAAGAGCAAAAAAGAACATTATTGCTCTAATTATTATTATTATCATTATTATTATTAACAATAATAATAATAATAATAACAATAACAACAATAATAATAATAATAATTAATTGTTATTAATAACAACAACAACAAAACAACAACAACAACAACAACAATAATAATAATAATAATTTTACAAAGCCAGAATTGAAAAATCAACAGACGATCCAAAGTGCAGACTCTGTAAAGAAACAGATGAAACAATCGATCACATACTTAGCTGCTGCAAAAAGATCACACAGACTGACTACAAGCATAGACATGATGCTGTGGCACAGATGATCCACTGGAACTTGTGCCAGAACTACCATTTACCAGTGGCAAAGAACTGATGGGATCATAAGCCCGAAAAAGTGGTCGAAAATGAGCAAGCAAAACTACTGTGGGACTTCCGACTTCAGACTGACCGGATTCTGAAGCATAACACACCAGACATTGTGATCGTGAAGAAAAAGAAAGTATGGATCATCGACATCGCAATCCCAGGAGACAGAAGAATTGAGGAGAAGCAGCTAGAGAAATTAGTGAAATACGAAGATCTAAAAATCGAGCTGCAACGACTCTGGCATAAGCCCGTGAAAGTGGTCCCAGTGGTACTTGGCACGCTAGGCACAGTGCCAAAGGATCTCAGCGGACATTTGAAAACCATTAGAATTGACAAAATCTCCATCTGTCAATTGCAAAAGGCCGCTTTACTGGGATCGGCAAACATAATTTGCCGCTACATCACACAGTCCTAGGTGCTTGGGAAGCGCCCGACTGGTGATGAAATACGAAATCCAGCATAGTGATCTCGTTTGCGGTGTTGTACTGACATAATAATAATAATAATAATAATAATAATAATAATAATAATAATAATAATAGTAGTAGTAGTAGTAGTAGTAGTAGTAGTAGTAGTAGTAGTAGTAATTAGATTTGTATGCCGCCCCACTCTGAGGACCCAGAGCGGCTCACAACAAGAAAAAACCCCATTACAAATCCAATTTAAAAACAGTTTAAAACCCTTAACATAAAAACAATCATACATCTCATGCAGACCATGCATAAAGTGGAAACGGCCCAGGGAAATCAATTTCCCCCTGCCTGAGGGCAGAGGTGGGTTTTGAGGAGTTTGCAAAAGGGAAGGATGGTGGGGGTAGTCCTAATCTCTGGGGGGAGTTGATTCCAGAGGGTCGGGGCCACCACAGAGAAGGTTCTTCCCCTGGTTCTCTAATGATGACAAACTTCAGTGATGCCATAGCTTTACTGGCCTTCTTTCTTTCTTCTTCTTCTTTTTGTCTCATGCTACATCGGTCGCTGGGATTTGTGCAGCAGAAGGTGGTCCTGGAGCTATTCTGGTGTGATGCCATGAAGGGCTTTATAGGTCATAACCAATACTTTGAATTGTGACTGGAAACCAATCGGCAACAATGCAGGCTGCGGACTGTTGGCGTGACATGGGCACACCTGGGGAAGCCCATGATTGCTCTCGCAGCTGCATTCTGCATGATCTGATGTTTCCGAACACTCTTCAAAGGTAGCCCCATGTAGAGAGCATTACAGTAGTAATGGAGGGCACGGACGGCATGTCTGCCCTTTTATAAGGGCTCCTAAGACGGCCCCCACATCCTCCATGCCTGTGCTGAATGTGCAGGGGCTGATGGGTGATCTCATGCAATCACGCAAGATCGCCCCTCCCGCGCTGGCTACAAACACTGGGGCCATGTTTTCCAGCCGCGACGCCACTGCTGGTCCACCACCAAACTGGCTGGCCTTTCAATTATGCTATGAAGTACATTCTTAACTCTGAATAACTTTCTTTCCAGAAGGATAGATTTGAAGGCAGGTGGAATGTTAGTAAAAAGTGCAGCTTTCATTGTTGGTAATGGTTTCCAGTCTTAAATAATTAAGGATTTAGTTCTACTTTGTTACACTGAGACAACAGGAAGCTTCAACCAAGGAGGAGACCAAAGGCATATGACTATGAAATGTTCGTCTTGGATTTAAATCTAGACCAGAGTTCTCTTTTTCCATAGTCTTCTCGATGTAACAGTAAATTGACTGTTTCTCACACTTGATGGTAACAGATGACTGTGAACATTCTCTTCACCCTTGCTCTAAAAATGTTAATTGCTAACCGGAACCAAACAGTTTATGGCAAAATGTTTGCCAAATACCAGGAATAACTTACATATTTCTTTCTTTTTTGGCTAGTATGATGTAGTAACCACGTCATTGTGATTTCTTTAATAAACCACATTTAAGTAAACCATGAACTAGTGCAATATTTCTCACCAACCCAACTGATATGCCACTTTTATTTTCCTTGCAATGATTTATTTATTTTATTTATTCAATTTTTATGCCGCCCTTCTCCTTAGACTCAGGGCGGCTTACAACATGTTAGCAATAGCACTGTTTAATAGAGTCAGCCTATTGCCCCCACAATCCGGGTCCTCATTTGACCCACCTCGGAAGGATGGAAGGCTGAGTCAACCTTGAGCCGGTGATGAGATTTGAACCGCTGACCTACAGATCTAAGTCAGCTTCAATGGCCTGCAGCACTGCACTCTACCTGCTGTGCCAACCCGGCTCTATTTGATATTTGAGGGGCTGCCCCCAAGGAAAACGGGGGTCTACCTATTCTCAAAAGCACCTGAAAGCAGGGCTAGAAACATAGAAGATTGATGGCAGAAAAAGACCTCAGGGTCCACCTAGTCTGCCCTTATACTATTTCCTGTATTTTATATGGAAGCACATTAAATAATAGTCCTGCTTTATCATGCCTTAACTAAACTACCCTTGGAATATTGCATCTAGTTTTGGTCACTACAACATTGGGGGAAAAAAGATTTTGAGACTCTGAAAAAATTGGAGAGAAGAGCAACAAAGATGGTTAGGGGACTGGAGGCTAAGACATACCAAGAACTGATGCAGGAATAGGATAGCAATAGTATAGCAATAGAGAGACAGGATAGCAATCTTCCAATATTTGAGGAGCTGCCCCAAAGAAAATGGGGTTTTCTTGCTCTGTCAGTTCAATATTTGTCCCTTCCAATTAAGTACAGAATATTTGGGTGACGGTCACCTGTAGATTTCAAGGTTTTCTATGCCGCTAACACATTATCTGAACTTTTATCTTATGGCATTATCAACAGTAGAGACCTTCAAATTTCTAGGTTCTATCGTATCTTAAGATCTAAAATGGTCACCTAACATCAAAAACATCATCAAAAAAGCACAACAAAGAATGTTCTTTCTGCGCCAGCTCAAGAAGCTCAAACTGCCCAAGGAGCTGCTGATACAGTTCTACAGAGGAAATAATTGAATCGGTCATTGGCACCTCTATAACTGGTTTGGTGCTGCAACCCAACAGGACCGACACAGACTTCAGAGGATAATCATAATTGCTGCCAATCTGCCTTCCATTGAGGACCTGTATACTGCACGAGTCAAAAAGAGGGTGGGGAGAATATTTACTGGCCCCTCACATCCTGGACACAAACTGTTTCAACTCCTACCCTCAAAACGTCGCTACAGAGCACTGCACACCAAGACAACTAGACATAAGAACTGTTTTTTCCCGAACGCCATCACTCTACTAAACAAATAATTCCCTCAACACTGTCAGACTTTTTACTAAATCTGCACTTCTGTTTCTACTAGTTTTTCTCATCATTCCTATCATCCTTTTCCTCCTTAGGACTGTATGACTGTAGCTTGTTGTTTGTATCCTAAGATTTTTATTAATATGGATTGTTTCTTCTTATGCTTATTTGACCCCTATGACAATCATTAAGTGTTGTACCACATGATTCTTGTCAAATGTATCTTTTTCTTTTCTGTACGCTGAGAGCATATGCACCAAGACAAATTCCTTGTGTGTCCAATCACACTTGGCCAATAAAATTCTATTCTATTCTATTCTATTCTAAGGGTGTCAAACTTGTGTCGTCATGGCATTGTCACATAACGTATTGGGACTTCCCCTCTTCACTAAATCGGGTGGAGGTGGAGCCAGCATATGACGCATCTATTCTGCCTCATGAGAAATGAATTAAGACCACATTCTCAATTTACATATTCAAAGTGGTTTAATAAAAAGTTAAGATAGTCCATGTTAAAAAAAAATTGAAATCCATACTAAGACAGCAATCATTTTTGTTCCTGGCAGGTCATCATAAGAGATTTTAATCAATTATGTTATTGTTATATAGATAGGTAATCAAATAAGATATTTACTAACACATCATCTTTGATCTTTGGCAGGAGCTATCTTGTTAATTTCTAAGACATTTAGTAAAAACAAATGAGCAGGACTTTTCTGACCTTCTGCCAAAACGTAGAAGGCTAGAATAACTCATGTTTTTCTCTGACAGTGTTTGGTGCCAAGTAGAAAACTCCTTACTTGGGAATAGACTTTTACCAGCTTTGGAACTGTATGTCTGTTAGGCTTACACTATTGTTACAATTCTACTAGCATTTTACCTTCTTACTTTTAAAAATAATTTATCATTTGTAAGCCACCCTGAGTGTTCGGAGAAGGGCAGCATAGAAATCCAAATAACAAATAAATAAATAAAATAAATTTTCTAATTTTGTATTCTATCTTTCTTTCCTTTAAAAATACTGTATACTAATAGCTTCAGTGCTTTTTGTCTTTTTTGTGAGCCATCTTGGGTGCCAGCCATGTAAGAATAGGAGTCAGGACATAACAATAACATAACAAATGAAGGCTAGCAATTATTGACCATTATAAATGTATTAGTTAACTTCCCCCAGCTTTATTTCCTTGGCAATCTTTTTGCTTTCTCTTCCCACCCCACCCACTAGTCATCAGTCATTCTTCACATTAAGAGCATGGCCTGCTCTAAAAGGACAATGTTCTCATTGAGAGATTAATGCCATATGTTACCAATTAACATCTGTTGAGAAGTTTCTCAGCATGATTTTTTTTTAATGTATAGCTTTCAAATTCAATGCAGACTTGCCAATTTTGAACTAAAATATTTATCTAGTGCATAACATAACATATCCTGCGAAGAATGTTTTCCAAGCCCTAAGTCTTTGCAGGGTTTTTTTCATTATTTATTTAATTTATTTATTTATTTATTTTATTTTATTGGATTTATATGCCGCCCCTCTCCGAGGACTAGCGGCGGCTCACAGCATGTACAGAAAAACAGGAAAAAATAATAACAATCCAATTATACCTTAAAAAACAATCTTAAAATTCTAATTAAAAACTATCAATATCATTCATTCAGCAGTCAAACTAAGCATTCATCGGTCAGGGGGGAAGGTCTAAGGAACCCCAGGCCTGGCGGCAAAGATGAGTTTTAAAACTTTTTCGGAAGGCAAGGAGGATGTGGGCAGTACGAATCTCTGGGGGGAACTGATTCCAGAGGGCCGGGGCCCCCACAGAGAAGGCTCTTCCTCTAGGTCCCGCCAGCCGACATTGTTTGGACGACAGGACCCTAAGGAGACCAACTCTGTGGGACCTCACCAGTCACTGGGATTCGTGTGGCAGAACTCTACTTGAGTAACTCTACAGAACTCTACATTACTCTAACTTGCCTCCGAATAAGTATCATTCCAGCCCTAACCAGGTGCTAATGATGTTTCCAGCTCTTAATGGCTTGCAAGCTCTTTCATTGTTACTCTCTCTCCCAGTGAGTTTTTTTAAAGCCCTAACCAGCGGATAAAATAATGTGCTGAAGCCGACCAGACTAAGGACGCTAGCCAAATGAATACCTAGTAAGCAGATTCTTTTCCCTATTTTCTCCCCCAAAATTAAGGTGTGTCTTATACTCTGGTGCTTCTTAAAAATACAATATTAAGCAAGAGAGAATAATTAGCAGAGGAAGTAAATAATAGAATTAAAAATTAATTGGAGAATGAAACAATCTGTGTAAACTGACAAAATTAGACAAAGGACGCAGTATCATATTAATGACATATACCAAGAGTAATAGACATGTTACTAAGTAGTATTCATGATATTTAGCAGATGATATAGGTTTACTAAGTTGACCTATATGATGTATTTTTTTAGTGGGGAGAAAAATAATAACAAAAATAATTTTCAAGTAAAATTATCCACTCAGGAAAGGATTTAGAGGGTGTAAAAGGAAGTAGGAAAGGAAGAGAAAAGGAAGAGAGAATAGTAGGGGAGGTATTTATTTATTTATTTATTGTTTATTTATTTATTTATTTATTCATTCATTCATTTGTCCAATACACAAATACATAGGAAGAAAAATAGACATGTAGTAATATATATAAGGGTAAAGTGAACTTAGAGGAGAGGATATATGAAAGAAAGAAAATATATATGATAAGTGAGAGAAAGGAAAGACAATTGGACAGGGGACGAAAGGCACACCAGTGCACTTATGTATGCCCCTTAGAGAAGGAAGGTGTGAGAAAGTAGGTACTAGAGGTGAAATAGCCACCTGAGATAAAAAGGGGTGTGGAGAGAAGGAAGATTGAGATGGATTGAATAATAAAAGTAAAATTGGAATGTAACTCAGGTTATTGTACTATTGTTTTTAAGTGGCAATATATGTATATTGATTTCTAATGACGGTATATGTGATGTATATCCTATGTTTTTGATGTGGAGAAAAAAAACTTTTATTGGGAAAATAATAGATAGCATCATGCTTTGTCTTGTGAGAATACAGAAGAAAATATGGGAACACTACACTGCATTCCTGCTGCTTGAGTCTGCTTAAGATATTCCCCTATATATAAGAACTTCATTTGCTAATTGAAACCACATTCTTTTAACCTAAAGGAGAAGAAAAATAGATATGTAACAGCAAGAGAACATTTATCTATACAGCTGCTGGCTTGCTGCCACTGGGCAGCGGAGTCCTAAAAACGACCCTTGTTTTATATGCCAGTGCAATTGGTTTTTTCCCTAGCAGCCAAAAATGATGTTAGTTGTTAGCTTTTATGAAGCCAAGTGACTAGAGTTTCTCTGCTATGTGACCATGTTGATTAACTCTAAAGCAAAATCGCAGGCATAGCAGCACTGAGCAGTGGAAGAAAGGAAAGATCATACAGGAAGGCTGCCAAGAAAAGACACAAAATTCCAGCTGCTGCCAAAAGTATATTGCGGTTGGCATTTGGTTTCCTGCAGATGTCAGACATATCCCATCTGGAGATAAAGGGTGGTCCCAGTGCTGGATCCATGGAAGGAAAATTCAATAGTGGCAGCAACAGATGAGGCAATGCCAAATTAGGATAAAAATGAGAAGCGTAGATTGGTTTGTCTAATAAATTCTGTTTCAGGGCAGCCTCTAGGAAAGAAAACCCACAGAGTTTCCAGATGTCCTCCTTGTATACTTCCTACTAATCAACAAGCCAACCTAAATAAGAGATCAGATGTATTCCCAGATGGAAAGGATGCAGTTGTGCCCTTTGACATAATTTTGCAAGATGCAAATTGCAGCTGAATTATTTGCTCCAACTTATGGTCTTTCAGACATTCCATGTTGAAAGTACGTGAAAAGCCAAGAGTTTATTCTCTTTCCCAGGAATGTTTGGGACAGGCAACGAGGTATCCTTTAAATATTATGGATAATTCTCATAGTTCTCTATCTGTTGCCATCAGTAACGTTAAATCCAAATCCTAGAAAGTACCAAATTCCATTATATACATATTTCTATGAAATATTCTTCCCCCCTTTTTAGCACTATAGATTAAATGTATGTATCTTATCCAAACCATCATGAGAGGATGATTTGGCAATGCTTAAAAAATGCAAATAAAATAAAAGGAAAATAAATCAACACATCTTCAGAATAGAATAGAATAGAATAGAATAGAATTCTTTATTGGCCAAGTGTGATTGGACACACAAGGAATTTGTCTTAGGTGTATATGCCCTCAGTGTACATAAGGAGAATAAAATACATTCGTCAAGAATAAAAAGATACAACATTTAACGATAGCCAAGGTTACTAATAAGCTATCAAATCGTATTAGGGAACAAATAAAAACAATATAATTGAAAGTTACAAGCAAAATGGTTATAGTAATAAGTCGGAAAAGGTAGATACTAGTAAGGAAGAGAAGAATAATGGTAATTCAGTAATAACAATAACAATAACAATAATTACAATAATAACAATAATAATAATAGCTACATCATGCAGTCCTAGGTGCTTGGGAAGTGCCTGACTGGTGATGAAATATGAAATCCAGCATAGTGATCTTGTTTGCTGTGTTGTATTGACATCATAATAATAATAATAATAATAATAATAATAATAATAATAATAATAATAAAATAAACTGTAGACCACGTGCTCAGCTGCTGCAAGAAAATCATGCAGACTGATTATAAAGTATGGAACAACTCTGATGCACAAATGATCCACTGGAAATTTTGCAAAAACTGTAACATAACTGCTACATACTGGTGGGAACACAAGCTTGAAAAAGTCACTGAAATCAGATGGTCAAGATTTTGTGGGATTTTTGTATACAAATAGACAAGGCATGGCAACCAGACATCATGTTGGTTGAGAAAAACAAGGTGACTCTTATCGACCTTGCAATACCAGATGATAGCAAGTTTGATGAAAAGGAAAACGAAAAAATTGCAAAATACCAGGATTTAAAAATCAAAATTTAATGATTATGGCACAGACTAGCCGTGGTAATTCCAGTGGTGACAGGAACACTGAATGCTGTCCCAAAAGCACTGGAATTACATTTAAAATAGCTTAAAATTGACAAAATGAACATCTGTCAAATGCAGAAAGCTGCACTGCTTGATTCTGCAGGTATACTTCAAAAATATATTACGACATCCTAAGCCCCTGGTTGTGAAATATTTTCACAATCGTCTTTTTGACTTATGCAGATATTATATAGGTCCTCAATGAAAGGCAAGTTTGCAGCAATTGTTTTTTCTGCAGTTCTGATTATCCTCTGAAGTCTGTGTCTGTCTTGTTGGCAGGGCCGCCGATAGACGGGTATTACTGGGAGTGGCGTGACGGGCCCGGGCCAAGGGGGGGCCCGGCGCCCACCAAAAACTCCCCAACCCCGATTGAGACAAACTCTGCCACGGCGGAGCTTCTCCGACCGCGGCCCGCACCAAGACAACAAAAGAGCCAGGGCTTGCACGACCGGTGAGGGGGGTGGACTCCCTTCCGAAGCACCCAGGGGATCCCCTTCCCTCCCACGGCCGGGAGGGGAACGAAGAAGGGGGAAGCGAAGAGAGAAGGCTGGCAGGCGCCGGTTTTTGTATGGCCCGAACGACTCGCCTCTCTCTCTCTCTCTCCGTCTCTCCCCGCCCGGCCGCAGACAAAGGAGCCGCTCGGCGCCATCCTGCAAGGCGCAGGGAATGTGGAAAGGGTGGGAGGTGGTCAGATCTCTCCCCCCGGGGCAGGGGAGGGAAAGTGGGGGCGAGGCAAGAGAGAGGGGGGAGGCTGGAAGGAGGGGAGAAAGCGGGGTGGCTTGGCCGCCGGGTAGCTGAAAAGGAAGAAGCCGGTTTTGGAGCTGCCCCCTTAAAACGCGAAGCGCGGAGCCGGTGCAGGCACCATGGCTCCGTCTTGCAGGAGGTGGCTCGCCAATGAGGGAAGCAAGCATCTGCTCGCGACGGCCAGCAATGCTGCTGATAGCAACCACCCGATTGCTGGGAAGGCGTCTCAAAAGCCTCCTCAGAGGGTTTAAAGCAGGGGCTGGAAGATTCCTCCCCCCCCCCCGCATTTTGAAAGGGAGAATCCAGCAGTCAAAAAAGATGAGAGCTGATCATTGTGAGTGCTGAGACAGAGTTGTAAAACTTCGGAGAGATGGGTGGGGGTTTGGTAGAGGGAGGGCGAAGCTTCAGAGAGGGAGGATGAAAAGGCAGGAGGGGCTGGAGTCGAGTGCCTGGCAGCACATCTCTTCCCCACCCCGTTTCCCTCCAACACGACTGACCGGGTTGTCCCCCCCCCGCCCCCGGATTTGGAGCCATTGGGATCTGTTCCGGGACAATCCTTCCTTTATTTCTTTATTGGCCAAGTATGATTGGATACACAAGGGAGGAGAGATAAACATATGAGAGAGTGAAGGGGAGACAGAGGGAGAGGATGCAGGAATGAAGAGACCTGGAAGGAGAGAATGAGAGAGAAAGAAAAGAGAGAAATGGAGGGAGGAAGAAGGAAGAATGAAATGAATGGAGGGAAAGAGGGTGGAAGGACCTTTGGGGGGTAATTTCTTTCTCTCTCAACATTCAAATAATACAATGCACCATCTAATTTTCCACGAATAAAATGCTGTATTTTCTTAGTAACTAATATCAATCATCCCAAAAGTTGCAAAAGGTTTTTTTCTAATTTTGTCATCCAGTTACATACATTTTCTTTTAGTTAAATTCCCTCCTTAATGTTCCGTCAAAAAATATTTCTAACTTATTAACCAGTATGCCAAAGTGCTAAATTCAATTCCATTTATGCATTAATCCAAATCAGTATCACCTACTGCATATCATATTATAATCAATACTTCTAACTTTATTAAAACAGATCAGCAATTCCTAAATTCATATATCTAAATAGAAAAATAGAAGTTAAAAAAGAGCAAACAAAACAATACTCTAAGCTTAATCAACCCTTCTCAAACTCCAATTTCTTCAATCTGAGCAGAACTTTGAACCAAACCCTTTTTTTAATTTTTTGTATCCCCTTTTAATCCCCTTTTCCATTTTATTCTTTCTATTCTTCCTTCTAGGAAGAAAGGATTTTGTTAGAAAATAAAGGGGTTATTGGATCAAACTTTGGACACTTGACAAGTTAGTTATGATGGTGGCTATGTCCCAGGGTTATGTGAACATCTTTTGGGATGTTCAAGCAGCTGCAAGGATTAACTTAACAACTGTGGCAAGAAAGGTGGTAAAGTGAGGCAGAACTCACTTAATAACCGTCTTACTCAGGAGATAGAAACATTGGCCTCATTGGTTCATTTACTGATGGTTCAAAGTCGCAACGGCCCTGAATAAAGTGACATGGCCCTTTTTAACACTTAGCACCTTCGCAGCAGCCCGATGATCGGAGGATCAAAACTTTGCTGCCATTTCATTTTTATGACCGTTGCTGTGTGTCCTGAGGTCACGTGACCCCCTTTTGTTTCTAACCGATCCACGCCCAGGCATGGAAATGTGCCGCTCAGACATTATACTTTTCTGCTCACACCGAAAAAAAATTAGAGGGAACACTGCTTGAAGATATCTGGCTGGGGAATTCTGGGAGTTGAAGTCCAGATATCTTCAGGTTGCCAAGGTTGGGAAACACTGGCCTATGGGACCGCCTCGCTTGGTGTAAAGCGAGAAATGATCCCCGGGGGATGGAGTGGCTCGGTGACTTAAAGTAGTTTTAAAATGGCGGGGGGCCCAGACACTTAGGCTGTATGGGGCCCCAAAATTCCTGATGGCAGCCCTGTTTGTTGGGTTGCAGAACCGAACCCGACAGTTATAGAGGTGAAGATGACAGACTCAATGATTCCTCTGTAGAGCTGTATCAGCACCTCCTTGGGCAGCTAATTAATTAACCAGTCGTTCTTTTCCACAAAGCTACTTTTAATTTGATATTCTGTTGCATGTTACTTTGGTTCCCGAGATGCACATAACAGCTGGTAAATTAGGATTTTCAGCTTGAAATGAAAAAGTTCTAATGACTATCATAATATAAACAAGAGCAAGTCTCCCTAATGATGATGAAGTGAAACTATACCAAATAGCAATTGTGACAGCATTAGGAAACCATCCCCCCTTTTGTATCCGTGTTGATCCAGAAAGCATATCTTTCAAATGATTTGCACAACATATATCTTTCTCTCGAGTCCCCACAATCTTTTTTGAATTGTCATTCCAGTCAGGCCTTAGAAAAAGAATCCAAGTTTATGGTGGAGGTATACTAGGTCCCTATCTTGGTTTTGCTTTGTTTTTCCTTTCACCCTTTGTGCTTCATCCAATTTCTCCACTCAATGTACATTTATGCTCTGAGTCTTCAGAGAGGGGCGGCATACAAATCTAATAAATTATTATTATTATTATTATTATTATTATTATTATCATCATCATCATCATCATCATCATCATCATCATCATTTAGGAAGAAGCAGCTAACTAAATGACTTGAGGATCTATTAGGAACAAGAACCAAAGGCTAGTGTACTACTTTCTCTCACTGCTTATCCGATATATTGAGACTAGAGCTTCAATAGCAGTCACTGCTGCCAGCAGAACAGAAGTTTACCCATGTGTGCCCTCTGTTAATCCTGGCATAAACCATTTTCTTGATCAGAAATAACCTTGTTTACTGCAGAGCTATGCCTCCATAATTATTTGACCTTAGCTTTAGCTCAAATTTTACCAACCATGTAGGCCCTTCTTTAATTATGTTAGTAATTTTAGACAGCACTCTAGGTTACACTCCTGTATTTAAAAATAAAAGTGCTATGGACTGTGAAATTATTGTAAGCAAACCCGCACAAAAGATCTCTGTGCCAATGTGATGAGGGCTGGGCCATGACTAAATCAGCCATTTCTCTCAGTTCAGTTTCTACCACACCAAGAACTTTTTTCGGAGGTAAAATGAAGGTAGAGCCTTATTTCTTCATTGCTAGAAATAAAGAGGGATATAAATCTAATGAATAATAATAGTTACTACTAAAGCATATGGCCAGCTTCACCGATATCAAAGTACAGTGATACCTTGTCTTACAAACTTAATTGGTTCTGGGACAAGGTTTTTAAGGTGAAAAGTTTGTAAGACAAAACAATGTTTCCCATAGGAATCAAAGGAAAAGCGATTAATGCATGCAAGCCCAAAATTCACCCCTTTTGCCAGCCGAAGCGCCCATTTTTGTGCTACTGGGATTCCCCTGAGGCTCCCCTCCATGGAAAACCCCACCTCCGGACTTCTGTGTTTTTGCAATGCTGCAAGGGAATCCCAGTAGGGGAATCCCAGCATTGAAAAAACGAGCACTTCGGTGACAATGGAAGTAAGGAGGTGGGATTTCCCAGTGAAGGGAGCATCAGTGAAATCGCAGCATTGCAAAAACACCGAAGTCCTCGAAATCCCACCTCCGGACCTCTGTGTTTTTGCAATGCTGCGATTTCACTGAGGCTCCCCTCGCTGGGAAACTTCCATTGCCAGCGAAGTGCCTATTTTTGTGCTGCTGGGATTCCCCTGCAGCATCGCAAAAATACAGAAGTCCGGAGGTGGGGTTTCCCATGGAGGGGACCCTCAGGGGAATCCTAGCAGCACAAAAACAGGTGCTTCACTGGCAACGGAAGTCCGGAGGCGGGGCATCCCAGCGACGGCGGTGGGTTTGTAAGGTGAAAATAGTTTGCAAGAAGAGGCAAAAAAATCTTAAACCCCGGGTTTGTATCTCGAAAAGTTTGTATGACGAGGGGTTTGTAAGATGAGGTATCACTGTAGTGTTTACTCATAGCGCAGGAGTAAAATCTGGCAGGTTCTGACAGGTTTTGGAGAACCAGTAATGGAAATTTTGAATAGTTTGGAGAACCGGCAAATACTACCTCCAGCTGGTCCCAGAGTGGGATGGGAGTAGAGATTTTGAAATATCTCTATATAATATAAGAGTGGGGAGGGAATGGAAATTTTGCAGTATCCTTCCCGTGGAATGGGGTGCAATGGAGAGATTGCAGTATCCTTCCCCTGCCATGCCCACCAAGCCACACCACGCCCACAGAACCGATAATTTTAAAAATTGGATTTCACCACTGTTATAGGGTATAAATAAACTGGCTGATAAGAGTTAATGTATTTCTTTCACACCCTTGGCCTATTGGTGTATGCACTTTCTATATCTGGATCTTTAGTAATCTCATCCCATCCCATTGACATCTCTGCTGAAAGATTAGCAGACTTGAGGTTTACATAAGAAAAAAAAAGAATTGCAAAATATTGTTTTATCAACCTGATTTCCTCAGTATTTGTTGCTTTATTATCCCAAATGTATTTCCTAAATTATATATGACTTTACAAAATAACTAATAGCATAAAATAATCAGGGCATATTTCAGGGTAACTGCCCTATTGTCCTAGCTGAAACTAAATGCCAAATAGCAATAGCATTGCAATAAAAATAGTTTCCTCACAAACAAGTGTATAGTAGGTGCTGAAATATTCTTCAGAGCTGCACACATGGGATGGAATTACTGAAAGTGATCAGGTAACAATATATGCCCAATGCCGACTGGACCAAAACAAAATATGCAAAAAATGCACACATGGTGACAGTGTTCCCTCTAATTTTTTGGGGGGGTGGGCGGAAAAGTATAGTGTCTGAGCGGCAGTCCCTTCGGGACTGGGCAGCACAGAAATAATAAATAAATAAATAAATAAATAAACAAACAAACAACCCACCCTGTTTTGCCTCAGAGAATTTCAAAATAAAATACTGTACTGTGTGTCTATAACAGTGAGCTCATAACTCGCAACTCTATCAATATCAAAATGCCACTTAAATAGTTGATCTAGTTTCAAACTAGATTTTGATTTTCTTTCTCTCTTCCTTACTCCCATTCTTTTTCTTTCTCTTTTCCTTCCTCTGTTTCTCTCTCTTCCTCTCTTCCTCTCTCTCTCCTTCCCTCTCACTCTTTCCCTCTCGGCTTCTGGGCAGGTTTGGAAAATTCTGAGTTGATTATGATTTTTAAGTGAGCGATTGCTCACTGCTCAGCTAAGAGGGAACTATGCATGGTGATCACAATATGTACATTTACAATATATTGACTGCGTATAGCAAACATTCTGTCAGAGTGGAAGTTGAGAGTTTTATTTTATCAATATTGAATCTATATTTTCTATTCTTACTTCTTAGTATTTTAACTTCAATTTTGATCCTACTTTTTTAAAAAATCAATTAAGAGGTCTGTGAGCATTTTTCTATGATTTAGAGTTTACCATCAGCACTACACCAAATCTGATTTCATAGTGTTATTTGTGTAATTGAGAGGGAATGCACTGCTAGATTTGGTGCAGTATCAGTGAATTCCCAACAAAGTTAGCACTTTCCCTCATGACTATTTAATTGTCCTTGATCTGGCACAAAACTATACTAGCTAACTATACTAGCTGTTCTGTCGAGCTCTCTGGTAGACTCCTCCCAAAAATTCACAGGTACAAATTTCAGACACACACACACGTTTGAAAATTCAAAACAATGTTCTTTATAATGAAAAGTCACTTAAACTAAGCCCTCTTTTGGTATAGCCAAGAGCACTCGTCTCCAACCAAACTGGTAATTTGTACAAGTCCCTTATCAGTTCTGTAATACTTAGCTTGCAGCTGTGAGGCAATTCACAGTCCTTCTTCTTTCACAAAGTGAAACACACTTTGCTCTGGTTTAGTTTCAAAGCGGGGAAAAATCAGCACACAAAAAGTCAAAGTCAGTAAAGCAGTCACGAAACACAACAATCAGATAATCCTCCACAATGGCCAAACCCACAAGCTGCTATTTATAGCAGCCTCACTAATTACCACAGCCCCCCCCCCCCAACCACAGGTGGCCTCATTTTCTTTGATAATAATCTCTCAGTTATTGTTGCCTATGCATCGCTCTCCCGCATGCGTGGCTGTATCATTAACTCTTGTTCTGAATCCAAGGAGGAGCTAGATAATTGATCTCCTTCTGAGCTGTCTGCCACACTCTGCTCCTCCCTGTCACTCACGTCTTCTTGGTCAGAGGAGCCTTCATCAGCAGATTCCACAGGGGGGGACGGACAAAACAGGTCTGCAGCATGTGGATGTCTCCCCCATATCCACAGTCCTTGGTTCAGGAGCTGGGCCAGAGCTAACCACAACACTAGCTTACTGTCCTTACTACAGATTCCTATCCTGTCATATAACACCAGTTAAACCAGTGGTTCCCAACCTTTTTTTGGCCTTGCCTCACCCAAGGATCTCTAAATCCTGATGCCCATCCCCCCATGACATATAATTCTTACTATTCAAAAAATGAACTCTCCACATGCAGAGGAAGCCTAAAAGGCCATTAACATGGTTTAAACAAGGCTCCAATTGCCCCCATTAAAAATCATATTGCCCCCCTGTGGGGTGTGAGTCCCATGCTGGGAACCGAGTTTTCAGAGAGGGGCGGCATATAAATCCAATAAATTGAATTGAATTGAATAAATTGAACCACTGAGTTAAACATTCTCTTGATTTCAGATGTGCAAAGCATGTTCAGCAAAGCCATTTGTGAAACCCTCTAGATTTGCTGCCATTCCCCTTTCCTAATGTCACTGCTCCATGAGAAACCACCGGCCCATTACAAAACCATGGTGATTGACAGATGGCCTTGCCACTTGGGTAGAAATCTGTCAAAACCCAATACCTATCCATGCCTGCTGAACAGCTGTTCTGGGAGATGAAGGACTACCCAATAAAACAGAAGAAGAATTAAATCTAATACAAAGAAACAAAAAAGCTCACCAGATGGTGGATAGGTTAGAAATAGCATTCAATTTTAAGAGATAACTAGGGTCCAAATTTTTCCCATCCTTTATGAGTCAACTGACTGCCTCACCAATAGAAAATCTGAGAAAGTGCATCAGGTGAAACTCAAAAATTAGGCTATCATGCAAAAGTTCATTTATTTCAGAAATGCAACTTAAAAGATGAAACTTAATATACAAGAGAGACTCATTTACATGCAAGGCAAGATAGTTCAAGCCATGATTTGTCATTATAGGACCAGAATATCTCCGGGACTGCCTTCTGCTGCACGAATCCCAGCGACCGATTAGGTCCCACAGAGTTGGCCTTCTCCGGGTCCCGTCGACTAAACAATGTCGTTTGGCGGGTCCCAGGGGAAGAGACTTCTCTGTGGCGGCCCCGACTCTCTGGAACCAGCTCCCCCCGGAGATTAGAACTGCCCCCACCCTCCTTGCCTTTTGTAAATTCCTTAAAACCCACCTCTACCGTCAGGCATGGGGGAATTGAGACATCTCCCCCGGGCCTATACAATTTATGCATGGTATGTTTGTGTGTATGTCTGCTTTAATAATGGGTTTTTTAAAAATGTTTTTTAAATTATTAGATTTGTCATGAATTGTTTTATTGTTGTTGTGAGCCGCCCCGAGTCTACGGAGAGGGGCGGCATACAAATCTAATGAATGAATGAATGAATGAATGAATGAATGAATGAATGAATGAATGAATGAATGAATAAATTATTGTGATAATTAGGGCATACAGCTCATGAAAACCCCAAATCCACAATCTCAGAAAATTAGAATATTGCATGCAATCAATAAGGATTGCACATAGAACACAATATCGGACCTATGATAAGTATAAGCATGCATATTGTTAGATCCAGAAGTTTCTGTAACCAGGTAAAAGAGTTAAGCAGTTGTTGTTAAGCAAAAGTCACTATGTTCAGAAAGGACTGTTTACTTGCCTCTGATTGGCCGCTTGGCTTTGGCGCCAAACTGAAGGAGCTGTCAGGCGTCGCTTGTTGCCGGGCGAAAGTTTGTGTGCTGCCGGTCTTACGCACCTCCTGTCAGATTCATTCCGGAGTGAAAGTAAGCCGCGGCTGTTAGTCTCCTGTTGAGAATAAACGATTTAACTCATTGCCGTTTACTCGGATTATTTCACATATGTACTGAGTACTTGCTTTGGGCCCCTTCTGCAGCAATTACTGCCTCAAGGCAGTGTAGCATGGGAGTTATCAGCCTGTAGCACTGCTGAGGGGTTATGGAAGACTAGGATGATTCAATAGCGGCCTTCAGCTCTTCTGCATTGTTCAGTCTCATGTCTATGATCTTTCTCTTGGCCATGCCCCCTATATTCTCTATGGTGTTTAGGTCAGGCGAGTTTGCTGGCCAATCAAACACAGTAAAACCATGGTCATTGAACCAGGTATTT
The DNA here is from genome assembly GCF_031021105.1 of Erythrolamprus reginae. Taxonomy (NCBI): domain Eukaryota; kingdom Metazoa; phylum Chordata; class Lepidosauria; order Squamata; family Dipsadidae; genus Erythrolamprus; species Erythrolamprus reginae. The sequence goes on along the minus strand of NC_091950.1, from coordinate 308,718,503 downwards.
GGTGCTTTTGGCAGTATGGGCAGGTGCCAAGTCCTACAGGAAAATGAAGTCAGTATCCCCATAAAGCTCGTCTGTGGAAGGAAGCATGAAGTGCTACAAAATCTCCTGGTTGACTGCTGTGTTGACCGTGGACTTGATGCATGGCTCCCCAAATTATTATTATATATTATTATTATTTATTAGATTTGTATGCCGCCCCTCTCCGTAGACTCAGGGCGGCTCACAACAATAATAACACAATCTATAACTAATTAATTAATTAAAAGTCATTAAAAACCCCTTATTAAAAGAAAACATACACACAAGCATACCATGCATAAACATTATAGGCCCGGGGGAGATTTCTCAGTTCCCCCATACCTGGCGGCAGAGGTGAGTTTTAAGAAGTTTACGAAAGACAAGGAGGGTGGGGGCAATTCTAATCTCCGGGGGGAGCTGGTTCCAGAGGGTAGAGGCTGCCACAGAGAAGGCTCTTCCCCTGGGTCCCGCCAGACGACACTATTTAATCAACACAGACTGTGGAAAATTTTTCATCTCATTTGGAAACTGAGGACCCAGAGTATGGAGGAAGAATGGAGAGGCACACACTGCAAGATGCTTGAAGTCCAGTGTGAATTTTCCACAGTCTGTGTTGATTTGGGGAGCCGTGTCATCTGCTGGTGTTGGTCACTATGGTTCATTAAGTCCAGGGTCAAGGCAGCCATCTACCAGGAGATTTTGGAGCACTTCATTTTTCCTTCTACGGCAGTGTTTCTCAATCTTGGAAAATTCCAGATGAATGGACATCAAGTCCCAGAATGTCCCAGCCAACCATGCTAGCTGGGGAATTCTGGGAGTTGAAGTCCACACATCTGAAAGTTGCCAGGACCAGTTTCAGCAAGACAATTTTTCTATGGCCCAGTGGGGGTGGAAAGGGGTGTGGTTGGGGGCGGGATTAAGCATGGGGGTGCTGGTCCTCCCCGCCCCTCTTTCCCGCCATTGTCCTGTGGCCGGCAGAACCTGCCTCCCAAGCCCTCTTGCCCAGCGGGAGCTAAGCGCTGGAGAGAGGGGATCAGGCTGGCCCTCCTGCCTCTCCCCAGCCAAAAACGCAAAAGCGCCCCGTGGCAGAAGCCAAAAGAGGCTTGAGCCTCTCGGTCCTTCCTGCCCCTCTGTCCCATCCATCGTCCTGTGGCCGGCAGAACCTGCCTCCCGAGGCCTCTTGCCCGGTGGGAGGCGAAGCGCTGGAGGGAGGGGGTGGCGGCATGAGGGCCGGCAGCTGCTGACTCCACGGACCGGTGCAACATGCCCCGCGGCCCGGTACTGGTCCGCGGCCCGGTGGTTGGGGACCCCTGCCATAGAGAATCTATGAGGTATTGCCAAAAGAAAGATGGAATACATACATACAATGCAGAAGAGCTGAATGCCGCCATTGAAGCATCCTAGCCTTCCATAACACCTCAGCAGTGTTCAGTGAACTATTTTGCCTTGCGTGTAATGAGTCTGGGTGCTTTCCAATCTCATAGAAACTAGACATGGAGCTTGGGATTCATCCTTTAGTGTTAAATTAGCTTTCTTCTGTATTGTTCTACAGCTGAGTTCCTCATCCAGAAGACAATTTGTTATTATTTTAGCATTACCTGTGAAAACACACATTATGGCATAGTGTTAAATGCTTGTAATGTATGATTGTAATTTATATTTTTATATTGTTTTATTATTGTAAGCCATCCAGAGTCCATTTGGAATTGGACGTCATATAAATATTACTTACTTATTTATTCATTCATTCATTCATTCATTCATTCATTTATTAAATTTGTATGCCGTCCCTCTCCGCAGACTCAGGGCGGCTCACAACAGCAACAGAAAAACAGTGTAAAATACAGATTCAATAATTAGAAAGCTAAACACCCATAATTTAAAAAAACATTCACACAACATACCATACATAAACAGCATAGGCCTGGGGAAGATATTTCCGTTCCCCCATGCCTGATGACAGAGGTGGGTCTTAAGGAGTTTGCAAAAGGCAAGGAGGGTGGGGGCTGTTCTAATCTCAGGGGGGAGCTGGTTCCAGAGGGTCGGGGCCGCCACAGAGAAGGCTCTTCCCCTGGGACCCGCCAAACGACATTGTTTGGTCGACGGGACCCGGAGAAGGCCAACTCTGTGGGATCCAATCGGTCGCTGGGATTCGTGCGGCAGAAGGCGGTCCTGGAGATATTCTGGTCCGATGCCATGAAGGGCTTTATAGGTCAAGACCAACACTTTGAATTGTGACCGGAAATTGATCGGCAACAATGCAGACTGCGGAGTGTTGGTGTAACATGGGCTACTACTACTAATAATGATGACGATGATGTCTGAAGTTGGTGGTGGTGGTGGTAGCTTAGGGAAAACAAAAGAGTAAATGCTGCAGTGATATTTTCTGCCAGCTTCAGACAGATCTTTGAAACGCTAAAGCAATTTCCCTGCTTTGCTTCTCCTGTCTACAGCTTACCTTCTGCTTTCCCTCAGCAAACCTGTCACCTATAATTAATGCTTCGGTTGCTCCTGACCTTATGTAAGCTTTCTTGACCTTACTATATATGGAAAGAACACAGCAGCAGCCTTCTTTGTGAGATGAAAGAAATGTTAATAATACTGTCCAGGAAAAGAAAGCTCAGTGCTGCCACGTTTCCATGTGCAGAATACAGCTGTATGGACTGAACAGCCAGCTGGTCGCAGATCAGGGTCAGTGTTTGGAAATGGACAGCATGGCAGGCAGTTGAGCTATTTTGAGTGTGTGTGGGGGGGAGAGAGAACCTGGCTTAAATATTGACAGGCATGCTTCTGTTGGACAGGTGCCTAATTATGCAATAGCAAAACTCCTTAGCAAATATGTGGGGAACCTGCAGGTTGGAAACTGGGAGATGATCAGTTATGCTTAAGCATTGTTTAGTGCATAAAAGGACTATTGCATCCTATTTTTCTTAGCACATGTGGCATTTCTGCATTGGTGGCCGATCAGTTTCTGGTCACAATTCAAAGTGTTGGTCATCACCTATAAAGCCCTTCATGGCACCGGACCAGGGTATCTAGAGACCGCCTTCTGCTGCATGAATCCCAGCGACCAGTTAGGTCCCACAGAGTTGGTCTCCTCTGGGTCCCATCAACTAAACAATGTCGTTTGGCGGGACGCAGAGGAAGAGCCTTCTCTGTGGCGGCTCCGACCCTCTGGAATCATCTCCCTTCAGAGATTAGAACTGCCCCCACCCTCCTTGCCTTTCGTAAACTCCTTAAAACCCACCTGTGTCGTCAAGCGTAGGGGAACTGAAACATCTCCCCCTGCCTATGTAGTTTTCTGTGTATGATATGATTGTATGTATGCTTTTTATATATTGGGGTTTCTTGTTTTTTAGACTTTTAAATGTATTATTGTTATTTTAGAGTCTAACTATTAGATTTGTCATTATATATTGTTTTTATCATTGCTGTAAGCCGCCCCGAGTCTACGGAGAGGGGCGGCATACAAATCTAATTAATAATAATAATAATAATAATAATAATAATAATAATAATAATAATAATAATTTCTTTTAACATGTATTGGATATTGATTTGGTAGCAGTCATTTCATATAAAGTGAATGCTGAATTGAGAAGAAATCTACTTACGTTCTATTCAAGTTACATTTCAGACATAACGATCCCTATCTAATAAACCATGAGTATACTGCCTGAAAAAGAGTAATATGCCTGATTCTTTCTTCATCCTTTCGCACATATTAAACCGCACCATCATGTAACGATTTGTGGCACTGAATTCAACTCCCTCTTCCATGAATGAATCTGGATTAAAGCATTCCTGGCTGATGGCTGCCCAACATTTCCTAAAACATAACCAGTACTACAGGGAACTCAAAACTCCCCTCGGTGATCTGTTCCAATGGTTATCTGTTTTTATTGCAATCCAGATTTCTAAGAGGTCAGTAAGGGGTGAGTACAAGTGTACTAGAGTGCCTTCCGTCCCCTGTCCTATTGCTCTTCTGTATCTCCTATACCTTTCTTCTATTCCTATATCTCTTCTTCTATTCTTTCATTGATATGTTCTATTACTATATCTTCTTTTCTATTCTTTCATAGATATATTTTACTATGAATATCTCCTCTATAACCTTCATCATATATATATATACCCACTAAAACTCTCATTGTGTATTGGACAAAATAAATACTAAAAAAAAATGTTTTCCTGTAATTATGCTCATTAAACCATTATGCTGTATACTGTACCAATAGATTGCTCTGTTTCACGCAAAAAACCATTATTAGTTTTCATGGGGGAAATTGATCCTGGCTTGTTTAGTTAACCATTCTGAAAATGGAAAGCATCCAGTTTTTCTGCAATTATTAATTATAATTATTACTGAACTGGAACAGTGTGGGGCTATTAACCTAGTTAACCATATTCAGAATGGTTAACTAGGTTAATATCCCCACACTGTTTCAGTTCAGTAATAATTATAATTAATAATTGCAGAAAACCTGGGTGCTTTCCAATCTCATAGAAACTAGACATGAAATGTGGGATTCATCCTTTAGTATTAAATTAGCATTATTGTGTATTGTTCTATAGCTGAGTTCCTCAGCCAGAAGATAATTTGTTTTTATTTTAGCATTATCTGTAAAACCATACATTATAGCATAGTATTAAATATCAACCAGGCTGTTATCTATTTGGAATGATTTAAGTTCTCATAGTGTGCAAAATATATTTTAAACATATGAGCAAGCATACTTTTGGGGACAGAGAGAAGACAAAATTCCAGCAGGACTAATATTCCTCTCATATTTTGGCACATTCCAGGTGTGTTGGATTGGAAATCTCATTATCTCTACTGGAGAGGTTAACGAAAATCCAAGATGATAGGCAGGACCAAAATCTTGATCCCCCCCCCCAACCTCCTTCAGATCTGTGATTGCTCCTAATTCCCAACTAGGGGAACCATCATGATTTTGAATTTTTGCTTTTAACTGCATCAGGAGAGCACATTGCACTCGAAGCACCTTTTAAATCAAAATAAAGGTTTTATGCTGCCATCAGCCCATCTCAGTAATACAGACGGTTTACTTGTTTATTTATTTCTATTATTTTTACAAATAACTCAAGGCAGTGAACATATGTAGCACATTTTTCTCCTCCTATTTTTCCCTCAACAACAATTCTGTTCAGGTGGGTTGGGCTTAGAGTTGAGTGACTGGCTCAAAATCACCCAGCTGACTTTCATTCCATGATGCCGTTTGCCTGGTAACACTAGGATATTTTGTCTGGAAGGCACCCTAATAAATTACTACTGCTATAAGAATTCATTGAAATGAGATGTTTTCAGTCTGCATTTATCTCAAAGTGTTCCTGCTACCATAGAGACTTTGACAAAAGCCTACTGACTAAATGCTTTCTAGTGAAACAACCTAAGTTATTTTTGCATGAAAGGATATTAAATCCCACCCTTTTCAAGCACACCCACCGGCTTTACCCTACTTGATACTCTTCAGTTATATTAGACCACAGCTCTTACTATCCTTCAGTCTGAGCAAAGGGAGAAAAGAAATGAAACTTTCATAGACTCAATTGGGTCTGTAATAATTTTAGATTGATGTAGATTTCAATATCATTACAAGAATGTGTCATAGGATACAACGTAGGCCCTTTTCCAAGAGTTCATGCAATCCTTCATTACTGCCATGTGTGGCTCACTTATTTTAGAAGAAGGTATGGACAAATCCTCCTGGGTCAGTTTAACACCAAATCAATAGTTTTGTGAGGTCCCCCCCCAGTACAGTGGTACCTCGAGATACGAGTTTAATTCGTTCTGGACCTGGGCTCTTAAGTCGAGCAGCTCTTATCTCGAACGACTTTTCCCCATAGGAATTAATGTAAATAATTTTAATTGGTTCCAGCCCTCAAAAAACTCACAAAGTTAGTCTAAATTATGCAGAAAGACATGTTTTTAATGAAGAAATGTACATGTACATATAAATGAATAATGAAGTTTCTTTCACTTAACTTGTAAACTTTCTTAAACTTTTAAATTTACATATGTTCAACTTCTCTGCCACCCAATCCTGTAGGACAGAGGTCCCCAACCCTTTTTGCACCAGGGACCGGCTTTAAGCGATCAAGAGAGGAATGGGTGAATGAATGGACGGAGGGTGGGAAGGAAGGAAGGAAAGAGGGAAGGGACAGGAACAGAGGAAGGAAGCAAGGAAACTTATGAAAGGGGAGAGTAAGAGAGGAATGAGTGAAGGGAGGGAGGGAGGGAAGAAGGTGGGAAGGAGAAAGAAAAGAAGAAATAGAGGAAGGGAAGGTAAAAGAGAGAAAGAAAAAGAGCAAGCAAGCAAGCAAGCAAGCAAGCAAGCAAGCAAGCAAGCAAGAAAGAAAGAAAGAAAGAAAGAAAGAAAGAAAGAAAGAAAGGGGGAAGGGACAGGAACAGAGGAAGGAAGCAAGGAAACTTATGAAAGGGGAGAGTAAGAGAGGAATGAGTGAAGGGAGGGAGGGAGGGAAGGAGAAAGAAAAGAAGAAATAGAGGAAGGGAAGGTAAAAGAGAGAAAGAAAAAGAGCAAGAAAGAAAGCTGCAAGCACCCCCCCGAGCCCCCCAGGCCGGCTGCAACCTTTTAAAACACGCGCGCCGCTTCGCAGCTGTCTCCTGAAGCCGAACGCGGAAGTTAGCGTTTGGCTTCAGGAGACAGCTCCTTGGCGCTTGTATCTCGAATTTGGGCTTGTAAGTAGAACAAAAATATTTCTCCCCTCCCAGCTCTTATCTCGAGTTGCTCTTAAGTAGAGCAGCTCTTATGTCGGGGTTCCACTGTACTGTATATTCTTTGAAGGGGAAAAGGTCACAGTGAAACTACAGACCAGTAGAAGCAAGTTATATTAGGAAAGAGCTTGATTTTTTCCCAATTTGTATATGCTTTCATTATCCAGAGTTGCCTTTTGTAATTAGTTGCGATTGATAAATCTCACAATACTAGTTAAAAAAAACAACCCCAAAACAAAATAACCCCTGCAATCCAAGCAAAAAACAAAATAGATCCTGGTATTCTTACAAACCTGTATAACATATAGTGGCTGTTTCAGAGGTGGGTTCCTTCTGTTTCTAACCAGTTCTTCAGAACAATTAGTAACTTGGTAATGATGCCATGGAGTCAGTTCTGTCAGTGTCTCCATGGGTGCCGCCATCTTGTATTTTGTTAGTTTTTGCTTCTGCGCATGTTGTTTATTTATTGCTACACACAGTGTGATCCTTAGTGAACTGGCAGCAAAAGGATCCAGAGCCCACCCATGGGTGTTTGCTGAGTCATAATACAATAATCTATTGACTTTCCTGTAAGAAGCTATATCAAATACCTCTTTTGTACCTTCTAGAATCAAGCATTTTCTAATTGGAAATTGTGCATATGGAATTTAAAAAGCAGTTCTTCTAGAACAGTGGTTCTCAACCTGGGGGTCAGGATCCCTTTGTGGGTCAAATGATCATTTTATAGGGGTCACCTAGGACCATGGGAAAAGACAAATTTCTCATGGTATTAGGAACTAAAGCTTCTATTCTGGTGCCTTGGAACATATTTTTACAATCTGACCAATCAGGTGTTTACAGTGGGGATGTCCCTTTGACTTTCCTGCCAATCAGCTTAAAGCTCTGTTGGGAGAATTGGCTCTAGACTTATGGTTGGGGGTCACCACAACATGAGGAACTGTATTAAGGGGGCACGGCATTAAAAAGATTGAGATCTACTGCTCTAGAATTCTTCAGTGTTTTTCTTTGAAAGAATGTGCTTGGCTAATTAAAACAGAAATAATGGATTTGCAAGGATTAGACCTATTTCCTGGTATAAAAATAGAATGTAGAAGTGCTTGATTATCTGCTGACCTGTTTATAATTAATTGTATGTTTCGTGAAGAGCAGTGTGAAATGCATATTTTTAGAGATTATTTGGGAAGTGTGCCTGATTAAACGGGAACATAGTTCTTGATATGTTTTGACTGCTTATGGCTTAACTTTCCTAATCTATCCAATGTAACATCCTTGCACTGATTTTCCAGATCCAACACAATCTTTTGGCCCTCCATCCCCAGCCCTCCTCCAGAACCGCTAGCTATTCAAGGAGTTCATCTTCTCTATTGTTCTTTTCTTTCCACTGTTGGTAGCGCTCACCTCCCTGCAGAATTTTCTGATGCTTTCCTATACAGCCTTCAAATTGTTTCCTAAACCCCAGCTACTTCACGCCACGCACTACCCATTATTCTCTCTATTCTGCTTTACTGGAACTAAACCTAAATACATGCATACTATGAACTCAAATAATTCCTCCTTCATGTTTGCCTCACATTCTTCCCTTCGTCCTGTTTTCTCTCCTATAAAATTACAGACTAAAAGGCCCTTGGGGTCAAAGAGCTGTCTTCTGATATGCTGTAAGAATACACTTTGGTTGTTTAACAAGAGCAACAATGTTCATTTCAGCAAAAATCGCGGCTGGCTGTGAGCTAGCAAACTGTTGTACTTATAACGTTGTAGAGAAATATGCATATGCCACCAAGTGGTGAGGCATTGTTCAAACATTTCAGAAATATATTTATTTATTTAATTTATTTGTCCAATACACAATGGTTTAGTGGGTGTATGTGTGTGTGTGTGTGTGTGTATACACACACACACACACACACACACACACACAGTAAAATACATGATGAATGTTATAGAGGAGATACTCATAGTAAAATATTTCTAAGAAAAAATAGAAAAGAAGATATAGCAATAGAACATATCTAACATATAACATAGTGAAGGAGCTTTAATTAAATACTAAGTTATTATTGTAGGCATATACAAAACACCCTTAAAGCTGATTTACTTCTCAAAAAAGTAAAGGGAACACTCAAATAACACATCCTAGATCTGAATGAATGAAATATTCTCTTGGGTGCTTTTGAGCTGGAGCTCCATTTTTGCTACCCCACCGCATTCCCCCTCGTCCGGGCAGTAGCCCACCCCTGTGTACAAAGTTGAATGTGCACAACAGCATGTGAAATTGATTGTCAGTCAGTGTTGATTCCTAAGTGGACAGTTTGATTTCACAGAAGTTTGATTGACTTGGAGTTATATTGTATTATTTAAGTGTTCCCTTTATTTTTTAAAGCAGTGAATATCTCCTTATAAATTGTAATGAATTTCTGAGTTCTGGATAGCTGTGCATTTGCTCAGGAAAAGGTGCTTGATTCCTTCCTGTTTACTGAGGCACTACCAGGTTGAAAGGATTAGCCGGTGACATCACTGTTGCCCAGGAGATGCCCAGTTGGGGGTTCCTTTCACATCCCGTTATTATGCTAATCACAGTGGTACCCTCAATATCTACCTACTCGAAATTACTTGCTTTCAAACTGGTAGGCTGACAGAAGCTGGAGCGAATGGTGAGAGTGCATTTCATCACGGAGCAGCACTCCAGTTTTGAATGTGGACTTGCAGCATCCTAGCCATGTAAGCCACCATACTCCTATAAGGTGGTTGATTATAGGAATTTCTTTATAAAATGAATTCTACAAAGCTTTCTGATTTCTGCATTACAGTGTTCCCTCGATTTTCGTGGGTTCAAACTTCGCGAATAGCCTATACCTCGGTTTTTCAAAACATATTAATTAAAAAATACTTCACGGTTTTTTTTCTATACCACGGTTTTTCCCACCCGATGATGCCATACGTCATCGCCAAACTAATATTTTTTGCAAATAAATAACAACAAAAATTATTGTTGGTGGTGGCACTCCAGCTCCAGCGGTCCTTGGAAGAAGCCGATTATCTAGGTCCCCAGCAGTCAGGTTTCAGGCCCGGTTACAGCACGGAAACCGCTTTGGTCGCGTTGATGGATGATCTCTGGCGGGCCCGGGACAGGGGTTTATCCTCTGTCCTGGTGCTCCTTGACCTCTCAGCGGCTTTCGATACCATCGACCATGGTATCCTTCTGCACCGGCTGGAGGGGCTGGGGGTGGGAGGCACTGTTCTTCAGTGGTTCTCCTCCTACCTCTCTGGCCGGTCGCAGTCGGTGTTAGTGGGGGGACAGAGGTCGACTCCTAGGTCTCTCCCTTGTGGGGTGCCTCAGGGGTCGGTCCTCTCCCCCCTGCTATTCAACATCTACATGAAACCGCTGGGCGAGATCATCCAAGGACATGGGGTGAGGTATCATCAATATGCGGATGATACCCAGCTTTACATCTCCACCCCATGCCCAGTCAATGAAGCGGTGGAAGTGATGTGCCGGTGCCTGGAGGCTGTTGGGGCCTGGATGGGTGTCAACAGACTCAAGCTCAACCCGGATAAGACGGAGTGGCTGTGGGTTTTGCCTCCCAAGGACAATTCCATCTGTCCGTCCATTACCCTGGGGGGGGGAATTATTGACCCCCTCAGAGAGGGTCCACAACTTGGGCGTCCTCCTCGATCCACAGCTCACATTAGAACAACATCTTTCAGCTGTGGCGAGGGGGGCGTTTGCCCAGGTTCGCCTGGTGCACCAGTTGCGGCCCTATCTGGACCGGGACTCATTGCTCACAGTCACTCATGCCCTCATCACCTCGAGGTTCGACTACTGTAATGCTCTCTACATGGGGCTACCTTTGAAAAGTGTTCGAAAACTTCAGATCGTGCAAAATGCAGCTGCGAGAGCAGTCATGGGCCTACCTAGGTATGCCCATGTTTCACCATCACTCCCCAGTCTGCATTGGCTGCCGATCAATTTCCGGTCACAATTCAAAGTGTTGGTTATGACCTTTAAAGCCCTTCATGGCATCGGACCAGAATATCTCCGAGACCGCCTCCTGCCGCACGAATCCCAGCGACCGATTAGGTCCCACAGAGTTGGCCTTCTCCGGGTCCCGTCAACTAAACAATGTTGGTTGGCGGGCCCCAGGGGAAGAGCCTTCTCTGTGGCGGCACCGGCCCTCTGGAACCAACTCCCCCCGGAGATTAGAACTGCCCCTACTCTTCCTGCCTTCCGTAAACTCCTTAAAACCCACCTTTGCCGTCAGGCATGGGGGAACTGAAACATCTCCCCCCTGGGCACGTTTAATTTATGCATGGTATGTCTGTGTGTGTGTCTGTTAGCATATGGGGTTTTTAAATATTTAAATATTTTAAATTTGTCTGATTGCTTATGATTTGTTTCTACATGTTGTGAGCCGCCCCGAGTCTTCGGAGAGGGGTGGCATACAAATCTAAGTAATAAATAAATAAATAAATTGTTAATAAATAATTATGTTTATAAATATCAGGATCTCTAAGTGTCTTATTCAATGGTGAGTACCAGTAATAATGGTGAGTAAATGGTTGCTAAGGGAATGGGAAATGGTAATTTAGGGGTTTAAAGTGTTAAGGGATGGCTTGTGATACTGTCCATAGCCAAAAATGGTGTATTTACTTCCGCATCTCTACTTTGCGGAAATTCGACTTTCGCGGGAAGTCTTGTAACGCATCCCATGCGAAAATTGAGGGAACACTGTATGCCTAAGAGTAAAAGTGACCTCTTGCTAATATCCTGAAGCTAAGAATGGTTCATTTTTCCATAGAAATCATGTATTTATTTAGATCTGCACCATTATAGCTGACATGTAAGAGAAAAATGATCAAAATACAATCAAAAGAATTCAAATCCAGTGTTGTCTAAATCCAATTTCAACTGTTATTATACTTGTTAGTCCAAATAAATATATTTGCAACACTATTAAAAGAATCACTGACAATAATTGGTTGCTTAAAATGTTCATATGTATTTGTAAAATGAGGTTCTCTCCATATTTAGCCATTTTTCTACACTTTTCCCAGGAAGTTTCTGAGATATAACCCAGTCTGTTTTATTATGCAGGTGGGACAGGAAGTGACTGTAGGTGGAATTATCTTTAGTTTAAGAATAATAAAATGAAATATCACAAGATTATTATTTACCCGTGGCTAATAGACAGCAAAGTCTGCATACACTTACCGGTAATACCTTTATCCCATATCTATACATCAAAACATCTTATCAACTTCTTGTCTTTTTCAAGGACAGAATTGTATTAAAAATAAACAATTGTGATAGAATGTGCCGGAGTAGGAGAGTGTGTGTGTGTGTGTTTGTGTGGGTGTATGAATCTCAACAATCACCTGGCTTCCCAAGGAGAAGACTGCACATTCCAAAAATGTTCCCAAATAAGGGACTGTGCAGAAATTTTGTAAATTTCTAATGCTATAGTTCTTGCCTCTTGCTTCTTGCCAATTATTTTAATTGTGTCACTATGATCTATTTCATAACTCAGTCTTAAAACTGTAATCTAAAATAGTCTCAGGGTGGAGTAAATACCATTGAAATTAATGGCATGCTTGTCTGGGACATAAGGTTTATAAAACCACCCTAACCCCATATAGTCCTGATGTAACAATATGAACTAAGCAACCAACACCATTAATCAACAAATTTGACATTTTAAGGTGTTTCTGTAATAATGTTGGAAAATTCTGAGCAATTATGATATGGATTTCAATGTGAAATGTACATCTTAAAAGCCTCTTCAGAAACAATTATTTAAGTTTATTTATGGGCACCTCATGCAGATAGAATCACTTTTATACAGCCAGTGACATTATTTTTAATTCAGTTCACACTGTAAAAACCTGCTTGCATATAGTAAGTATATATATTTCATTTTCTTCTATGGAGAAAGAATGTGTGAATTTCATAGACAAGTTGCTTAAATCCATTAGTTTTTACTGAAACTGTTCTGGCGAAACAGAAATTTTATTATTTTTATTTGTCAAGTACCTATTGGTAATATATGTTGATATAACACTGTTTATTTACATGAAATGGGTACTACTAAGAGGAAAACATTAGGACAGGGACGGTAGGCACACTGGTGCACTTATGCACACCCCTTACTCACCTCTTAGGAATCGGGTGAGGTCAACAGTGGACAGTCTAAGAGTAAGGTTTTGGGGGTTTAGTGACGAAACCACAGAGTCAGATAGTGAGTTCTAGGCATTAACCACTTGGTTGCTAAAGTCGTATTTCCTACAGACAAGTTTGGAGCGGTTTACTTTGAGTTTGTATCTGTTATGTCCGAAATGTGGTGTGGGTTCGAGACAGGTGAACTGCATTCAAGGATTGTCCCGGTAAAAGTTTTGTATGCTCGGGTTAGTAGTGTGATATTAAGAGAGAAGAAGAGGGGCGGATTGCCATTACCGCTGCTATCAGTGCGCTGCGCTTGCAGCTTTGGTGTGTGTGCATGTGCATCCCAGTGTTTTTGCTTCTGCGCATGTGCAGGAAGAAGAAATGCACTGAAATCTCATGGGGGGACGCATATGTGTGAGGGATTTTGGCGATTTTTTGCTTCTGCACAGAAGGAAAAAACCACAGAAATCTTGTCCTCTCATGATTTTGCTTCTGCACATACGCACAAAGCAAAAATATGCTGGTAGGCACATGCACACACACAAGAGAACTGAAGCTGCACATGCAGAACACCATATGCTACTGGTGCACCGTCCTCTATCGTACCGGTAGCAACCCACTAATGGAGAAGAAACTACATAAGATTAGGTTAACAACTCTTGAAGCCTTTTTGATGATGATGTTGCAGTGGGCTTTGGCACTTAGGTCATTTGATATGAGCATTCCAAGGTCTTTTAGAGTGAGGGTTGTCTGCAGGGTCTTGTCTATTCAGCTTGTATTTGGTGTTCTGATTCTTTTTGCCAATGTGTAGGACAGAACATTTGTTGGTTGAGATTTGGAGCTGCCAGATGTTTATCCATTCTGACCCAAAGTCAATGTGTTTTTTGGAGGGTAATTAAATGGAAAACACTAACAATGCTTATCAAATTATCTAAAGCTTTACGAGGAAATCGGTTGGTGTTTTTGGAAAAGTGATACACAGTTATATATACTGTTGTACACAATTATTGTTGATATACTGCTATATTGTTATACTGTACTGTTATATTGATATACTGTGATATATCAATATACTACAGTATATCAATATAACAGTATAACAATATAACAATATTGTAACAATACAATATTATATAAACAATATAATATTGCTAAAATAACAATATATCAATATCACAGTATATTGATATACTGCGATACACAATTATTGTTGTTTTTAAAGGCTGTATGCAATTACCAAATGTGCAAATCAGAGAGCTCAAGGGAACCCTCCCACAATTCCTTATGTTCCCTTTTTGCGCTGTGACTTAATTAATGTAATTGACAAAATTACCACGATCTACCGAAAAAGGATGCATAAAAAGGTGTCCCGCAACATGATGGACAGGAATTTTGAACAAACTTACGAAGCTCTAGATCAGTGTTTCCCAATCTTGGCAACTTGAAGAGATCTGGACTTCAACTCCCAGAATTCCCCAGCCAGCATTCGCTGGCTGGGGAATTCTGGGAGTTGAAGTCCATATTTCTTCAAGTTGCCACGGTTGGGAAACACTGCTCTAGACATTGCTGAATTACATGCTTCCCATCATCCCTAGGCAATCCTGGCTAGGGCTAAAGGAATAAAGAGTTCATGGATAGAACTTCGGATGTGTCGCTTCTAATCAAAATCATATTTTTGTTCTCACCGCACCGCACCGCTCCACTATATGGACACACACACCCTCCCCACCCGGCCGTTTCTCGGGCTGAGGAACTTTTGTTTTTGCAGTTGCGCTTTCCCCCCGGAGCTTATTCCCTGTAACACCGGAGTTTTGCTTTCTGGGAAGCGGCAGCGTGTATTAGAGAAGGTTAGCGACCCGGTCTCTCTCCCTCCCCCCCGCCCTCTCTTCTCTCTGATGTAGCTAGCACCTTGTTGCTAAACATTGGGCAGCTTGTATTTTATTCCCTTTTTTGGTCATTATTGGGGATTGAATCTCAGTTTCCTTTTCTTACTTGTTTTCTCCTGTTTGTCCGTAGTAGGATCACCTAGTAGTTGATTTAAACGCCTGTAACATTTCTGATGGGAGGTTGAAAAGGACTTGATCGACTAGATCCGAAGGGGAGCAAAGTTGATTAGTTCCTGTAATTAAATCGTGTGGATCTGTGTGACTCCTTACTCTTATGGGAGACTAAGTTGGCAAAGTCACACTCCGCATAAGCTCGGGGAAAACTACCGTAGTTGAATATTAACTGCTGTACAGGATGATTCCCAATTTAAGTTTTGTATTCATGAAGGAAGTGAATGAATTTAGTATTTTTCCGTGTTGAGCTGTAGGCGTGCGTGTGTGTTTATTTATTTCTCTATATTATGTGTGCTTTTCATTCTTCAAGCTTCTTGATTATAGTTACAATGCAGTTACTATATGCAATGTGATAGAGTGGAGTAGAATTATTTATTCTTTATTGGCCAAGTGTGATTGAGCACACAAGGAATTTGTCTTTGGTGCATATGCTCTCATATACATTTGTCAAGAATGAAGAATCATCTTAATCAAGTTACAATATAGTTACAATGCAGTTACTATATGCAATGCAATATAGTTATGCAGCTTAATGATGGAGAGATGAATGATGCATGCAGCTCTGAAGTAGTTTGCATGAGAACATAAAGTCTTTTTTTTTGCTTTGGAAGGTACAGTCCCAAATTAACATCAAACTCCTACGTTTTACTTCTCAGGAATCAGAAGTATGTTTGTGCTAGGTAAATTTGTCTGCAGACTTACAGAATAGATTGCATGGAACAGTCTGAAGACCTGCTTTTTCTGAATGAGATATACAGCAGCTTGGAACCCATTTGATGACATGTTATCAGGTTGTGATGTACTGTAATAGAATGTTTTATCAAGATGTCCTATGCAGTAATAAGGCTGAACCTTTCTTGAAAATCTAGCTACCATTTCTCTTATCTATATACTTATGTACTTAGGAAGCCTCAATGACACAGTGGAACTTACTTAAAGATAAATGTAGATGAGATAACTTTATAATTTGAAGTTTGACTTGACATTTGCTCAGGAATTCTTTATACTTGTTTTCTCTTTCCAATAGTTTAAAGATAATTAGAGTTGATGGTACAAAAATTGGTTTCTTGTACTGGGGCTGTTAACACAAATCTTTTCCCTTGAAGTTTAATGTGGGAGGACTTGACAGTTAAATGTCTACATGTGGTGTGCATAGAATTGTAATCACTATTGGCAAGAAATTATAAGGTTGAATTTTATTATCCAATTTACTGTCAGTCTAATCCATATGCAGCATTATTTCTGAATTGACCGTGCTTTTAGTGTCATCCTAAAAATATGTTTATAACTATAAGGGGCAGGGAGATGATTTTGAAAATAATATATCTGGGCAAATATTGGTTCAAAATATAATAGGATATACACAATAATAACATATCTCTTTCCTAGTAAAATCAACTTAGATATTCATTATATGATGAAACTGTATCACTTATTAAACAAAAACAGCAACCAAGTTATTAATCTTCTCTAAAACCTATCTATTAGAATTCCAGAGAAAATCAATATATATAATATACCAATGTTTCAGAATGGTCAGCCTTTTCCTTTCTATTAGAATTAGCATGCTTATAAATCTCTATTTTCAAAAACCTGCAAGGTAAAATGCAATTTGTTTTAATAAGTAAACATCAAAAATGTTAACAGAAAATGTTAGCTATTGTCTATCCTTCTTTTCTCTTTTCAAAATTTCAGCAATGCAACCTTTCAGAAATTCTCATTTTTTATAAATATAAAAATATATTCATTCATTCAGTAAATAATGAACGATCTTATTTTACAGGCTTAACAAGAATCAATCCTTGTTGAACCCTGGAACTGCTTTCTAAAAACACACTGTATTTAGGATAGCATTCTTCTAAGGAATATTATGCACCTAACATTCTCAAAACTAGGCCATGTATATAAACTATTTCTGTTGGCTAACATAGTGCATTACCCAGAAGCTCTCAAACTATTGAGTTCGAGCCTCAAGTGAATTTGAAGGGGATTGTAAAATTTGGGGGCCTTGCACTCACAAAGCAGGAGTCTTGTCAGAACTTGTTCCTGCTTTATCTGGCAGCTGCTTTTCCAAACAAAATTTGGAATGCATATTAAGAACACCTCAGCTTTGGGTACACAAACAGAATACCCTCTCAAAGCTGCATTGCTGTTAGAACTCACTCCTGCTTTATCTGTGGAAGTTTATAATAAAGCCAAAATTGTGTATAATTGCAACTTTAGAGAGGAGATATGGATACAAGATAAAAGTAGAATGAGAAACTGCAGTGGCTTTAAAGACATATTTCAGAAATGATGCAAAATTAATCAAGGCCTTCCTTCCCATTCCTTCCTGCAAATTTGATTTTAAATTTGTCTGTATTGATTATTTTCAATGGAAAGGTTGCATCTTTTAAAGTAGACTCATTTTGTTTTAATATACAGTATACCAACTCCCCCCGGAGATTAGAACTGCCCCTACTCTCCTTGCCTTTCGTAAACTTCTTAAGACCCACCTGTGTCGTCAGGCATGGGGGAACTGAGACATCTCCCCCGGGCATATACAATTTATGAATGGTATGTGTGTATGTATGCGTGTTTAGAAAATGGGGTTTTAAAAATGTTTTTAGTAGAAATTTAGATTTGTTATAAACTGTTTTTTTCCACTTTGCTGTGAGCCGCCCCGAGTCTGCGGAGAGGGGCGGCATACAAATCTAAATAAAGATAAAGATATATTAAAGATTAAATATAAAATTAAGTGGTATATTTATTTCTTGCCCTCCTCTTAGCACCAATAAAATAATTCAGATTCATTTATCATCTTAAGGAAATATGCCATAGCAAAGTTTAAGAAACTCTGCTGTAGTATATATTAATTTTTATCAAATTAAAGCTCTCCAGACATTAAGGGCTATAAATTACATTATCCATGAAGATTGTAGTCCAATACAGTGTTCCCTCGCTTTTCGCGGGGGATGCGTTCCAAGACCGCCCGCAAAAGTCGAATTTCCGTGAAGTAGAGATGCGGAAGTAACTACACTATTTTTGGCTATGAACAAGCCTTCCTTTAACACTTTAAACCCCTAAATTGCAATTTTCCATTCCCTTAGCAACCATTCAGATTATTACTCACCATGTTTATTTATTAAAGTTTATTTAAAAAAATATTTATTAAATGCAGACGAAAGTTTGGTGATGACATATGACGTCATCGGGTGGGAAAAACCATGGTATAGGGAAAAAATCCGCAAAGTATTTTTTAATTAATATTTTTGAAAAATCGGGGTATAGACTCCGCGAAGTTCGAACCCGCGAAAATCGAGGGAACATTATAACTAAAATGCACAATCTTGAAAAAACTGCTCTATTATAAGCAATGTGGCATCATCATTGTCAATTCTTAATGACCATATAAATATTCTCCATCATAAGCAATATGGTAAGCAATTAATTTATTGTAAATTGGAAAACACTTGATTAGCCAACCAAACCATTGAGCTCTTTGAAGTATATTTTTGAACAACAAAAATTATATGAAGTTAGAGAAATGAATTTACATGGTAAGTTTTGAAGGAAAGCAAAAATTGTAAAGCACACAGATTTCTTTCTAGTTATGATTACTATTTTGGTACCCCCACCCCTTACTTCAAAAGGAAGGTTGAATTTGTAAAAAAAATATCTGCACATTTCAGTTCTTATTTATCTAAGATCTTAAATATTTTATTATGAAAGTTGAAGGATAGAGTTTTGCTGCCTTCTAATATAATTTCTATTAAAAACCTCAATGTAAAGCTTTAGAAAAAAATATTTTCTGGTTTGAAAGTTTAAGATGTTTCACAGCATAAAGGTGCAACAGAATTATGCTCCTCATTAGCAACTGTAATTGTTCAGTTATAATTTGAGGCAATGTTAATTAAGGTGGAGGTGGCTTTGAGCATACACTTTACCTTCCTGTTCTCAAAAACATCTCTGTGATATTTAATTTTTCCTTCTTGATTATTTTTATTCCACCCATACCTCTTCTAGATGCGAATGAAACTAAGGAGTGTGGTATGAAATAAGAGTAGCTACTTGCAGCCCACTAGATATTGTTATTGTCCATAAATCTCGGATCTGCTGGAATTAAATCCAGTAACAATTGAAAGCAACTACTGGTAGTTTCTCATTCGGTAGAACATACTGTTTTATATCACGAAAAAAGTTAGATCGGGGCTGCTTTATATAAGTTCAAATGTCATCAATATGTTTCTCTTTCTTCAGATGATTATAACATTCCCATTCCTTCCTTGTTAATGGGCAGCCAGCACTGTATGTTGTCCCTTAACACTTTTGGCTATTGGGGTATATCTTCTAACCATATTTGCTGAAAAAAAACTGGTAAATTGTTTCCATATCATGAGATGGAAAATAGAAGGAAACTAATATGACCAGTAACATTTTTCAAATAAAAGAGCCCTCATCCACAAAATTATTAAATAACTATATGAATATGAAAAAGGCAGTAATCTCCTCCATTATTAGAAATTAAAAAACAGCAAAGCTTTTGACTCAATAAAAGCAATTACAATGATAGCAACAAATCATAAGGAAAATAGTTGAAAGATTATAGTTTTTAACCCGTTTTTAACCGTATTGTTGAAAAATCTTCCAAGATAATTTGTTAAGATTTGACTTCTTTTTATTATTTGTACTATTGTATTGGTTGTTTTTTTAATTGTTGTAAGCTGCCCTGAGTCCTATGGGATTGGATGGCATAGAAGTCAAATACATTAAATTAAATTAAATTAAATTACTGTAGCTCATCTCAATAAAATATAGTTCTGATCTTCCTCTAGAATTGGCTTCCTGATATGGAAAGCAGTAGTGGGCTTCACTTACCTTTGCTACTGGTTCAGAACTGTGAATGTGTGTGTGTGGTTTTGTGTCTATTTCCACCTTATTCACATCAGAATAAGCTAGAGAGGGTGTTTATCCTTACTTTTTCCTAATCTTAATACCCTTCAAAGATAATGCGATTGTTAAAATGCTTTATTTTAAACTGAAAGGGAATAAGATTCAATACTATGCTTGCATTGTTCTTTCTTTGTGGGGTCTTAACTTAGATAATGCTGTGCAGCGACTAGCATAATAGAATAGTGGGAAAAGGTAATTCTGCAGTAGCATCTGGTCTAAACTATTTCACTGTGATTCATAGTATCACAGTGAAGCCCAATTTATCCTCTTCCTTTTCAATTCCCATAGAGATTGCCATAGTGATGTTGCTGAAAAGCCTGTGAACCGCTGTAAACTCTATAAGCATTTTGAAGAGCCCTTCTCTGTTGCAGACTGCAGTAGTCTTGCTTTGAGCAGCTGAGTGAATTCTGCATAGAAAGTGAGTTTCGTTCCAAACATAGAATGAGTATTCTTGGGTTTAATTCTTCCTATAGCCCCTTTTTACTTCTCCAACCCCAGAGAATTAGAGAACTTTTATTATATCTTGGTAATTGACAGACTTCTGACATTTTACAAGAAATTGATGCAAATTATTGGCAATTAACCCACCCACCCCTGACATCTATAGATTCAGAGATCAGCCTATTGAATTTGGGAATTGAATTTGAAACGAATTGGAAATTTGAATCTTCATGCTTTCAGTGGCTATTATGGGAAGTATGGGCTGCATTTTTCCCCTCTCTGTCTTTAATTTTCAATCAAATTGGGTTCTATTGTCAGATTCTTATTATACCGAATTTCTGACAAATTGCAGCAGAACCTCTACTGTAGTCTCTCTTTAATCTTTCTACAACTTTTATATGGATTGACTTCACCCATATGCACATAAATTATGATTTTTAATTTAATTTAATTTATTTGATTTATATGCCACCCAATCCCAATGGGCGGCTTACAACAATAAATAATACATACAATACACTTAAGTTATTACCACACATTGTACAGAGGTGAATATCCTATGACAGTGACATCTGGCCTGCAGTTCCAGTTGACTTCTTACTGAAAAATATTCTCATGTTATTTAAATATTGGGAAAAACTTCAGCCAGAGGAAGACATGGAGAAATTCAGAGTCTTCGGAGAGGGGAGGCATACAAATCTAATAAATTATTATTATTATTATTATTATTATTATTATTATTATTATTATTATTAAATTCATAAATAATAATAATAATAATAATAAAATTCATAATTTTGATCTCTGAACTCTTGATTCATAGAAACATAGAAGATTCATAGAAACAGAAGATTTATTCAGATAATTTTGAACTTGTCCTAAACCAAGAAGGCTTCAGACTAGATTTAGCCTGCCGTATTTCATGTACTCCTTTTGATTGGATTTTATGTACATGAATAATATGTTCCTGCATTTGTCTGTTCAACATGGATTCCTTTAAGTACGATGTGTGGAATTAATGTTGCTAGAGTTTCTCATGGTAGAAATGATGGTTATGACAGGAGTAAGAAGTAGACTAGCTCCAAGTGCTATAGGTATAAGAAGTATCCCCATGTTGACAGAGGACGAATAATGCTTAAGTGTCTTCAGCCTAGTGAAATTTTTAGTCGTTCCATATCATTTTGTGGTGGGATTTGGGAGATTTATCTTCCTTGCCCTGGTGCTTGTCTGTGGAGCAACATACTTCTGAAGATCGTGCTGTCTGTGAGACATTGCTACAGCTTTGGTTGTTTTTCAGGTATTTGGGCTAGGATGGTAAACACCTTTGATTGGTTTGCTATAAAGGTGAAGATGAAGGTTTCCCTGTCACTTGTGTCTGACTATTAAGGCAAGGTGTTTATCTCTGCTTCTTGGCCAAGGGAGCCAACATTTCCTAAAGACAGTTTCCGTGATCACGTGGCCAGCATGGTTCTTCGCCAAAGGTGCATGGAATTTATTATTATTATTAATTTATTTAATTTATATGCCGCCCACTTCCCAAAGGACTCTGGGCAGCTTACAACAAGATACATCTAAAAAACAGTTTTAAACCCCTTATATAAAAATATTCATATCTTTTGTGGCTGGATGTAAAAGATGTGTCATTTGATCAACAGGTTTGCCAGCAAAGCCAGGTCATTTTGGAAAGCCATTAGGATGGGGCAGTACGGATCTCGGGAGGAAGCTGGTTCCAGAGAGCCAGTGCCGCCACAGAGAAGGCCTTCTGCGGCCCCGCCAACTGACACAGCTTAGCTGATGGGACCCAAAGAAGACAATCCTGTGGGCCCTTATTGGTCAATGGGAGCTGTGCGGCAGAAGGTGGTTCCAAAGATAGTCTGGCCCTAAGCCATGTAGGGCTTTATCGGTGATAATCAGCACCTTGAATTGATTCGGAATGCTATTTTCTGCAGTTTATCACTAATTGTAAAGTGAAATGATATATTTGTTAACCATTAGAATCAGAGCAGTGAGATGGAGAGCTATATCAATAGTTTAAATAAATAAAAACCAGTGAAAATAATGCATCTGGGTAGCTTCTGCTGAGTTCAGACAGGGGTCTGACCTGACCATGTCAGATCCAGTGCAGCCTCTCTGACCTAGGTTTGACAGCAGGGAAGACATGTCTGACTAGCCAGTTCTACAGACCAAAGCAGTCCACATAAGACTCAGGACCTCCCGGGAAGGAATGGGGACAGGAAACAAAAGAGTGAAAGCAGCCACAACAGTTTCATCCATTGTAAAAGTGGGGATTTCAGACAGCTTTGGTCCATCCGTGGTGACAAAACATGCAATGGGTTAGGATTCGATGGGTTTGAGCCACATAAGGGGAATTTACACCTGAATTTTAAACATTAACCAAAAACAAGAATTTTTGCATATAAAATTCTCATTGTGTAGAGCCCTCTGTAAAAATAATTCAGAAAGAGGTCGAATATGGAATTATTAAAACTGATTGTATTCAATAGACCCAGGTTTCCTATATAGATGTTTCTTCATTGTGTGATTAAAGGGCTTTCCCTTTAGTCCTTTCCATTGATGGCTGAATTTGTTTCAACTGATAACAACAAAGGCAGCAATAGTGTAAAAACTGGGCTGTTATCGGGGATCAAGAACTCAGAAACCTGCCTATTCCTAGCATGTTTTTTCTTATAGCCATTTGCCTATGTAGAACAGAGTCCTTGTTTCTCCCCTAATCAGTTCTCCCTATTAGTCTGTACCAGTTTATGTTACTTCTAGATACTGTTCACCGTATCTAGGACTGTTTTGAGACCTTGTGATTAAGTTGAAGATGTTGATTTTCTTCCGCAGGTCAAGTTGCTTGATTTTTGAGTTTTAAGAGACACAAGATTGCCACTGCCCTTATATTCTTTTTCAGATATGAATCTTTTATTATGGAAGAATTTCCACAGGGTTCTTAAAAGCAGGCTGTTCCAGCAAAGAACACTGTGTCTATATAATAACACTGATGGTTTTGAAGAAGGTGAAATAAAGAAAAAGCTTCAGCAGTTTATGGGCGGCTCTGTCAACCTGTCCAAAGAAGATGATGGGATTGGAGTGCTTACGCTGAACAATCCAAGGTTTATGAATGCATTTACAGGTAATAACAAAAACTGACAGCAGGCAAACTTAAAAGTGACTTATCAATTATTGGGAGAAGGGGGATTTAAATCTCTCAGTTGTGCAGTGGCATTTTGATTTGAACAAGGACATAATAAAGTTTCTCTCTCTCTCCCTCATCTCTGTCTGTCTGTCTCTCTTACACACACACACTCACAAACTTTCTGGAGTTTGCAAGAGCATCTGTTTTTCCTACTCTGATCTCAGCAGTGTCACTTGCTGCTGCCAGTATGTTGTTTGATGTGTGGATGTGAGCCGACAGTTAATACTGCTTTGGTAGAGAAGCTCTCCTATCTCCTCTGTCCCTTTGATTTAAACTTTGCCTTGCAACTTTCCTTCCCAGGAATAATGAATTATAAAAAGATAAATTATGAATTTATATTCCATTGCTGTTACAAAGCTGTACCCTAAAGAGGTTATTTGACTGCTTTTTTCCCTCTCTCTTTTAACGGCAGGAACAATGATGATAGAACTACAGGAGAGAATTACTGAATTAGAAGATTGGAAGGATGGGAAAGGACTTATTATCCGTGGTGCGAGAAATACTTTTTGTTCAGGATCTGATCTGAACGCAGTGAGAGCTCTTTCCAGCTCTCAGGCAAGTGATGGCAGAAATTAATTTAGAATACAGACCTTAAACTTTGGACACATTTTTTTTCTTTTAAAGAACGTTGGCCTTGAACTATAGTTCTGCAAAATGTAATAATGACAGAACATATTTTGGGTTTGGTGCTAAGTTTGCAATTGGCATACCAGAAACAAAAATGCAATTTGAAAATATTTGAATAATTGCTCCTTTTCTTCAGTATACAGTAATACCTCATGATACGAACTTAATTGGTGCAAGGAGGAGGTTCGTAAGACGAAAGGTTCGTAAGACGAAACATTGTTTCCCATAGGAAACAATGTAAACTCAATTAATCCGTGCAACAACAAAAAAACCCCCGCAAAAAAACGCTGCCGCCCGGCTGTCACCTTTTAAAACAGCCTGGGGGCTTCGGTGTTGGGAGGCAGCCCGGTTTCAGCTTTCCATCCATCCACGTCACTTCGCCGCTAAATCGTGTGGCAGCAAACATGCTTTGGGGGTTTGGCTGGGGGGGAGGGAGTTAGGAAGGTCCTACTTCTCCCCCCCAGCCAAAACCCCAAAGCATGTTTGCTGCCACACGATTTAGCGGCGAAGTGATGTGAAGGGATGGAAAGCTGAAACCGCCCGGTTTCAGCTCCCCATTCCTCCACCTCACTTCGCTCCTGTCCTGGCTAAATCGTGTGGCAGCAAACAGGTTTTGGGGTTTTGGCTGGGGGGGAGAAGTAGGACTTTCCAGCAGCCTCCGAACGCCGAACGCGGAAGTTCGGGTTTGTTCGGCTTCGGGAGGCTGCTTGAAAGCCGCCCGGCTGTTTTAAAAGGTGACCGCCGGGCTGGGGGGCTTCCCAGCAACCTCCCGAACCCCGAACCCGGGTTCGGGGGGTGCTGGCAAGCCCCCCAGGCCGGCTGCGACCTTTTAAAACAGCCGCGCCGCTTCCCATCTGTCTCCTGAAGCCGAACGCAGAAGTTCGGCTTTGCCGTTCGGCTTCAGGAGACAGATGGGAAGCGGTGCGGCTGTTTTAAAAGGTCGCAGCCGGCCTGGGGGGCTTCCCAGCACCCCCCGAACCCGGGTTCGGGGTTCGGGGGGGTGCTGGTTCGTAACTCGAAAAAAGTTCGTAAGAAGAGGCAAAAATTTTCTGAACCCCGGGTTCGTATCATGAGTTGTTCGTAAGACGAGGGGTTCGTATCTTCAGGTATCACTGTATTTAACTTGGATAGAAACCGGTAGATGGTAGCTAGCTTGGAAAGCATAGTTGAAGTCATAATGATTTCCCACTTATCAATTGCTTTGCTTTATGACAGAGCTCCCAATCCCAACTGTGGCTGCTAAACAAGAACTACTTGTAGACTGCTTGGCCCTTATGCTCAGAATAGTTTGCCCATTTCAGAGGTAAGGGAAGAATATAACATTCACTTTGGGTTTCAGATCAGACCATAGTTTACATGGAAATATAGGAGAAGTGTGTGTGTGGGGGGGTTATGTTTAATAGAACTCAGCCATATCATACACTGGCAGTTTGACTACTTTGCTAGCCAATAAAGCAATAACGTTACAGGAAATCACTGGCAGGAGTGTTGTTTTCAGGAGTTAATGACAGAGTTTACAGGTTCATTAGTCTTTCTGCAGCTTGGAATTTGACTTATTGCAAAGGAGCTATAATTGCAGCCTTTCTCAACTTGATGTCTTCCCTTCCTGTTAAGTTGGGCTACAGTCCCCATTCTGATTGGACAGAACTTTAGGTCACCAAGTGAAGGATGAAGGATATATATAATATGACTCTTCTTAATTTAGGAGAAAGATTTCTATTCTAAGCTGCTTAGAGTTCAGGCTGGGAGTGTAGATAAACCTATTATCAAATATTACAATGAAGAGTAGAAACCCCTTACGTACAGAAAACAGAATGCCAGACTAGGTAGGACTTCACTCTGATCACATCTCTATTTGTACAGGGTTTTTTTAAAAGGGGGGGGGGGGAACAGCACTATGGTATACTGTATTTGAAAATGTTCTGAAATTCTTTGAAATTTATATATAGACTACACAATGTCTAGATTAATACCTTGATTTCACTGCAAATTATCAAGCATTAGTTTGCAAATGTTAATAAATCCTGATCATAATATTGCAGAATGACAAAACAGCAACCAAGTTAGGAAAAAAGGCAAAAGAAAAGAAAAAAGAAAAAAGGATTAATATTATGAAATAAAATTAAAAGAAAAACAGCAGGGGCTTAGCAAGCTTTCATGAAATCGTGCCACTTTCTGTACATACTTTTAAAATTGTGCAAAAACAGAGAATCTCTGGTAACTGAAGGACATTTTTCTCTCAAATCGTTTGCAATAGGAATAGGAGAAGAAAAGGGGGAATCTCCCTCCCTACCTCTCTTTTAACAAGAACCCAATCTCCTAGAAAAAATATTCTGTAAATAAGTTGAGCTGATTGTTTGAGAAACGTATGGTATTTTTTTCATGTTCACCGAGGATCAAGATACTTGGAGCACTAAATATACCAAGCAGGCTCTTCCGTTTTTATTTTTTGAATATTTCTTGATATTTTGTTTCTTTGTTTTCTAGGATGGGATGAACATGTGTATGTTCATGCAAAACATCTTAACCAGACTCATGAGGTAGTTATGTTCAGCGTTTGTTTTGTGTATTTTTCTCCTCAAAACGTATGAAGGTACAATATATATGAAATTTAAGCATCATCTGATAATGTTATGGTGCACTTTGGTAGATCCAGAAATACTTGAAAACAGAATAATTGATTGTTATAAGAAAAAAAAGTCTGATTTTTTAGAATTTGTTGATTTAGGGTCTTTTCTTTTTTAATTACTACTTGGGAATATGCCCTTTGTAGACATCAAATTCCAGAAACTAAGAAGCGTTGAGGTCTTATAACATACCAAACTCCTACAAATCCATCTTCCCTGTCATAGAAGTCAGTCATCTTGAAAATTTGGCAAGTCTTCTTTTTGCAACCTACGTAAATCCATGAATGGAACACATGCAGAGAATAAAATATGAGTTTAATCCACCATCTGTTATCTACAGGCTCTTCAGCATCTTTTACTATCTATTGTGGTGAGCAGGATGGTGATTCCATTTATTAGCCGCTCTCAGTCCACTTTGGAATGAGCAGCATATGAATGGAATGGAATGGTATGGTATGGTATGGTATGGAATGGTATGGAATGAAATAGAATAGAATAGATAGGGATCCATATTTCCCTTCAATGATACTTTATGTCATATTTCTGACTTCTGTTTTATAAGGGCTATGGGAAACGTTTTGATCTGGTCACTTGAGATGTGGAAAACATTGTAAGTCTTTGATATTTAAGCCCATTCCCATCTTTAACAAGCTGTAGGTTTATCATTTCCATGGACTTAATAAAAAGTATTGACTAATTCCTGTTCAAGATCACACAAAACCTATGAGACAGTACACAATGGGCTAACGAAGAACCAAGGGGCAGTACATAGTGAAGAGAATTAGGAGAAAATCCTTAGTAAATTAATTTTGTGCTGTGCTGAAGGGCTGGGCCAAGACATACAATGATATACAAAGGACAAGATGACTCTCAGTCTCCCAAGGACAAAAGCCATCTGAATCGGCAATGGAAAGTTACTTCACCACTGGCTAGAACTGACCCAATTTCCTTCTGAGAAATGTGTATTTTTAATTTCTTTCTATGACTAGATTTAATAAGCACATTTAAAGAAACAACCTAAAATTGAACTTTGTATCTGTTGCTGTGTCACTTTTTTTTTGTCCATTTACGCTCCAGTGATTTAGAAATAGCAGGGGAAAATGTATTGATTTCTGGATGTAGTGACAAATAATTTAGTTTAGGGGATCATTACCCTAAAGCTATGATGATGAACTTATGGCACGTGTGCCAGGGGTGGCATGCAGAGCCCTCTTGGTGGGCATGTGCGAACTTAAAAGCTGCTCTTCCGAGTTCTGTCACATGCCTGTGCACCAGCCAGCTGGTCTGTCACATATATGCACGCTGCCAGATGCTCCCTTCCGGTTTCTGGTGCACACATGCATACCGGCTGGCTGGTCTTCATGCAAAGACCAGTTGCCCAGCGCGCATGTGTATGCTGGAACCTGGAGGAGAGCAGCTGGCCAGATCAGCTGGCCAGTGCATAAACATACAACAGAACCCGGAAGTACAGCTGGCCGCCCCATCCATGTGCACCAGCCAGCTTCTGTCTTCCAGGTTCTGGCACCCTGGCACATGTGCACATGCGCTCCAGCTTCAGCATTTGCTGCTGAAAAGGTTAACCATCACTACCCTAAAGGCTTCAACAATGGAAGTTCTCTCCTCATATTTATTTACTTGTACCACAGTATTTATATTCTGCTCAAATTAATAGGGACTCCGAGAAGCACAATAGAGATTTGTTTGTTTGTTTATTTATTTATTTATTTATTAGATTTGTATGCCGCCCCTCTCCGGAGACTCCGAGCGGCTCACAACAGGAATACAAAATACAAATCCAATGATTAAAAGCAAAACAGTTAAAAAACCTTGATTAAAAACACTCATGCAACTCATGTTTGTTTGTTTAATTTCTATGGTGCCCTTCTCCGCAGACTCAGGGTGGCTCACAAGGTACAATAGAATATATAAGAAATCTAAATTTAAAAATATGATCTAAAACCCCACTTCGTTAAAAACAATCATCCACATTCATCCCATATACTTAGATCCATATTAAAACAAAATGACAAGAATTACATTATTATAACAGCACATTTTTAGAGCTGTGGTGAAGAGTGACTATTGGGTTACTGGTTTACACTTTGTTTTAGAACTCCTGGGCTGGGAGCCTTAGTAGACTTACTCTAAATGTTTTGATTGGATGACTCAAGTGCTCGCCCTAATGCATTTCCATCCTTTCTTTGATTAATTGGTGTATACATCAAAATTATGAGTATGTTTAGAAAAATTATGCATTACTGCAGCATATGTTTGGAATATATTTGATGAAATTTGAATGAATTCTCAGGAATTTTTAAATTCAAAATATCTGTCATAATCTAATTTTGTTGGTTTGGATTGTGTAGCCTCATTTAGACGGTTGGTGTTAATTCTGAATTTCTAGTGGGGTGGGTTTCAACCACACTGAAATATCCCCACAGATCTTGTGCTGTTGCTAGTCTTCTGCTTAAATGATAATTCATTTGAGATGAATAGGCCAATTCCTGCTTATATAATGTTGTGTGTTTTCAGGTTTGTAATGTTTGAATTGTTTCTTTTTTATTTCTCCTGTTATTTAGGTTACCTCTAATCACAGCTGCATTAGTTCAAGGGAAAGCGCTAGGCGGAGGAGCAGAACTAACTACTGCATGTGATTTCAGGTAAACTTCAAAGCATCACTCATAATTCTGGAGCCCCATTCAGATGCTATTTCCTCCCCAAATTCTCCCAAGAGGAAATGTGGTAGCAAATCCAGGGTTATCTTAACTCTTATTTCCTTCCTATCCTAATCCTGTTCTCGTATGATATACACTGCTCAAAAAAAAATAAAGAGAACACTTAAACAACACAATATAACTCCAAGTAAATTAAACTTCTGTGAAATCAAACTGTCCACTTAGGAAGCAAATACTGACAATCAAATTCACATGTTGTCAGCACATTCAACTTCGTACAGTACAAAATATTCAATGAGAATATTTCATTCATTCAGATCTAGGATGTGTTACTTGAGTGTTCCCTTTTTTTTTTTTTGAGCAATATATCTTAGTATTTTCCTTTAGCTCATTCATTCATTCATTCTATCCTATTTGTCTGTCTGTCTGTCTATCTGTCTAATCTATCGCAGGATATATTTTAACGTGTGCACTTTTTGACTGTTTGATGATTTAATTTTATATTGTAAAACACTGACCTAAGATAACTCTAACTTTAACAAGATATGTATTACTCCAATTTGGCTATCATATAATTCTGAACTCATATTCCATTTAGTTAAGACCCACACCATTTTTATTTTATTGTGATTCATTTAGTGGTTATAGGCCCTTAACTACTTCATTTGGGTTCACAGTTGTTATGGAAGCCATGAACTCCTGATTCGCCAAGTGAGGGCAAGTAAAAATCACTTTCACTTTCAGAGTACAGTAGTCCCTCGCTATACCGCGCTTCACCTACTGCGGCTTCACTTCATCGCGGGTTTCTGAGGAAGTCGATCGGCAGATTTAAACAGCCCGCCGAACTCGATCGGCAGGTTTTTAAAAAAAATATATATATCTAAAATTGTAAATACTGTATTTAAATACTGTATCTAAAATAAATACTGTGTGGGAAGGGTTTATAAACACTTAAAACAATGAAAACTTACCAAACAATTACAATATAAATACTTAAATAAGTACTATCAGTCGATAAATTCCCCATCGCGGATTTCACCTATCGCGGCCAGGTCTGAAACGTAACACCAGCGATAGGTGAGGGACTACTGTACTGGGTTCACCATCTGACCCATCAACGTTTGTCCTTGTCATTTCTATGATTTTCAGAAAGCAATAATCACAGCCACTGCTTCAAACTGAGGTCTCAAAACATGCAGGATTAAATCCTGTGCAAAATTTCAGTCCTGTAAAATGCCAATAAGCTGAGACCTGCAATTGGATTTGATCTGTTCTGCTAACTTCATCAAGGCATTGCAGAGCTGAAGTTGTGAGTTCTCTCAAGCACGCTTCCTGATTCTCCTCTTCTTGCTGTCTCTCTCCTCATTTCTTTTTTTAATTGTGTCTTTACACAACTGGAAAAAGACCAGGATTATTTTTTTTGTGAATTTACACATGGTGTGTGTGTGTGCTCTCTATGGCAAATGCACTTGGCAAGAATGATAGGAAAGGAAGATTTGAATAGAGGTGTATTCATATGTTGGCATAGCTCTGCGTCTCCATGCCAACTGTAGAAGTGATGCTCAGCATACCAGTGGTTTCTTGTCCTCTCCTGGCCCAACTTTTTGTTTATAGGAGGCCAGGAAAGGGACGCATGATATTTATTTTCACTGATTTAATAGAGATACTACGTATTTGTCTTACTGTAGGCTGTAAGTGCAAAGCATAGTTCTATGATGTATACTGCCCAGAGTCCAGAAGTGAAATCCAGCAGGTTCTAACAGGTTCCGGAGAACTGGTAATGGTAATTTTGAGTAGTTCAGAGAACCAGTAGTGGAAATTTTGAATAGTTCAGAGAATCGATATGGAAATTTTGAGTAGTTTGGCAAAGTCTGCGGCATACAAATCTACTAAATAATAATAATAATAATAATAATAATAATAATAATAATAATAATAATTATTATTATTATTATTATTATTATTATTAAATTAACTTCCAAATACCACATCTGGCTAGCCCCAGAATGGGATGGGAACGGAGATTTCATTCATTCATTCATTCATTCATTCATTCATTCATTCATTCGATTTTTTTATGCCGCCCTTCTCTTTAGACTCAGGGCGGCTTACAACATGTTAGCAATAGCACTTTGTAACAGAGCCAGCATATTGCCCTCACAATCCAGGTCCTCATATTACCCACCTCGGAAGGATGGAAGGCTGAGTCAACCTTGAGTCGGTGATGAGATTTCCTTCCCACAGGAGTGGGGAGGGAATGTGGATTTTGCAGTATCCTTCCCCTGGAGTTTAAGTTTAAGTTTAAGTTTAATCAGATTTGTATGCCGCCCCTCTCCGCAGACTCGGGGCGGCCCCTCTCCGCAGACTCGGAGTGGGGTAGGTATGGACATTTTGCAGTATCCTTCCCCTGCAACACCTACCGAGCCACGCTACGCCCATCAAGCTGTGTCCACAGAACTGGCAATTTTTTAAAAATGGATTTCACCACTGCTAGAGTCACTTTTTGAAATGGGCAACTATAGAAGTAGCTATAAAGTACCTATTTATAGCTACTTCTATAGTTGCCCAGGTAGATGATGAGAAAAAAGACAGTCTTTTCAGTTGTAGCTCTCCTTTAAAAAAAAAAAGACCAGCTAAAACCTATCATTAGAGGCCTTTAAAATGTAGAGAGATTACCTTATTCAGGTCATTGTTGGCATTCAGGTCAATGCTAACTGCTAACTTATGTAGCAGTTAGCATTTCTGCCTGCAATCTGTTTTTGTCACCTGGGTCCCATATGTTGATATTTTGTCTACTATTTTAAAATAAGTCATCATTATTATAAAATGCCTTGAGCTCCCTTGCATAAAAGAAAGAAAGGGTCTGTGCAAACCAAACAGGAAGTCTGTGGCGGGGCCTTTGAATGGTAAACGTGACAGGATACAGGTGTTTGTCCGGCCACTACCTCTTTTGTCAAATCATGCCCCCAAATGGCTATTCTCAGGCTTGTCTTCTTCCCTGATGAATTTCACATTAGTCCCATAGTTTTTACATGCCTCCCATGTGTAGCTTCCTCCTGTCCCTTAATGTGTATCCTCATTTTTTTCTGGCCCATATGCCCTTCTCATTTCCCCCCTTCACCATAAAACTGCACCGCTCCACAATCCCAAGCACCACATAAGCAAATATTGGAGAGAATATGAAGATATTGTTGAGACATGTAGTTACTGTCAGAAGTAGATATTTACACCGGCATGACTATTCAGGCCTTTGGTTCTATTCCAACACTGTTTAGCAGTGTCATTAGCTTCCTAGGAACTGTGCTAATTCTCTTCTGCAGTGTGATAATAGCTTCAGGATTGTATGGTACTTTGTATTTTTCCAAAGCCCCTTTTTAAAAAGCACAATAAAGAATGACGGTATATTTCTACAAAGGTGTGATAAATAGCAGAGTCTTGACTACAGTTACAATTAGCCATTTCCTACTACTTTTGTAAGGTGTAGATTAATATCCCCATCCATTATTACTCTTATCAAAGTTTGCCTGTCCTGTCCTACTTACAAATACTGCAAGCTATCCAGTTTGCTCTCTGGAGTATCACTTATTTGTTTCAGTTAAATGCTTCGTACGGCCTACTTTTTTCCCCTATTAACTATATGAAACATTAGCCTTCTTTTCAGTGTACATCACTAACTGGGTCAGTTTAAAATTAATTCAAGACCAAGAAATTACATTTGCTATTGTGATATTACAATTCTTGTACATGCACATTATGCATGTGTTGTACTTTGGTTTTATGGATCTCTCCAATCTATGCTGCATTTCAGATGCTATATACTGTATCTGGAGAGATTTTGAGACCTTAATGATCCTATACTTTTCTGGACATATTTTTTTCAAAACTATTCACTTTCATAAGTAATTGCAGCTTTCATCAGTAGAACATGGATTTTAGTTTGGTGCTGAACGCACTGAGATGCTCTTGCTTTATTGAGTGCCAATCAGTTGGATTGATATTTTAGAGTGTCAACTTCTTTTTGAAGAAAGAGATAAATAATAACCTGTCTATGGAAAGTTTGTGCTCTTTTCCTAAAGTCTAATGGTTTTCTTTTAAAAACACCTCAATAAGTAATAGTTTTCCATTTAATTTTGAGTTTGACTAGGTGAGAACAACACATTACTATAGTCACTTACAATTCATGTAAATGGGGTGGAGTTGATTATTATTATTATTATTATTATTATTATTATTATTATTATTATTATTATAGTTGAAAGGGACCTTACAGGTCATCAAGTCCAACCCCCTGCTTACGCAGGAAATCCTACAACACCCCAGCCAAATGGCAGTCCAATGTCCAAAGTTGGGGAGTTGACAACCTCCGCTGGCAGGCCGTTCCACTGGTTGATTGCTTTCACCGTCAGGAAGTTCTTCCTTATCTCCAGGTTGAATCTCCTTGGTCAGGTTCCAACCGTTGTTCCTCATCCGGCCCTCTGGTGCCCTGAAAATAGTGTGACCCCCCCTCCTTTCCGTGGAAACCTCTTAAGTACCTGTATACAGCTATCATGTCCCCCCTAGCCCTTCTTTTTACTAGACTATCCATGCCCAGTTCCATCAACCTTTCCTTGTATGGCCTAGTCCCCTTATCATTTTAGTTGCTCTTTTCTGCACCCTTTCCACAGTCTCTATATCTCTTTTGAAGTGTGGTGACCAGAACTGGATGCAATACTCCAGGTGCGATCTGACTAGGACCTTATAGAGTGGTATTATTACCTCTCTGGTCTTGGAGTATATCCCCCTGTTCATGCAGCTTAGGATTGTGTTGGCTTTTTTAGCTGCTGCTGCACATTGCTGGCCCATGTTTAGCTGGTTATCCTCCATGTCTCCAAGATCCCTTTCACAGTCACTTATGGTAAATGTAGTTTCGCACAGTTTGTATGCATATTTTGGGTTTTTTTTGCCTAGGTGCAGGATTTTACTTTTCTCTACATTGAACTTCATTTTGTTCATTGTACAAGTCTGTCTAGATCTTTCTGAATCCTGTGCTATCCTCTGGGGTGTTGGCCACTCCTGCCAGCTTGGTGTCATCTGCGAATTTAATTAATTCCCCCTCTATTCCTTTGTCTAGGTTGTTGATAAATATGTTAAAGAGTACTGGGCCTAGGACTGATCCCTGTGGTACCCCACTGCCTACCTCTTTCCATGTGGACTTAGTCCCATTGAGGGCTACTCGCTGGGTGTGATTGGTCAGCCAGTTTTCAATCCATCTTGTTGTGTTACTGTCGATCCCACTCTTCTTTACTTTGGAGAGTAGAAGGTTGTGGTCCACCTTGTCGAATGCTTTGCTAAAGTCTAGGTGTATTATGTCCACTGCGTTTCTCTGGTGTACTGATTTGGTCACAGTGTCGAAGAATGAAATGAGGTTGGTTTGGCATTTGTTTCTGACAAATCCGTGTTGGCTTGTGGTTATTACGTTGTTTGATTCAAGGTAGTGACAGGTCTGTTTCTTGATTATCTTTTCTAATATTTTCCCAGGAATAGATGTTAGGCTGATTGGTCTATAGTTTCCTGTGTTTGGGGTTTTTTTTTTTTGCCTTTTTTGTAAATAGGGACCATGTCAGCTCGTTTCCAATCATCTGGCAGGTCTCCTGTGATCCAGGATTTTTGAAAGATGTGATACAGAGGTTCAGTGATGACATCAGCAAGCTCCTTTAGGACTCTGCGGTGCAGTCCATCTGGTCCTGGTGATTTGTACTCATTGAGTTCCAATAGGTGGTCTCTTACTGTATTTTTATTAAAGTAGTGTTTTGTTCCAGTTTTGATTTCTGCAGCTGTGATACAAGCTTGTTGTTTTGTTGTTTCTTTGTGCGTGAAAACAGATACGAAAAAGGTGTTGAGCAGTTCTGCTTTCTCTTTATTGTCCGTTACTTCTGTGCCATCTTCTCTTTTTAGGGGACCGACTGCTTCCTTGATTTTTTTGGGGGGGTGTTTATGTGTTGGAAGAAGTATTTTTTGTCTTGGACTTTTGTTGCTAGGCTTAGTTTGTACTGGGCTTTTGCTGTCCTGATTTTTTCTTTGCAGATTCTGGCTGTTCGTTGGTAATCTGCCTTGGTTATGTGTCCTTCTTTCCATTTTTTGTACCTGTCTTTTTTTTCGTTCAGTTTGTTTGCTAGGTCTTTGTGTAGCCAAGGTGGTTTGTTTTTGGATTTTGTGTGCTTCTTTTTCATCGGGATAGCATTGTTTTGGGCTTTTGTGATCGTGGTTTTTAAGATCTCCCAGGCTTCTTGTGTGGTTTTTCCTTTTAGGGTTGTAGTCCAAGGGATCGCTCTCAAGTTTTCTCTGAGTTTGTTAAAGTCCACTTTTTAAAAATCTGGGACTTGGTTGTTGTTGGGCCCAATTGTTTGTGTTACTATTATATTGAACTTGAGGATGCTGTGATCGCTTTCACCAAGCACTCCATCTGTTTCAACCCCTACTATCACTTCTCTATTTGTGAGAATTAGGTCCTGTGTGGTTGCCCCCCTAGTTCCCTCCTTTACTTTTTGGACTATGAAGTTGTCTGCAAGGCATGTCAGAAATTTGTTCAATTTTTTGCTTGGTGTGGAATTATTTTTCCAGTTAATGTCTGGGTAGTTGAACTCTCCCATTATTACTATAATGATATTTCTATTTGCCTTCCTGCAACTGTTTCTTTAGCTTAGCGATCAAGGTAATGAGAAGAGCCATAGAAGTTCTCTATCTCTTGGATATGAAAAGATAGGGAGAGAGGAATCATTCTCATAGTTGCGATTAACTCATGATGCATATTTAAAATCTCCAGCCTTTTATATTTAGGAAAGACATGCACAATATAAGTGTAGTTACGCAGGGCAAAGTACACACATAGACATCCTTCAGCATAAGTGGAAGATCACAGGCTAGAAAGGAATGCTTTAATCCTGATTCCTGAATTAAGCATGTACTAAACTTGATGATCTAAATGGCTCCTCTCAAATGGCTTCTGTGATGACATGTATACAAGTACATATAGTAAACAATCCATGGTTTAAAAGCTTCTGTGTATTTTCACTGGAAAAAGATGCTTGATAATATTGTAATTTCCCCCAATACCTAATTATCATCTTTGTTATTAACAGTGTGATATGTGTTTATCCGTTGTAAGTATAATTTTTAAATATTTGAAAGGTGAAAGTAAAACAGGAGGGAAATATTTGAGAAAGATATGCTGATGAACATAAATGTTAAGACTGTTGTAATTTTTTTTCAGCCAGAATGTCAGCATTAGATCTAAAAAATACTATTTAGAAATTCTGGATTAACGGACACTTTAAAAATGATCTCTTTTTTTTATATTACTTAGGGTAAAATTGCACATCAATTTTCTGATACTTGGTTGTGTCTAGTATTATAAGGTATTCATTGTCAGTAACTTTAATCTAGTACTGTGGTTTGCATTGAAATGAAGCTAAGATGGTATCATTGCAACACTTTTAAAGAGAGCTTTTTCTTTTTTCCTTGACAGGTTAATGACTCCAGAGAGTGAAATTAGATTTGTTCACAAGCAGATGGGCTTAGTACCAGGCTGGGGGGGAGCTGCCAGGCTTACCCAAATGCTTGGCAGCAGCCCTGCCCTCAAGTTGCTGAGTGGTGCTGTGAAACTGGATCCACAGAATGCCCTTCATATTGGCTTGGTCGATTCCATCTTGTCCTCATCTGATGAACACGAGTCTCTGAGAGAAACGCACACATGGCTTAAGCTATATACTACAGGCCCCGCTGAAGTCATTCAGGCTGTGAAGAAAGTTGTTTCGGCAGGAAGAGAGCTGCAATTAGAAGCTGCCTTGAGGAGAGAAAAAGAGATATTTGGAAGAGTTTGGGGTGGTCCTGCTAATTTGCAGGCCTTGGCTCAGAGAACAAAACATAAATGAGACCATTTTCATCTTACTTTCTTCAGCTAAAACAGCTTCTTCCAAAGATGACTGGTGGGAAACCTTCCAAACATGATGAACTCAGTAGGTGTTAGCCTTATTAGGACAGCTCTCCTGGAATGCCACTGGCACTGCATTGACAATTAACTATAGGTGCCACCCCAGGTTGTTTTTTCAAACAATACTCTCGTTTTCTGGTCTTGCTTGTTTTTCTATAACGACTCCCACCCTGATGGTGCCACTTGATATGAACTCACTTGGAAATGAATGTGCGTGAAGTGGCATGCATTTATAGTGTAAGAACCATAAGACTAGAGAAAATAATTTTCCTCAGATTTTTTTAAACACTGTATGTGTGGTTTGTATATATAGATTTTCTGTTGAGGATCTGCCTTTTTTAAAGACGGGCTTAGTTGACATTGGTAACCTCAACTCTGTATAGTTTTGCAGATGATCACAAATAATTTATGATTCATATATGTCGTACCTTTGAATAACTAGCTCACTGTGAATTGACTGATAACCCCAAATCAAAACTGAAAAATGCCAAATGCTTTTTCTTTGTATTGTAAATAGTTCCTTCTATATTTATCTATAAGCAAAGCTCCTGCCTTCAAGCTTCACATCTAATTACTGGGTTCTTGTTCTGTGAACAGAGCTCTTGGAAACATTCCGTTTCATTGTGAACTTCTTACTCTCACTATTTACAAAGTTGAAGTAAGGAAGAAATATTCACTCAGATGTAGGGCAAAATATGATATTTTTTATATTCGTACTACCAGTTGCCACATTTATGAAATTTATTTAAAGGCTTGAAGTCTATGCAGCACAATAATAGTACCAACGGTCAAAAGATAACATTCTTTGTGCTAATTAGCTTGTATGAAGCATCTTGGATAAACCAGTTTTTTTCAGATGTCCATATGCACGCATTTACTCAACATATGGTAGAAGTAAAGTATCTACTGTACTCAGTACATTCTACATACACCGTGTTCAGCTTACATTAGCTGGTCAGACATAATTGTGTAAACAAAGCTATGTAACATTTCTGATGCACTTCCCAAAATGCTTTGGAATACACGTTGTAGTAAATAGAGCACTTGAATATGAATTTTTCCAACAGAAGTTCATTTTCCCAGGAGAGTGCAGGAGTTGGGTTTTACATTTTCTGAAGGACTATTTTAGAATCAAATCCAAACAATTGCATAACTTTAAAATTAATTTTGATGAATAAGCTTAAACTATAATAGTAAATTCAACAATCTAGGCACTGGTTGGGAGTAATGTCTTTGCTTATTAGCTGACACATCATACACACAGCTGCATACATATCTACTCTAATGTATTAGTATATTCCAGTGAACTTCCCCCTAAAAGGTAAAAGTATATATAAGATTACAGCTGTGCTCTAGACCAGCGTTTCCCAACCGGTGTGCCGCGGCACAGTAGTGTGCCGCGAGACACTGGCAGGTGTGCCGCAGAGCTACGGAAGCTCCAGCTGGGCAGGGCGCTGCCGGTGCCGACCTGGAGCGCCCGCTCGCAGCTGTCCCCCGGCTCCTGCCCGATGCCGCGGTTTCCGGCGCTCTCCTGCTGAGCCCCAAAGAAGGAAGGCAGGAAGAAGAAGGAGAGCTTCGTTCTTCGTGCCTTTTTCCCGCCTTCCTTCTTTGGGGCCTAGCAGGAGAGCGCCGGAAACCACGACATCGGGCAGGAGAGGACAGGAGAGAGCGCGGGCCGGGCCGGGGCGCAGAGGCGGGCCGGGGCTGGGGAGCGCGCGGGGGTTGCCCTTTTGGTTTGGAGCTGCAAGCGCGGCTCCCCGAGGCAGGCGGGCAGGCAGCTTCCCTCCCTGCGCCTTTCCCTTTCCCAGCTGCAGCCGCACCCCCCCGGTCCCCCCGCCAGTGCCCTCCCGCCGGGCCCTGGCGTCGGCGGCAAGTGTCCTTTGGGGCCCGGCGGGAGGGCACTGGCGGGGGGAGTGGGGGGGTGGCTGCAGCGGCCGCAGGCAGTCGCGGGGAGATGGCGGCGGCGAGAGGGAGCTCCAGGCGGCGGGAGCTCTCTCTCTCAGCTGACTGCAAGTGGGAGCTCTGACGGTGGCGATTGGACGTGCTGCTGGACGCCGTACTGCTGGCGCTGCGGGCTTGGCATATACGGCGTCCAACAGCACGTCCAGCTGCCGTCAGGGCTCCCGCTTGCAGTCAGCTGAGAGAGAGAGAGAGAGAAAGAAAGAGAGACATATAAGAGAGGCAGAGAGAGAGACAGCAAGAGAGGCAGAGAAAGAGACAGAGAGAGAAAGAGAGGCAGCAAGAGAGGCAGAGAAAGAGAGACATAGCAAGAGAGGCAGAGAGAGAGAGAAAGAAAGAGACATAGCAAGAGAGGCAGAGAGAGAAAGAGAAAGAAAGAGACATAGCAAGAGAGGCAGAGAGAGAAAGAGAAAGAAAGAGAGACATAGCAAGAGAGAAAGAGAGACATAGCAAGAGAGGCAGAGAGAGAGAAAGAAAGAGAGACATAGCAAGAGAGACAGAGAGATAGCAAGAGAGGCAAAGAAAGAGACATAGCAAGAGACAGTGAAAGAGAGAGAGCAAGAAAGAGAGAAAAAAGCAAGAAAGAGATAGCAAGAGAGAAAGACAGAGGAAGGGAAGGAGGGAGAGAGAAAGAGCAAAAAAGAGAGGAAGAAAGAAAGAGAGATGGAGAGAGAGAAAGAAGGGAAGGAAGGAAAAGAGAGAAAGAGGGAGAAATAGAGCGAAAGGGACGAAGAGAG
Source organism: Erythrolamprus reginae (assembly GCF_031021105.1). NCBI lineage: Eukaryota > Metazoa > Chordata > Lepidosauria > Squamata > Dipsadidae > Erythrolamprus > Erythrolamprus reginae. The sequence goes on along the minus strand of NC_091950.1, from coordinate 308,678,345 downwards.
AGGGTTTTTTTGTCCAAACTTTTCTTTAGCCCACCCCCCACCCCCCACCCCCCCTTTCAATGTTCCCCAGGATTTTGAAAATATGAATAATGTGCCGCGGCTCAAAAAAGGTTGGGAAACACTGCTCTAGACCTTAGATGTCAAAAGTTTGAAGTAGTGGGTGATTGCCTTAAGAGACCTCTGTTAAACTAAGTTAACTGCTTTTGCTGAAGAAAAGAACTTCTTTGCTGAACTTGCCTTCATTGAGTACCTCATTTGTACACTTTTCTTGAGATTAGAGTAGGTGCGCTTCCCAGCAGGCAGAAGGATGAAGAAAGTGACAGGGCTTCCAGAAACAAGATAATTTTCTTGACAAGATGTGATATCTGTTGAAATTAAGGTGTGGTGCTATCTTGTAAGAAGATTTGAGCATCTGTTTTTTAACTGCAAGTTCACTAATTCACTACTAGAAAAGGAGATATGGGAAGGAGAATTTTTAAAAACCAGTTAAGCCCATTCAGTTGTTCATGAGTCATATTTTCTGTGGCAAAATACTTATTTGGGATGTCTACTTTTAATTGGAGTCCATTGTGTCTAGTCTCTCATAAAATGATTTCATATGTGTATTAAACATGAATACTTAAATATTTAATATTAAAATTTAAGTTTCTTGTGAATGTGAGAAAAAAAAGAATATGAATTATGTCATTGTTCAGAACCTTTCAATGTTTTGTTTAATTTTGTAAAGGGGATCTATGGGCAGAAATAAATTATTTTAATAACTCCATTGCTCAGATTTCCTGGTTGTTGGCAAGTAGAGTAGGAACTGATGCAATTTGATATAAGACAGATTTGCTAATAACGGAAACAATAATTATGTGTCTGCTGTTTTAGTTTTTTAAAGTATTGAGCATCTTGCTCTATTGTATATAATCTTGTATCTACAAAGCTCTAAGATGTTTAGAAGCAACTTGCCTAAACATTTTAAGAGCTATGGTTCATGTCCCTTGGTATGTGACAATTGCTTTCCCGTGCCTGAAATCCAGATTAGCTTCTATAGATGTGTGTGACAGACTGTGTTGCTTAGTATAATTTGATTCCTGAATTAAACAAGTTTACCAGATTGCCATCTTAAACAAAATTTTAGTACAGAAGTAGCATACATAGTATGTCAAATAAATAATTATGTGAGATTTAGACACTATTATTTTCAGTTATTGGGAATAATTTTGTTCAACCTACATTTGATAAGCTCGTAATACAAAGTACATATCTTTATATGTTTTGCAATATATCTCAGTAAGGCAACTACAACTACAACTGTTTTGAAATTAAGCTATAATCAGGTGGCACATTGCATTCTAGAACTTCTCAACTACATTACTTTATTTAATTACGCTGCTAAAGTATTAAAGGGTTTTTATTTTTTAGCTTTATTATTTTTATAAATAATACAAGGCAGTGAACATATCTAATATTTCCTCCTTTTTTCTTCAAAATAACAACAGCTCACAGTGAGGTGGGCTGGGTTGAGACAGTGTGTCTGTCCCAAAATTATCTAGCCAGTTGGTACCTAGCCATACCTAAAGCAAGACTATAACACAGAATCTTCTAGTTTCTAGCCTGGTGTCTTAACCACTAGACTAATCTGGTTCTATTGTAAATACATGTAAAACAATTCCTGGCAAAACATAATTTAAATAATACAGTAAGTGAAAACAAATTCTGATAATTTCAATGTAAAAATAATTTTCTAGCATTCTATTTTAGAGAAACTAGGAGGAGCAAATGTTACAGTGCCTTTTCTATCGTTATCTTCAACTACAGTAAACATCTCTGTATAGGAGCATATTGTACAAGCATTTTTATTTTTCTGCTCAACATTTATTCTAGTCATCTTGTTTTGCAGTGCATTTTGTTCTTCTATTAACCAAACAAAGGCAGTGCATATACCTCTTTCAAGACATGTCTTTAGTGTGACATGGGTTCAATTAAGATTGTTGATAAAATGTAGTTTATTAAATTATAAATCTTGTAACAAAAACGACACAAGAAAGACACAAACAAGCTACAGGGACTAGACAGAGAGCCAATGAAGACACCATGACATCTTTACAAGTAAAACTCTGCAACAGAAATTATTTTACATTTCATTCAGGATGATTCATCTCTCAGCTTTAGTAAAACATCTGAATTTCAGGAGTCACAACTATTTTATGTTAAAATTAAGCATCTTGCACATTTCCAAACTCTTGATCATTTCCAGTTTTAATATTCCTTCCATACATCAATCCATGCAGATAGTTACTTAAGATACTTAATGCAACAAATAATAACAGTTCCAAGTTGTACAGTGAATATACATTTGTCAAAAAAGGAAGATGGGTTTTAATATGGAGGGGGGGCATATATACTACAAAATAAAAGCAGACATTTTACAAAACTGAGTGTTGCTAAACAGCTTCCAAACCATTAACACATGCCCAGATTTTTAAATGTTCAGTGTTCCAGACAAATTAAGAGACAGCTTTTAATGTTAGATGATCAGGTTTCCTTTCTTCCCCTCCTTCTCGTACGGAAACACTTTAAAATAAGACTGCTAGGCTGGAGCGCAATGTCAATACAGACAAAATGTACAGGTATAAGACTGATTTTTAAAACCATGGCTCTAGATTTAGACTTCTGTTATTGTGCACTGTCCATCAGGCCGCCTTGATCTCACAGTGGTATTTCCCACCCCACTGCCTGCCACTGGTCTATCCAAGGCTGGCTGATTTCCATTCAGATGTCTCTGCTGAGCAGAGGGTACAGGCAGCTGAAATTGGGCAGACAAATCCTCACTATCACTGCTAGCATCCGATTCTGTTTCCTCTATGGAGGTGTCAATTACTTGCATCCTACCAGAAGATAGTGATTCATGGTCTTCCTCCCCCTCCCCCCTATGGCTCCTTTCAACCAAACTGTCTTCATTGATTTGCAAGTTGGCAAGAGCGTTCTCTAGAGTGCTTTCCTCAGGTGATGGTGTTGCAGGACTCGTCAGCTGACCATCTAGTGTAGGAAGGGGTCTAACAGTTGCTGGAGGCTGCCCAGCAGCAGCAGCAGCAGCCCCTAGCGGTGGTATACTGTCTGCACCATCTGCAGAGCTCTCTCTGGCTAGATTGATAGCAGTAGAGTCACAGTCCAACCTAAGCCCAGCCACTCCCTTCTTTGGAATATCTATTATGTCCCGTTTTATTTTCCTGCGACGTCCATGCTCATTTCTCCTATACTGCACCATGTTCTCAAGATCTGCCACATATAAGAAACCAGCAATTAACATTTCAGTGCTCTTTTTACCTTTAGAAAATGCATCTTCCAATTCCCTACTGGTACGTTCATCATATTGCCACCAGCCATTTCTGCCTTCATAATACCAAGCATATTCCCCATTGCCTCTACTGGCTGCTTTGAGTTCCTCAGGCGATAGCAAAGTTGGTTTATCAAGAAAGTCCTCTGGAATCTCCTGCCGACAGAGCGCACACCGCTTTCCCAACCAGGAAGCTCCTTTTACACACAGATAGCAGAAGACGTGTTTGCAGGGCAGACTCACAGGGTGGACACACGTTTGCAGGCAGATGGCACATTCAGGAACCATAAGAGATGGCGTTCCATTTGAACATGATTCGTTTGCCTTTTTGTTTGTTGGAAGCATATTGATTGAGTGATCAAGTTCACCACAACCAGCCATCCTATGGAGAATCAAAAATACATTAATTTGATGAAATACTGTTTTGGAATAGCTGAATTGTTTAAACTGATTGAAAAGGAAGCAGAACTTTCTGGACTGTGATGTTATCTACTGGCAAGGAGAAAACTGTTACAAATAGTTCTTGAATAACCACCAGTCAACAATCATTCAAAGGTAGCGCTAAGCAAGTGTTGTTTATGACTGTTCCTCAAAGTTCCAGCTTCCAGTGTCCACTGTCACAAAATCACAAGGTGGGCAACTGGCTTGCACTTACGACAGTTACAGAGTTTGGCAGTAACCTGATTTCAATTTACAAGCCTTCCTGCTGGCTTCCCACAAGCAGAGTCAATAGGGAAGCTGGAAGAAGGAGATTACAACTTGCCACGATTCTCTACCTACTCACACACCCACTCCAACTAGATAGCAGCCATCGCTGTGCTTACATCATGCCTCCCTAGTCATCTGCACCATTATGCCCTCCCTCTCCCATGTGGCAGCTGTGGTCATTAAAAGCCAGAAGATTTCTGGATTTTGCAAGAAGGTGGTCACTTAGCAACAGCAGTGGGGGCCGCAGAGAATTATCATTGCTACACAATGCAGTCACATGTCAAAGTAGTTTACAACAGCACTGCTTAGCAAAGGACACCCTAGCCCTAATTGCCATCGTAATTTGAAGACTACCTGTATATTGTGGGCAGTGGTATAAAAGATGGGTGGGGCCATATACATTTTTTTAGATAAATAAATGAAAAAATTACTTAATGCAGACTTATGCCTTTCTCTTACTGGTTAACCGTTTTAACTCAGAACATTTAATTGTTATCATTTCCCTATTTGCTTTCTTGCATGTTCACCAATTACTCAAAATCAAAATCAGCCATAGTAACACATGTGTTTGTTTCTTTCTTTGACAGCAGAGATTGCTCAGCTACAAGATGCAAGTTCCTTCTGTGAGATAATATCACTCATTTACAGAGAGACTAATTTTAGTATGAGAGAGAAAATAGAAGGTTGAAAGCAAACTGCTAAAAAGTAATAAAACTCTTCAGTTTCTGTTTTCAATGAGAGGTGAATTCAGAAAAGAAAAGAAGGCAGAAGACAAATATTTAATCTTCCTCCTAGTTAGAAGTCCACTTAACAGGGAAAACCAAGAGCTTTTAAAGCAGGAATCAACAATACTGCAGAAGCTGCAACATGGCTACAGTGGGACACAAAACAGTGAGACAATGATATATGAAAGGTTGTCACAAGCATCTTTTTATTTGCTTTGTCAGGATAGGGAGGAGGTAAGGGTGGCTCTAGGAGCAGACAGCTTTCAAATGCCACCTCTGAAAACTCTCCCCAAAAGAAAAAAGCAAACAAAATCTAGAAAACCATGTCACTCATTTTGATAATTTTGGCACTTTGGGATTCTTTTCCTATTTTTAATGTTCTTCTGAAAAACATTATGGAAATATGATTATTTAATTCCACTAATGAATCTGATATTAAATTAGATTTGGCACAGTGAGACCAAGATGTTTTCTCTAGCAACAAAGAGCTAAAGTTACTCTTAATCATGACAAGTAAGAGTATCACTAATATTTCTTCAATTTTTGTTTTGGAAGCTGAACAAATTCAATTTGGAATCTCAAAATGTTATAACATAGTGAGAACTTTTACCTGAACATTATTAAATATATATGTAAAATTGGTTAATAGGTAAATTCTTTTAGATGATATGATCATCTACCCATTTTTAATTGAATTAAGAATTAGTTGGCCCTATTTTTCCCTATTCTAGTTAGACCGGTATTTTGGCACTTCTCAAGACCTTTCAGCATATATTATTTAGGTGGCAACAATGCATATTTTTAAGTGGTTTCAGTATTTGTATGGCTAATAATAGGCCTAGTCAGCTCTTGGGAGTTACACTCTGGGTTGAAAAGGATTTCATCATCCTCCACATTATTTTTAGCAGGTAAATGTAACCTAAAGGTGAAATCAACAGGATTTTTAGATTCAGATGAAGTAGATATTTCACAATTAAACATCTGTCATAATCTAATTTTGTTGGTTTGGATTGTGTAGCCTCATTTAGACGGTTGGTGTTAATTCTGAATTTCTAGTGGGGTGGGTTTCAACCACACTGAAATATCCCCACAGATCTTGTGCTGTTGCTAGTCTTCTGCTTAAATGATAATTCATTTGAGATGAATAGGCCAATTCCTGCTTATATAATGTTGTGTGTTTTCAGGTTTGTAATGTTTGAATTGTTTCTTTTTTATTTCTCCTGTTATTTAGGTTACCTCTAATCACAGCTGCATTAGTTCAAGGGAAAGCGCTAGGCGGAGGAGCAGAACTAACTACTGCATGTGATTTCAGGTAAACTTCAAAGCATCACTCATAATTCTGGAGCCCCATTCAGATGCTATTTCCTCCCCAAATTCTCCCAAGAGGAAATGTGGTAGCAAATCCAGGGTTATCTTAACTCTTATTTCCTTCCTATCCTAATCCTGTTCTCGTATGATATACACTGCTCAAAAAAAAATAAAGAGAACACTTAAACAACACAATATAACTCCAAGTAAATTAAACTTCTGTGAAATCAAACTGTCCACTTAGGAAGCAAATACTGACAATCAAATTCACATGTTGTCAGCACATTCAACTTCGTACAGTACAAAATATTCAATGAGAATATTTCATTCATTCAGATCTAGGATGTGTTACTTGAGTGTTCCCTTTTTTTTTTTTTTGAGCAATATATCTTAGTATTTTCCTTTAGCTCATTCATTCATTCATTCTATCCTATTTGTCTGTCTGTCTGTCTATCTGTCTAATCTATCGCAGGATATATTTTAACGTGTGCACTTTTTGACTGTTTGATGATTTAATTTTATATTGTAAAACACTGACCTAAGATAACTCTAACTTTAACAAGATATGTATTACTCCAATTTGGCTATCATATAATTCTGAACTCATATTCCATTTAGTTAAGACCCACACCATTTTTATTTTATTGTGATTCATTTAGTGGTTATAGGCCCTTAACTACTTCATTTGGGTTCACAGTTGTTATGGAAGCCATGAACTCCTGATTCGCCAAGTGAGGGCAAGTAAAAATCACTTTCACTTTCAGAGTACAGTAGTCCCTCGCTATACCGCGCTTCACCTACTGCGGCTTCACTTCATCGCGGGTTTCTGAGGAAGTCGATCGGCAGATTTAAACAGCCCGCCGAACTCGATCGGCAGGTTTTTAAAAAAAATATATATATCTAAAATTGTAAATACTGTATTTAAATACTGTATCTAAAATAAATACTGTGTGGGAAGGGTTTATAAACACTTAAAACAATGAAAACTTACCAAACAATTACAATATAAATACTTAAATAAGTACTATCAGTCGATAAATTCCCCATCGCGGATTTCACCTATCGCGGCCAGGTCTGAAACGTAACACCAGCGATAGGTGAGGGACTACTGTACTGGGTTCACCATCTGACCCATCAACGTTTGTCCTTGTCATTTCTATGATTTTCAGAAAGCAATAATCACAGCCACTGCTTCAAACTGAGGTCTCAAAACATGCAGGATTAAATCCTGTGCAAAATTTCAGTCCTGTAAAATGCCAATAAGCTGAGACCTGCAATTGGATTTGATCTGTTCTGCTAACTTCATCAAGGCATTGCAGAGCTGAAGTTGTGAGTTCTCTCAAGCACGCTTCCTGATTCTCCTCTTCTTGCTGTCTCTCTCCTCATTTCTTTTTTTAATTGTGTCTTTACACAACTGGAAAAAGACCAGGATTATTTTTTTTGTGAATTTACACATGGTGTGTGTGTGTGCTCTCTATGGCAAATGCACTTGGCAAGAATGATAGGAAAGGAAGATTTGAATAGAGGTGTATTCATATGTTGGCATAGCTCTGCGTCTCCATGCCAACTGTAGAAGTGATGCTCAGCATACCAGTGGTTTCTTGTCCTCTCCTGGCCCAACTTTTTGTTTATAGGAGGCCAGGAAAGGGACGCATGATATTTATTTTCACTGATTTAATAGAGATACTACGTATTTGTCTTACTGTAGGCTGTAAGTGCAAAGCATAGTTCTATGATGTATACTGCCCAGAGTCCAGAAGTGAAATCCAGCAGGTTCTAACAGGTTCCGGAGAACTGGTAATGGTAATTTTGAGTAGTTCAGAGAACCAGTAGTGGAAATTTTGAATAGTTCAGAGAATCGATATGGAAATTTTGAGTAGTTTGGCAAAGTCTGCGGCATACAAATCTACTAAATAATAATAATAATAATAATAATAATAATAATAATAATTATTATTATTATTATTATTATTATTATTATTATTAAATTAACTTCCAAATACCACATCTGGCTAGCCCCAGAATGGGATGGGAACGGAGATTTCATTCATTCATTCATTCATTCATTCATTCATTCATTCATTCGATTTTTTTATGCCGCCCTTCTCTTTAGACTCAGGGCGGCTTACAACATGTTAGCAATAGCACTTTGTAACAGAGCCAGCATATTGCCCTCACAATCCAGGTCCTCATATTACCCACCTCGGAAGGATGGAAGGCTGAGTCAACCTTGAGTCGGTGATGAGATTTCCTTCCCACAGGAGTGGGGAGGGAATGTGGATTTTGCAGTATCCTTCCCCTGGAGTTTAAGTTTAAGTTTAAGTTTAATCAGATTTGTATGCCGCCCCTCTCCGCAGACTCGGGGCGGCCCCTCTCCGCAGACTCGGAGTGGGGTAGGTATGGACATTTTGCAGTATCCTTCCCCTGCAACACCTACCGAGCCACGCTACGCCCATCAAGCTGTGTCCACAGAACTGGCAATTTTTTAAAAATGGATTTCACCACTGCTAGAGTCACTTTTTGAAATGGGCAACTATAGAAGTAGCTATAAAGTACCTATTTATAGCTACTTCTATAGTTGCCCAGGTAGATGATGAGAAAAAAGACAGTCTTTTCAGTTGTAGCTCTCCTTTAAAAAAAAAAAGACCAGCTAAAACCTATCATTAGAGGCCTTTAAAATGTAGAGAGATTACCTTATTCAGGTCATTGTTGGCATTCAGGTCAATGCTAACTGCTAACTTATGTAGCAGTTAGCATTTCTGCCTGCAATCTGTTTTTGTCACCTGGGTCCCATATGTTGATATTTTGTCTACTATTTTAAAATAAGTCATCATTATTATAAAATGCCTTGAGCTCCCTTGCATAAAAGAAAGAAAGGGTCTGTGCAAACCAAACAGGAAGTCTGTGGCGGGGCCTTTGAATGGTAAACGTGACAGGATACAGGTGTTTGTCCGGCCACTACCTCTTTTGTCAAATCATGCCCCCAAATGGCTATTCTCAGGCTTGTCTTCTTCCCTGATGAATTTCACATTAGTCCCATAGTTTTTACATGCCTCCCATGTGTAGCTTCCTCCTGTCCCTTAATGTGTATCCTCATTTTTTTCTGGCCCATATGCCCTTCTCATTTCCCCCCTTCACCATAAAACTGCACCGCTCCACAATCCCAAGCACCACATAAGCAAATATTGGAGAGAATATGAAGATATTGTTGAGACATGTAGTTACTGTCAGAAGTAGATATTTACACCGGCATGACTATTCAGGCCTTTGGTTCTATTCCAACACTGTTTAGCAGTGTCATTAGCTTCCTAGGAACTGTGCTAATTCTCTTCTGCAGTGTGATAATAGCTTCAGGATTGTATGGTACTTTGTATTTTTCCAAAGCCCCTTTTTAAAAAGCACAATAAAGAATGACGGTATATTTCTACAAAGGTGTGATAAATAGCAGAGTCTTGACTACAGTTACAATTAGCCATTTCCTACTACTTTTGTAAGGTGTAGATTAATATCCCCATCCATTATTACTCTTATCAAAGTTTGCCTGTCCTGTCCTACTTACAAATACTGCAAGCTATCCAGTTTGCTCTCTGGAGTATCACTTATTTGTTTCAGTTAAATGCTTCGTACGGCCTACTTTTTTCCCCTATTAACTATATGAAACATTAGCCTTCTTTTCAGTGTACATCACTAACTGGGTCAGTTTAAAATTAATTCAAGACCAAGAAATTACATTTGCTATTGTGATATTACAATTCTTGTACATGCACATTATGCATGTGTTGTACTTTGGTTTTATGGATCTCTCCAATCTATGCTGCATTTCAGATGCTATATACTGTATCTGGAGAGATTTTGAGACCTTAATGATCCTATACTTTTCTGGACATATTTTTTTCAAAACTATTCACTTTCATAAGTAATTGCAGCTTTCATCAGTAGAACATGGATTTTAGTTTGGTGCTGAACGCACTGAGATGCTCTTGCTTTATTGAGTGCCAATCAGTTGGATTGATATTTTAGAGTGTCAACTTCTTTTTGAAGAAAGAGATAAATAATAACCTGTCTATGGAAAGTTTGTGCTCTTTTCCTAAAGTCTAATGGTTTTCTTTTAAAAACACCTCAATAAGTAATAGTTTTCCATTTAATTTTGAGTTTGACTAGGTGAGAACAACACATTACTATAGTCACTTACAATTCATGTAAATGGGGTGGAGTTGATTATTATTATTATTATTATTATTATTATTATTATTATTATTATTATTATTATTATTATAGTTGAAAGGGACCTTACAGGTCATCAAGTCCAACCCCCTGCTTACGCAGGAAATCCTACAACACCCCAGCCAAATGGCAGTCCAATGTCCAAAGTTGGGGAGTTGACAACCTCCGCTGGCAGGCCGTTCCACTGGTTGATTGCTTTCACCGTCAGGAAGTTCTTCCTTATCTCCAGGTTGAATCTCCTTGGTCAGGTTCCAACCGTTGTTCCTCATCCGGCCCTCTGGTGCCCTGAAAATAGTGTGACCCCCCCTCCTTTCCGTGGAAACCTCTTAAGTACCTGTATACAGCTATCATGTCCCCCCTAGCCCTTCTTTTTACTAGACTATCCATGCCCAGTTCCATCAACCTTTCCTTGTATGGCCTAGTCCCCTTATCATTTTAGTTGCTCTTTTCTGCACCCTTTCCACAGTCTCTATATCTCTTTTGAAGTGTGGTGACCAGAACTGGATGCAATACTCCAGGTGCGATCTGACTAGGACCTTATAGAGTGGTATTATTACCTCTCTGGTCTTGGAGTATATCCCCCTGTTCATGCAGCTTAGGATTGTGTTGGCTTTTTTAGCTGCTGCTGCACATTGCTGGCCCATGTTTAGCTGGTTATCCTCCATGTCTCCAAGATCCCTTTCACAGTCACTTATGGTAAATGTAGTTTCGCACAGTTTGTATGCATATTTTGGGTTTTTTTTGCCTAGGTGCAGGATTTTACTTTTCTCTACATTGAACTTCATTTTGTTCATTGTACAAGTCTGTCTAGATCTTTCTGAATCCTGTGCTATCCTCTGGGGTGTTGGCCACTCCTGCCAGCTTGGTGTCATCTGCGAATTTAATTAATTCCCCCTCTATTCCTTTGTCTAGGTTGTTGATAAATATGTTAAAGAGTACTGGGCCTAGGACTGATCCCTGTGGTACCCCACTGCCTACCTCTTTCCATGTGGACTTAGTCCCATTGAGGGCTACTCGCTGGGTGTGATTGGTCAGCCAGTTTTCAATCCATCTTGTTGTGTTACTGTCGATCCCACTCTTCTTTACTTTGGAGAGTAGAAGGTTGTGGTCCACCTTGTCGAATGCTTTGCTAAAGTCTAGGTGTATTATGTCCACTGCGTTTCTCTGGTGTACTGATTTGGTCACAGTGTCGAAGAATGAAATGAGGTTGGTTTGGCATTTGTTTCTGACAAATCCGTGTTGGCTTGTGGTTATTACGTTGTTTGATTCAAGGTAGTGACAGGTCTGTTTCTTGATTATCTTTTCTAATATTTTCCCAGGAATAGATGTTAGGCTGATTGGTCTATAGTTTCCTGTGTTTGGGGTTTTTTTTTTTTGCCTTTTTTGTAAATAGGGACCATGTCAGCTCGTTTCCAATCATCTGGCAGGTCTCCTGTGATCCAGGATTTTTGAAAGATGTGATACAGAGGTTCAGTGATGACATCAGCAAGCTCCTTTAGGACTCTGCGGTGCAGTCCATCTGGTCCTGGTGATTTGTACTCATTGAGTTCCAATAGGTGGTCTCTTACTGTATTTTTATTAAAGTAGTGTTTTGTTCCAGTTTTGATTTCTGCAGCTGTGATACAAGCTTGTTGTTTTGTTGTTTCTTTGTGCGTGAAAACAGATACGAAAAAGGTGTTGAGCAGTTCTGCTTTCTCTTTATTGTCCGTTACTTCTGTGCCATCTTCTCTTTTTAGGGGACCGACTGCTTCCTTGATTTTTTTGGGGGGGTGTTTATGTGTTGGAAGAAGTATTTTTTGTCTTGGACTTTTGTTGCTAGGCTTAGTTTGTACTGGGCTTTTGCTGTCCTGATTTTTTCTTTGCAGATTCTGGCTGTTCGTTGGTAATCTGCCTTGGTTATGTGTCCTTCTTTCCATTTTTTGTACCTGTCTTTTTTTTCGTTCAGTTTGTTTGCTAGGTCTTTGTGTAGCCAAGGTGGTTTGTTTTTGGATTTTGTGTGCTTCTTTTTCATCGGGATAGCATTGTTTTGGGCTTTTGTGATCGTGGTTTTTAAGATCTCCCAGGCTTCTTGTGTGGTTTTTCCTTTTAGGGTTGTAGTCCAAGGGATCGCTCTCAAGTTTTCTCTGAGTTTGTTAAAGTCCACTTTTTAAAAATCTGGGACTTGGTTGTTGTTGGGCCCAATTGTTTGTGTTACTATTATATTGAACTTGAGGATGCTGTGATCGCTTTCACCAAGCACTCCATCTGTTTCAACCCCTACTATCACTTCTCTATTTGTGAGAATTAGGTCCTGTGTGGTTGCCCCCCTAGTTCCCTCCTTTACTTTTTGGACTATGAAGTTGTCTGCAAGGCATGTCAGAAATTTGTTCAATTTTTTGCTTGGTGTGGAATTATTTTTCCAGTTAATGTCTGGGTAGTTGAACTCTCCCATTATTACTATAATGATATTTCTATTTGCCTTCCTGCAACTGTTTCTTTAGCTTAGCGATCAAGGTAATGAGAAGAGCCATAGAAGTTCTCTATCTCTTGGATATGAAAAGATAGGGAGAGAGGAATCATTCTCATAGTTGCGATTAACTCATGATGCATATTTAAAATCTCCAGCCTTTTATATTTAGGAAAGACATGCACAATATAAGTGTAGTTACGCAGGGCAAAGTACACACATAGACATCCTTCAGCATAAGTGGAAGATCACAGGCTAGAAAGGAATGCTTTAATCCTGATTCCTGAATTAAGCATGTACTAAACTTGATGATCTAAATGGCTCCTCTCAAATGGCTTCTGTGATGACATGTATACAAGTACATATAGTAAACAATCCATGGTTTAAAAGCTTCTGTGTATTTTCACTGGAAAAAGATGCTTGATAATATTGTAATTTCCCCCAATACCTAATTATCATCTTTGTTATTAACAGTGTGATATGTGTTTATCCGTTGTAAGTATAATTTTTAAATATTTGAAAGGTGAAAGTAAAACAGGAGGGAAATATTTGAGAAAGATATGCTGATGAACATAAATGTTAAGACTGTTGTAATTTTTTTTCAGCCAGAATGTCAGCATTAGATCTAAAAAATACTATTTAGAAATTCTGGATTAACGGACACTTTAAAAATGATCTCTTTTTTTTATATTACTTAGGGTAAAATTGCACATCAATTTTCTGATACTTGGTTGTGTCTAGTATTATAAGGTATTCATTGTCAGTAACTTTAATCTAGTACTGTGGTTTGCATTGAAATGAAGCTAAGATGGTATCATTGCAACACTTTTAAAGAGAGCTTTTTCTTTTTTCCTTGACAGGTTAATGACTCCAGAGAGTGAAATTAGATTTGTTCACAAGCAGATGGGCTTAGTACCAGGCTGGGGGGGAGCTGCCAGGCTTACCCAAATGCTTGGCAGCAGCCCTGCCCTCAAGTTGCTGAGTGGTGCTGTGAAACTGGATCCACAGAATGCCCTTCATATTGGCTTGGTCGATTCCATCTTGTCCTCATCTGATGAACACGAGTCTCTGAGAGAAACGCACACATGGCTTAAGCTATATACTACAGGCCCCGCTGAAGTCATTCAGGCTGTGAAGAAAGTTGTTTCGGCAGGAAGAGAGCTGCAATTAGAAGCTGCCTTGAGGAGAGAAAAAGAGATATTTGGAAGAGTTTGGGGTGGTCCTGCTAATTTGCAGGCCTTGGCTCAGAGAACAAAACATAAATGAGACCATTTTCATCTTACTTTCTTCAGCTAAAACAGCTTCTTCCAAAGATGACTGGTGGGAAACCTTCCAAACATGATGAACTCAGTAGGTGTTAGCCTTATTAGGACAGCTCTCCTGGAATGCCACTGGCACTGCATTGACAATTAACTATAGGTGCCACCCCAGGTTGTTTTTTCAAACAATACTCTCGTTTTCTGGTCTTGCTTGTTTTTCTATAACGACTCCCACCCTGATGGTGCCACTTGATATGAACTCACTTGGAAATGAATGTGCGTGAAGTGGCATGCATTTATAGTGTAAGAACCATAAGACTAGAGAAAATAATTTTCCTCAGATTTTTTTAAACACTGTATGTGTGGTTTGTATATATAGATTTTCTGTTGAGGATCTGCCTTTTTTAAAGACGGGCTTAGTTGACATTGGTAACCTCAACTCTGTATAGTTTTGCAGATGATCACAAATAATTTATGATTCATATATGTCGTACCTTTGAATAACTAGCTCACTGTGAATTGACTGATAACCCCAAATCAAAACTGAAAAATGCCAAATGCTTTTTCTTTGTATTGTAAATAGTTCCTTCTATATTTATCTATAAGCAAAGCTCCTGCCTTCAAGCTTCACATCTAATTACTGGGTTCTTGTTCTGTGAACAGAGCTCTTGGAAACATTCCGTTTCATTGTGAACTTCTTACTCTCACTATTTACAAAGTTGAAGTAAGGAAGAAATATTCACTCAGATGTAGGGCAAAATATGATATTTTTTATATTCGTACTACCAGTTGCCACATTTATGAAATTTATTTAAAGGCTTGAAGTCTATGCAGCACAATAATAGTACCAACGGTCAAAAGATAACATTCTTTGTGCTAATTAGCTTGTATGAAGCATCTTGGATAAACCAGTTTTTTTCAGATGTCCATATGCACGCATTTACTCAACATATGGTAGAAGTAAAGTATCTACTGTACTCAGTACATTCTACATACACCGTGTTCAGCTTACATTAGCTGGTCAGACATAATTGTGTAAACAAAGCTATGTAACATTTCTGATGCACTTCCCAAAATGCTTTGGAATACACGTTGTAGTAAATAGAGCACTTGAATATGAATTTTTCCAACAGAAGTTCATTTTCCCAGGAGAGTGCAGGAGTTGGGTTTTACATTTTCTGAAGGACTATTTTAGAATCAAATCCAAACAATTGCATAACTTTAAAATTAATTTTGATGAATAAGCTTAAACTATAATAGTAAATTCAACAATCTAGGCACTGGTTGGGAGTAATGTCTTTGCTTATTAGCTGACACATCATACACACAGCTGCATACATATCTACTCTAATGTATTAGTATATTCCAGTGAACTTCCCCCTAAAAGGTAAAAGTATATATAAGATTACAGCTGTGCTCTAGACCAGCGTTTCCCAACCGGTGTGCCGCGGCACAGTAGTGTGCCGCGAGACACTGGCAGGTGTGCCGCAGAGCTACGGAAGCTCCAGCTGGGCAGGGCGCTGCCGGTGCCGACCTGGAGCGCCCGCTCGCAGCTGTCCCCCGGCTCCTGCCCGATGCCGCGGTTTCCGGCGCTCTCCTGCTGAGCCCCAAAGAAGGAAGGCAGGAAGAAGAAGGAGAGCTTCGTTCTTCGTGCCTTTTTCCCGCCTTCCTTCTTTGGGGCCTAGCAGGAGAGCGCCGGAAACCACGACATCGGGCAGGAGAGGACAGGAGAGAGCGCGGGCCGGGCCGGGGCGCAGAGGCGGGCCGGGGCTGGGGAGCGCGCGGGGGTTGCCCTTTTGGTTTGGAGCTGCAAGCGCGGCTCCCCGAGGCAGGCGGGCAGGCAGCTTCCCTCCCTGCGCCTTTCCCTTTCCCAGCTGCAGCCGCACCCCCCCGGTCCCCCCGCCAGTGCCCTCCCGCCGGGCCCTGGCGTCGGCGGCAAGTGTCCTTTGGGGCCCGGCGGGAGGGCACTGGCGGGGGGAGTGGGGGGGTGGCTGCAGCGGCCGCAGGCAGTCGCGGGGAGATGGCGGCGGCGAGAGGGAGCTCCAGGCGGCGGGAGCTCTCTCTCTCAGCTGACTGCAAGTGGGAGCTCTGACGGTGGCGATTGGACGTGCTGCTGGACGCCGTACTGCTGGCGCTGCGGGCTTGGCATATACGGCGTCCAACAGCACGTCCAGCTGCCGTCAGGGCTCCCGCTTGCAGTCAGCTGAGAGAGAGAGAGAGAGAAAGAAAGAGAGACATATAAGAGAGGCAGAGAGAGAGACAGCAAGAGAGGCAGAGAAAGAGACAGAGAGAGAAAGAGAGGCAGCAAGAGAGGCAGAGAAAGAGAGACATAGCAAGAGAGGCAGAGAGAGAGAGAAAGAAAGAGACATAGCAAGAGAGGCAGAGAGAGAAAGAGAAAGAAAGAGACATAGCAAGAGAGGCAGAGAGAGAAAGAGAAAGAAAGAGAGACATAGCAAGAGAGAAAGAGAGACATAGCAAGAGAGGCAGAGAGAGAGAAAGAAAGAGAGACATAGCAAGAGAGACAGAGAGATAGCAAGAGAGGCAAAGAAAGAGACATAGCAAGAGACAGTGAAAGAGAGAGAGCAAGAAAGAGAGAAAAAAGCAAGAAAGAGATAGCAAGAGAGAAAGACAGAGGAAGGGAAGGAGGGAGAGAGAAAGAGCAAAAAAGAGAGGAAGAAAGAAAGAGAGATGGAGAGAGAGAAAGAAGGGAAGGAAGGAAAAGAGAGAAAGAGGGAGAAATAGAGCGAAAGGGACGAAGAGAGAGGGTTTTTTTGTCCAAACTTTTCTTTAGCCCACCCCCCACCCCCCACCCCCCCTTTCAATGTTCCCCAGGATTTTGAAAATATGAATAATGTGCCGCGGCTCAAAAAAGGTTGGGAAACACTGCTCTAGACCTTAGATGTCAAAAGTTTGAAGTAGTGGGTGATTGCCTTAAGAGACCTCTGTTAAACTAAGTTAACTGCTTTTGCTGAAGAAAAGAACTTCTTTGCTGAACTTGCCTTCATTGAGTACCTCATTTGTACACTTTTCTTGAGATTAGAGTAGGTGCGCTTCCCAGCAGGCAGAAGGATGAAGAAAGTGACAGGGCTTCCAGAAACAAGATAATTTTCTTGACAAGATGTGATATCTGTTGAAATTAAGGTGTGGTGCTATCTTGTAAGAAGATTTGAGCATCTGTTTTTTAACTGCAAGTTCACTAATTCACTACTAGAAAAGGAGATATGGGAAGGAGAATTTTTAAAAACCAGTTAAGCCCATTCAGTTGTTCATGAGTCATATTTTCTGTGGCAAAATACTTATTTGGGATGTCTACTTTTAATTGGAGTCCATTGTGTCTAGTCTCTCATAAAATGATTTCATATGTGTATTAAACATGAATACTTAAATATTTAATATTAAAATTTAAGTTTCTTGTGAATGTGAGAAAAAAAAGAATATGAATTATGTCATTGTTCAGAACCTTTCAATGTTTTGTTTAATTTTGTAAAGGGGATCTATGGGCAGAAATAAATTATTTTAATAACTCCATTGCTCAGATTTCCTGGTTGTTGGCAAGTAGAGTAGGAACTGATGCAATTTGATATAAGACAGATTTGCTAATAACGGAAACAATAATTATGTGTCTGCTGTTTTAGTTTTTTAAAGTATTGAGCATCTTGCTCTATTGTATATAATCTTGTATCTACAAAGCTCTAAGATGTTTAGAAGCAACTTGCCTAAACATTTTAAGAGCTATGGTTCATGTCCCTTGGTATGTGACAATTGCTTTCCCGTGCCTGAAATCCAGATTAGCTTCTATAGATGTGTGTGACAGACTGTGTTGCTTAGTATAATTTGATTCCTGAATTAAACAAGTTTACCAGATTGCCATCTTAAACAAAATTTTAGTACAGAAGTAGCATACATAGTATGTCAAATAAATAATTATGTGAGATTTAGACACTATTATTTTCAGTTATTGGGAATAATTTTGTTCAACCTACATTTGATAAGCTCGTAATACAAAGTACATATCTTTATATGTTTTGCAATATATCTCAGTAAGGCAACTACAACTACAACTGTTTTGAAATTAAGCTATAATCAGGTGGCACATTGCATTCTAGAACTTCTCAACTACATTACTTTATTTAATTACGCTGCTAAAGTATTAAAGGGTTTTTATTTTTTAGCTTTATTATTTTTATAAATAATACAAGGCAGTGAACATATCTAATATTTCCTCCTTTTTTCTTCAAAATAACAACAGCTCACAGTGAGGTGGGCTGGGTTGAGACAGTGTGTCTGTCCCAAAATTATCTAGCCAGTTGGTACCTAGCCATACCTAAAGCAAGACTATAACACAGAATCTTCTAGTTTCTAGCCTGGTGTCTTAACCACTAGACTAATCTGGTTCTATTGTAAATACATGTAAAACAATTCCTGGCAAAACATAATTTAAATAATACAGTAAGTGAAAACAAATTCTGATAATTTCAATGTAAAAATAATTTTCTAGCATTCTATTTTAGAGAAACTAGGAGGAGCAAATGTTACAGTGCCTTTTCTATCGTTATCTTCAACTACAGTAAACATCTCTGTATAGGAGCATATTGTACAAGCATTTTTATTTTTCTGCTCAACATTTATTCTAGTCATCTTGTTTTGCAGTGCATTTTGTTCTTCTATTAACCAAACAAAGGCAGTGCATATACCTCTTTCAAGACATGTCTTTAGTGTGACATGGGTTCAATTAAGATTGTTGATAAAATGTAGTTTATTAAATTATAAATCTTGTAACAAAAACGACACAAGAAAGACACAAACAAGCTACAGGGACTAGACAGAGAGCCAATGAAGACACCATGACATCTTTACAAGTAAAACTCTGCAACAGAAATTATTTTACATTTCATTCAGGATGATTCATCTCTCAGCTTTAGTAAAACATCTGAATTTCAGGAGTCACAACTATTTTATGTTAAAATTAAGCATCTTGCACATTTCCAAACTCTTGATCATTTCCAGTTTTAATATTCCTTCCATACATCAATCCATGCAGATAGTTACTTAAGATACTTAATGCAACAAATAATAACAGTTCCAAGTTGTACAGTGAATATACATTTGTCAAAAAAGGAAGATGGGTTTTAATATGGAGGGGGGGCATATATACTACAAAATAAAAGCAGACATTTTACAAAACTGAGTGTTGCTAAACAGCTTCCAAACCATTAACACATGCCCAGATTTTTAAATGTTCAGTGTTCCAGACAAATTAAGAGACAGCTTTTAATGTTAGATGATCAGGTTTCCTTTCTTCCCCTCCTTCTCGTACGGAAACACTTTAAAATAAGACTGCTAGGCTGGAGCGCAATGTCAATACAGACAAAATGTACAGGTATAAGACTGATTTTTAAAACCATGGCTCTAGATTTAGACTTCTGTTATTGTGCACTGTCCATCAGGCCGCCTTGATCTCACAGTGGTATTTCCCACCCCACTGCCTGCCACTGGTCTATCCAAGGCTGGCTGATTTCCATTCAGATGTCTCTGCTGAGCAGAGGGTACAGGCAGCTGAAATTGGGCAGACAAATCCTCACTATCACTGCTAGCATCCGATTCTGTTTCCTCTATGGAGGTGTCAATTACTTGCATCCTACCAGAAGATAGTGATTCATGGTCTTCCTCCCCCTCCCCCCTATGGCTCCTTTCAACCAAACTGTCTTCATTGATTTGCAAGTTGGCAAGAGCGTTCTCTAGAGTGCTTTCCTCAGGTGATGGTGTTGCAGGACTCGTCAGCTGACCATCTAGTGTAGGAAGGGGTCTAACAGTTGCTGGAGGCTGCCCAGCAGCAGCAGCAGCAGCCCCTAGCGGTGGTATACTGTCTGCACCATCTGCAGAGCTCTCTCTGGCTAGATTGATAGCAGTAGAGTCACAGTCCAACCTAAGCCCAGCCACTCCCTTCTTTGGAATATCTATTATGTCCCGTTTTATTTTCCTGCGACGTCCATGCTCATTTCTCCTATACTGCACCATGTTCTCAAGATCTGCCACATATAAGAAACCAGCAATTAACATTTCAGTGCTCTTTTTACCTTTAGAAAATGCATCTTCCAATTCCCTACTGGTACGTTCATCATATTGCCACCAGCCATTTCTGCCTTCATAATACCAAGCATATTCCCCATTGCCTCTACTGGCTGCTTTGAGTTCCTCAGGCGATAGCAAAGTTGGTTTATCAAGAAAGTCCTCTGGAATCTCCTGCCGACAGAGCGCACACCGCTTTCCCAACCAGGAAGCTCCTTTTACACACAGATAGCAGAAGACGTGTTTGCAGGGCAGACTCACAGGGTGGACACACGTTTGCAGGCAGATGGCACATTCAGGAACCATAAGAGATGGCGTTCCATTTGAACATGATTCGTTTGCCTTTTTGTTTGTTGGAAGCATATTGATTGAGTGATCAAGTTCACCACAACCAGCCATCCTATGGAGAATCAAAAATACATTAATTTGATGAAATACTGTTTTGGAATAGCTGAATTGTTTAAACTGATTGAAAAGGAAGCAGAACTTTCTGGACTGTGATGTTATCTACTGGCAAGGAGAAAACTGTTACAAATAGTTCTTGAATAACCACCAGTCAACAATCATTCAAAGGTAGCGCTAAGCAAGTGTTGTTTATGACTGTTCCTCAAAGTTCCAGCTTCCAGTGTCCACTGTCACAAAATCACAAGGTGGGCAACTGGCTTGCACTTACGACAGTTACAGAGTTTGGCAGTAACCTGATTTCAATTTACAAGCCTTCCTGCTGGCTTCCCACAAGCAGAGTCAATAGGGAAGCTGGAAGAAGGAGATTACAACTTGCCACGATTCTCTACCTACTCACACACCCACTCCAACTAGATAGCAGCCATCGCTGTGCTTACATCATGCCTCCCTAGTCATCTGCACCATTATGCCCTCCCTCTCCCATGTGGCAGCTGTGGTCATTAAAAGCCAGAAGATTTCTGGATTTTGCAAGAAGGTGGTCACTTAGCAACAGCAGTGGGGGCCGCAGAGAATTATCATTGCTACACAATGCAGTCACATGTCAAAGTAGTTTACAACAGCACTGCTTAGCAAAGGACACCCTAGCCCTAATTGCCATCGTAATTTGAAGACTACCTGTATATTGTGGGCAGTGGTATAAAAGATGGGTGGGGCCATATACATTTTTTTAGATAAATAAATGAAAAAATTACTTAATGCAGACTTATGCCTTTCTCTTACTGGTTAACCGTTTTAACTCAGAACATTTAATTGTTATCATTTCCCTATTTGCTTTCTTGCATGTTCACCAATTACTCAAAATCAAAATCAGCCATAGTAACACATGTGTTTGTTTCTTTCTTTGACAGCAGAGATTGCTCAGCTACAAGATGCAAGTTCCTTCTGTGAGATAATATCACTCATTTACAGAGAGACTAATTTTAGTATGAGAGAGAAAATAGAAGGTTGAAAGCAAACTGCTAAAAAGTAATAAAACTCTTCAGTTTCTGTTTTCAATGAGAGGTGAATTCAGAAAAGAAAAGAAGGCAGAAGACAAATATTTAATCTTCCTCCTAGTTAGAAGTCCACTTAACAGGGAAAACCAAGAGCTTTTAAAGCAGGAATCAACAATACTGCAGAAGCTGCAACATGGCTACAGTGGGACACAAAACAGTGAGACAATGATATATGAAAGGTTGTCACAAGCATCTTTTTATTTGCTTTGTCAGGATAGGGAGGAGGTAAGGGTGGCTCTAGGAGCAGACAGCTTTCAAATGCCACCTCTGAAAACTCTCCCCAAAAGAAAAAAGCAAACAAAATCTAGAAAACCATGTCACTCATTTTGATAATTTTGGCACTTTGGGATTCTTTTCCTATTTTTAATGTTCTTCTGAAAAACATTATGGAAATATGATTATTTAATTCCACTAATGAATCTGATATTAAATTAGATTTGGCACAGTGAGACCAAGATGTTTTCTCTAGCAACAAAGAGCTAAAGTTACTCTTAATCATGACAAGTAAGAGTATCACTAATATTTCTTCAATTTTTGTTTTGGAAGCTGAACAAATTCAATTTGGAATCTCAAAATGTTATAACATAGTGAGAACTTTTACCTGAACATTATTAAATATATATGTAAAATTGGTTAATAGGTAAATTCTTTTAGATGATATGATCATCTACCCATTTTTAATTGAATTAAGAATTAGTTGGCCCTATTTTTCCCTATTCTAGTTAGACCGGTATTTTGGCACTTCTCAAGACCTTTCAGCATATATTATTTAGGTGGCAACAATGCATATTTTTAAGTGGTTTCAGTATTTGTATGGCTAATAATAGGCCTAGTCAGCTCTTGGGAGTTACACTCTGGGTTGAAAAGGATTTCATCATCCTCCACATTATTTTTAGCAGGTAAATGTAACCTAAAGGTGAAATCAACAGGATTTTTAGATTCAGATGAAGTAGATATTTCACAATTAAACATGTGCTTTAGATAAAGGATGAACAAGGTAAATGTTGTTAATGGATTGTGGCATTGAACCGAATTGAATTGAATACTTTATTTGGCTAAGTATTTTTAGACACACAAGGAATTTTGTCTCTGGTGCAGAAGCTCTCAGTGTACGTGCAAAGCAACAGAGTACTTAATCATCATCATAATCGTAACAATAAGAAGGGAATAAAGAAAATAATTAAAAAGATAAATAATAATACAGGTAGTCTTTGATTTACAACCATTTAAAATTATAACAGCACTAAAATAAGTGACTTATGACTGTTTTTGCATACTTACAAGTGATCAAAATTTAGATTGGTTCATATTTCTGACATATTTCTGACAGTTAGTTTCCCGAGGTCACGTAATCGCCTTTTGCAACTTTCTGACAAGCAAAGTCAATGGTGAAGATTCCAGATTCACTTAACAATTGTGTAACTAACTTAACAACTGCTGTGATTCACTTAACAAGTGGAGCAAGAAAGTTCTTAAAAGGTCTCAGCAACAAAAAATTTGGGCTCAATTGTGATTGCAAGTCAAGGACTACCTGTAATACAGCCATACAATATGGCTAAATATACCTAGACCTTGGTCAGCATTGTGAGAACTAGGTGTTCAGCAGCGTGATGGCATGAAAGGAAAAAATGTCCCTACATCTAGTCATTTTGGTCTGCAGTGCCTTGTAGTCCCCTCCTGAGTGGAAGAGTCAGCTTATCATCCAGACAGTTTATGTCCTGGGTGTTAGGGATTTTCAGATATCTTTTCAGCCCTGCTTCTGACCCACACAATATATATGTCTTCTATGGAAGGCAGGCTGCTTGCAATTGTTCTTTGCATCTGTTGGAATCTGTATCTGTCCTGTTTAATTGTCCTGTACCAAACTAGACAATTAGAGAAATACAAATTCAATCTGTTAACTGAAGCTGTATTTCTCTGCATAAAGTCAGAGGTATCCAATTTATTGCCTTTTATATCCCATCTTATTGGCAGAAGACCAGATTATCTGCTGCCACTGCTGAACAGATATAAAGCAGTGTTGTGTTGGTAATATTTAGGTTAGACTGTTATAGAAATAATGCATTTGGGAATTTATTTAAAAACTGTTCAGAAGTTCCAACTAATAAAAAAATACAGCAGAAACTAGGACTGATTGGAAACATTCTTGTCTTCTAAAAGGCTTCTACTGATTAACAGTTCATTTAAATGCAATTTGCAGCACTAATCTTTGGAGACCTACACAATGTTGAACATGAAAAAGTATGTCATTCCATATTAATTTATGAATGCAAAAAAATCTTCAAAGGTCATTTTCTTAGGTAATGCTTCTCTTAGATGGCAAACTAGTCAAAAGCTCCCTACTCTTACTAGGGGCATCCTATTTATGGATCTGTCTCTTCAGGAAGGTTTGTCAGACATTTTAAAGTCAATTCAGATCACGGAGGGTGGGGGTGGGTTGTATTTTTGCAAGTTTATTTAAAAAATTGTATTTATTTTGCAAATTATCTGTGTGATTATTGAATGACAGCACATACAATAAAAGATGGAAAAATAAATGTGTAAGATGGCTAAGCAAGCTGTTCATGTTGTTTAGCTGTCAATTTGGAAAACAGTTTGAACATTTTTCTTGCCTGTTGTTAGAAAAAAGGATGCATTATTTGTCTTCAGGCTGAAGTTTCTAAAGTTTTCTTTATATCAAAGCTATATAGAAAAAAATATATAATCTGTTGTTATTTGTATAAGATGACAACAGATTATTCTCTGTGATAGGCATTTTCAATAACTCTTGATGATAAAAACACTTAAAAATAAATACAGTTATTAACTAGGTTAAATATTAGAACTATTTAGTCTCCAAATACTAATCTAGCTAACAATTCTATTTCACTAAAATGAAACGTTCTACACAAAATATCCTTTTTCATGAGCAGGCTCAATTTTTTTTCTGGAAAAATTAATGAACTTGAAATTCTAATATACATGGATGTCAATAGCCAAATTAACTCAGATTTGCCCCTGGCTTCCAGTTCAAGGACTGTTTAGTACCTGGACCTTTGTTCCAAGGCAGATTAAAACCTGAGCAAATATAGTTGAACAATGAACTTTTGCCTATGAAAATCTGATTTTCAGAAAAATTATAATTTTAGCTAGTGTATCCCTGTGCTAAGCAATATATCTTTAATGAGAGGAGTTATATAATTAGCCACTAACTCACAGTATCATAAAAAGTCACAGATGACTTCTCAAGTCACAACACTTTTTGGGTGAAAAAAAAACCTAAACAAAAATAGTCACGGCTCTGGCAGATAATAGATGCAGTGTGAACCTGAGTTCAAACAGGTCTCTTCCCCCCTCCCTCCCACCCTCTCTCTCTGTGTAGTGCATCATAAATATTAGAGCTGTGCATAGCAATTAAAATACTTAAAATATCAAGTATTTTCAATTTGCCTTTCTTATCTATATGGGTTTTCTTGGTACTTGCTATCCAAGTAACTAATCAAGCCAACACTAATCAGTTTTTCGCGATAAACCAAGACAGAATAGGTGTTGCTATGTGCTATGACACTCTCCAATTCACATAGAGAACATTTTTTATTAATTCAGAAAACTGAACTATCCATTACTAACTTCTATCCTCATCATAGTCCCTAGCATCTTATGTATGTGGGATTTTTTAAATTGAAATCTTAAAGCCAATATTTAATGGTTGATGTTTGAAAACAGCAATGAAACGCTTTTTTAAGAGAACAGGAAAAATGTTTGAAATAAAATGTACGTTCAACATACTGACATTCTTACCTTTTCTTACTATTATTGCTATTCTTGGAACATGTTGTAAAATTAATAGGTCATCTTTAAATGATTAATCAAAGCAGAATGTTCTGTTTTCCAATTATAGGTTTATTCTTGCATGCTGCCGCAGTTCGACTGAAAACGAATAGCAAAGTAAAATATTATTAAAACCAACTAAGCAGTTGCTTATAAATATATTTAATCTTCTATACATGTATTCACAGTGGTTTATATTTTATGGGTTATAACAAAAAAGTCAGGCAAAAGAAAAAAAAGGGGGGGAAAGTATCAGCAATTTCAATGTTGTTCAATTATAATTAGGTTGTGTGTTCACTGCAGACGCTCCATTCTTTAACATTTTTACTGTAATACTAGAACAAGAGATCTCAGTGCCTGCATGTTTGTGAACAGAAATGTACAACATTCATGTCTTTTTAATTTGATCACTACTTAACTTACCATACATCTTCTTATCTTCAGCATATTATTTTAGAAAATATGGTAACCTACTCTACCAATTGCAACATTTGCTGTTGTGTTTTTTGTAGTTCCTATGTTTAATAGTATAGTTACCTAAAAACAGTACATTTCATTTCCAACAAGAGGTATTTTACACTTACACACAGAGAGAGAATGTGAAGTTTTTCAATTGCCTTGCCAAATTTGTTAAGTGAAATTTTCCTCCATAAATTAGGCTTATCTCATATGTAGGAGGCTAAATAAAGTTAGGAAACTGATGAGTCTTACAGAAGGTTAATTATAATATATATATAATTAAAAACAGCTTTAACATTGCTTTCCATACTAAAGTCTCTTGCGTACTCTGTGGAACTACCTCACAATCATGTATGTATATGTGTTTTAAATAACTAGTATGAAGCAAACAAATGTTATATATCTTTTCTCTTAACTCAAATAATCCATTACCACTTTTATACAATTAAAGAGGACCTACTGTCATGTTTTAATGCAACATTTTATTTCTTTATGTATTACAGAATTTACATTTCTTTTAAAAAAAACAATTCTATATTATTTTCAGCATAGACAGAAGGTGCAGTATTTAAAAAACTTTAATATTTAGCATTTTCTCAATAATGCTTTGTCTAGTACAGTTAAATTTTTGTTTACCTGTACTGGACAAAGTTACCATTGATCTCTTTCTAGAAACTTGGTGCTGAAGACTCAGATCAGAAAAACACATTATTACAGAATTTCAAAATAAAAACAAATTGGTTGGGAAGTTGAGCAAACCAATAATGACTTGTTTAACCAATTCCTAGTTTTTCATCCTTTTATAAATTGCTGTATTTTTCAAGTAGTACTTTCAATCTCAGGTTAACTGTTTAGGAAATAAGGGTACTAGAGAAAATTCATTTATTTATTAATAAGATTTATAAGACCACCCAACTGAATCAGTATAATCCTAAATGACAAACATAAAAAGCAAAAAATACCCTCTCCAACTCAAAATGCATTAACATTAAACATCTGTCATATGTAAAGTAGTATAAGGTTGACCAAGCAACAAAACAGAGCAATCTGTCATTAAACTAGCTACCAATTCCTCATGGAAGAACCAAATCTTAATGACCTTTCCAAAGACAAGCAAAATTGGAGCTTCTCATGTATCAGAGATTGTTCCGGAGAACAAGAGCAATGACAGAAAAGGTATACCCCTAGGTTCCATAAAATCCCAAGATTTCAAAGAAAACTTTATGTAGTACTTGACTTGCCTCCTGCGTCTGTGGTCTACCAAACATGCGACAAATCTGCCTGCTCAATATCTGAGGACCAGCACTCCCTTCAAACCAAATAGAATCATGAGGCACTTCACTCCTGCCCCATGTAAGCCATGGGAGGCAAACTAGCTTGAGTCAGGATGTGAGATGACCACAACAAAAGCTAAGGACATTTTCTTCATATCCAAATCATTTAACATCTCTTAAGGCTAATGGGAGATCTAATGTATGATCACTTACTTACATGTTTGAGGCCATGTAAGTCCACAATTGTGGTACATGACATAAACTTCTAAGTTTAAACAGCAAGATCCTTACCTTCTTCCTATGACCCATTTTTACTCCTAAGCACTCGTAATACCTCAGGAGCATTCTTGATCCCAGAAAAGGGTCCCTAATTCTCAATGTTATCACTCTATCCTGCCACAGTATTGAGTGAAGGGCCCAAAATGTGATGGTGTAAATTTCTAAGAGAAAGTGATAGCTCCCTGACCCAGGGCCGCCATCAGGAATTTTGGGGCCCCATACAGCCTAAGTGTCTGGGGGCCCCCTCCCTTCTTCCTTCCTTCCCTTTTTCTTTCTTTTTTCTCTTTTGGTTTTTTTCCCTTCCTTCCTTCCTCTTTCTTTCTTTCTTTCTTCTTTTTCTTTCTTTCCTTTTTTCTCTTCTTTTTCTTTTCCCTCCCTCCTCCCTCCCTCCCTCCTTCCTTCCTTCCTTCCTTCCCTTTTAAATTTTCAAACTGTCTTCTTCATATTCCTGGCTGAGGAATTCTGAAAGCTGCAGTCAACTGTCTTCAGCCATTGTCCAGCCCTGTGCTATGGACCCCTCCCTCCACCCCCTGAAGAGGCCGGGGGCTTCTTTCCAAAGCCAGTGGCAGTGATGCCAGAACCCCCTTCCCTGGGGATGGGAGCGGGGGGGGGGCTCCACTGGTCTCCCTCGACAAGACCTTCCGCAACACATCAGCCCTGCTGGGCAGGCCTCTTAGCCCCACCAAAGAAATGGGGGTTAAGGAAGACCCCCACCCCCCACCTTGCCCCAAACACTGGCACTCTGCATAACCCATGCGGGGGCTTTGGCTTCCCCTCTGCAGAACAGAAGCTGGGGACCTCTCCCTCCACATACACTGGATCCCTATGGCCCATCCGAGGGCTGGCAAAATAGGTGTGCCCCCCCCCACCTGCTTTTCTATCTATCTCTCTCTCTTTCTCTCCCTCTCTTTTTGTCTCTCTTTCTCTCTCTACTTTTCTTTCTTTTTCTCTTTTTCTCCCTTTCTCTCTCTTTTTCTCTCCCTTTCTCTCTCTTTCTCTTTATATCTCTTTCTCTCTTTTTTCTCTCTCCCAACCTCTCTCTTTCTCTTTCTATCTCTTTCTCTCCCTCCCTCTCACTTTCACTTTCTCTACCTCTTTCTCTCCCTCTCTCCCCTTCTCTCTTTCTTTCTCTTTCTCTCCCTCCCCCTCTCTCTTTCTCTTCCTCTTTTTATCTCTCTTTCTCTCTCTTTTCTCTTTTATCTCCCTTTCTCTCTTTCTCTCTCTCTTTCTCTCCCCCTCTCTTTGCCTCTTTCTATCTCTTTCTCTCCCTCCCTCTATCTTTCTCTTTTTATCTCTCTCTTTCTCTTTCTCTCTCTCTCTTTCTCCCCCTTCTCTCTGAAGTGGGGAGGGCCAGGTTGGCACCAAGGGAGCTCGAGACGGGGTGCAAAAGCAAACTACTCTGCCGGCCCGGGCCCACATCAGAAGGAAGGAAGGAATGGTAAAAGGGGCGATCAAGAGAGGAATGGGTGAATGAATGGACGGAGGGTGGGAAGGAAGGAAGGAAAGAGGGAAGGGACAGGAACAGAGGAAGTGTGCAAAGAAAGCAAGGAAAGGTGTGAAAGGGGAGAGTAAGAGAAGAAGGAGTGAAAGAAGGGAATGAGGGAGGAAACAAGGAAGGAGAAGGAAAGCAAGAAATGGAGGGAGGGAAGGAAGGAAGGAAAGAAAGAAAGAAAGGAAGGAAGGGGAAGGGACAGGAACAGAGGAAGGAAGCAAGGAAACTTATGAAAGGGGAGAGTAAGAGAGGAAGGACTGAAGGGAGGGAGGGAAGAAGGTAGGAAGGAGAAAGAAAAGAAGAAATAGAGGAAGGGAAGGTAAAAGAGAGAAAGAAAAAGAGCAAGAAAGAAAGCAAGAAAGAGAGAAAGAATGAAAGAGAAATAAAAATAGAGAGGGGGAATGAAAGAAATGGAAGGAGTGAAGGAAGGAGAGAAAGCAAGAGAAAGAAAGAAAGCAAGAGAAAGAAAAAAGAATGAAAGAGCAAGAGAGAAAGAAAGAAAGAAAGAAAGAAAGAGCGAAAGAAAGAAAGGCAACTTCAAAGAAAGGCTCACTGAGCATCTCTCACTCTCTCTCTCTTTCTATCCCTCTTTCTTTCTCTCTCTTCCTTTCTATCTCTCCTCTTCCTTTCTCTCTCCTCTCTTTCTACCCTCCTTTCTCTTCCTTCCTTCCTTCTCTCCCTCCCTCCCCTCCCTCCCTCCTTCCTCTCCATTTCTCTTTCCCTCCCTCTCTTTCCCTTTTCTTTCTTTTGGTCCACTTCTCTCTCTCTCCGCTTCTCCACTTGCCTCCCCCTCGCGTCTCACCCTTCCCACCCGGCCACCCGCGCGCGCTTACCAGCAGCAGGAATTCAAGTAAGCCCAAAAGAAGCCATTGGCTCCGGGCGGCGTTCATGGCCCCCCCGAGCCCCCGGCCCAGCACTTCCGGAAGCCGAAAGGCGCGGCTCTCTTGCCCTTGCAATCCTTGGGGGGACACAAGGCCGGCGGAGAAGCCGGCCGGGCTCAGCCCTCTCCCGGCTTCCCCAATTCCGCTTCCCCAGCAGCGCAGCTTGGCTTCCAGAGGGCTGAGCCAACCCCGCGGTCTTTCCTCCTTCCGCGGCTGCCATCGGGGCTCCCTGCCTGTCTGCCGGCCTCCCTGCCTTCTTTCCTCGTGGGGGTGGGAAGAAGGTGCGGGCCGCAGAGGCAGAGTTTGTCTCAATCGGAGTTGGGGAGTTTTTGGCGGGCACCGGGCCCGGGCCCCCCCCATTTTCCAATTTGGCCGGGGCCCGGGACGCCGCTACCAGTAATACCCGTCTATCGGCGGCCCTGCCCTGACCCAACCAGATTTTGGCAATACATGCCAGATTTGCCAGTTCATCCAAAATGTGAGACTTTATAGACACATCTGGCATTCACCATCAACACCTTGAGGCCCCTTGTCCCAACAGTCCAATAACCTGGCCCTCACAATTAGAAGGCGAGATTGTCACTAAATTGGATTACTTTCCTCCTGGAATAGCTCCGCCTCCTCCCTCACACTACTATAGAGATACAGTATTTTAATGTTGTAATGCGTAGATAATATTGAGTTAGTAATTAACTCTAACTCAATATTATCTATATTTTTTAAAAAAGCAATGTAAGCCCAGCAGCCAAGTTACAAAGTTGGAAATATTAAACTAAACAGGAAATTTAGTAGTTCTTGTAAATTCTATTTTCATAGTACTGTAAGGATATGGCCATCAAAGTCGGGAACTAATTTGCATTTTGTAACCCAGCAATAATATGGTACTTCTATTAGCATATCTGTACTGCATAAACTAGGAAAACGGAATAAAAATGAACTATATTTTCTACATCTGAAATCTGCAGTAGGCATGAAGTTGCTTTCTATTTTTATTGATCTAGCTGATAATCTGCATTTTTATTCTGGTAAGCATTCAAGTGCCTAACAATATTTAGCTTTATATAACCATTTATAAACAGATAGATTAAAGGAATAACGGTAATATAAATGCTAAAACTGTTCAAACCTAGAGTCTGTTGAAAGAGATGCAACTTAACAGACCTCCTAAACAGAAGATGAGGGCCAAATAAAACTCTCAAGAGTACATTCCATAGCTGAGGAACAACACAAATGAAGGTCATTTCCTTCCTTTCAGACAGACAGACAAACCTCTCATATTAAAGGCTTTTTCAATCATATAGGTCAAATATGGATCCAGGTACTTCTTTTTTATCCTTCAGCCAGTACTTACAGGGCATAATAAATCATTTTAATAGCTTCCAGACTGCAGGATAACCTTCTCCCTGTTTAGTATTTAATTAATTTGATACCGTACTTAAGTGCTTATTTTCATTACAGTACCAATGGGAACATGGTTAGGTTTGCAAATGATATAAGCCAATTTATATCAGTCTTCATTATTCAATAAACTACAATGGTTGTGTATACCATATTTAAACCTAAAACAGTATTTATAAACCAGAGGCTGAGTTCATAACAACCACAAACTAAATGTAGATCAAATTATGTTTAGGTCAGGAACGTACAACCTATGGTTTGTATTATCTCGATCACCGGAACATAGAAACTTTAATAAAACCACTTAGCTTTCGTTAGCGTGCTGCTAACTTCGTCAGAGTATTAAAATGCCATGGGAGACAATCACCTTTATAAAGCATTATTCAGTCTGCTCATTGCCCGCGTCATAGGGCCACACCCTTCCCTCCCCTCTGCGGCAAGCCTAATTGTGGGCTTGCTCATGCTGGCTAAAGGGGGATCTACCGCTTTTACTTGTGTCTGTTGCCTCTTTCCCTCCCCAAGGGAGGAGGTGGAGTTATGAGGCAATACTTTGGAGGTGTTTGGTATTACTTTTCCCCCCCCCATTATCGTTGTTACTTTCTATAGTGGTACATGTCTGCTCTTGCAATTTTTTTGCCCATGCCCTCGTCTTAGGTCTGCACTGTTCTAACCCCCCCCCTTGTCCCCTGTGTTGGAACTGGAACACAGGGGACAAGGGGGGGTTAGAACAGTGCAGACCTAAGACGAGGGCATGGGCAAAAAAATTGCAAGAAAAAAAAAACTCGCATTTTTAGGACTATTCTTGATATATATATATATATATATATATATATATATATATATATATATATATATATATATATATATATATGTTTTCGTAAATTTTCACGGGTATATGTATGTAGATTGTTCTGAGTTCGGGTTTTGCCCTGTGTAATGTTTTGCATGTCTATGCGACGTTTCGGTGAAATCACATTCACCATCTTCAGGCTGGAGTTCCAATCTTTGTGTTGTTGTAAATGGAATATTAGCAAACTGACATTTCTTTCTAGTATGTAGTGTGGGGGTGGAGATTTGCTTTGAATGTAGCAAATAGATTGGGTGACTATGCTTCAGTGATCTGATTGGTTGGTGTAATCATAGTTGTTAGAAGGAATGACATGAAGATTTTATGAAGTTTTTTGTTTAAGGCTGATTTCCAAATATAAAATTCTAAAATCATAATAATTAGAAGGATTGACATGTTGATTATTATGAAGTGTTTATTTTGTTTAAGCCTTAAACAAAATAAACACTTCATAATAATCAACATGTCAATCCTTCTAATTATTATGGTTTTAGAATTTTATATTTGGAAATCAGCCTTAAACAAAAAACTTCATAAAATCTTCATGTCATTCCTTCTAACAACTATGATTACACCAACCAATCAGATCACTGAAGCATAGTCACCCAATCTATTTGCTACATTCAAAGCAAATCTCCACCCCCACACTACATACTAGAAAGAAATGTCAGTTTGCTAATATTCCATTTACAACAACACAAAGATTGGAACTCCAGCCTGAAGATGGTGAATGTGATTTCACCGAAACGTCGCATAGACATGCAAAACATTACACAGGGCAAAACCCGAACTCAGAACAATCTACATATATATATATATATATATAAAGAATAGTCCTAAAAATGCAAGTTCCAGGTACATACGTGAATGATGAGGCAGCAGTTTCTTTATCTACCATATGAAAAAAGTCTGACTTTGATGAACACTCATTGGGAAATCTGGGACTTACCGTAATTTGACAATTATATGGAGGATACAACATATCATGGTGTAGCCTGATTTCTTCAGCATATGTATATGTAAATATAAAATCAAATATACTGTTACATTGAGGGAGGCAAGGGAGGGGCAGGGAATTATTATTATTTATATATACACATATACATACACACACACATATATATTTCAAATCATTCCTTCCTATGATGCTCTCATTTAACTTTTAGACCAGGGGTCTACAACCTGCGGCTCTGGAACCGTTATGTGCCTCTTTCATCCCTCTGCTGCAGCTCCCTGTCACTCAAAATATACATCACAACCAGCAAGTGATTAATTAAGCTTTTTGACCCATCTATTTTTTGGACTTCAAAGTGTTTTTGTTGCATGCTGAAATAAAAATTTGTTTTCTCTGTAGCATTTTGTTGTTTTCTTAAATGCAACACACTATAGTTTTTAATATTTATATATAGCATAAGGGTAAAAAAACCATATATGCAGTGTTATCTTCATTTTACATGTCAAAAGGATTTTGTGTCTCCCAGTGTTTTCTTTTCTGTGGGGAACAGGTCCGAATGGCTCTTTGAGTGTTTAAGGCTGCTGACCCATGTCTAGATACTTAGGAGAAAATGCATTTACAATATGCTGTCAAGTATTTTGTTCATTTTTCCTAATATTTACTGCTTAAGATTTAATCATAGCTCAACTTATTTCATACAAATACTAACAGATGGACTCCAGTTTTTCTCAACCTGGGATATTTTCAAATATATATGTATATATGCACATATATACATGCATACATACAGTACCTACCTACATACATACTTATAAGACATTTTTTCATATTGCAAACATTATCCAGCATTAAGAGAAAAATGCAACTGTACAAAGCCATTAAATCATTTTCCAAAGGAAACATACTACCCACAACATTAAAAGTGGAATATCAAATATTGTTGGTAATGCAGTTCTTTGTTCTATCCTGTTTCACTAAGGTGGTGCCAGGGATAAAAGGAAACTCAGGACATATTCCCCACCACCCCCAGTACAAACACACAAATACACTGTTCAGGTGAACCACCTCTCATCTCTTTTTAATGTATCAACAATAAGGATAAAAGCTGCTCCAATGTAATCACACAGTCAATCATCCAACCAAATTGCCAATCTTGCTTTTCCTATCTATCTATCTATCTATCTATCTATCTATCTATCTATCTATCTACCAACCAATCATCTAGCTATCATCTTCTTCATTATTATTACTATCTCTCTCTACCATCTATCTGCTATTAATTTTATTCATTATTATTATTATTACCTCTGTCTATCTACCTACCTATCATCTAGCTATCTTCTTCATTATTATTATTTTACTATCTATCATCTATCTAGTATCAATTTCTTTCATTATTCTGTCTGTCTGTCTATCTACCTACCTACCTATCAATCATCTAGCTATCATCTTCATTATTATTACTATCTCTCTCTACCATCTATCTGCTATTAATTTTATTCATTATTATTACCTCTGTCTATCATCTAGCTACCTACCTACCTATCATCTAGCTATCTTCTTCATTATTATTATTTTACTATCTCTCTATCATCTAGCTATCTAGTATCAATTTTCTTCATTAGTCTGTCTGTCTGTTTGTCTGTCTGTGTCTCTGTCTGTCTATCTATCTATCCAACCCTCAACAAAATCTCTTTAAAGCTCTTTACCGACCATCCGACTCTTCCCTTCAACACCGCCACTTAAAAAAAAAGAGTTGTAAATTCGCCCCTGCAAAGTCAAAAATTAAGACGGGCGCAGAGTTAAAGGGGGGGGGGAGGAAACAACAACAACCGCTGTCCAGAAAAGAGCGCTTGGAGGCGGAGGGAAGAGCCCGCCTTTCCGTCCAGGTTTGCTTGGCCGGAGGGAAGGATGCAGCAGAAGCAGAAGGGCAGGTTAGCGACCCCACAAACCGGGGCGTGGGGGGGGGGGGGGTCGGGGGCAGACTCGCGCGGGCTCCGTCCTCTCGCTCAGGGCGCAGAGCAGGAGGACGAAGGGGCCTTTGTTCGACTCTGTCAGCCGCTGCCCGGAAGGACAGGGAAGGGGGCCAAGACAGAAGCGAGAAGCGGCTTTCCTTTCCGAAGGAGGCCTCGGCTGCCCCACAGCGGTGGTCGCCTTAGTCGGAGTCCACCCCCTCCGGGGGACATTTTCGTGCCCCCCCCCCACGAGGAACCCTTCAGCTAATCAGTCTCGCGCTCACCTGCCCTCATCCCCCCTCCCCACGCGGTCCCCTCTTCACCCCTCCCCTCCCCCACCAAGACTCCGGTCAATACCTCCGAACCTGCTGCTAGCTGCCGCCCGCCCGCTCGCTCGCTGATTAGACTGCGCCGCCGCGCGCTCGCGCGCCCTGCCCCCGCCCCCCCTTCCGTTTGCGTGAGGACGCCCAGCAAACGTTTGAACCCAGCTGACGTCAGGACGCAAATGAGGGGAGAGGGGGAGGGGGGGAGGCGTTAGGGGCGGATACATCTGTATCTGTATGAGCGGCTTCGGAGCGACGCTGGAGCTCGTGCTTGCGGGAAGCCTTTATTAGGCGATGCGGCCCGAGAAGGGTGGGGAGGTGGTGCGGAGGAAGGAACCGAAAAACCATCATTCTTAAATGCAGCCTAGGACAGGGGTAGGCCAAGTTGGCTCTTCTATGACATGTGGACTTCAACTCCCAGAATTCCTGATTGGCTCAGGAATTCTGGGAGTTGAAGTCCACAAGTCATAGAAGAGCCAACTTGGCCTACTCCTGGCCTAGGAGATGTAAATAACTTTAGAACGCCGACGTTGCTGCAGGCGTCCCTTACAACATTGATTTTCAACCTTTTTTGAGCTGCGGCACATTTTTTACATTTATGAAACCCTGGGGCACATTGAGAGGGGGGGGGGGGCTAAAAAAAGTTTGGACAAAAAATTCTCTCTCTTCCTCCCTTTCGTTCTATTTCTCTCTCCCTCTTTCTTTCTCTTCCTCTCTTTTTTGCTCTCTTCCTCTCTCAGTCCCTACCTCCCTCTATGTCTTTCTCTCTCCTTCCCTCCCTCTCTTTCTCTCTCTTGCTTTCTTTCTCTCTCTCTCTCTTGCTTTCTTTCTCTTGTTCTCTTTCTCTCTCCCTCTTGCTTTCTCTTCCTCTCTTTTTTGCTCTCTTCCTCTCTCCGTCCCTACCTCCCTCTGTCTTTCTCTCTCCTTCCCTCCCTCTCTTTCTCTCTCTTGCTTTCTTTCTCTCTCTTGCTTTCTTTCTCTTGTTCTCTTTCTCTCTCCCTCTTGCTTTCTCTCTCTTGTTCTTTCTCTCTCTCTTGTTCTTTCTCGCTCGCTCTTTCTCTTGCTTTCTTTCTCTCTCTCTCTCGCTTGCTTGCTTTCTCTTTCTTTCTCTCTCACTTTCTTTCTCTCTCTGAGCTTCGCGGCACACCTGACCATATCTCACGGCACACTAGTGTGCCGCGACACACTGATTGAAAAACACTGCCTTACAAGGACCCCGTGAGTTGGATAGGACCAACCTGCCAGGAAGCTTGCATAAATTGCAAATTAGCTCTGTGAGGTGTTGAAAACATACGTGTGTGCCGGCGGGTTGTTTTCCAGATCTTTGTCCCAAAGGTGCTTTTTGAAAGGCAACTGGACTTTCTGGTTTTGTTCTGTTTTTTTTAAAGACGTTTCTCTTCCTTCAATTCCCCCCACACTATCCAGTCAGAGCTGAAGAAGCTTCTTGGAAGAGAAGCAATATGTCTTCAAAGAAAAACAAGAAAGTCCACTTGTCTCTTGAAAAAGCACCTTTCAGGCAACCATGACCTGGAGCAGTGTTTCCCAACCTTGGCAACTTGAAAATATCTGGACTTCAACTCCCAGAATTCCCCAGCCAGCAAATGTTGGCTGGGGAATTCTGGGAGTTGAAGTCTAGATATCTTCAAGTTGCCAAGGTTGGGAAACACTGATCTGGAGGACTGAGAATTTTCCAGACCTTGGAAATTTTGCAATATTGATGTCAATTTCGTATGGGTTTGCCTACAATGAGAGCAGGGTGGATTGCTATTACTCCTGCTATTATTCCTGCTACTGGTGCACTGCCTGCACAGCTTCAATTGTCTTACATGCATGTGTGCTATGTGCATGTGTCCCCAATGTGTTTTTGTTTCTGCGCCTGGGCGGGAAGCAAAAATGCACTGAAATCTCACAAGGCGGTCCATGTATGTGGCCGTCCCCTCACAGGAGTTTGCTTCTGCGCATGCACACAAAGCAAAAAAATATGAAAAATGGAAGAAAAAAGATGGCGGTGCTCATACAACTTCCACCGGAGTGATTGCACAAAAATCATGCAATCTGATGGCCGCTACTGGTGGTGCACAGTCACCTACCGCACCGTAGCAACCCACTACTGAACAAGAGGCATTTCTATACTTAGTTCCTTGTGAAAATGTGGGCGAATTTTATGACTGCCTTAACTCCTAAATTATATCAGTCATAAAAACCAAATTGAGTTCATGGTTGTAAGTTCATTGTTAGTAAGTTACTTTGAATGTCAAGATCAGCTATGCAAGGTTTGTTTTCAGGAACCGTTTCTCAGGTGATGAACAGTGACAGAATAAACGCAGAAGAAGGTCACAGGAATAAAAGACCCACAAAAGAAACAAACGAAATTAGTATGCCATCCTTGCCTTCTCGACGAGTAGCATAGTAATAGGGATATATTACAACCTGAAATTTCAACAGGGTGGGAATAAAGAAAAATGTAAACAAAGTACTGCCATTTAGATCTGAGATAAAAAATGTAAGCTGATTAACTAATAGGGAGGGCACCAGATCTGAACCAGAAAGGATCTAATATTGGGACCTGGCCTCAAATGTAAATATAGGAACTATAGCTGTAGGCAGTAATGGGCAGCCAAAATTTTTACTGTGGGTGTGGCTTATGTTGTGGGTGTGGCTTAATGGTCATGTAACGGTAGGAGTGGCTTGCTGGCCATGTGACCAGGTGGGAATGGCTTGAATGATCATCATTGTTCAAGTGAATTGTTAAACCCTTGACTTAAAACCTCACCAGTGTCGCTCTCAGGGGTGACAATTTGCTTTGCACTTCCTGCGCTCTACTTCCTCTTTCCTCCTTCCTGACTACCTGAGGCTGGAGGGAAGCCGGGCAGGAGAGAGGCCAGGAAGGAAGAAAAAGGAGAAAAGCGAGGCATGCACAGCAGCAGCAGGAGGAGGGGGTAAAAAAAGAGCCAAGCTCAGCCGAGACTGGTAATCCAGTCTAGGAAGTGACTGTCAGCTGTCAGCTGGAGCTGCGCACACAGCTTCATTTCCACCAGTGGAACTGCGTTCCACCCCGTCCTGCCTGCTGCCCACCCCTGGCTATAGGCAACAGTTCATTTGTGGTCTTACCCTAAGTCTTTCTTTAGGGAACCTGACAGTCCCCTAGAACAGGGGTGTCAAATTGGTGGCCCACGGGCCAGATGCATCATCGCATACAAGCCACACCTACCACAGCTCCATGAAGAGGGGAAAAATGTTGCGAAACATCACATGATGGCAACGTGATGATGCAAATTTGACACCTGTGCCATAGAAGAAAGCATGAGTTTATTAACTCCCAAGTCTGCTAAGATGTAAGGAGGCTTTCTATTGGAGAAGTGTTCTGATGAGTTGAATTCCTAGTTTGATTTTGCAGTATTGTTCATTTATTCTTGTATTAGAAGATGTCAAGAGAAAAAATGGGCATTTTAATGAAATGCTGTAAGATCTTAAATATACTACTCCCTCCTTTTCCAAATTGATCTCCCTCCCTCCCTCATGTTTCCCCTTGGTGTCTCACAATTACTTTAGCTGCCATAGTTACAGATATAATTTGGTAGCACAGCTTTTGAGTCACGTTGATAATTGTTGATGTGCCAAGGAGAGAGGCAACTTAAATGGTTCTCTATCTGTCATACCAACTCTTAGGGAAAAATAGAGCTGCGTTGTTAAGAGAATGAATATTTAAAACCTGTAATAGGATAAGAGGCATGCATTATTTAAAATTAGCTCTTCTCTGTGACCTAAAGATAATAGTTTTAAGTAATCTTCATTAGGAAATGCAAAGTAAAAAAAAAGCTGTACATTTTCAGAACCTGATTGCATTATTAATAAAAAAATATTTCTAACTCAAGATTGAAACTCTCTGCACTGGGCACTGATGATATTACCTAGTTTGGCTAATGAAATGTCTGCAAGGAAACAGCCAAACTCAGCACGAAGGACTCCCCTGATTGTATTACATAGTGTTTAATTAAGAAAATATATATTATAGTATATATAATATAAATATAATGTTTGAGCCGTCCTGAGTCTCGGGAGAGTGGCATACAAGTCTAAATAATAATAATAATAATAATAATAATAATAATAATAATAACAACAATAATAATAAACAACTACTGTACTGTGGCACTTCCGACTTCAGACTGACCGAATTCTGACTCTAAAGAGTCAGCGTTGATGGAGGTCAACAATAGGAAGCTTCTCAAGGTGAAGCAAACTAAGGACAAGTACAGAAAAACTGTAACTCAATGTCGTATGGACAGTTGGCGGAACAAAGCATTGCATGGCCAGTTCTTGGAGAAGATTGAAGGCAAAGTGGATAAAGAAAAGACCTGGTCATGGCTTACAAGTGGAACACTCAAAAAGGAGACAGAAGGACTAATACTGGCGGCACAAGAACAGGCCATTAAAACAAATGCTGTCAAAGCCAGAATTGAAAAATCAACAGACGATCTAAAGAAACAGATGAAACAATCGATCACATACTCATCTGCTGCAAAAAGATCGCACAGATTGACTACAAGCATAGACATGATGCTGTGGCATAGATAATCCACTGGAAGTTGTGCTGGAACTACCATTTACTAGTGGTAAAGAACTGGTGGGATCATAAGCACGAAAAAGTGGTCGAAAATGAGCAAGCAAAACTACTGTGGGACTTCCGACTTCCGACTGACCGAATTCTGAAGCATAACACACCATGATTGTGGAGAAAAAGAAAGTATGGATCATCAACATCGCAATCCCAGGGTACAGGAGAATTGAGGAAAAGCAGCTAGAGACATTAGTGAAATACGAAGATCTAAAAATCGAGCTGCAACGACTCTGGCATAAACCAGTGAAAGTGATCCCAATGGTACTTGGCATGCTGGGCACAGTGCCAAAGGATCTCAGAGGACATTTGAAAACCATCGGAATTGACAAAATCTCCATCTATCAATTGCAAAAGGCCGCTTTAGTGGGATCGTCAAACATAATTCGCTGCTATATCACGCAGTCCTAGGTGCTTGGGAAGCGCCCGACTGGTGTTGGAATACGAAATCCAGCATAGTGATCTCATTTGCTGTGTTGTATTGACATGATGATGATGATGATGATGATGATGATGATGATGATGATAATAATAATAATAATAATAATAATAATAATAATAATAATAGCATCTTCGAAAGTGTCACAAAAGTTTACTTGACTAATCTACTATACAATAAATAGTCACATTGATACAAATGATTATTCTGGCATTACTAGGAAGGATCTTCTATGCCACTGCAACAAATCCAAGAAGGAAGGTTCTACAATTGCTTTTTATAGTCTTTTCACAGATTATATGTTTCTGTGGGAAGTTATCTTTTTGACTCAAGCTGTATTTTAATTAGGTTGCTGCCATTATTATTATTATTATTATTATTATTATTATTTTATTATTATTTATTGGATTTGTATGCCACCCCTCTCCGTAGACTCGGGGCGGCTAACAGTGAAAAAAACAGCATGTAATAATCCAATATTAAAACAACTAAAAAAAACCTTATTATATAACCAAACATACATACAAACATACCATGCATAAATTGTAAAGGCCTAGGGGAAAATAGTATCTCAGTTCCCTCATGCCTGACGGCAAAGATGGGTTTTAAGAAGCTTACGAATGGTGAGGAGGGTGGGAGCAATTCTAATCTCTGGGGGGAGTTGGTTCCAGAGCGCCGGGGCCGCCACAGAGAAGGCTCTTCCCCTGGGTCCCGCCAAATGACATTGTTTAGTGGATGGGACCTGAAGAAGGCCCACTCTGTGGGACCTAACTGGTCGCTGGGATTTGTGCAGCAGAAGGCGGTCCCGGAGATAATCTGGTCCGGTGCCATGAAGGGCTTTATAGGTCATAACCAACACTTTAACACCATTATCAGTCTTACTTTTTTGAAATCATAATATGATTTCATCACTCTTGGTAGGAATTATAACTGAGTGTAAAATTAAAATTGGTTTTGTTTCTATAGCCACTCTCTACTTCTATGTTGTTTAGTACAGGGGTGTCAAATTCGTGTTGTCACGGCATCATCAGATGGCGTATCACAACTTTTTCTCGTTTGGTATGCTGTGTGTGGGTATGGCCAGAGCGTAACCAGGGGTGGATCCTTCCTGGTTTGGACTGTTTCAGGAGAACCGGTAGAGACCTGCAGGTAATGTCACGATGATATCACCGACCCGGTTCAGTCGGTGCCAGTCCGTGGGCACCACCATCTTTTTTTGAATATATTTTTTATTTTTTTTTAAATTTCTTCTAAGCATGCGCAGAAGTCGAGTTTCTAGCACTGTGCAAGCGGTTGCCATCTTGTTTTCGGCTGCCCCCCAGATGTTTTGCCACTGTGCATGCATGTGTATGCAAAGCGCACATACACCCGTGAGGAGTGGAAAGAAGCAAACTGTCAGCGAGGTAAGTAGGAACCCACCCTGTGCGTGACCCATCCTGCCCACTAGCTGCGAGTTTGACAGCCCTGGTTTAGTGGTTTACCAATGGTTTACCAATCAGATTTTGTTTTTGTTTTTTGTATTCAGTATCAAAATCACAGAATTAAATGCCACTGTAGAGACATTTTTATTAACAAATAATACTATATCAATGGGAGCTTAATATTCATGCAACTCTTTTTTCATAATAAATTTGGCAACTAATTTATGATTTTGACTCATCTACATTAGTCTTTATTTATTAAGACATATTTACAAAAATATCCATTAACATTTGTTTTAAGTATCTTTTTTGTCGTTCAGATGTCAGTCCTCTTGTCTTTTACATCTTTATTCAGCTTGTAATTCAAGTTACATTTGCAGGGAAAATATTAATGACAAATGGTAATAAAAAGAATAAAAGAAAAATATTGTTGGTATATGTCTAAATTTAGACTTCAGCTTACTACCAAGCATTTGCTGATGAATCACTGGTTTGTATTGTAGAATTAGTAGTGGTACATATTTTGTTGTTCTTGGTTGATTGTTCCTAAGGTACATGAGATATCAAAAACTCGCAGCTAGAAAAATTCTCGTTTGTAGACTCAGAGCCTTGCTGTGGAAGTTATCGTTTTATATTAAACTTCACATATTTCTAAGTGATGAGATAAAAAATCTTCAAAATTTATGTAGATATAATTACAGTTAAAAGAACATGAACAGAATTTATAAAAAAAATATCTTCAGTGAAAAGCAGTGTGAAGATCAGAAGAGATTGCACATAATGGCAACCTGTGGTTCTTGGCCATTCTATCTATACTGTGGTAGCACGGACAAAATGCTTCTACCTCAAAGTGCTATTTCACATAGTCCAAGCTTGAAATAAGACATTCATGTTCAGAGAGTTTTTTTGTGTGCAGCTGGGACAAAAAGCACTTTTGTTTCATCTCTGAACAAATCCCAGCTATTTCAAGCAGCATACCATATTTTTCAGAATATAAGATGCACCCTTTTCCTCCCTAAAAGAAGCTGAAAATTCAGGGGTGTCTTATGCTCTGAATGCAGCTTTTTTTCTAAGCTTTTTTCCCCCAGCCGTAACTAGGTGCTAAAGATCTTCCCAGCTCTTATCTGGAAGGTTCTTATATTGTTACTATCTGCAAAGAATGTTTTCCAAGCTCTGTCTTTGCAGAGTTTTTTTCATTACTCTAACTTGCTCCAAGTAAGTTTCTTTCCAGCCCTAACCAGGTGCTAACAATGTTCCCAGCTCTTACTGGCTTGCAAGCTCTTTCATTATTACTCTCTCTGAATAAAGTTTTTTTAAAGCCCTAACCAGTGGATGTGATGAAGCAGACCAGACTAAGGATGCTAGCCAGATGAATATCTTTTCCCTATTTTCCTCCCCAAAAACTAAGGTGTGTCTTATGCTCCGGTGCATTTTATACTTTTTATACTTTATATACTTTATCTATTTTATGCATTTTATGGTAATTCCAGCTATTCCAAGATTTGTAGGTTGTTGCATTATTTCCCCCACCTCCTTCCAAAACTTATCCAACCTAGTCAGTATAGCAGCAGCAGCAGCAGCAGCAGGGAAAGGTTGTTGCTGTTACTTATGGAATTCTGGGGCAAACCTCAGTTACTTAAGATCATGGCTGAGAGCTAAAAGACCTATTGTGGCTTATGCTTTGTTGCTGGAGAAAAAGGAGGAGGACTTCTGAAATTGAT
The DNA here is from genome assembly GCF_031021105.1 of Erythrolamprus reginae. Taxonomy (NCBI): domain Eukaryota; kingdom Metazoa; phylum Chordata; class Lepidosauria; order Squamata; family Dipsadidae; genus Erythrolamprus; species Erythrolamprus reginae. The sequence continues at coordinate 308,634,949 of NC_091950.1, read as the reverse complement.
TGCCTGATTGCTACTCTTAAATGTGTAAACTGGAAAGACCATTGTTAGTCCTCTGCTGAAATGCTTTGAGAGTGGTTTGTTAAACCTCATCCTATGAAATACAATTATGTTTCTTTGGTTGTTTTGGTGAATGTCGGCTGTAGTTGATGAGCCTTCAGAATGCATTTAATCGTTGATATTGTAGGTAGACCTTGACTAAATAATTCTTTGTTGTGTAATAATTATAACAAATGAGGCAGTTAGCCGTGCAGTGATACCTCTGCACAGGTTTGTTTCACAAAATGTTAAGCACTGCAAAGAGCATAGTAGTTGTTTGATTGGACCAAGAACAAACAGAATAAAAAGATATGACAGATATGTGACTTTGATTTACTAAGAAAGAAGATTAAGGTCCATATTCACTGCTGCAGTCTGTCCACTTATAGGAAAGTTGATTGTTTAAAAACATAAAAGCTATTGGAAACAATGATGCTTCCAGTTTTCAGTCCAGTAAATGGGTCATTTTTAAAAGACAGATCTTTATGATTAGTAAATATAAAAATGTTAATGTGATTACTTTAGACTTATAGTTTATTTTAAGAACTATTTTAAGACTTATAGAACTATTTTAAGAAAAGTCCAGAAGATTTTCTCGCAACACATTTTATTTTTTAATGTCACCATCATCTCATCATCAATCATCATATTGTTTCATTTCTTTAGCCACTTCCCCATGAATTTGGTGCAAAGAAATAATCACCATACATTTTTAGCTACGTATTCTTCTGGTGAAAAATAACAAAGCAAGGGAGTTGTCTGGATTTACTATTGCTTCTTATGGCAAGAAAACTTGTGTGTGTTTTTATGTGTGTGTGGACAGGGAAAGAGAGAAACTGAGAATTTGTGTAATATGTTAAGGTGCTGTATAGAAACCAGGAAATTGAGTTCTTGACCTATCTTAGGGACATTAACAAAAATGAATGAGTGCTTTTGGTCTAGTTATTTTCTCTCAACTCAGCATGGAGTAATATATGTTTATTATTGTGAACTACTTTTATGGTAATAAAGGTCAATTTAAAAAAATCAATTTTAATAAAAATCCAATCTGGCATTGCTGTTGAAAATCATCTGAAGATTATGATTATGAAGATCAATATGAATCTGTAACAAAGGCTTTATGTTGAGTATTGGTCTACTTACTTGTCCTAGGTATATATACATCCCACATGTGCTTCTCTGGAGACCAATCCAACTGCCATACCAAAAGCCCAACTCCTTTATATCAAAAAACCTGACACTTTAAATATAGATTGCTATGAAATAAGAAATATGTCTTCTATAGCAGTGTTTCCCAACCTTGGCAATTTGAAGATATCTGGACTTCAACTCCCAGAATTCCCCAGCCAGCATTTATTCGCTGGCTGGGGAATTCTGGGAGTTGAGGTCCAAATATCTTCAAGTTGCCAAGGTTGGAAAATTCTGTTCTATAGTGTATGAATTTACAGATAAACTGAGAATTTTAGGTGCCAAAATACACCTAAAACAATACTTTTCTTAAGTATGCGTGTCTCCTGTATATATTATAAGTCATCTGTGTATAAGCAGACCCTCAGATTTGTAATCAAAATGCAAACCAAACTGGGGCCGTGATGTCATTGTGATGTCACCAGAGGTCACTACTAGTTCGGGCGAACCGGTCCAAACTGGAAGAAATCCAACCAGTATTGCGTTCCTACCTGGATGCGGGGGTGGGGGAAAACAGCATTCCGGTAGCAAAAATAGAGCTATGCATGCAGCTCTGGATGACCGGCAGATGGGCATGCACGTCCCATCGAGATTTTGCTTCTGCACATGTGCAGGGGATGCACGCACTTGCAAGATTTTGGTGATTTTTGCTAATCTCACACGTGTACGCATCTCTCATTATATTTTGTTCCCTGCGCATGCACAGAAGCAAAATCTCACTCAGGTGTGTGCGCATCTGCTGGTGATGTGACGGAGCGCACCGGGAGCAGCGGGAGCTGACAACTCTTCACTGAACCCAACCGTAGGCAATATGTTGATAGTAAACTGCTTAGGGCTCTAAAGCACTGTGAAGTGGTATATAAGTCTAAATGCTATTGCTATCGCTATTAAATAGGGTGGGTTATCTCCCTTAAATGTTGTCACCTCTTGCAATCTTGGAGGTACCAAGCTCTAGCTGTTCCAACTTTTCATACCTGACATTTGACATATGCCTACTCTTTTAGGCTTCTGGAAGGTCATGAAAACCTGGCTCTTCTCCCAGGTCTTGGGCTCAGACACGGGTTGATCTGACAGGCTATTTGGTCTTTCACATTGACTGCAATGTCCCCTGTACAGTGGTACCTCTACCTAAGAACGCCTCCACTTAAGAACTTTTCTAGATAAGATCCGGGTGTTCAAGATTTTTTTGCCTCTTCTTAAGAACCATTTTCTACTTAAGAACCCGAGCCTGGAAAATTTTCCCAGGAAATTTGAGAGCGGCACAAAGGCCCAGACAGTTTCCTGCCATTCCCGGCCATCTCGGGCTTTTCTGGGCTGCCAGAGGAGCCTTTGGTGGGCTCTCTGAGTTTCTCTCTCTGACGCAGTGTATGGGAGGCAGCCTTGCGCTGGGTGTATGGGAGGCATGTGCTTCTCCTTTCCGCCTCAGAGTTCCTTTTTTTTTTTTTTTTTAAGCCTTAATGTTTTGGATTTTTTTTTATTCCCCTCACCTCACCTTCTTCCTTTGGCAGTGATTGTCCTCCTCCTCCTCTTCCCCCTCCTCCCACCCAAATTCCAAGCTTTTATTTCTTTCCTAATGGGTTTGCATGCATTATTTGCTTTTACATTGATTCTTATGGGAAAATTGCTTCTACTTACAAACTTTTCTACTTAAAAACCTGGTCACGGAACGAATTAAGTTCTTAAGTAGAGGTATCACTGTATTGTCTTCTCATTGGTTTCGTTACTATCTCCTGCCTTATGCTGATTGTTCTGATTGGATTGGATTTTTTTCTGATTCTTTTCTATGGTATTACATATTTTATGGTCCTGTTCTGTGCTATTTTTCCCCCTGTAGCACCTCCCTTTGTCCTTGACCTCTGGACTTTTAGTTTGTTTCCTTACATGTGGTTCCACCTTGCACCTTTTCTTTATTTTTTATTTTATATATTGCTGCAGATAGTGGGTTGGCTTGAGAATTCCAGTGCCCATGGAAATCTAAAATTTATGACTGCTGCATGAATTTTCAAAATCATTTCATAAAGATTTTGTTACTAAGTCACTAATAGGTTAACTTATGTGAACATGTCTAATTATTTTTTTTTAAAAAAATACAGATTTATAAAAGTGCATTTTTAAAAAACTTGAAAGTTGTTGAAAATATATTTGCACTCTTTAGAAAAGAGTTATAAAAATGGTGTTTCTAAAAAAAAAAGAGTCAGATGAAATCTTTGAGTTACCAAAATAAATCTTGAAATCCTAATTAGAGATGGCAGTTTCATATCCAGGGCTACTTGGTCCATTCATTTTCTTGACATTCCACTGGCTCTTGTTTTTTAAAAGTAATAGTGTGACATGTAACCATGACAATGATGTTTTGCCAGTTATATTGGTTATAATTAAAAATGAGAAACATCTGTGGCTGTTTCTGAGGTTGTTTTCAATCTCTTTCTCTTTGTAACATTGATTCAGTGGGACTAATTAGGATGTACTCATGCATATGCAGTCTGTTGCACAATAGGACAAGAAACCTTAATTATTTTTCCCTCTGCACTTACTGTATCAAATTAATATACTGTATATCATGAAGAATTCATCACATGCATGGATAGAAATGGACTGCTGTCCATTAGCCTGTCCTTAATAGGACAGGATAATGTTTGTAATTGTTTTGTCCTTATATCCTTACCAATCTGTATTTGGTGATAGTGATGAAATATGATGATTATGGCATCAAAGTAATATTTCTAGTGCATAATGACAAAGTAGAACTCTGCCCTTGTATTTGGCATGTTGTTTGCTGTAATGCCGGGGACACAGAATGCTGCCTTTGGAAGCCACTCACGTTTAAGGTTTTAATTTACAGTTGGCTTTGTATTCCTTTGGCTTTGGAACTGATCTAAGTTGACAAAATTAATAACATGTAACCCTCTGAGGTCTCATATGTATGGCCTGAAATTGCAGTCTATAATAGCAAGTCTTCTTGCCATTGCTATTTCTTTTGGGAACTAATAACGAAGACAACCAGTTGATCTGCTAATGTTTGAAGTGAGAACTGGTGTGATAATCAAAACATTGTCTCTGCTGTGTATGGAACCAATAGATAAAAATATGTCGAAAGCTGCATTAAGCCTTTTTGATGGCAATTGTTTCTTACAAATAATATGGCAAAATTAACATTTGAATCAACTTATTTTTAATCACATCACCTTTATCTCTTCCTTTCCACTGTTGTTGGAAGTACAAATGATATGGCATCAGAAGAAATTTTAATTAGTAGATTGGGGCACACAAGTTAGGCATTATTTAATGGAGGTTTACATGGCAGCATAAGTCTTCATATATCAAAGTATGAGGCCCTTTGCAGAATATAACAAGCAAAAAGAAAAAAAATAATCTGATGCATAACATAGATTCAACAACAGTAGAGATAAAGAGCATTAAAAGATGTTATTATATACTACTGTATACCCCTTAGCTGTCTCGGTTTATGTATGGTTTGTTTGGGTTGTATGATTGTTTTTTTAATAAGGGTTTTTAAAACTGTTTTAATATTGGATTTGTATATGATATATTGCCTGTTGTGAGCCGCTCCGAGTCCTCGGAGAGGGGCAGCATACAAATCTAATATATTATTATTATTATTATTATTATTATTATTATTATTAATATTATTATTATTATTACGATTTGTTGTGTCTTGTTGTGAGCCGCCCCGAGTCTGCGGAGAGGGGCAGCATACAAATCTAAATAATAAATAAATAAATAAATAAATAAATAAATAAAAATTATTATTATTATTATTATTATTATTATTATTATTATATTTTAAGTACCATCTCCAATTCCACACAGTTAAATGAATGGATAATAATGGAAATAATTATCAACATGATGTTTTATCTATCCCTTATGTCTACAGTGCCATACACACTGATTCATGTATTAATTTGGAGACGTATAAACTTCCTCTGTCAGTCATAATTCTCAACATTCTAGAATAATCAATTCTGAAAAACCAGTTGGCTGTCATTCTCCATAATTTTAGGGGTCTCAACATATTGCTGAACTGCAATATCCAACTTCTCTAGAAAGTATGGTGAACAACAGCAATTACAAAATATTCCTTGGAAAATTAAATTCATTATGGTATTTTGTTTTTAAATTTTGATTGTCCTAGTACTGCGATGGCGAATCTATGGCACGTGTGCCACAGGTGGCATGCAGAGCCATATCAGAGAGCACACGAGGCGTTGCCCCATGTCAGCACCAGTGTGCATGTGTGTGCTAGCCAGCTGATTTTTGGCTTTGGGCAAGGCCGTTTCAACCCCGGAGGCTTCAGGGAAGCTTCCTTGAAGCCCGGAGTGCAAAAAACCGCCCAATGGGCAAACTGGAAGTATAGAAAACCAAACCCCGTTATGCTGTTTTTTGCAATCCAGGAAGCTTCTCTGAAGGGTCTGGGGTGCAAAAAACCTAGCACAATGGGCAAACAGGAAGTCTGTTTTTCTAAACTTCTGGTTTGGCTGCTTTTTTCACCGTCTCAGGCTTCAGTGGGACCTGTGTGCAAGCATGGGGTTGGGGGGGTTGTGCATGTATGCAGGGAAAGCGCAGGGGGACCCCTGCATGTTTAGGGGGAGGAAATGGGTATGGGCACATGCATGTGTGCTAGCACACAAACACACGCACCCAGGGGTGGGCAGCAGGCAGGATGGGGTGGAACACAGTTCCACCGGCAGAAATGAAGTTGTGTGCCCAGCTCTAGCTGACCATCCCCCCTCCCATCCTCCTCCTCTTCCTTGGAAAGCGGCAGGGAGACCAGCACCGGCAGGAGTTGCAGGGGGCCCATTTCCTCCCCCCTCTTTTTTCAACAGCTGATCGGCACCCGTTCGCCTACCTACCCAGCCTCAGGCAAGGGGTGACCCAGGAAGGAGAATGCAGGAAACACAAAGCAAATTGTCACTCCAGAGAGCGACACTGGTGAGATTGTAAGTCGAGGACTTAACAGTTCACTTGAACGATGATGATCATTCAAGACACTCCCATCTAGTCACAAGGCTGTCAAGCCACTCCTACCCAGTCACATGATCATCAAGCCATACCCACAAAATAAGCCACACCCGCAATGTGGCAGTAAAAACTTTGGCTGCCCATTACTGCACACACTATTTTGGCATGTGAACCAAAAAAGGTTCCCGATCACTGTCCTATTAGATTAAGAATTTGAAGAATATCTTGATGCATATAATTATTTCCATTTCTAATTACCCATACAATACTGTATAAGTGAAGCTGGCACTTCAAATGTATGGGAACAGGTGTTAATGCTGTTTTTAAAATCTTTCCACAGTTTTAGCTTGGATTGGGGAAACCATAGGCTTTGAGGACTTTCCAACACTCTGTCCTCTCCCCTCTCTGTACAAGAAACCAAGTATTATTATTATTTATTAGATTTGTATGCCGCCCCTCTCTGCAGACAGAGAGTAGCTAAGGGGTTGCACAACTTCAACAGTTTTAACACACCTATTCAGGCTTTTAAAAATCCCACTAAAATGGAAGAAATGGATTAAAAATTGTACTGGCATTCTCCTCTTGCCAGTAATAGCATCGCTATTCTACCTGTGTGGCCTTGAATGGGAGAAATAATTACAAAAGGACTGTAACATACAAATGTTCCTCATCATTGTTTAAATCAGTAGCTTCCAAATTTGTACATTACATGCTTCCTCTCTAGGGAATTCATAGTTGCCTTAAGTGAGATGGAAGAAACAATTGTTAGTTACTAGAAAATGCCAAATCCTATGAAAAAGCAACATTGAGTTATTAAAATTAAGATTTTAATACATGTTTATAGTATTAATATTACTTTTATGCCCATTTTCCAATTACAGACATTGCAGTTGGGATTTCTCTCGAGATGCAGACACTTTGGTAGTGCTATATGATAACACGTCTAATGAGATTCTTAGTCATCCAGATCATAGTTATCTCAAAAGGAATTTTTTTCAAAAGGCAACTGGACTAGGGTTTTTTTTCTTCAGGAAGATGGTTCGTCTCTCATCCAAAAGCTTCTTCAGTTCTAACAATCAGAACTGAAGAAGCTTGGATGAGAAGCAAAATGTCTTCCTCAAGAAAGGAACATTGCCTTTTGAAAAGGCACCTTTGAGATATTTAAGATTTATTTTTTTTGCACCCAAGTCATGCATTAATCAGCAGTGTTCTGACTGCACTTCTTTTTAGAAATTATTAATCATAATCATCATTAGTTTCACACCAAAGCATCAATCACATTCTGAAAATGAAAGGTAGAGAAGATTTACTCTTCTCTAGAAGAAAAAAACCAAGTCCTTAAAAGAAAAAAACCAAGTCCTATCATCATAGTGAACTCATTCAATTTCAAGACTAAGTTAACTTAACTAGAAAAATACTTGTAATAGTAATAGTGTGGAAACCAAATATTAGGTAATTTCCAAAGCCACTTGATCTTCATACTTAAACTGAAGAAAGAAGAAAAAGGAATGTGGGTATCCAAATCAACAGTTATCATTATTATAGTTAGTAATATAGTTTTTGAAACAAGGTACAGTGTTCCCTCAAATTTCGCGGGTTTGAACTTCGCGGAACGTCTAGACTGTACCACGGTTTTTCAAAAATATTAATTAAAAAAAACTTCGCGGTTTTCCCCCCTATACCACGATTTTTCCCGCCCGATGATGTCATATGTCATTGCCAAACTTTCATCTGCCTTTAAAAAACATTTTTAAAATAAACTTTAATAAATAAACATGGTGAGTAATAATCTAAATGGTTGCTAAAGGAATGGGAAATTGTAATTTAGGGGTTTAAAGTGTTAAGGGACTGCTTGGGATACTGTTCATAGCCAAAAATTGTGTATTTACTTCCGCATCTCTACTTCGCGGAAATTTGACTTTTGCGGGCTGTCTCGGAACGCATCTCCCGCGAAAATTGAGGGAACACTGTACTTCAACTTGAAGTGAATGCTGTAGGCTAGCTAGAGCATGAGTAGGTGCTTCTTTTGTTATGCGGTTGAAAATATGGTTAAATTAAAAAGGAACTGCTGACATTTCATTAAACAGCAATTTTGTTGGTTAGCAAAATCTAACCAGCTCAAGAGAAATCCTGGTCAGTTTTTAGTTGTCAGAACATAATTGATTTGCTGTATTCAAAAACAATTTACTATCTGCTGCCCTGTAAGCAGCAGGCCTTTCACAAAATAAAATAGTATTAACACTAATTAATTGAAATTAATTTTCCTAATTTGTGATAACTCCATTCTGAAAATTGTTTAGGGATTTCTCATGGTTGAAGTGTGACCCATCTGTCTTTGTACTTTCATACAATCTGCCATCCTTAGTAGCAATGCCTATTTTGATCCAGACGTGATGCCAACAAATGAAACAGTCCTTATTGTACAGGAATAAAACCAAGATAGACAGCGGTGTCTGAGGGAGAAACTTGGGACTGGCTTAACTGGACACTTGGGTATAAGAGTGAAGGAAAAATAAATTATATCAGGCTTTCAAGATTTTATTACTGTCTAAATAAAATAAGAGTTCTAGTGTTCTTGTGATGGTTTCTTTCCTGACCTGATCTACCTCAGATGGCTGACACTTATTCAATGTAAAAGGCACATTAAAACATACAGTACATTGTTGGAGTCCTCTGTGAAAGGCAATGTGGGCTAAGACTGGGAAGGAGGCAAATTTGATAGTGGTCTAGTGTTTTGTCCAGGTGTCCAGCAAACCTGGAAAACAGGGAATTATCAGGGAAATCAGCGGTTTGGGAAATATCAGGGAATTATCAGATAATTTGTAAAAAAAACCTGAATAAATTGGGAACAAACAAACTGTATTAAAATGTTTAAAAGTCAGGGAAGAATCATTTAAAAAAACAAAATAACGGATCATGTTGCCTGGCAGAGCATAACAGTGGCAACAACTTGCTTCCTCATCTTCCAATATTTCTCCATGGCTTAGCTGTTTGGCATGACATCATCTACGACTGTACCTTAACTAGATCGTAAGATACAGGGAAATGTCAGGGAACTATCAGGGAATTTCAAAATGCTTTCTCCGTTTGTCTATGCTTTAGAAAAGGAAGTGACAGAAGACAGGCTCCTTTTTAGAGGTGAGTTTAGTGCTGTTGCCTGCTACACCTGTATCTGAATAAAATGGGAGACAGATTTAGTGCTATTCTACTGAACTCATGTTCAATAGGTGAGTGACTGAATTATTTCAGAGAAAAGTGTTCTAAAGCAGCCCGCCCCGAATGACAAAATCACAGGTATGAGAGGGACTGTACCATGAAGCAGCACAGACAGATAGCTATCCTACAGTGGCACCCTTACTACTGCTGCTATAGGCTAGCTGCTGTTTAAGGATGCTCCAAGAAGCAGAATGAGGGATTGACTCAGAGATCCGGCAGAAATGGGGATGCAGAGAACTCAATTTTAAAGAACCAGCCTATTTTGCTTCCCAAAGCACAACAGCTGGGAATCAGGGGAAGAACACATGCTAGCATTAGCCTAAGGTCAACTAGTAAACATAATTGGAGTCAGCCAGGTTGTATCCCCTGCAAAACTTTGTCTAGATAAGAGAAATATGATAACCACACTCTAGAGAGTACCATTGACAATGATTCAAGGCTGCCTTGGGAATGGATTGGGGAACCGAGAAGACCATGTTATGAAAACAGGCTACTTCAGCTAACTGCTAGCTGTAGTTCAGCAGTTCAAATCTCACTAGCGGCTCAGGATTGACTCATTCTTCCATCCTCCTGAGGTGGGAAAAATGAGGAGCCAGATTGTTGGGGGCAATATGCTGATTTTGTAAACCACTTAGAGAGGGCTGTAAAAGCACTATGAAGTGGTATACAGTAGTACCTCTAGATACGAGCTGCTCCACATGCGAGTATTCCAAGTTACGAGCCACGACGGGAGCAAAATTTCTGTTCCAGACCCGAGCTCAAATTCAGGATATGAGCCGAGCTTCCACTAGGTGGCACAAGAATCCTTGCTTCTGGTTATCTCCGCGGGGAAAAACAAAGTCTAAAGCCATTTGTTCCAGATACGAGTTGATCGACATACAAGCTCCGTTCTGGAACGAATTAAACTCGTATCTAGAGGTACTACTGTATAAGTCTAAATGCTATTACTATTGCTAAAACAGACCAGAAAAATGTCAGAGCATGTTTGTGTCCATAGTGAATAAAATCAACCTTGGCACCATTGAATGTAAAAAAAAGAAAAAAATGAGTGATATTGTTGATGTGCTTGTGGAATCTCTGTAAATTCAGATATAGTATACAAATATTTATTCTTTGTCCAACCCCTACAGATAGTATGGTAACCCCCATTGTGCCTGTTCGGCCATTCCATCAGTCCATCAGTTAGAGGAGTTAATTGGATATTCCCCTTTTATATTTGGTAAAGTGGCCTTAGTTTATTAGATAAAACATTTCTAAAGAACAGCATACTTTTCTCCATTTTTACAAAGCAGACTGTGTGACAATGTTCCATTACAAGAGGGATGAAAAAGTCATCAGTGCAAATGTCCGATTTGTGTGATCTCCCATCTCTGTCCTTTATTATCTCAGTGTTTTGCTTTTTTTTCTCCCTATATGATTTGTCAGTCACTGGAAGATTTCAGTTACAAGAATGATATAAAACATAGAACAGCTGTATTACCAAGGTTTGGACAGAAAATATTCTGCTATCTTGCAAATAATAGTGCTACCTAATACTTGTTTTTGCAATGTACATTTACTGAGGCTTCCATTCCTTTTGTGCTTTTGCTTCAGAGCCTTTGAGTTCTTCAGTCTGGAATTTCTAAAATGAATCTGTGGCAAAATCCAGTGAACGCAATTCTAATAAGACTGCAGTATTGAATATTCAGTTCTTAAAAACATTTTCTTCTTCCTTCTCCTTAAGCAACATATATATTGTAACGATGCACCTAAGGATACTGTATCTTTTACCTTAGGTATTTATTTATTTTTGCTTCATGAAGAACGGGTTGAAAAAATACTTTACAGAAGAAAAAGTAGTCATCCAATATATTGTTATATACCATATTGATAATTATATACAAGCTTCTAAATTGACTCTTAGAGATAAAAGCTAAAGTCTCTTTGAATCCACTTGATTCCTGGTGACTTCAAGGACACATCCACGTAGTTTCCTCAGCGAGAGTACGGAATAGGTTTACCGTTCCCTTCTTCTGGGATTTTATTATTTAATGACTTCCCAGTTTTGCTTACCATATGCCGGGCTGTCAGGCCGAGCCAACCAATCACCTTATAGTATTTTCCCGCCCAAGGGTACAAGGCCTAACTGTCCTCTGGACACAACAACTTTGCCAATCTTGTAGAACTTAGCCAGGTCGCCAGGTCTGCTGAGCTTCCAAGCCTGACAAGATCAAGCAGGTAGTGCCACCTGCTGAGACACTCTTTTAAGAGATGCATGGAAGAATGTAATATAAGGTTGAATGTATCTCATTTAAAGAAAAAAAATAAACTAAACAAAATCTTGCTTCATGTCAGTCTTAAACTGCGACTGCACGAAGAATATAGTAAGTATTGGAATGTTGTTTAAGTATAACTTGCAATATTGTCTATTGGTGATAACTGGGGAACACTGATCCTCGGGGTCTGGTGGTGATAGCAGCAGCAATAGTCTTAAACAGTGGTGAAGGGCGGTTAGTGTGCAGTGCTGATGGCAACTGGTTTCTGCTGTTTATTCTGGCCTCTTCTCTTCTTCAGTTGCATTTTGTTCTTTTTCTCTGGATCTCTGCCCTGCCTTCTGGATTCTGGGCCTCTGTTTTCCTGACTGGTTTCTTTGCTTTCTTCTCCCTTTGGTTTTTTTCGTCTGTCCCTTTTTCTCTCTGCAATTTTTAAAAAACAACAACATTACAAGATATATCATTTACATTCTCAAACCCCAAACTCTTAAATAAAGAAAAATCCCTGGCATTGGCCTCTTCCAATAGCACAATTAAGAAGACCTGGAAATATAGAGAACTCACTTCATTATCACCGTTTTGACAAACTAAAGGGGCGTACATAAGTGCACTGGTGTGCCTTTCGTCCCCTGTCCAATTGTCTTTCCTTTCTCTCACTTATCATATATATTTTCTTTCTTTCATATATCCTCTCCTCTAAGTTCATTTTACCCTTATATATATTACTACACGTCTATTTTTCTTCCTATGTATTTGTGTATTGGACAAATGAATAAATGAAATGAAAAATGAAAATACAGATGATAGCTTCTGTCTTTTCATTATAAACAGTGCTTTAAGAGGCATTGTGCACAGTGTCATCATATATTATTCAGTCTACTCAAGGTTCTTCCAGTCATCTTCATCATAATAATTACTAGCTGTAAATCATCTTCATCTGCATTTCAGAAAAACTATGTATCAGAAACGTATTAAAATATGGTGTCTAGAAATTGACCCAGCATTTAAATGGAGTCTGACAAATGCAGAATACTATAACTGTTAATTCCAATTATTTTGAAATTATATAATATAATTAAATTTGTCTTTTTGTTGCCATATTACATTGCTAAATAATGTTCAATTTTCAATCAACTATTTTAAAATCGTTTTTATAAATATTATTACCCCGCCAGGTATCATAATACTATTATTGTTCATAATACATGCATACAATTTTTGTCTTCCAAATGCATAGATTTCTGTTATCTATTTCATTCTATTATTTTTCAACCTGTCTAACCTATCAAGACAGGTTGATCAAACATCCCTGAAATCTCTTTCTCAAAATCCCATCTAATTTTGCATCATCTACAAATAAACATCCCATCCACTTCTTTGTTGAAACGATTAAGAACATATTAAAAAATAGACAATCCATGGCCGAAGCTTACTGGAACTCAGCCGCAAACAGTGGCTCCAGTTTGATTAAGAATTGTTGATGATGTCTTTTAGTACAACTTTGGGACAACTATATATCCCACATAATTGTTAATGCCACCCAGCTTAGGTTATTGCTAAACAGAATGTCGTGGGATGTATTGTAAAATCCTGGGAAGGAACATTAAGAGATAAGCATGGATTGGTGGCTTTCAAAGTTGATGCCCGTCCTTCAAGTAGATCAGGTGAAGAAACTAATACCATAAGGCAGTGGTTCAGCTTAAGATTCACAGACCCTGCGAGGGCGGCGATACCATCACAGGGGATCTGCAAAGTCTTAAGAAATGTTATGATTTAAATCTTGAGTTAAGTTTGAAGGGGGGATGTCCGTGGTCACCACAAAAGGTATTTAAAGGGGGTTCACGATGAAAAAAAGGTTGAGAACCACTGCCATATTGATTTCTGTAATGCTAGTTCATTGTTATAGGGTATAGAAACAGAAACTTGAAAACTTCCCTTTTAAAGAATATATTTACTTTTACATATGCTTTGCTTAGGCTAAGTTATATTCTTACAACCTATTAAGGAAATTATCTAATTAAAATAAATGAAATGAGGTTAAGACTTGACAAACCCAAGGCCAGGATTTAAAACCATTAAATTTAAATCATTAACCACTCTCTACTTGCTCTTAATGAAAATGGTAAATACAACTAACATAATTATAATCTGATACTAAAGTCCAACATATTCTCTTTTTAGTTCCCTAACGATTCCGATGGACTGTGGACACAAAAGAACGAATAAACTAAACTGATTTAAAAATTAGAAGAATAATTTATAGTGTGTTTAATGCAGTTGGGGAAAATGTGTATGCAGATTTCTTCAAATGATCAAAATAAAATCAAACGAACAATTTCTGTAATTCTGTAATGCATTGCATTTAGTTAGGGGAGATAAAATTCCACTAAGGGGCGCTCTTGTGCTTTTTAAATCTATCTTTTGAAATGCCTTCAAATATTATTTTTTTTAAATGAACATTGTAAATTTCATTTTTCTATTTGCGACATACTCTGTTCTGATTCTGAATTGTATGAACTCTAAGTTCAGTTTCATTTGTATGGTGTCCGTATTCTCTGAGTCCATCTGATTTATCATACAACACAATCATAAAGAGACAGACAACAAAGACATACAATGTCATGTTGTCCTATAGGTTATGCTATACAGCGAAGAATGAATGAGAATAAACAGGTGGAGTGCCATTATATTTTAAGATTCTTGGATACAAGAATAAGAAGATAGACAGAATTATGCATTGGACACTATGATTTCATATTGATCCAACATTATGAGTCTTCACAGATAGAGATTTTTTAAATAACAATTCTTTACTTTTTAAAAAATTAATGTGCTGGAAGGAAAGCATTATTTGTTTGTTTGTTTGTAATTTAGTCTGGACATGGTAGTAATTCAGGTGTGTGTGAAACCACTTTCTTAGGCTGCATACCTGAAAAGACTTATGTTCTCCATCTTACCAGGCCATCTATTGTGTCACAAACAAGAAAGAAAATAGAGAACAATTCAAGAAGACATGCACCTGAATAACTAGCTTTTCAAAGAAAGTACTGTACTGATACAATTCTTGATTACCTGCAGGTCACTTCAAGCCACATACATTCCATTAATGCAGAATTATGCATTTTTTCTAGCATTCTAGAAGCAGGACCAATATTTTTGGAGACAAGTCACTTTCAAATATTCTGAGGCCGAACTTGACAGATCCTGGCCAAAACAAAATTTTAAGCATTTGATCCCTCCCATTACAAGGTACGTGTCCAAACCTTTTAATTTCATTTGTCAACGAATAGCTCCAGCTTCTTATATTTTAAGCGTACGGAGATTTGTGCGTTTACTGAAGGAAGAGGAAATGTCAGACTCCCTGCTTTTAAAAAAATGTTATCATGATGGGAGTGTTTTTATTAGAACAGTCCCGTGAGTACAGGGAGTAGAATCTATATTTTCCAATGATTGGGGTTTGTTTTGGAATTTTGCAGTTCTAAGTATTAATTATTTATTATTTATTTATACATTTATTTATTGGATTTACATCCCTCCTCGTTCCAAGGACTCAGATAATTACTATTATTACAGTAATGATTCAGAAGAGAAGCATTTAGGGGTAGTGATTTCTGACAGTCTCAAAATAGGTGAACAGTGCAGTCAGGTGGTAGGGAAAGCAAGTAGAATGCTTGGCTGCATAGCTAGAGGTATAACAAGCAGGAAGAGGGAGATTGTGATCCCGCTGTATAGAGCGTTGGTGAGACCACTTTTGGAATACTGTGTTCAGTTCTGCAGACCTCATCTACAAAAAGAAATTGATAAAATTGAACGGATCCAAAGACGGGATACAAAAATGGTGGAAGGTCTTAAGCATAAAACTTATCAGGAAAGACTTAATGAACTCAATCTGTATAGTCTGGAGGACAAAAGAGAAAGGGGGGGGGGACATGATCGAAACATTTCAATATGTTAAAGGGTTAAACAAGGTTCAGGAGAGAAGTGTTTTTAATAGGAAAGTGAACACAAGAACAAGGGGCCACAATCTGAGGTTAGTTGGGGAAAAGATTAATGTGAGAAAATATTTTACTGAAAGAGTAGTAGATGCTTAGACCAAACTTCCAGCAGACGTGGTTGGTAAATCCAGAGTAACTGAATTTAAACATGCCTAGGATAAACATATACCGGAAATAGTATAAGGGCAGACTAGATGGACCATGATGTCTTTTTCTGCCGTCAATCTTCTATGTTTCTATGATAATGGGAGATTGAGGTATGGGGGTAATGTCAGGCAGTGACTTTTTATGTTCAAGTGGAGTTTGGAAACCAGATTTCCCAATTTTGTGTCCAGTCATCTACAAAATGCTTGTTAGTAGGTAAGCAATTCCCATCATCCTAACCTTTAACACAATGTCCCTGCAAGTAAGTTTGTCTTTGCACATTTAGCCACCCATTTATAAAACATGAACTTGAAATCAAGCTATGGTTTCTATGTGGAATAATAGTACTTATATGGACCATATCCTTGAAACTTATATTAAACATGATGGAATTTTGAAAAGTTCTGAAATATGATAGTGGGATTTGCTGCTTAAACAATCTTCACTTATATATGACTTGTATACAATATAAGATAGGGATAATATATGTATATAGTATAACTTTAGGATCAGGAATTTTGATATAAATAGTTGTAACTTCTTTTGGCCTTCAACAGTTTAGTGCCTCCTACAAGATTCCCTTGAAGTCATAGTTGTTCTTTAAAAGACATTAGTTCAGCTGGTGAAGGCATTTGAGTAAACTAGGAATATAAATGTGATGCTGCCTTATGTCAGAATTGTGTGTTTAGTCTGCATTTCAAGAAATAATCAGGAAAAGTTATACATGATAAGGTACAGATGCTCCTATCCCACAGATATCTAAATTATTTCAAGTACAATATTATAGTAAGAGAGCAGCCAGATGAAATTATTTGAGTTCATGTTTAAATGATATTTAATTTAGACACCTCTAAAATATTTTTAAAAATGCACTTAAAAAAGCAAAGTAGCTTTATCCCTCCCCAATAAAATACGAATATTTCAAATAATTTGTGATGTAATACAGATTTCTCTTATGCCAATAACACTTTGTTTCCATAATTTTAGGACCTTTAAGAATAGGTGATATAAAGTCTATTACCATCCCCCCAAAGTCTTATGATAATTTTTTTGACTAATGTGTGCACTGCCTAGCAAACTTACATATTAGAAATACGCAAGCTACTGTGTCTGTGACTATAGCATTTTCAAAGCACCTGGCTCCATCTGAGTTGGTAAAATAAGTAAAACTTTATGTGGGGTGGGGGGAATAGAAAAGCTATTTCCTCTTTATCGAGAGAGGTATTTTCTAATATCCAGCATAAACATACAGAACTAGTAAACAAAATGTAGCTTCTAAGATCATTCATTTCTAACCGTTTTCAGTTGACCAGTGCTCCTTTGGCTGCCACATTCAGATTTCTGATGCCATTGAAGAAAGGGAATGGGGTCTCAATGTTCTCAAAAAAAAAGGTGCTTTGTTGGTTTACTGTGGTTACGGTGCACTGCCAGAATCACCAGTGATGCAATTTGACTGGTTAAATGACTGAGTGAGTTAAGTATCTTATGGGAATAGAGTCAGATACAATAAACCCTTGTACTTAAAACACTAATAGATGATACAATTCTTCTACATTTATGAATGCAGCAGTTTGGTTACTAGCATTGTAATAATATATTACCTAAACAAGTGCCGAGGTGTAATTATTTCTCAGTCTCCAGTCTCAATTTGCCTTGAATGAATGTTTTATTGGATAAAACTGAATGTGCTATTGTTAGTTGCTATAGGGATACACACAAATAGTCCAAATAGTAAGTGTTATGGAGAAACATATTTTTTCAATTTCAAACATGTCTGAAATACATGTCAGTTAATACCTACTAAAAAACTGTTCTCTATATCTTTTGAAATGTATTTTCATGCAACACTTGAAGCTGAATCCTCCCAACCCCTCCCCCGCCCATGAGCTGCAAAGTTGGAATTCAAGTGTAGATAAGACTCGGTGATTTTTCTTCTGATTTAAATTTGGTGTTTTGTAAACATGGTCATTTATACTATATTTTTCAGAGTATAAAACACACCCTTTTCCACCTAAAAGAAGCTGAAAATTTGGTTGTGTCTTATACTCTGAATGTAGCTTTTTCGAAGCTTTTTTTTTTCCAATCCTAACCAGGCACTATCTTCCCGATTCTTACCAACTTGCAAGCTTTTTTTCATTGCTAGTCGCTCTGAATAATGTTTTTTCCAGCCCTAATGATATGCTAACGATCTTACAAACTCTTATGGGCTTGCAGGCTTTTTCATTGCTAATCTGTTTGAAGTTTTTTTCCCCAGCCCTAAGTCTTTGCAGGCTTTTAACAATTGCTACTTGCTCCAAATAATGTTTTTTCCAGCCTTAACCAGGGGATAAAATAATGTGCTGAAGCTAATCACACTAAGGGCGCTAGCCAGATGAATACCTGGCAGGTATTTTCCCCTATATTCCTCCCCCAAAACTAAGGTGCATCTTATATTCTGGTGCATTTTATACTGTGAAAAATACAGTAAATATTTTAATGCTTTGCTATTTTCCAATTTTAATGCCAAATTCAGCATTTGCTGCCTGGGTTTTTTTGTTTTTTGTTTTTTGCACCATTGCACCATTGTTTTATGTTAAATTTTTAATATTTTGTTGTAGGAGCCAATTTGGACTGGCAGTTTTGACTTCTTTTTGGACTTGTGCTGGAGCCCATCCTCAGCAAACTTCTTCCTGTCACAGTGTGTGCTTTGGACTATTCTGTGTGTAGTATTTATATCGTGCCTCTGGTGTGCCACTTTTTAAATATAGATTGGAGTGCTGATGGCTGGTTATTAACTCATTGATAGTTGTTTCCGTGTGCTGCCAGGTTCTCATCTCCTAAGCAGTGAAGGACTTGCTACCGGAGCTGCTACCGGAGCTCCCTGCTACCAGAGCTCCCTCGGAGGCCATCGCGGTTGCAATAGTGACATTTCGCTATTTTCGCTTATACCTTTGCTTCTACGCATACACAGAAGCAAAAAAATTGTGCGCACTGGCTGCCGATCAGTTTCCGGTCACAATTCAAAGTGTTGATTATGACCTACAAAGCCCTACCTGGCATTGGACCAGAATACCTTCGGGACCGCCTTCTGCCGCACGAATCCTAGCAACCAATTAGGTTCCACAGAGTTGGTCTTCTCCAGGTCCCGTTGACTAAACAATGTCGTCTGGTGGGCCCCAGGGGAAGAGCCTTCTCTGTGACAGCCCCGGCCCTCTAGAATCAACTCCCCCCGGAGATTAGGACTGCCCCCACCCTCCTTGCCTTTTCACAAACTTCTGAAAACCCACCTATGTCACCAGAGTTGGGGACATGATAAAACATTATGACATAGCTATTAATAATCATGATTCATAGGAAGATAGAGCTGATACGCTGTATTGCAAAAACTTAGCAATATTTAATGACACAGAATAGTCTACATCAGTGATGGTGAACCTATGGCATGGGTGCAACAGGTGGCACGTGAAGCCATAGCTGCTGGCACATGAGCAGTTTCCCTAGCTCAGCTCCAGCGTGCATGTTGATTTTGGCTCTCACAGAGGCCCTGGGAAAGTGTTTTTGGCTTCCAGAGAGCCTCCAGGGGATGATGGATGGTGTTTTTACTCTCCCCAGCTCCAGGGAAGCCTTTGGGGCCTGGAGATGGCAAAACACGAGCCTACTGGGCCCAACATAAATTGGGAAACAGGCCTTTTCTGGCCTTCAGAGGGTCAGCAGGGTGGGGGGTGGGTAGCTGCTTTTGCCCTACCCAGGCATTAAATTATGGGTGGTGGGCACTCATGCATGTGTGATAGCATGCACCCACGGTCTTTCGGTGCCTGAGGAAAAAAAGGTTCGCCATTATTGGTTTACTTTGTCTAGTTAATACATAATGAGAATTTATAAATGAGAGTAATTTAAAGAGAGGGAAGATCAACATCAAACAAATGTCCCTGTGGACCTAGCAATGTAACCAAGTATGAATTGTAGATTCCATTACTCCTGCATCGTTTTACAAAGAGGCTCTTTTACTTCTGCTGAAGCAAATCAGATACAAAACCAAAAATAACGTGCAACCGGTGTAAAGACCCCCTCCCCAAGTCGAGCCTAACTCTGGCAATTGCATGAAAATATCCAAAATCGGAAAGGGAAAAATACCTATTTTTTTCTAATGGCCTTTGGCTGGAGGCTAGGTAAGCAAAAGAGCCGAAGCCCTCTTCACAATCAACCCAGTGACTCAGGATGAAATGCAAAACTCATGTATAGGAACCAACTTAATGACTGATATGGTGGAAAACACCTTGCAAGAATGGGAGCAGGAAAATTACACATCCTAGTCAGGCCGAGGACGGAGTCAAAGAGGGGGAATTAAGTCAAGAGGAAGAAGATATACAATTTGACAGACTCAGTCCTCATTGGCTGAAGGGACAGTGTCATCCCATTCTTAGCTCCACCCACTATGGAGAACAGGAAGCATTTTCAAAGGAGAAGGAAACTGAAGGACCAATTTTGTTATAGAAATAGGGTAAATTTAGTCTGTAGCAGTATTACTGTCATAGATGATTACTGGGTATGAAAGTTGCATTAGATGATGAATGTTCTAACCCAGTTGTATTAAGACAGATTGGCAGCCTGAGAGAGTTAATGCAAAAAGCAGTTGGTGAGAAGCATCTTTGTCTAATCAACTCTTCCATCTATGCAATTCCATAAATGCTGGAGTCTCTTCAGGATAGCTATTTACATTTTATAAACTTAAAATCCATTGAATCCACGCAAGTAATAGCACTTAAGGCAAGTTGCCCCATCTGGAGGCATTTCTATAAATGGATATTTGATTTGATCCTAAATGACCAGTGAAATCATGGATTTTATTTTGCTATATTTTCTGTGTTACTTATTCATTCATTTGCTTTTCATGAGTTTAAACACTGATGTAATTATTCCCAGAAACCTGGGTCATTGGGAAAATTAAAATTATAGTTAATAATACATAATGTGTATGGATGTCTGGAACAATAGCAGAATTTTCCTTTCTTTTTGTTCTCCTGGTTACATTTTAGACATGCTGTTACTACCAATTCAGCTAAATGTCTTTATGTTGGAAACTCACAACTTCATTACTTCAAAGTGGTTCATATGAAGCAGAAATATGCTACCTTCTTTGCAACAGAAAGGGGGAAAAACATGCAGTAAGAGAATTTGTTAGCAGGAGAGGAAACCCCCCCCACACACACAATTTAAAACCCAGTACTTAATGAATCATTTATAGTAGTAGAATTACAATTCCAGATCTAAGTTATGATGACCCAGCAGTGTAGGTAAAAATGTCAACATTGAGATACAATAATTACTTTCATGTTAATTTTGAATCCTCTCTACAGCTTGAGGAATAACTATAAAGAAAAAGCATTACCAGTAACTGTACTACTGTCATTCACAGGCAGTTGCTAGAAAATCATTCAGGAACGATATGCTCTAGCTTCAGAATCCCTAAGTTATTTTATTTATTTACTTACTTTCTTATTTATTTCAGGGTGTCAAAGCTTTATATTTATTTTGTG
This sequence comes from Erythrolamprus reginae, assembly GCF_031021105.1. Taxonomy (NCBI): domain Eukaryota; kingdom Metazoa; phylum Chordata; class Lepidosauria; order Squamata; family Dipsadidae; genus Erythrolamprus; species Erythrolamprus reginae. The sequence continues at coordinate 308,613,619 of NC_091950.1, read as the reverse complement.
GGTGTGAAATACTTTATTTTCCTATCTATAAATATAATACAGCGATCCCCCGTTTATTGCGTCCCCAACCATTGCGAACAGGGTACTTCGCGATTTTTCAACCCGGAAGTCAAAATACCATCTATGCATGCGTGCCCGTTTTTTCTATGGGCACGCATGCGTAGATGGCAACCGGGAGATCAGCTGCTGGGCGGCTTCCCCGGGTCTTCCCCCTCTTGCTGGCGTCAGCGAGGAGTTTCCCCACCGCCCACGCAAACTCCTCGCTGCCGCCCGCCCTTCGCCCGCCCACGCCGTTCATTCTCGCCGCTTTCGAGCTGAGTCCTGAAGCGAATTCGCTCCAGGACTCAGCTCGAAAGCGCCGAGAGCCAGCGTGGACAAGCCGCTCGTTGGCGCTGGCTATCGGCGCTGTTGAGCTGAGTCCGGAAGCGAATTCGCTCCCGGACTCAGCTCGAAAGCGCCGAGAGCCAGCGTGGACAAGCCGTTCGTTGGCGCTGGCTATCGTCGCTTTTGAGCTGAGTCCGGAAGCGAATTCGCTCCCGGACTCAGCTCGAAAGCGCCGAGAGCCAGCGTGGACAAGCCGTTCGTTGGCGCTGGCTATCGGCGCTTTTGAGCTGAGTCCGGAAGCGAATTCGCTCCCGGACTCAGCTCGAAAGCGCCGAGAGCCAGCGTGGACAAGCCGTTCGTTGGCGCTGGCTATCGGCGCTTTTGAGCTGAGTCCGGAAGCGAATTCGCTCCCGGACTCAGCTCGAAAGCGCCGAGAGCCAGCGTGGACAAGCCGTTCATTGGCGCTGGCTATCGGCGCTTTTGAGCTGAGTCCGGAAGCGAATTCGCTCCCGGACTCAGCTCGAAAGCGCCGAGAGCCAGCGTGGACAAGCCGTTCGTTGGCGCTGGCTATCGGCGCTTTTGAGCTGAGTCCGGAAGCGAATTCGCTCCCGGACTCAGCTCGAAAGCGCCGAGAGCCAGCGTGGACAAGCCGTTCGTTGGCGCTGGCTATCGGCGCTTTTGAGCTGAGTCCGGAAGCGAATTCGCTCCCGGACTCAGCTCGAAAGCGCCGAGAGCCAGCGTGGACAAGCCGTTCGTTGGCGCTGGCTATCGGCGCTTTTGAGCTGAGTCCGGAAGCGAATTCGCTCCCGGACTCAGCTCGAAAGCGCCAAGAGCCAGCGTGGACAAGCCGTTCGTTGGCGCTGGCTATCGGCGCTTTTGAGCTGAGTCCGGAAGCGAATTCGCTCCCGGACTCAGCTCGAAAGCGCCGAGAGCCAGCGTGGACAAGCCGTTCGTTGGCGCTGGCTATCGGCGCTTTTGAGCTGAGTCCGGAAGCGAATTCGCTCCCGGACTCAGCTCGAAAGCGCCGAGAGCCAGCACCCCCCGGACCCCCAACCCGGGTTTGGGGGGCTGCTAGGAAGCCCCCCATGCCGGCGGCAAACAGCCGCCCCGCCCCCAATCTTTGGCTCCTCGCTAGCGCTGTGGGAGTAAAAACACCATCTGCACATGCGCAGATGGTGTTTTTACTTCCGCAGCGCTACTTCGCGAAAACCCGCTCGTTGCGGGGGGTCCTGGAACGGAACCCTCGCAACGAGCGGGGGATCACTGTATATCTGAAAGGGTTAACAGCCTTATTCTCGATTACAAAGTACAATATTGACATTACCCCAAGGGCTATGAAAGATGCATTAGAGTTCAGGGCAAAATAAACTCTTTACTTTACCACTTGTAGTATTCCCACTGTAGCATTATATGCTGTTTCAGATGCAGGGCATATAGATCCTTGTTTATAGGCCGAGTCAGCAGTGAACATGAGATCAGAATGATAGGGTCAGAGTGATGGTGGCCCCTTATCTACATGCATAATAATATAATCTCTTCCCTAAGGGGTGGGGCTTACAGTGTAATATTACAACAGACAAAAATTGCAAAGACTTCAGAAAGTACTGGAATGAGTTCATATGTTACTGTAGTTAACATTTTAAAGTACAGTAATTATTTAAAGTGTTGGTTATGACCTATAAAGCCCTTCATGGCATCGGACCAGAATATCTCCGGGACCGCCTTCTGCCGCACGAATCCCAGTGACCGATTAGGTCCCACAGAGTTGGCCTTCTCCGGGTCCCATCGACTAAACAATGTCGTTTGGCGGGTCCCAGGGGAAGAGCCTTCTCTGTGGCAGCTCCGACTCTCTGGAACCAGCTCCCCCCGGTGATTAGAACTGCCCCCAGCCTCCTTGCTTTCCGTAAACTCCTTAAAACCCACCTTTGCCGCCAGGCATGGGGGAATTGAGATATCTCCCCTGGGCCTATACAATTTATGTATGGTATGTTTGTATATATGTCTGATTAATAATGGGATTTTTAAAATGTTTTTAAACTATTAGATTTGTTATGAATTGTTCTATTGCTGTTGTGAGCCGCCCCAATTCTACGGAGAGGGACGGCATACAAATCTAATATATAAATAAATAAATTATGTGAGGAATCCAGAATTAAAGGACAAGCCTCTTTTGGAACTTGTTTGGCCAATTCCTATTTTATTTTTAATATTTTATTCATGATGGTTTTCTGCCCCCTGCCCTGAAAGCCAAGAAACAAGCCAAGAATCTACAAATAAACTATGCAACCTTATTTGTACATCACACTAAGCTGCTGTTGCAATCACTATAATACACCAAAAATATGATTTTAAACTGGCTAAAGCAAAAACCCAGTAGTACTATGATCGTGATTTAACACTACATGTTATCATAAACATGACAATGCAACAACCCTCAGAGAGGGGCGGTATATAAATTCAATTAATAATAATAATAATAATAATAATAATAATAATAATAATAATAATATCTTATTAACAAATAAGTGTGAAACAATACAAGTTAGGTACAGTGAGCAAGCTACTTTTTAAGACTTCCAGCTTTTTCTCCTTTTAATGGCTCCCACAAGATGTTTTCAAATCTTAATTTCTACTAGAAATTTTTTATTATAAATAAAGGAAAATGAACAGAGATGAAGTACACATTCATTGCTTCCAAAGAAACACTAAATGTGTACCGTGTTACATTTTAATGCTGTCTACATCTGGATAGTGTCTGAATAGATGTAAATAAAATCACCTAATACCATGACAGCAAATCTAGGCCATGTGTGCCAGAGGTGGCATGCAGCGCCCTCTCTGATGGCATGCAAAGCTTTTGCCCCAGTTCAGCTCAGCTCCACCGCACATGCGCGTGTGCCTCCTGCCAGCTGGTTTTTGGGTCTCTGCCACACATGCGCAAGGGGTGGGGTGCATGTGAAAGATGTGTATGAATGCACACGGGGCATGGGGAGCATGGGGAGTCATGCGTGCATGCACAGGGGGCAGGGAAGCATGGGGATATGCACCTATGCATGGCACGGGCAACACGGGGATCACACATGCATGCATGGGGCCGCAGCTGGGGCCACACGCTCATTGCATTATGAATGCAGACACATACATGCACTTTTTCAGCGCACGTGTACTTTCAGAACACAATGGCAAAAGGGTTAGCCATCCCTGACCTAATATATTAATAATTTAAATCTGTTCATATTATATCACATTGTCATTATGTTGAAACACAGTTATAGTACATTAATGAATGTTTGGGCTAGTGGAATTTAATTCAAGAGTGTTCTAGAAAAGCACCAAAGAGCATTCTACTGGATTCTGTATAAAGTAATTTTATTGTAATTCTGTACTTCACCGTATACTAATTATATGAATGTTCCTATGATTTCAAAGACATGGTTTAAACATAACAGGAAGTTATCCTAATCTTGTTCTGTTAGGGGTGGAATGGTGGAAGTGTCTCTGTTTTGATGATGATGTCCACCTCCAAATATGTAGAAATTCCGTAGACAGAGTAATTATTATGTCAATACAACACAGCAAACGAGATCACTATGCTGGATTTCGTATTTCATCACCAGTCGGGTGCTTCCCAAGCACCTAGGACTGCGTGATGTAGCGGCGAATTATGTTTGCTGATCCCAGTAAAGTGGCCTTTTGCAATTGTCAGATGGAGATTTTGTCAATTCTGATGGTTGTTGTTGTTGTTGTTATTATTATTATTATTATTATTATTTAGACTTATATGCCGCCCTTCTCACATACCGCTAAGGATACATACTGAATCCAGAATTCCACCTGTGGTGGCAAACTGAGATAGCTTTGGGTCTGCAGAATTAAAAGCTCCTTCAGTACCCTTCTATGGTTCCAAATTAAAATTCTTGATTATCATGGTCTGTGGAATACTCATAGAAATACTCAGAGCCTTCTCTATTGCGGCCCAGGTCCTCTGGAACCAGCTCATCCCAGAGATTCGTACCGTCCCCACTCTCCTCCCCTTCCGAAAGGTGTTAAAACACACATGCCGGCAGCGTGAGCGATAGTTTTCTCTCCGGCCATTGGTATGAATGAGGGATGACTGAATGTTTTGTATACTGGGGGTATTTTTACTTTTTTTTAATCCATTGTATTGTAGTATTTTAACATTTGTTACTATTTTATTGCTGTAAGATACCCTGAGTCCGTTAGGAGAAGGGCGGCCTATACATTCAAAAAATAAAATAAATGAATAATAAATGGAAAAAGGCAGGCAGAATTTCAGAAGAATACAGAATACTGTACTTATCTTTCCACACTCTGCCCTGGCTTTATAAAAGGCAGAAGGTTAATTGGACATTTACTACTCTATTTATGTTTGCACTGTCATTAAAAATATTGTTTTGCTGTACCATAATAAATGGATTAATGGTTTTCATATTATAGTTTCTGAGCAATAAAATAAGAAATAACAGTTTTTTGAAATGTAACTTTTTCTTTATTACTATCCTTCTATCACACCTACAAGATAGCACTTGGCACATTTTAGACTGCTATTTCACACTGGGTTTGTGGGGATTATGATGAAGCCTCTTGCAGTGAATATTAAATATTTAAATATTGTGTTTAAAGAAATCTTATTAGATCCACTGAAATCGCAGGGTGAGTTTAAGAATAAAATGTTCTCCCTTTCCAATCTTTAGCAAAGAAGTATCTTCTTCAACATAGGGCCTAATATTATTCAAATTAAGAAGTATATTTAATTTATTATAGGTGTACTCAAACTTTCTGCTGTGCATAAGAATTTGTAGCAGATGGCAGAAGACAGTAGTGATCCACTTTCTGATTTGCACTCTTATTTTTTTGGTTGACTGCAAAAATATTCAGCAAGCAATTATATCATTTCAGTGAAAAGTATTTGGATTCAAATTACAACCTACGAGATCCCAATGTTCCAAATACAACTTTTGAGTATATGACTAGTTATTAACAATCTATTTCTAAGAGATGATGACCTAACAGGTATACAGGTAATTCTCGACTTACAAACATTCATTTAGTGACTGCTTGAAATTATAATGGCTTTGAAAAGTTGACTTACAACTCATCCTCACATTTACGACCATCACAGCATCCGCATGTTCATGTTATGAAAATTTGTAAATAGCAAGCTGCATCTGTTTACAACAGTTGTAGATTTTGGGAATACATGATAACCATTTAAGTGGAACTAAATTCATTTAACAATTGCAGAAATTTGCTTAAAAGCAAAAAATAATAATAACATTTTGTGGTGTGACTCACTTAACTGCCTTCATTCATTAGCAATGGAAATGCTCTTCTCAGTTATAATCATAAGTTGAGGACTACCTGTAATTGTCAATACAATTGTCAAGAGTCCTTTGGGAGTGGGCGGCATACAAATTTAATAAATAAGTAAATATATATATATATATATATATATATATATATATATATATATATATATATATATGCATGTGCATGCATGCATGCATTCATGCATACATACATACATACTAGTCAGTAGTAAAAATTCTTTGCCCTATGCCAGTGATGGTGAACCTTTTTTTCCTTTGATGCCAAAAGAACATGGGCACGTGCTATCGCACCTGCGCGAATGCCCACGCCCATAATTCAATACCTGGGGAGGGTGGAAACAGCTTCCCTTGCCCTCCAGAGGCTCCCTGGAGGCCGGAAATGGCCTATTTCCCAACTTCTGGTAGGCCCAGTACATTTGTGTTTTGCCCTCCCAAGGCTCCAAAAGGCTTCTCTGGAGCTAGGTGTGTGGAAAAACGCCCTCCCCCATCTCACCTGGAGGCTATCTGGAAGCCAAAAACGCCCTCCCATTCAGATGGCTGGCACACACATGCACATTGGAGCTGAGCTAGGGCAACGGCTTGCGTGCCAGCAGATATGGCTCCGTGTGCCACCTGTGGTGTCCGTGCCCTAGGTTCGCCATCACTGTCCTATGCTATATATCAGGGGTGTCAAACCCGCTCGTATCACAGGCCATATCATGACATATCATGATGTTTTTTGCCTGGGTGGGTATGGCCTGTGCCGTCTGTCATTTTGACAGACCTTCTATACACAGTGAAATCCAGTGCGGCATTGTAGATCAGAAGGAATTGCTATATGTATTCAAAGGCCCTTCCATGCATCCAGTCAGTCTCCTGGAAGGAACTGAATGCTTTAAGACTAAATCTGGACTTATCCTGAATACCTGTTTCCCCTTACAGCAATTGTCAAGTGAGAAATGGTATTTCATAACTTGACCACATCATGTTTTCCAATAGTATTTAACAAAAATATATTAATTGTAAGCAGATACATAGGCATATCATGTAAGGTCATATAGCTGAATTACTGTAAGCATTGGAATAAAATTTAAATAGAACATAAAACAGTTAATATTCATTTTTGCACTCATTCAGTGCAACCTACTTTGAAATTTCCATTTTAGCCAATAAATGTAAGGCTCTTTGCAGTATGTATCTTATTTTTCAGACTATAAGATGCACACACACACCAAAAGTGGGTAGAAATGTTGTGTATCTTCTAGAGTGAATACGGGCCTGTTTTTGGCCTCTATATGTCCCATTTTTCCCTTCCCAGCTTCTAGAAGCACTCTGCAGGCCAAAAACAGGCCCGTTTTGGCCCTCCCTGGTGTTGTGGAGGCTGAAAATGGGATATGCGGAGGGTTTGGGAGGCCAAAAATGGGCCTGTTTTTGGCCTGCAGAGTGCTTCTGGATTTTGGAAAGAGGGGCAAAAATGGGATATGCAGAGGCAAAAAAAAAAAATTCCCTTGTTTTCCTCTAAACCTAGGTGTGCCTTATGGTCCAGTGCATCTTATAGTCCAAAAATATGGTAATTATTAAAAGAACATGAACATCGCTGAAATGCACATATTTTAAAAGGTTGGGAAAAAATAAAATGTAAACTTTTCAATAGCAAATGCTGCTGCTTCCCAATGTAGCCAACAAATATCTGAAAGGCACATCAGTTAACTCTTGTAAACTCTTTTACAGTCTGCATGCTAAGCTATTTATTAAAATTAGTGGCACTGTGTTTGTATAGTAGCATAAAGAGAATATATGATTCTAAGGTATTTTGGCAAACACAAAAACTATTTTTGCTTCCTGGAAGAGGCAAAGGCAATCAACAATACCAATACATCATGTTAATTTTTTTTTAGCAAAGCAGAACTACAATTAAGGATCAATAAAAGTGTTGGTGAAATAAACTTTATACGGAATTGATTTTCATTATGTAAAATTATTTGGCAATAATAATATAAGTACCTCTCTGGCAATTCTTTCTTTGTACAACACATGTTCTTGTTTCGCTTGTATGTGGGCATAATTTGCCCTTTGTTGAAGGAAGCTGTAGAATTTCTCTGACCCTTGTTTCATTTCCCCTTTTGAAACCACATGTTTTTCCATTCTTTGTGCAAGAACTCCACTGGCTCCATTCATTAATTTTACAATGCACTGTAACAAAAACATGGTGTCAATAAATATGGGTCAATAGCCAATGAGATACACCCATTTCAATGTATAGCAGATATTTAGTCTGTAAATTAAATATAGACAGGAAAAATCTCCCTATATATACATATGTATCATCTTAAATTGTTTATTTATTTATTTTGTAATATTTATATCTCACCCAACTCCAGCAGGACTCTGGGCAGCTCACAATAATCATAAAAATTAAACCTCAAGAGCCAAGAGTCTTTTTTGATCGCTCAAATATGGCTGCAGTTCTTATTTGGTGACATGAATCCTCTTTATAGCATCACCCAGCAATCACTGGAGTAATGTAAAGTCTGTTCTTATCACAATAAAGGATTGTATGGACCACAGAAAAGGCTATAAGTCAGAGATTTTGAAACAAACAAAAATATTTAACATAATAAGTTTTCTAACATTATAACTTTATCTCTTAATTGGGAATTTCAGGATTTCTTTTTAAGTTAATATGTCACCTCAAAAGTTTGAACTCCACTGACTATGAGTTACTAGTGGAGAAATGATCTAAAGACAATTTCATTGTCTCGTATGAAATTGCATTGTGATTTCCAGAACTTTTCTACATACAGTAAAAAAGCAGTACGGTAAGTAGGATGAATAATAAAAAATGTGATGCTGACTATATCATTGTATTGCAGCAGCAAAGAGGGCTCTTAATTCAGCTAAACATGTGTCGGGTACCACTAAATTCTGGGCTGAAAATAATAATAAAATATTATATACAAAGCCACTCCTAGCATGGGTAAGGAGAAAGCTGGAGCAGAATATTTTGGGCAAATAATATCTCCTGTGGTTTTCAGTGATTCTTTCACTGTCCTTCTACTTTAATCCTTCTGAAATTCAAAATTCTAAAATATAAAGAGGAACATCTTTTATTTAGGATATACAGTAATAGAATAACAAAGTTTGAAGGGACCTTGGAGGTCTTCTAGTCCAACCCCCTGCTTAGGCAGGAAACCCTATACCACTTCAGACAAATGGTTATCCAATATCTTCTTAAAAACTTTCAGTGTTGGAGCATTCACAACTTCTGGAGGCAAGCTGTTCCACTGATTAATTGTTCTAACTATCAGGCAATTTCTCCTTAGTTCTAAGTTGCTTCCCTCCTTGTTCAGCTTCCATCCATTGCTTCTTGTTCTACCCTTAGGTGCTTTGGAGAATAGTTTGACTCCCTCTTCTTTGTGGAAACCCCTGAGATATTGGAACACTGCCATCATATCTCCCCTAGTCCTTCTTTTAATTAAAACAGACATACCCAGTTCATTAAATGAGATACAGTATACCCATTTTGTGAGGCTCTTTTCTGCTAACTCGCTGCATGCCTTTACAGAAAGCTAATAGTAGCAAAATAGTATACCCCTAGAATTGTTTACTGGATAAAGTTATTAGCATAAACAATTTATTTACCAATATCATTGCATTCCATAGTGTGATTGTTCGGTTCCAGCCAGTCAGGGCAATTTTCAAGGCACTTTCCAAGGTGTAAGTAAAATCCATTTTTACATTTGGTACAGAAATTTTGATTAAAGCAGGCTTCACAATCAGCTTTACATTCTGAAGTACAAGAAAAACCAATCATTTCCTGGTCATATTTGATCCCAGAATAATGCATCTGATTTACATATAAAATGACTATGAGACATACATAGTCTCTACAACATGGATCATTGTAGGAGGAAAATTGTGATAGTCTATGGTAGTGAAACATCAAATTATGCCTTTCAATAAAATTTTATGATATTATCAACTGGCTTTTTTCTAAAACTGGGTGCATAAACACATAATTGAATGATAAAACATCTCTGGAAGTATACATTATGCTAATATATCTGAGAAAACTAGGGTTTGCATTTTGTCTTAGATTATGTATATTAATTTTTGATATTTTTAAAATGAACTTTCCTATAAAATTATAGTGATGATGTTCTATGTATTATTTTAATTTGAGGGAGAACAAAAACCTCCCAGAGGCACTTAGGAAAGATGAGCAACATAGAAATGTGATGAATGAATGAATGAGAGAAAGAAAAGGAAGGAAGGAAGGAAGGAAGGAAGGAAGGAAGGAAGGAAGGAAAATAGATGTAAATAAATACAGGGAAGATGAGATGGATGGATTTAATTCTTTGGAAAGAAGATCCTATGTACGAATGACAAATTTAAAAAAGGGTTTCCACATTTGTGTTGTTTTGTAAAGGTAATATTTTACAAATTGTATGTATTTGTAAATTACCATAGGCTTTATGGAGTCAACAACTTAAAGATATTTTAAATAAATATAAAAGAAGTTAAAATTGATCCAATTTAGATAGATAGAAGATAGGTAGGTAGGTAGGTAGGTAGGTAGGTAGATAGATAGATAGATAGATAGATAGATAGATAGATAGATAGATATACATGCATAACATTAATTGTAAAATCCATGTTCTAGGATTTATTATAAGCAACATTATCAACTGCAGAGATGGCTGAAGATGACGAGTCCCTGAATACACATTAGATTCTCCTGGAGATGGGATCCATAATGTAAATAGAAATAATAATATTTAATATTAAATCTTAGACATTCTTTAATAGTAAGAAATCTTGGATAGCAACTTAATAATTATTAGGTCCTTGATCAGGACTTGAATTATTAAGTTTCCACCAGCCTTAAACTGTGAATATAATAATATTATCTTTGAAACATTGTATTTTAGATTCTGATTCTAAATAAACCTTGATTTATTGTTGTCATCTTGCTGACCTTGGAAGAGACATGGTATTTAATGTGAGAATATTGAATAAATGAGATGATACTTAGGTCACAACAAGTATAAAGCACAAACTTACTGGAGCGAGCTCAAATGAGCAGTCATATCTGCTATTACTATCTGACGAATTTACCAGCAACTTATGGGTTTTTTGTGCTTTCAAAATTCAAAGCTTTCCAAATACATTATTAAGCAAAATTTAGAAAGCAGTGGTTGCAACATTCTGTCAACTTACTCATACACTCATTTCGTTCTGGGGATCGTTGTCCAAAATACCCAGGAGGACAGGATGAAAAACACATCCCAGTCTGTTTCATGTGACTCCTCTTCAAGAAAAAGAAGAGTCTAGGTTTACATGACATGCATCCATTGTATTCAGAACATGTTGCACATCCTCCTTGACAAGCTTGGCTCATATTGCGATGTACTAAGAAGAAAAATCACAAGTATTATCATTAGCATCAATATTATAGCTTTTCATCCATATTTCAAAATTTAATTTAATTTAATACAATGAATTTCAATGTTTTTATAGAGAGCAGAAAGGCAGCAAAAATGCAAGAAATTGTATACAGTATAAGGCATAATGAGGTTTAATTTAGTTGCGCCGGACAGGGAATGAAACTCGAACACAAGAGCTGGATGAAAAATGGGTCACTTTATTGATTACAGTAATAGACCTGTACAGGGTGCTAAATGGGGTGAAAAAACCCTGAACAAAACATACTTGGGCAACCAATGGGCGAACTCCTAGCTTGGTAAGGGTGAAGCGAGCCCCGCCTTCACCCAAATTGAAAGCCACGCCCAGCATGTGGGAGGGCTCACCTCCATGACCCGGAACCGGAAGTGACGTAGATGAGCCCCAAGTGCTCCTCCCTCCCACCACTCCGTCCGTGGAGGAGGCGTGAGTTGTGAGACGAAGGAGCCCATCACCTTTTAACAGATGCCCAAGGGAGAACACACGGTTGCAACTGACACCCTTTCCACCCCGTTTTTGCCAATAGTGACCAGATAAAGAAAATTCAATCAACCTATTTACAACGATACACCCCCTAACCCAATAAAAAACCTCACATCTGACCAGGATGGAGAAGGCGAAAAAAACAATCCGAAATAAAGCTTCCAGACTGCCAAAAATTCCTTCTCGGCCCCAAAGGGCGACCTCTGCCAGACACCCTGGATAGAGTGGAGGGTGGGTGGGTGACCGATCTGGAGGGCGAGCCGGGAGCAAAGGGGCGAGGGCGAGGGGTGCAGACCCTGAAATACCCCTCCCCTTGCTCCCGGCGGCCCCTGCGAGCCAACCACAGCTCGTGGTGGCTCAGACGCTTGCCGCCCCGCCAATCAGCTGGGAGGCGGCGTCCTGCCCCTCCCAGCCGCGACGGACTTCCAGCCGGGGCGATTCTTCCCCCGGCCGGCCGGGCAAGCTGTTTTGCTGCCTAAAGCAGCGCGTGGGCGCGCCTGCGCTCTGCGCAGGCGCGCCCAGCTGGGAGGTGGTGTTCTCGCCCCTCCCTGCCGGCGCAACTATCGACTGGGCGAAATCGCCCGGTCTCTTAATTTCAATAGATGTACAATATAAAGATTACAGTACCAATAAAATCTAAAAATAAAAATATTCATAAGATTTTTCTGTTATGTTAATAAATTATCTTTAGTTAAAGTAGCAGGACAAAAATATGGAAGGTCTTGGATATCTAATATTGTAACTATGAATTTATACTTTCTATTTTTATGTTTCTTCAATATCTTAATAGCAGATAAAATAGAACGAATTTCATTTTTAAACACATGCATTGATAGTTTTCAGTTTTCTGCTGCTTCTAAATGGAAAATAGCTGGAAAATGTAGGTTTAGAATAAAATAGAGATGACACAATTTTTACAAACCAAATAAAACTGCCAGACACGACACATGCTCTCTCACACTAGTAAAAAAAACCCCTAAAAATAAAAATTCACCTTGCAGCCATATCCCCTTTTTATCATTATCCTCCCAAAGAACTCTTATCTTCCTTGTTCCATAACATTGATTAAAGGTAATCACCAAGAGTTGTCTGTTTCAATTTCAATGTAATCAGTGAAATGCATGTTTCATGAGAAGCACAATTATATATGTCTGAAACTATTATATGCTTATTCCTCCATAACATTTTTCTTATATATAATGCATTTAAGAAGAAAACATACAATGTTTTTTTTTAAAATTTTAACTTAATTTTTGTTAGACTTTAGACTTGAAGTGGTTTCTGAATGCATTTAAGAGCATGTTTCTGAGATTTGACACAAATATTTTGACAACCAGTTTGGTGTAGTGGTGAAAGCATCAAGGAAATTGGGAGTTCTACTCCCACCTTCAGCATAAATCCAGCTGGATGACCTTGGGCCTGTCATTCTCCCTCCCCGGTAGAAACCTTGCCAAGACCCTGCAGGAACTTGTCTAGGCAGTCTCCAAGAATTAGATGTACAGTAATTGAATGAAAGAGGGAAAAAAGAATACTTCAGTATTACAAAAATGCGGAAGAGTCAATATGTCAATGCAGAGGTAATTTAGTCATACTGCCTAAAGATGGCACTGTCTTACTACATATCATAGACTTCAGGTGCTTCACAACCCTGATCTTATATCAGATGGTACCTGATCCAGAAACATGGTTTCGGTCCAGTAAGTTTAGCATTGGACTATAGCCAGGGGTGGGTTCCTCCCAGTTCGGACTGGTTCACTCCAACTGGTAGCAACCTGCTGGTGATGTCATGCAACCAGATTGGTCGGTGTCGGTCCATGGGCACCGCCATCTTTTTTCTTTGATGGGCCCAAATTGGGGCACAGGGATGTGTGATGCCCCCCATACCTTTTGTCTCCCAGGGGGCTGTAGGGAGGCTTGCTAGGCCCAAAAGAGGTGTGGGGGGTCTTCAAGGGGAAAAGAAAGAAATCCTCACAGTTTGGGGATCCCCACATGAACTGAACTTGAGTTGAGAGTTCATTGAAAGTGTTGTTAACTATCTTTGCTCAGGCTAAGCTAATTAACAGTGGAGCTCTAAGAATGCCAGATCTTAGATGCCAAAGAGCATGTTCTCAGTTTCAAAATGTTTGGTTTTTCTTCCTGCTCCCAAAGACCTTCTAGGGTTCTTCACAGGAAGGGAGGGAGAGAGAAAGTGTGTGTGTGAGAGAGAGAGAGGAAGGAAGGGAGGGAGGGAGAGAGAGAGAGACAAGAAGAAAAAGAGATAAAGAAAAAACAGAGGAAGAAGGAAGGAATGATGGAAGGAAGGGAAAGAGGGAGAGAAAAGAGAGAGAGAGAGGAAGAAGAGGAAGGAAGCACTACAAACCCTGCCTCTAGACGTGGCTTCAGAAGACACTTTGCAACAGCACAGCAATTAAGGGCTAGAAGATCTCAGTGGTCATCTAGTCCAACCCCATGCTGCAGCAGGAAACCTTACATTGTCTGGATTATTTTGGTGCCCTTAACAGAAAATAAAATTGCCAAAAAGGAGAAGTTTACTAGGACAAGGCTGCCATGTAGAGGAAGGCATCCTTGACCTATGATCACAATTGAGCCCCAAATCTTGGTTGCTAAGCGAAAGCATTGTTAAATGAGTTTCACCACATCTAAAGGTATGTGTAATGTTCTAATGAACAGAAGCTATAGTTAAATGGTGACAGAAAATGGACATTGGGTGTGTTTTTCCAAATGTAATTAAGTGTGTTTGTGTGTGTGTGTACATACACACACAGACATATAATGTATCTTTTTGTGTGCCTGTGTGTAATATGTATGTACATATATGGCATATATACATAAGATTAAATATTTTGGATGTTCAGTAGTATTAAATAGATAGAGAAATTGTATCTCGTTGAGGCCTTTAAGGTGAGGAGAGGCCAGGTACCCTAGCCCCCTAACCCTTAAAGTGATTGATGTCAAGTTGGCCACACCCAGGTAGTCACATGACCACCCAGTCATATGACCAGAAAGCCATTCTCACCCAGCAACATAACCACGAAGCCACTCCCATCCAGTAACATGACTGCCAAACACCTCTCACCCGGTCACATTACCATGAAGCCATGCCCACCATCACATGACTATCAAGCCACCCCCACAAAATAATCAGCTGGAACCCGGGAGGTAGAGAATAGATGGGGGCGGAGTCAGTCAGAAGTGGTATTTACCACTTCTCCGAATTATTCCAAATTTTTGCTACTGGTTTTCCAGAACTGGTCAGAACCTGCTGAATCCCACCTCTGGTTTTACTTTAAACTTGAGTATCATGAGTTAAACATTCATGGATTGGGGATGGTAGTGCACAGCTATTATTAAATAACAGAATTGGTTAGGTTGTTCAGGATTCTTCCTTTGTCTATGAAACCAATTAACTACACAGCTTAGGTTGTTCTTTTGCAAAAGAAAGAAAAGAAAGTAAGAGGAGCAACCATTCATATATGAAAATAAAATCATCAGTGATATGCATTTGCTATTTCCTCTTTTATTTTCTTGTTCAGGTACTCATTTTTTTCCTGCTGGAAAAAGATTGCAGAGGTTTATAATGAAAAAGCTTATGCGCTTCTCCTTAAATATGTTGTCGCTTCCAGTAATTCACTTGACTTTGGCCTGGGGAAAAGAGTCTGACTGAAGTTAACCATGTTAGGATATTACCACATAGTACCACATAAACTTCAAAGAGTCACAATCTTACCTGCTTTTACTAGAGCTCTCCTGAACTAGCCACCCCCTGAACTTATATTCACCAGAAGAGAATTGCAAATTATGTACAAAAAAACATTAATAGTTGCATTTTTCCCACATTAGCCAATGTGGTAACCAACCACTGCCTGTTCTGCTGATTACATGGGAGCAAGGAGTAAATAATGCTACAAAGAGTCCTAAACCTACTTGCCCACCACAATGAATTGGAGAGAAGGCAATAGGTAAAAGTGGCCAATAAACGGTGGGCAGTACCCACCATTGTATTATCTATTTACTGATGCAAAAGTACAGCACCATGCAAATGACAAGACATAGGTGGAAATAAGATGGAAAATATCACTTGAGCTTCTGTTCCAAAAATTATGAAGATAATTGACTCCAACTCTGAGCATGAGCAAGAAAATGTCCTCTCACAAAAATGTCCTTCAAGAACATTAAATGGGACATCTGTGTGGTCTTTTATGAACTACTCTTAGTAAGACTGTATCCACTTGAAAATATTCTCTCATGATATTTAATATACAATTGTTTATGTAGTTATTAATTTACAAACAGAGAAAAATTTTATCCTCCAATCTAAATTAGTAGCCAACTATACATTATAGAGGGGTAAGAAAAGGTTGCATATTATCTTTGTAACTTTTAAATCTATATTTAAGTTAAATAAATCAAGCTGTTTAAAATCATCACCTAATTATCCTAGCTGATTGTGCAATTCCAGAATTACAATATGTCAATGATGAAGTTATTATGTCTACTTCACAGGTTGGATTGAGAAAAACACTTAGGGCACTAATTTTAATCTGCACAGAACAAAATCTATCAACAAGCTATCAGAAAACCAATTTTTTAATCAAATGTAACATTTAATCTATCATAAAATTCACAAATGGAACTCACATTGAGTAGGTACACACTTGTAAATATCTTAAAGTGTAATTCCATGCTTCTCTCTCCAGGAATGCTCTAATTTTTTTATGAGATAAGTATCACACAGTGTACTCTATAGCTATTATGAGATATTGCCACTGTAAAGGATCCCATTATATTGCATATTTTAATGTTGTACTTAAACAAGAAGTAAGAAGAATAAAATCCTTATTTCCAATAGGAAAGTCAATGAACTGACAAGTCCTCCAATGAGAACAGATGGAAAGAAAGTGACAGGCAGCTGAGAGAAAGCAGAACTACTTAATGCCTTCTTTGCATCTCTTTTTACACAAAAAGAAGATATAGCCCAACCTAGCAAAAGTAGCACTGAGGGAGAAAGAACAGGTGCATATCAAAATAGATAAGGACATAATAAGAGAATACCTACTGTATCTACCCTATATGAATACAAATGACCAGGGGCAGATACTTCTTTCTGAAATTCTCAATTCTGGATTCTGAAAGAGCTAGCAGTTGTAATCTTGGAGGCACTGAATATAATCTTTCAAAGTTCCTGTAGTACAGGGGAACTACCAGAGAACTGGAAAAGAGCTAATGTTTTACCATAGAAATATAGAAGGCTGATGGCAGAAAAAGACCTAATGATCCATCTAGTCTGCCCTTATACTATTTTCTGTATTTTATCTTAGGATGGATATATGTTTATCCCAGGCATGTTTAAATTCAGTTACTGTGGATTTACCAACCATGTCTGCTGGAAGTTTGTTCCAAGGATCTACTACTCTTTCAGTAAAATAATATTTTCTCATGTTGCTTTTGATCTTTCCCCCAACTAACTTCAGATTGTGTCCCCTTGTTCTTGTGTTCACTTTCCTATTAAAAGCACTTCCCTCCTGAACCTTATTTAACCCTTTGACATATTTAAATGTTTCCATCATGTCCCCCCCTTTCCTTCTGTTCTCCAGACTATACAGATTGAGTTCATTAAGTCTTTCCTGATACGTTTTATGCTTAAGATCTTCCACCCTTCTTGTAGCCCCGTCTTTGGACCCGTTCAATTTTGTCAATATCTTTTTGTAGGTGAGGTCTCCAGAACTGAACACAGTATTCCAAATGTGGTCTCACCAGCGCTCTATATAGCGGGATCACAATCTCCCTCTTCCTGCTTGTTATACCTCTAGCTATGCAGCCAAGCATCCTACTTGCTTTTCCTACCGCCCAACCACACTGCTCACCCATTTTGTCAGAAATCACTACTCCTAAATCCTTCTCTTCTGAAGTTTTTGCTATAACAGAACTGCCAATACAATACTCAGATTACTAATCTACAAGAAGAGGAAAAACTGAATTCAGAAAAGTATAAGCCAAGTAGCTTGTCATCAATACCAGGGAAAATCCTGGACAAAGAAATCAAGGATTTGTAGACATCTCAAAATAAACAAGGTGATTTACTAGAAGACAGCATTGTCAAAACCATATCACGCCAGGCAAAACTTATGTTCTTCTTTGATAAAGTGATTAAATTACTGGAACAATGAAAAGCTATAGATATAGTACACTTAACTTTATTAAGGAATTTGGCAAAGTAGACTACAGTCTATTTCCCAATAAAGTAGAAAAATGTGAAGTAGACAGAACCACCACCAGATGGATCTGCAGTTGGTGGAACAACCACACTCAGTGTGGAACTACGTCTACATGGAAAAAAGCATGCAGTGGTGTAACCCAAGGATCTTAAATGATCTAGATCAAGGCTGCCAAGCTTCCAGCCCATGGACTGGATGTGTCACATGCTGGCCACGCCCACTCCCAGTTTAGCGAAGGGGGGAAAGTCCCAATGCCATGATGACTTGAGTTTGACACCCCTGATCTAGATGAGGTGATAGAAGGGGAATTCATCAAATTTACATATGAAACCAAGTTGTAGGTGCTACATTACTGGAGGTTTTCAAAAATAGACTGAATAACCATTTGTGTGGGTGGTATAAGATCTCCTGTCTTGAGCAGAGGGTTGGACTAGAGGACCTTTGAGGTTCCTTCCATCCCTGTGATTATATGTTCTAAGAATTTAGTATGGTATAGGTCCATAAAAATTAGATTGGAACTGAAAATATCCAACATTATTCAGTATACATGAATATTCCACGTGTAGTTCAATATTAAATAGAAAATAGTAGACTCATTGAGTATGAAAATATCCCCTTCCCATGGACCCTGAACTTGTTGAGAAACTGTTTCAAGATTAAGAGAAACCCACCATGGAAGGATGCAGAATTTATTCAGTCTATTAATTTCTTTGGCACAACAGAAATAACCTCTAGATCAGCCACATGAGCCGCCAGTGGTTTGCTTTCCATCCAAGAATATTTCATATAAATAAACTGAGAATAATTTTCTGTCTACAGAATGAATGAACAGTTCTTTTTTCCTCCTCCGTACATTCCTCCTTGTTCTTCTAAAATTTATAGGAACTCATTTTGACAAAGTTATGTGCATGCACACATACATATGAGTCTGGGATAAATATTTTTTATTTATCAATGTATCTTGGAGCTTACTTGAATGAAAAACTCACAAAATAGAGCTATGTTCTGCACAAAACGTTATTTTGGCAAGAGGGGCCATTTCATAAATTTAAATAAATGTATAGTACCTCTGGGTATACTTTTAACAGTTATTTGTCTGCTAAGTTTAATTGCAATCTTCTATGGAGAAACAGAAAGGATTATAAAGTCAACAATGGTATTTACTTTTTTTTATTTTTATTTTATTTTTTTATTTATTTATTTAGTCAGGTATGTATTGGTAGTATACAAAAGATATAACAATGTTTATATATATATATGATACTAGTAAGAGAGAAGCATAAGGACAGGGGACGGTAGACACGTTGATGCACTTATGCACGCCCATAATTCAGACATTAGCAATAGCATTTAGCATTAGTATTTAGATGTATATACTGCTTCATAATGCTTTTACAGTCTCTCTAAGTCAGTGATGGCGAACCTTTTTTTCCTCAGATGCTGAAAGAGTGTGAGCGTGCACTATCAAGCATTCACGAGTGCCCACACTCATAATTCAATGCCTGGGGAGGGCAAAAACAGCTTCTTTCAGGCCCCCAGAGTCCGGAAATGGCCTGTTTCCCAACTTCTAATGGGCCCAGTAGGCTCATGTTTTGCCCTCCCCAGGCTCCAAAGGATTCTCTGGAGTCCGAGGAGAGTTAAAAACGCCCTCCCCCACCCCCCAGGAACCTTTCTGGAAGCAAAAAACGCCCTCCCAGAGCTTCTGTGAGCCAGAAATTAGCTGGCCGGCACACACATGCATCTTGGAGCTGAGCTAGGGCAACAGCTCGCATGACAGCAGATATAGCTCCACTTGCCACCTGTGGCACCTGTGCCATAGGTTCACCATCACTGCTCTAAGTGATTTACAGAATCAGCCTATTGCCCCCAACTATCTGGGTCCTCATTTTACCCACCTCAGAAGGATTAAAAGCTGAGTCAATCTTGAGTTGGTGGTGAGATTTGAACTGCTGAACAATAGTTAGCAGTTAGCTGAAGTAGCCTGCAGTGCTGCACTCTAACCACTGAGCCACCCTGGCTCTAAGTTTGGTAGCTGCACATTGTGAAAAAGCAGATTAATTGTTTAGCTTGTACCAACCTGTCTTGGTTTGCTTTAATAGGTAGCTGCTATTCAGACATGCTACATATATCACAGTAGTATCTCTATACCCGATTAATTAAGCACCATGCTAATGTTCCTAACCAGTGGTTTTGTTCCCTGTCCTCATGTTCCTGGGAAAAGTGTTTAAATTGGTTATTGGGTTAAGGTGTTATCTAGCCATCCTTGAGCAGCATCAAACAATGCCGGTATTAAAAAAAAATATCTTTTTTCCTATTTGCTAATTCTTAATTTGTATCAAGTCCTGGTCGATGCTGAATGGCATCCTCTTGATTTGTGAGTACTGTATACCATTTATAATAGGCTGTACTACTGGCTATACTACTGTCCTGTCAGCATGCCATTAACCAATGAGAAGAAGCATCCACCAGTTACGGCACTGTAGAAAGGATAGTTTGGGTCCGATTTTAGGATACTGCTATCCACCTGCTTTCTTTGTTTCTCTTTCTATAACTCCTTCAGCTGCCTCCAAGAAATAGTAATGCTGCTACCACAACAGATGTTTAGTTAAATCTATTACCAGGAGTGGGCTACTGCCCGGATGGGGAGGGGGGACGCAGTGGGGTAGCGAAAATGGAGCTCCACCCCAGAGCACCCAATTTGCACTGAAAGATGTTGAAAGAAAGTGCAGGGTGTCCTGCATAAGCCACGGCCACAGTCTGGTAGTAAAAATTTTGGTAGCCCATCACTATCTTTTACTATTATTATTATTATTATTATTATTATTATTTATTATTTATTAGATTTGTATGCTGCCCCTCTCTGTAGACTCAGGGCGGCTCACAGCAACAATGAGAACAATATACGCTAACAAATCTAATAATTAAAGAACTAAAAAAACCCCTTATTTAAAATAAAAAATACACACAAACATACCATGCATAAAATATATAGGCCAGGGGAGATGTCTCAATTTCCCCGTGCCTGATGGCAGAGATGGGTCTTAAGAAGTTTAAGAAAGGCAAGGAGGGTGGGTGCAATCCTAATCTCCGGGGGAAGCTGGTTCCAAAGGGTCAGGGCCGCCACAGAGAAGGCTCTTCCCCTGGGTCCCACCAGCTGGCATTGTTTAGTCGACGGGACCTGGAAAAGGCCAACTCTGTGGGACCTAACTGGTCGCTGGGATTCGTGCGGCAGAAGGAGGTCCCACTATACTATACTATATCCATACCACCAGTTGGATATTTCCAAGTACCGTATTTTTCAGAGTATAAGACGTACCAGAGTAGAAGACGCACCTTACTTTTGGGGGAGGAAAATAGGGGGGGAAATCTATCTATTAGGTAGTCATCTAGCTAGCATCCTTAATCTGTTCAGCTTCAGCACATTATTTTATCCCCTGGGTAGGGCTGAAAAAGCCTTTTTCAGAGGGAGTAGGGATGAAAACAAGCCTGCAAAGACTCAGGGCAGGAAAAAACCTTCTTCAGAGGGAGTAGGAAGCCAGGAAGATAGTTAGCACCTAGTTAGGGCTGGAAAAAAAAGTCTTAAAAAAAGCTACATTCGGGTATAAGATGCACCCAAATTTCCAACCTCTTTTAGGAAGGAAAAAGGTGTGTCTTATACCCCCAAAATACGGTACTTGAGAATTCTGGAATTCACAACATTCCCTTTCTGCAGCAATTATATTATGAATTATTTTGAAAATTCCAATTTAACAAACAATTTAATAAATGGAAAGAGAATTTAATTCACATGAAACAGAACTCTGAACTTCCAATGAAGCTTCAGATTATCTAACCCAATTTAGAAGTTTGAATTTAAGTCCCCGAAAATTCAAAATAAATCCAATTATTTCCTTCACTGTTAGAGACCTTAAAGGCATTTATGGGAGGGACAGAAAGCCCCAAAAAGGAAAATATTAACTCTGGTGCTCTCACATCATCAACAGTGCAATCTGTGCACCCGTGTAAGAAAAAAATTGCTTACTCCTGGTTTCAAATCAGAAGCATATGTAGTCATCTTCCAAGGCATAGAAAAAGAATGGAGTAAGGAAAAGGATGTTGGTCTGGTCTTCAAGAGGCAGAATTATATAGTGGCAAACCACAATTTCCTGTCACATGTTAGAGCTTTTCAGATGTTAGCATATGACTGCATCTATACCTCATGTTGTACCAAGTATGTGCAATAATTTTGAGGCAGATCTGCACACCAGCAAAAGTGTTGTCCTAGTGGTTATGTTAATTACAAACACACATCTAGTACAAAATGGATTACGGTAGCTTCTTTAGACACTCCTAGTCAGACCTTTATGGGCCCAAAGATATTTCTGCAAGTAAATTCAGTTGTTTTGCAGTATGGCAGCTTCTATTTATTTATTTATAAAAAGATATAAAACATTCCGCCCTGCCATGCTATAGTATGAATTGACTAGTTTTGGCTTTAAATTAGATATGAATTGATCTACTGTGGCCTTGTAAAGCATGCTTTATATCTTAGATATTGAATCTGAACAGATGATTGTTCATAAACCATGTTTAAAACATGGGTTATAGATCCTTATGTGCAATCTGAACTAAATAATGCATGGGAAGTATACATTTCTATATTACTTGCATTGAATTTGTGTTTGTGTTTGTATGTTTTCTGTCGAATCACCCTGGTATACTCAAATATGGGAGAAAGCATACTTATCAGCAAAAATATGTTTTACACACACACACACGTGCATATGTGTATGTGTGTGGGTTTTCTGTTGTTTTTTTTACAGGCAGACTGCCCAGGTTCAAATCCCAGTAAGGGTATTGCTAGCTGATGAGAGCAAAATAGCTTGAAATAAATCTATGCTAGTCTTCTTTTCTATGATCAGCAAAAATATGTTAGATAGATAAATAGATAGATAGATAGATAGATAGATAGATAGATAGATAGATAGATCTATATCAATTGTTATTAGCTCTTGCTTGAGCTGACTTTACAGATGTCATTCATTATTTGGCAAAATTTAATTTTTAAAATGTAATATTAGGAAACCATTATGCAATCACTGATGGTAGACTATTGTAACCAAAAGCTGAGCTGAAATACTTGGCTAGAAATTTAACAACTTCCACTGTTAAATGTTACATATTTTCTCATCAGCACTCAAACTATATGGGAGTCACTCAATTCATACCATTAACATTATGAAACACCAGTAGCACGGTTTCCTTACAGCCTTCTAAGTTTTTGTTATACATGGGTTTTTTTATAGAAGCCACAGAAATAATAGCAATAATTATTTTTTTTAGCTTTAAACCTTCTTTTATTATTCCTGCACATACTATTACCAAAAAATCCTGTAATTCCATTTTAGCATTTTTGTTGCTTATTGTTAAAGAAAAAAGACTTAATGCAATCATTCAGCTTTATTACAAAAACTGAACAGTCTGATTAACTGAAACAGTCCACTATGTGTTATGGTCTTTTAGATACATGTTGACACTCTCATTTATTTTTAAAGCCCCAGACAGAAAACCTAAGCAAAAGCCTTCAGTAAGTCCATGGGATCCACCATATATGGCTTTGTTTAGTTTGGTGGGTTCAAGTAGACACATATCTAATTGTCTTGACTTTTGCTCAATAAACTTCGGCAGTGATTTCAACATCTCCAGAAGGCACAACGTCATATTTGTTTACTGAGAAATAAGTTTCAGTGAAATCAGTTTATTGAATTACCTTTTCATTCAAATCTCTGTTTTTCTAAAAAAAAAAAAAAAAAAAAGTTCTGTGAATGCCTCAATTGACCACAATTATGATAGACAGCAGAGCCTATCAGGTGACAACCACAGCATATGGAAGATTGTGACTTGAACATGAAGACTACATGTTACAAAACAATTAACAAAAATGAAATAAATAAAAATAGTTATGTTGGATGACTATGTAATTAAGAGACAGGGAATGGTGTAATAAAACTGAATGAAAGTGGACTAATTATTGGGAATGAGGTTGATACATGCAGTGGACGTTTAATTTTGAATGAAATGGCATTGGGCTGTAATTATGGGTTATGGGTTTTGAAATTAAGAAACCATAGGCTAATGATAGTTGTATATTACATTCCATGAATGACCATAATGAAATGATCAGAAATGAGTTTTGAGTGGAAAAATGTTAAATATTCTGGATTAATGTGATCCAGGAGTAGGAAAAAATTGTTAGACGACAAAATCGGAGTGATAGAAAAAATGACTGGACCATTAAGACAATAGAACAGAACAGTAGGGCAGGGATGGTAGGCACAATGGTGCGATTATGCACACCCCTTACAGACCTCTTAGAAAGGGGGAGAGGTCAATTGTAGATAATCTAAGGTTAAAGGTTTTGGGATTAGGAGTAGAAACCACAGAATCAGGTAGTGTATTCCTCGATTACTCTGTTGCTGAAACCATATTTTTTGCAGTCTAGTTTAGAGTGGCTGACATTTAATTTAAATCTATTACGTGCTCGTGTATTGTTGCGGTAGAAGGTGAAGTAGTCATTAACAGGAAGGACATTTTGATATATGATTTTATGAACTATAGTTAAGTCGGAACGGAGACAACGGAGTTATCTAATCAAAGAATTTCAAGTCTGGCGGAGTAAGATACAGTATTTGTTAATGTCAGATATGCAATGTGGGTTCCATACAGGTGAGCTGTATTTAAGGATTGATCTGACAAATGTTTTGTAAGCTCTGGTTAGCAGATCAATATAACCAGAGAAGAAGCTGCAAAGGATTAGGTTAACAACTCTTAAAGCCTTTTTAGCAATGTTATTGCTAAAGCAGTGGGCTCTAGGACTTAGGTCATTGGATATGAGTACTCCAAGGTCTTTGACAGAGAGAGGGCCATCAATAAGTTCAATTCCTCCAAGTTTATATTTAGTATTCTGATTCTTTTTACCAATGTGTAAGACAGAGCATTTAGTGGTAGAGATTTGAATTTGCTAGATTTTTTACCATTCAGCTTCGCGATCGAGGTCTTTTTGAAAGATAGCAATGTTGTCGGTGGTATTAAATAGTTTAATATCATCAGCAAAGAGAATGCAATAACTTATGATGTGATCACAAAGATCATTTATGTAAAGTATGAAGAAAAAGTATAAAGTATAAAATTATAAAGTATTAAGCGTGAATGGTAACTGGTGAACATCTGCTTAAAAAATTGGTGTTTTGAAAATATGGTGTGGTTTTAAGTCTACTTGAATGAATATAAATCTAAAAGCTTGATTTTGTTAATAATGAAATATTGAAGAAAATTAGTAAAGAATACAAGGGTAATGAGAGAGGCTGAATTTGTAACAGAACATTATTTGGCAGTGTCAAGATTAGGACTTTAAAAAGAGTTAACATGGAATTTAAAAAAAAAGTACTGTACAGTGTTCCCTCGATTTTCACGGGTTCGAACTTTGCGGAACGTCTATACCACAGTTTTTCAAAAATATTAATTAAAAATACTTTGCGGATTTTCCCGCCCGATGACGTCATATGTCATTGCCAAACTTTCGTCTGCCTTTAAAAAACATTTTTTTAAAATAAACTTTAATAAATAAACATGGTGAATAATAATCTAAATGGTTGCTAAGGGGATGGGAAATTGTAATTTAGGGGTTTAAAGTGTTAAGGGAAGGCTTGGGATACTGTTCATAGCCAAAAATAGTGTATTTACTTCCGCATCTCTACTTCGCGGAAATTCGACTTTCGCGGGCGGTCTCGGAACACATCCCCGCGAAAAGCAAGGGAACACTGTACAACAATAACAACCAAAAATGAAGAATCAGAGGAAAATACGGTGTTATTCCACCTTTCATACACATATGAACTGCATTCAGCATCAACCTAGGAGATGCCGCTCTCCACATACATAGAAACTTCTTAATGCCTCTGTAAGAAAACATTTACTGCAAGCTGAACTGGCCCTGAGTAGTGAGAGGGAAAGAAATGTTAAGCTGAATCTTCAAAGTAATCTGCCTGCTGTAGGTGAGCCTAGTTTGACCATAGCAGTTCACAGAAAGGCATAGATTTGAAAGAATTAAAAAAAAGTGCTGGGTGAAAAAAGGAAATGAAAAAAGTGTGAATAGGAAAAATATAAATATAAGACAACCATTACCTTGAACATGAGGATGAATGATAACTTCAATTAATGGTTCAAAGGAAAGAAGGCAAGGATGAAAGGAGGTAGACAAAAATGCAAGAAGTTTTAATGGAAATAAAAGTAGTTTTGAAATTGGGTGAAGAGGGCTAGCCAAGAAGCCTCTGCAAAAGTAAAAATAAAAGCGATGAAATCATTTGGAATAAAACTGAAGTGAGAGAATGCTGGAAATATGTTTTAGAGAGGAGTACAGGAATGATAGTGATATGTTAAGAATGAAATTGAAATAAATTTTACTGTCAAAGGAAAAAAGGACAAAAAACAAATAGTAAGTGCAATGAATGTTTAAAAAATGACTAGGTTGCAGGTGTAGAGTGTGCAATTGGAGAAGTGTTATGATTGCGGTTTTCTTAAGTGCTGTGTAACTTGTTTAACATGTGTGTGAAGATAGTATCTGACTATTGGAAGAATGCTATTACTGTAAGGAAAGAAGCAAGTTTCAGGGCAAATCCTACAGAGTGATTATTTTGTTAAGTATACCAGAAAAAATGTTTGGATGAATTCTAGTTGAAAAGATACAAGAGGTGACAATAAGAAAAATTTGGAAAGTAAAGTGAAGGTTTATACCAGTAACAGATGTGCAGAGTTTTGCTCTTAAGTAGGTCATTGAGAAATATTGTATATCTGTTGATTCAGAGAAAGCACATAATAAATGGAAGAAGTATGGTATATGTTTTGAAATACAATGCTCAAAAAAATAAAGGGAACACTTAAACAAGACAATATAACTCCAAGTAAATCAATCTTCTGTGAAATCAAACTGTCCACTTAGGAAGCAACACTGATTGACAATCAATTCTACATGCTTTCAGGTTTTCAAAAGGCGCTTGGGGTTCTTCCAGATACACTCGTCCACAGTTCGGCAGAGTCTCTGGCTGAGGCCTGGAACAAGGCAGCAGCGGAGGCCCTTGACAGAATTGCGCCGCTGCGACCTCTCTGTGGCGCTAGACCCCGTAGAGCTCCATGGTTCAACGAGGAGCTCCGGGAGTTGAAACGCCAGAAGAGACATCTAGAGAAGCAATGGAGGAAGAGTAAGTCCGAATCCGATCGAACACTTGTAAGAGCTCATATTAAGACTTACAAAGTGGCGCTCAAGATGGCAAGATGCGCGTATCATGCCGCCTTGATTGCATCAGCGGAATCCCGCCCAGCCGCTCTGTTTAGGGTAACCTGCTCCCTTCTTAATCAAGGGTGAGTTGGGGAGCCCTTGCAGAGTAGTGCCAAGGATTTTAACACGTTTTTCGCTGATAAAATCGCTCGGATCCAAGCGGACCTCGACTCCAATTGTAAAACAGAGTCGACTGACAACCGAGGTGACTGGGGCTAAACGTCTTTGTCCATCTGTCTGGGGGGAGTTTGACTTGGTGACACCTGATGAAGTGGACAAGGCCATTGGAGCTGTGAGCTCCGCCACTTGTTTACTGGATCCGTGTCCCTCTTGGTTGGTTTCCGCCAGTCGAGAGGTGACACGGAGCTGGGTCCAGGAGATCGTCAACGCCTCCTTGGGGAGGGGGTCCTTTCCGGCCCTTTATAAGGAGGCACGTGCGCCCCCTCCTCAAGAAGCCTTCCCTGGACCCAGCCGTGCTCAATAACTACCGTCCAGTCTCCAACCTTCCCTTTATGGGGAAGGTTGTTGAGAAGGTGGTGGCGCTCCAACTCCAGCGGTCCTTGGAAGAAGCCAATTATCTAGGTCCTCAACAGTCTGGATCCAGGCCCGGCTACAGCACGGAAACTGCTTTGGTCGCGTTGATGGATGATCTCTGGCGGGCCCGGGACAGGGGCTTGTCCTCTGTCCTGGTGCTTCTTGACCTCTCAGCGGCTTTCGATACCATCCACCATGGTATCCTTCTGCACTGACTGGAGGGGTTGGGAGTGGGAGGCACTGTTCTTCAGTGGTTCTCCTCCTACCTCTCCGGCCGGTCGCAGTCGGTGTTAGTGGGGGGTCAGAGGTCGACCTCTAGGTTTCTCCCTTGTGAGGTACCTCAGGGGTTGGTCCTCTCCCCCCTGCTATTTAATATCTACATGAAACCGCTGGGTGAGATCATCCAAGGGCATGGGGTGAGGTATCATCAATATGCCGATGATACCCAGTTATACATCTCCACCCCATGTCCAGTCAGCGAAGCAGTGGAAGTGATGTGCCGGTGCCTGGAGGCTGTTGGGGCCTGGATGGGTGTCAACAAACTCAGACTCAACCCAGACAAGACGGAGTGGCTGTGGGTCTTGCCTCCCAAGGACAATTCCATCTGTCTGTCCATTACCCTGGGGGGAGAATCATTGACCCCCTCAGAGAGGGTTCGCAACTTGGGCGTCCTCCTCGATCCACAGCTCACATTAGAGAAACATCTTTCAGCTGTGGCGAGGGGGGCGTTCGCCCAGGTTCACCTGGTGCATCAGTTGCGACCCTATTTGGACCGGGAGTCACTGCTCACAGTTACTCATGCCCTCATCACCTCGAGGCTCGACTACTGTAACGCTCTCTACATGGGGCTACCTTTGAAAAGTGTTCGGAAACTTCAGATTGTGCAGAATGCAGCTGCGAGAGCAATCATGGGCTCCTCTAAATATGCCCATGTCACACCAACACTCCGCAGTCTGCATTGGTTGTCGATCAGTTTCCGGTCACAATTCAAAGTGTTGGTTATGACCTATAAAGCCCTTCATGGCACCGGACCAGATTACCTCAGGGACCGACTTCTGCTGCACGAATCCCAGTGACCAGTTAGGTCTCACAGAGTGGGCCTTCTCCGGGTCCCGTCAACTAAACAATGTCACTTGGCGGGACCCAGGGGAAGAGCCTTCTCTGTGGTGGCCCCAGCCCTCTGGAACCAACTCCCCCCAGAGATTAGAATTGCCCCCACCCTCCTTGCCTTTCGTAAACTACTTAAAACCCACCTCTGCCGCCAGGCATGGGGGAATTAAGATTTCTTCTCCCTCTAGGCCGTTACAATGGTATGCATGGTATGTTTGTATGTGTGTTTGGTTTTCTATATTAAGGGGTTTTAATTTGCTTTTAGTATTGGATTATTATTGTATATTGTCTATGATTGCTGTTAGCCGCCCCGAGTTTTCGGAGAGGGGCGGCATATAAATCCAATAAAACGTGAAACCAATAAACTTGAAACATGCTGTTGTGCACATTCAACTTTGTACAGAACAAAGTATTCAATGAGAATATTTCATTCATTCAGATCTAGGATGTGTTCTTTGAGTGTTCCCTTTATTTTTTTGAGCAGTATATTTTCCATGAGTGTATAACAGAAGGTTGATTGAATATGATAAGAACAATTCATGATGGCTGTAAACCAGGCATGAGAATAAATGGAATACAGGTATTTCTCTGCTTACAACAGTTCATTTAGTGACCGTCCAAAGTTATAACGGCATTGAAAAAAGGGACTTATGACCGTTTTTCACACTTACGACCATTGCAGCATCCCCATGGTTGAAATTGAGATGTTTGGCAAGTTGTTCATACTTATGACAGTGGCAGTGGGCTGGGGTCATGTGAGCTCATTTTGTGACCTTGGGACAAACAAAGTCAATGAGGAACCCAGATTCACTTAACAACCATGTTATTAACTTAACAAATGCAATGATTCACAACAACTGTGGCAAGAAAAGTCGTAAAATGAGGCAAAGTCAGCAAATATTTCATAAGCAACATACATTTTTGGCTCAATTATGGTTGTAACTCAAGGACTATCTGTACTGAACAAAAGGTTCTATACTGAGCAGAGATTAAAACAAAGATGTTTAACATACTCTTAGATATTTAAAATATTTATATATAAATGTCTAATTAGTGCTTGTAATGACTTTAAAAGTCATTTTATTTATAGAAATAGTTCAACGTTGTTAACTGAAAATCCAAATAATTTGCAAAAAAATGTCAAATAGATTCTATGATACAACACGAATTATGGATTTGAAAATTAATATATAAGATCAAAGTAGTTGTAAAATACAAAAAATGGGGTGAATTTATATAAGTTATACTGAGATGAGGAAAGTCTACAACAGGTAGATGAAATTGTGAGCATTGAAATGAAACTAGTGACATACATAAAAGAAGTATATTGAGGTGATTTGATCATAAATGAAAACTGAACTGCAAAACAAGTAAATGAAAGACAAGCCAAACAAGAAAAGGAGTTAGTATTAAGGAAATATAATGTAAAAAAAACAGAATTGTAAAATATTAATTATTATGTATAGATGTTTAATGTTGTTTGTATGTTTGTCGATATAAAATAATAATAAGAAAAGAAAGAAAGACAAGCCAATAAGGGGAACACTGAGAAAGTCATAGCTGGCTGGAATTAATAAGATCCTCTAAAAACAGAAATTTAAATGAAAGTGTATGAAGTAGGGGTGAAATTCAAACTTTTTCCTTACAAGTTCGGTGGGCGTAGCAGGGAAAGATACTGCAAAAACTCCGTTCCCACCCCACTCTGGGGCCAACCAGAGGTGGTGTTTGCCAGTTCTCCGAACTACTCAAAATTTCCTCTACCAGTTCCGCTAGTTGTTCTCTGAACTCAAAGTTTGGGCTACCTGTTCTCCAGAACCTATTAGAACTTGCTGAACTTCACCTCTGGTTTGAAGTATATGAAGTGTGTGGGCCTGGTAGAAACGGCTTGCAAACATTAAAAAATACAGGTAAATAGAAAGAATTTGTTTTAGTTCCATCTCTACTTCTTTTTCTTTCTCCTATTGTGTGACTTGATTTCTCTGCTTACTATTTCATAGCCCTTTTTTGTACTTTGTATAACGTTACCTTAAAAGAAAATAGCATAACGAGTATGTTTGTACTGTGATACATCAAACCAGAACAGAAACTTCAAAATAAGGGTTTAAGATTTACCATTTCAAGTATCTGAATAATCTTATAGACATTGACATGTGGATTGATTGACTTTGCAGTAGAGTTTTAAACGCCAGGAGAAATGTAGACAGTTGTTCCCATATCATATTTTAGGTTTACATTGGAATGCCAATTGCAATATAAGAAATTAACTCTGGAAATATTCCATGTGGCAAGAATTTCATAGGTGGGAAGACATGAAGGTGCAGCAGTGCAACTGATCCCACAAAACTCTTAAATATGGGCTTAATGTTATTCAAAGGAAGCCTTGTAATTAGAAATGATTTCTTGGAAAGATGAAAGCATGAATCCAATTTCAAAGCTTGCTGAAATCAATGAAGATTGGTCTGGGTGGGACTCCCTGTGGTAACAAATTCCATTTCAAATGAAATG
Organism: Erythrolamprus reginae; assembly: GCF_031021105.1. Lineage (NCBI taxonomy): Eukaryota > Metazoa > Chordata > Lepidosauria > Squamata > Dipsadidae > Erythrolamprus > Erythrolamprus reginae. The sequence continues at coordinate 308,582,342 of NC_091950.1, read as the reverse complement.
AGAACTTTCTGCATTGAAACACTATGGCTTCTCCCATTAGGTCTAAAAAGAATTTACTCTTGCTTTATTATAGCTAAATAACATGTCTGTTTTATGAGAAGAGCAGATGAAAATAAATGTGTACGGCTGGAAGAAAGGAAGGGAAAGAAAAATCTCAGTGCTGAAAATAATTCTGCCAAGATAAACTTTAGAGAGTTTTATAAATTAATTCTATTCCACATGTTTATTTTTCTTTTGGAAATTCTACACGGAGGCCATTTAAATAATCTTATTGGCAACGGCTTATTTTGTGTGTGTGTGTGTGAGTGTACCACTGTTACTGGAAGATGCTTGCTATTTTTTTCACTAAAAAGTATGTTTCCCTTCTGACCTAACAAATTAGGTAAGATTTATACTTCTGACCTGACATTAGATTGTTAAGATTTATTCTTATATATTAATGTTATGATGTTTTAAATCACTTATTTACAGCATGGGGAATATATTTATGGCTTAAGAAAAGCAATTATACTTTAGACAACAGTAAAGTATCGTAGGGAGAGTCCCTCAGATTCATGGAAGTAACAGATGCCCCTGCAGCTGGTTTCTTCTGGGGCTTTGGGTATTTCCTTTTGTTGTTTAAGTGTTAATATTATAAATTTTCATGTTGGTTTGGGCATATTAATTTTACACTGTTCAAAAATTCCAGTTTAGTGAAATCTACTGAAGTGAAAAACAAAATGGACCACTTGTTAAATTCCAGTGATAATTAATGCCCAGCATGGAGAACAACAATGATAAATTTCAATGACATTTATTACTTATTTTTTATTATCTATATTAAAATTAGGTAATTCAGCAGAACTTAAGAAACATAGAAACATAGAAGATTGACGGCAGAAAAAGACCTCAGGGTCCATCTAGTCTGCCCCTATAATATTTCCTGTATTTTATCTTAGGATGGATATGTTTATCCCAGGCATGTTTAAATTCAGTTACTGTGGATTTACCAACCACGTCTGCTGGACGTTTGTTCCAAGCATCTACAGCAGAGGTCCCCAACCGCCGGTCCGCGGACCGGCACCGGGCCGTTGGGGGTTTTCAGCCGGTCTGCGGCACCAGGGCCCCCTTGGCCTTTCCGCACCACCAGCGGCGCTCCCCCCGCCAGCCAGCCAAGCCCCGCGCCCGCCGGAACCGGCTCCTCGCTCTCCCCCCGCCGCCCGCCGCGTTTGCAGGAGGTGGGGAGGGTCGGGCGGCCCGCCAAGGCCAGGAGGGATGCCGCTGCCCCCCCTTCCCTCTCTCCGCCCGCCGCTGCGCCTCCTTGACGCCAAGAGGAAATGCCGGCAAAGGCTTTTCTCAGCGGAGGTCTTCAATGTCGGGGGCGCACGGGCGGTTGCACGCGCTCCCTATCTCCCTGCTAGGAGTATTCAAAATAAGAAAAACCTTTGCCGGCGAAGGCTTTTCTTATTTTGAATATTCCGAGTGGGCTAGCAGGGAGATAGGGAGCGCGTGCAACCGCCTGTGCGCCCCCGACATTGAATATCACCTTCGCCGGCCCCACCTCTCCTGCAAACCCCCTTGCTGAGAGCCCGGGGCGAAAGTGCTCTCGCAAAGGTGAGGCGGGCAGGGCGTGCGCGCGTCACCGCTGAGAAGAACGGAGAACGAGAGTGAGTGATAGCAACAGACAGCAAGATAGAGAGAAAGTGAGAAAGAGAGAGTGAGAGAAAGGGGGGGAGAAAGAGATAGCAAGAGAGAGAACAAGAGAGAGAAAGAGTGTGAGAAAGAAAACAAGAAAAAGTGAGAGAGAGAGAAAGCAAAAGAGACAGAAAGAAAACAAGAGAGAGAAAGTGAGAAGAAGAGAGAGAAAGAGAGGGAGAGAGAGAGAAAGAGAGGGAGAGGGAGAAAGAGAGAGGGAGAGGGGGGGAGAGATAGCAAGAGAGGGAGAGAGAGAAAGAGAGAGGGAAAGGGGGGAGAGATAGCAAGAGAGGGAGAGAGAGAAAGAGAGAGGGAAAGGGGAGAGAGGGGGGAGAGAAAGAGAGAGGGAGAGAGAGAGGAGATAAAGGAAGAGGAGAGAGAGAAAGGAAGAGAAAGAAAGAAAGAAAGAGGGATAGAAAGAGAGAGAGAGTGAGAGATGCTCAGTGAGTCTTTCTTTGAAGTTGCCTTTCTTTCTTTCTTTCTTTCTTTCTTTCTTTCTCTTTCTTGCTTTCTTTCTTGCTCTTTTTCTTTCTCTCTTTTACCTTCCCTTCCTCTATTTCTTCTTTTCTTTCTCCTTCCTACCTTCTTCCCTTATTCTCCCCTTTCATAAGTTTCCTTGCTTCCTTCCTCTGTTCCTGTCCCTTCCCCCCTTCTTTCTTTCTTTCCTTCCTTCCTTTCCTCCCTCCATTTCTTGCTTTCCTTTTCCTTCCTCCCTTCTTTCCTCCCTCATTCCCTTCTTTCACTCCTTCCTCTCTTACTCTCCCCTTTCACACCTTTCCTTGCTTCCTTTGCACCCTTCTTCTGTTCCTGTCCCTTCCCTCTTTCCTTCCTTCCTTCCCACCCTCCGTCCATTCATTCACCCATTCCTCTCTTGATCGCCCCTTTTACGGCGCCGCTGACAGCTAGCTCCCCCCCCCCCACCGGGCCATGGAAAACTGGTCTAGCTTAAAGCCGGTCCCTGGTGCAAAAAAGGTTGGAGACCTCTGATCTACAGTACTACTCTTTCAGTAAAATAATATATTCTCACGTTGCTTCTGATATTTCTCCCAACTAACCTCAGATTGTGCCCCCTTGTTCTTGTGTTCACTTTTCTTAACTTTAGATAGATTTAGTGCTGAGTTACTAATGCTGACTGGATGGACAGATGTCGCTGGGAGAAGACAGTCTAGCAAATATCCAGGCCCTGAGCCATGAAGAATTTTGAAAATGATTACTGGCACCTTGATGCCAACTAGCAACCAAAACCGTTCTTGAAGTAGATACTTAAGGTGTTTGTACAAACCCTCCAATCGGTGGTGGGGTATGTATGTTGTTAGGTGGTGGGTGCAACTTCACAGGGCACTGTTTTATGTTGTATGATGTGCAGTCTGTGTGTAACATTTAAAAACTAATAAAAAATATTATTAAAATAAAAAAAATGAAGTAGATACTTTTATGTGGCCACCTGAAAGGGCGCTCATAACTACGTGAGCCAACACATTCTGGTCTAGCTATAGCTTCCAAATATTCTACAAGGACAGTCCCACTTTCAATTAAGGATGATGAAGGTGAAAGTGAGAGTGAATATATCCTCCTCTTCCAGGAAAGGTGACAATTAATGCACAACATGAACATGTGCAAAGGACCTCTTTGTCACAAATATATTTTATGTGCCAGATAAGCATTATAATCTTTATGTTAATAAGAAGACCTCTAACAGAAGCTGTGTCAGAACTTAGCTAAGTAAAGCTTGGAAAATTATGATGAGCACTTCTACCTCAACCCAATAGCCAATCAAAGAGATTAGCCTAATCCAAAATTTAAAAAAATCATTGGGATGTGCCTCCTAGGTTGCCTTTAGGACACACTTGCACCTAAGTTCTGAGGGATCTCTATGCTTTTAGCATTCTGGAAGGTTGTGAAGATCCAGTTTTTCCTCCAAGCATTGGGCTAGGGCAGGGATAGGCCAAGTTGCCTCTTCCATGATTAGTGGACTTAAACTCCCAGAATTCCTGAACCAATCATGCAAGCTCAGGAATTCTGGGAGTTGAAGTCCATGTGTCATAGAACAGTCAACAAATCCTACCCCTGGGCTAGGGTGAAGGTTGAGCTGAGTGGCTGTTTGGTCTGGTGTCTGTAGGGAAGAATATTTTTGGTTTTAGCTATGTTTTGATTGATATTGTGAGGTGCCTAGAATCATTAGATAGGTGACCCTATCAACAAATAATAAAAAAACTCACAGTAGGCTAGCTAGAAAGCAACACTTGAACTAGTCGAAACTGGAAACATGACTTTCAATCCACTCTGAATGGGTCGGGGCAAGTATAAATTGTTGGTGTCCCTCCTCCCAGTGGGGAAACATGGCAGCATAGGTATTCCCTGCATCTGTGCCAATGGAAAATGGCAAAATAGTTAATACCATTTGTATTTCTCCTTTCTCTGTCACTACTCCTGTGTTGATTTTCAGTGTAAATATAATCTATTCAGGATTTGTTATTCAATCATTAAGTCATGTCCAACTCTACATGACCCTATGGACCACAGCATGTCAGATTCCCCTGTCCAACTCTCACAGCCCTACCTTATTACTGAGAAAACCATAGTTTGTATTATATTCACAATGACAGCACTTTATTGAAATAAGAATAGCAAATTTATTGTATTAGCATTTGAGGTATAAAAAGTGGTTAAAAATGGAATGTTCAGGATTGTGAGAGTTCCATAAATTAATGGATTATTAAAGGATCCACATTTCTTCAAACCTTGATTACACATGTTTTTTGTCCATGTTGATATATAACCACAACTACTCCCATTTTATGGGTGACTTCCTGAACATATGCTCTTTTTGGGGAAAAAAAAGGCTTGAATAATATGAACCAACACAGTGTTTGGCTTTTGCAAGCTATTTGAATTTTACAGCTTCAGTTCAAGCAATACTTCTTAATACGTATCCTTATATAGTCATCTAATATAAGAATGTTCTGCTTTCAGAAGAGCTTAGAAGCACTGCTATAGCAAAAATAAATATGAGGGAATTTTAATCTTTTCCACTAAAAGTGTAGATTTCATTCAACAGGTCAACTATATTTCTCTCTTTTATTCTGATGCTTTAAAAACAAACAAAAACCCCAATATTTCAATTCTAGAGGTCTTGTGAAATCAACACTCTGGTTCTAGACAAGTTTACTTTGGGGTATTCTTAGAGTAAGCCCAGTTAAATATAAACAAATTTCTCTCCAAATAATCATGGGTAAACTTTAGGACATAATCGAGGAGTTCTGCAATCTGGAAATATTTTCAATCTTTGAGGCAGGAACCAACAGGGTATACTAGTGATGGCGAACCTTTTTTTCCTTGGGTGCATGTGCGTGTTCACTATTGCGGATGCACAAGTGCCTACACCCATAGCTGCCATGAGTCCTTTGGGATTGGGCATCATAGAAGTAGAATAAATAAATAAATAAATAAATAATAAATCAATGCCTAGGGAGGGTGAAAATGGCTTCCCACGTCCCCTGGAGGCCCCCTGGAGGCCAGAAATGGTCCATTCCCCAATCTCTGATGGGCCCAATAGGCCTGTTTCTCACCCTCCTCAGGCTCCAGAGGCTTTCCTGGAGTCTGCGGAGGAGAAATATACCCTCCTCCATCCCCACAGGCCCTCTGGAAGATGAAAATGCCCACCCAGAGCCTCTGTATCACCCCAAAATCAGCTGGCTGGTGCTCACATACAATACATGCTGGAACTGAACTAGGACAACGACTCGTGTCGGCAAATATGGCTCCACTTGCCACCTGTGGCACGCGTGCCATAGGTTCGCCACCACTGGGGCATACTATAACTGCCACCTTGTCATATTTGTATCAACTGCATGCAATTTGTCTAAATATCAATGATTACATTAATTAAAAACTATCTTTTCAATATTTAGCCTACAAAAGCCACAAAATACAAATAAACACTGTCACAATCACAGGGTCCTCATTTGCCCCATCAGGAACAAAATTCCCCTCTCTGTTACTCATACCTTGAATTACTTTCATTAAAATGTTATGTAGCTACTACATCTTTGAATGGTGTAGCATTTTTATAGAGCAGGCCAACTGATGCTTGGCAATCACAGCCAATGGTTCCCTCCCTCAAATTATTATTATTATTATTATTATTATTATTATTATTATTATTATTATTATTATTATTATTATAGAAGCAGAGTTACAGCAAGGTAGTAGCCTAAACGGAGCAAAGAGCATAGAGGTAGAATCAGGGGTAGAATCCCCTCATACTTGGTTATGCTGCTGTCATTTATCTCTTGACACCAGGCCCAACAGAAGATGCAAATGAGGTTCTACTATGTGCCTGGAAGCTGTTACAATCCACATGGGACAAACAGGCTCACATTCAGTCAAGAGGGCTGAATTTGGAAGGTCTCTGCTTCTGGTGATATCCCATCTTTTTCACAGAGTGTCAGGCAGAACTGTTCCATAATCTGGTGTTCTTCCTGGACAATTAGTTCCTGTTCAAGGATAGTTGTGCCTAGAAGTGTCTTTACAAAGTTTTATCTTATATACCAATTGTTGTGGTTAGCTCTGGCCCAGCTTCTGCCCCAAGGACTGTGGGGGTGGATGTGGGTGAAACATCCAAATGTCACAGGCCTGTTTTGCTGCCGACTGCTTCGGTCAGCAAATTATTGTCTGAAGAAAGGAGTGACTGTGAGATGGGACCTTCAGATGGGAGCCTGGCAGGCAGCCCAGGAAGAAGCCATTCATCCTCTTCCTTATCTTCAATAGACTCTGATGAGGAAGCAGTGATAGACCCACGCATGCGTAGAGTTATGCATAGAAGAGAACAGCTTTGTAGGTATTACAAGAGATAAGAGAGTCCACCTGTGGTTGGGTGGGGTTCAACTAATTAGGGCTGCAGTTAAATGGGCAGCGTGCCGGACTCGCAGTGTGGAAGATTATCTGATTGTGCTTGTGGATTTTGCATTGCCATTCCAGATTTTCCCAGGACCTTGTGTTTGGATATCAGGACTCTGACCATAAATTGTTGTAAGTTTACATCTGAAGAGGAGTAGCTGTGACAAATTCACAGCTACTGGTTAATTGACTTGAGTTTGTTGTTTTTGTTATTTCACTGCATTCAAGTTTGTTTGTTTTCACAACTGAGCCCTTTGAATTCAAAAGAGGGTTTTTCTTCTATTTTTCTTTGGATAAAGAAACTATTGTTGCCTTTTCCTATGTATGTGTCTGTTTTCGCTACTTTTACATTTAATTTGAGGCTGATGCCAGGAGCTGGCAGAACACCAATTAACAACTTTTTCTGAATTAGGAGGCCCTACTCTTTTAGGTCATTCATGTCTTGATCTGGCATATAGCAGCACCCACTACATGGGACTGCCTTTAAACGGCATTACAATATTTAGTGAATCCTGAATGGTTTACTGTACTTACTTATACATACTACTCAGAAAACAATTAGTCTGAGAGCTGCACTAGTTACAGTTTATTCCTGTGTTCAAGTGTTGGTTTTCAGCTTTTTGCTCAGCAGATGGTTTTTTGGGGATTGTCTTCTTACAGTAGCCTTTACCTATTGGATAAATCTGTATGTCTACTCTTAGAGATTGTTATATACAGAGTCCTTAGAGGCACACATTCTTTGTTTATATTCTCTTCTTTTTAGAAAAGCACCCCTAGGAATTATTATTGTTCCTTGTTCATCTGAGGTTCCATAAAAGTGCAAAGAGCAACAAAACTTATTAGGGGACTGAAGGCTAAACTTCACAATGAACGGTTACAGGAACGGGGAATGTCTAATTTAATTAAGTGATTTATTTATCAAATTTCGTTGTTGCCCATCTCACAGTTCAGACAATTAGGGTCAATATAATAGTAATCTTCCAATATTTGGAGAGCTATCACAAGAAGAGATGGTTAACCTGTTGTCCAGAGTGCCTGGGATCAAGAGCAAGAGCATTTAGACTTATATACCACTTCATAGTGCTTTTACAGCCCTCTCTAAGCAGTTTACAGAATCAACATATTGCCCCCAACAATCTGGGTCCTCACTTTACCCACTTCAGAAGGATAGAAGGATGGAAGGCTGAGTGGTGAGATTTGAACTGCTGAACTACAGCTAGCAGTTAGCTGAAGTAGCCTGCAGTGCTGCACTATAACCATTGCACTACCCCGGCAAGAAATAACAGATGGAAATGTAACAAAGAGAGATCCAACATCTTTTTGGCAGTGAGAACAATTAATAAGTGGAACGGCTTTCCTCCAAAAGTTGTAGGTATTCCATTCCTGGAGGTTTTAAAGAAGAGATTGGACAGCCATTTATCTATAACAAGGGTATAGGGCAGCGATGGCAACCCATTGGTGTACCTGCATGCTGACCTGCATGCCGGAAATGGCACACAAAACCATCCTGCCTAGACTGCTGGCCTTTGTGCACCGAAACCCAGAAGAGCAGCATTCCAGTGCATATGCGCGCACTGGGACCCAAATTTCTGGTTTTCAGTGTGGAGGCGCACCTGATGGACAGCTCATGCGCATGACGGAAACCCGCACTCTCCAAGGTTTTGGCGCTTGAGCACGCGTTAAATCCAATTGACCAGCGTACATGTGTGCACAAGAACACTGAAAAGGAGCCAGCGAGGCCACGAGTCCCATGCAGGATGGTCCTCTGTGCTGCTTCTGGCATGCTTTCCATAGGTTTGCCATCACAGGCATAGGGTCTCTTGCTTAAGCAGAGGATTGGACTAGAAGACTTTTAAAGTCAGTTCCAAATCTGTTACTCAGTAATTCTATAAAACTATGAAAAATAACTTTTGGTATATGAGGGATAGATTGATTTGTTCTGATAGGGCAGTGAGGGCAAACCTTTTTTTCCTCGGGTGCCAAAAGAGCATTCAAGTGCACTATTGCACTATTGCCTGAGTGCCCACACCCATAATTCAATGCCTGGGAAGGGCGATAACAGCTTCCCCCACACTCCGGAGGCCCTTTAGAGGCTGGAAATGGCCCGTTTCCCAACTTCTGGTGAACCCAATAGGCTCGTATTTCACCTGCCCCAGGCTCCAAAGGCTTTCCTGGAGCCAGAGGAGGGTAAAAACGCCCTCCGCAATCCCCCTGGAGGCTCTCTGGTAGCCAAAAATGCCCTCCCAGAGCCTGTGTGCGAGCCAAAAATAAGCTGGCCGGCACACACAAAGGCACATTGCAGCTGAGCTAAGGCAACGGCTTACGTGCCAGCAGTAAGCAGCACACAAATAAAATGAAATAAAATAAAATAAAATAAAATAAAATAAAATAAAATAAAATAAAATAAAATAAAATAAAATAAAATAAAATAAAATAAAATAATAGATAAAATAGATAAAATAGATAAAATAGATAAAATAGATAAAATAAATAAATAAAATAAAATAAAATAAAATAAAATAAAATAAAATAAAAAAAATAAATAAAATAAAATAAAATAAAATAAATGTGGTTCTGTGTGCCATCTATGGCACCCGTGCCATAGGTTCGCCATCACTATGATAGGGGAATGCATGTTAGATATTCTTTCTGCTTTGTCGTTGTTACTATGCTTTTATCATTTTAAAATTTGTGCTATTGAATAAGGTTTGTGAACTGTTTAGCATCACTTGGTGATTGAAGCAACATACTGTATAAAGTTAATGAAAAGAAACCAGTATAGATTGGCAACATAATACTACAGTCCTCTACAAGTTTTCTTGAACTTGATTCTGTTGTTTTACTTTATGTAGACAACTATCGTACACTATTAACATTGTATCAATAATCTCCATGAACCCAATTTGTCTATTTTTAAGTAATTTTAGGATTGATTCAACTTTTTCAAACATTGACTTAGGAATGAGAGAAAATGTTATGGGTGAATTATGACAATGTGAAGATGGAGTAATGCAAGTCATAAAATATTTCCAGAATCTGACATTTGTACCTTTTGATGAAGAAGCAATAGACTAATGTTTACTGTTGCTATGTGGGAGATTTGCTTCATGGAATATAGCTAAAATTTCTTTCTTCTGACCAATAGAGCTGATAGGAATCAAATATCATTTTCTTTAATAAATTGTGTTGGTTCAGTGAATGTGCTGATAACACACATACGTTTCATAAACTACATTAAAGTGTCATGATTTTTCAGCTTAAATTTGTGCACGGGGATTCAGAGATGCAATGCAGGTGTTTTTACATTAGCTAGTTATTGCTACATTTGTGATTTATATTTGGATTCAATTCAAATACTCTCCAAAGTATAACAAAATGTGGTGTTGCCAGGTAACATCAAATATTTTTACCTATATGGATAGTGCCTAAACTACAAATTCTTAATATAGCTAGTTTTTAATTCTCAATAAATTATAGGCCTGTCATGACAGAAATGATGTTATTGTAATTGTCAGGAAGAAAAAGGAATCTTTTTGAGAAACAATCTGTTTTATGAGTGAATTAGTCTGTCTTTCTCCCTTTCTGTATATATATTGGGTATTTATTTATGCTAAATTTTATATTCTACTTTGTTTCTAAGAGCTCAAGGTGGCCTATATCATTTTACTCTCACAACAATCACCCTCTGGAGTATGTTGGTCTGAAAGAAGGTGGATGACAGAGCTATCAGTACTTGTGATTTAAGAGCAAAATGAAGATCAGCAATGTCCTGAATTCCTTAAAGCAGTTGCTACAAACACACACACACACACACACACACATTATAAGGTTTCATTTTTCCAACTGAAAAATTAGTGCTTTGTTTAAGAAGTTGCAGGTCGATGATCTGTTACGTATTGTCCACAGCCTTAGTGACAAGCCCAAAATCAGACAATGAGCTTCCATAGCTGTGGTGGACTTTAAAGTGAATGTGAGAACTCTCATATCAGGACTATTAAGTGGATATTCGCAATTGGATGGATAATTGTTGGACTCATTAAATTCACTGCATGATATCTATGCTAGTCTGTTGTAGCATGAAACAACAGGCTTCCTATTATTTTTTAAACTAAGAAGAATTTTCACAAGTTGTGAGAGGTTACTTACTGTAGGACATCTCCACAGATTTTATCAACATTTTTTTAATCTTTATTTTTGTTTGTTTTGAATCACATTAAATCTTTATTGTAAGCAAAACTCTAAAATGTTTGTACCACCTTGCTATATAGATTCAGATAGCTTTGTTTATATACACAAATGCTAAGACATTAACTTTCATGGCACATTGTGGGGGAGTTGACCTATTTTCAGAAGTAGATGCTAAATCATAATAAGGTTATTCTAGTGGTGGTGCAGTTTTTGGAATGCATTCTCCATAGAGGCTCGACTGGTACCTGTCTTATGTTTTCGGCACCAGGTAAAGCCCATTTAATTGGCCTACACATTTTAGTTATTAGCAATATTATTAATGTTAATTTTTAAATGCAGGAATACATTTTAGGAGATGTATCATTGCTTAAAAGAAAATATTAACCCTTCCCAGCTCTGAAACATTCTTATGACTACAATTTTATCATCAGCTGTGATCAGTTGTTTTTCAAGTGCGTTGTAACCAAGCTAGAAATATTTGTTCAGTACTAAAAATTGGTATCTGATTTTATTTTGATAGTAACTAAGCCAAGACTGAATACTTGAGCGTGGTAGTTCAGTGGTTAGAATGCAGTATTGCAAACTAATTCTGCTGACTGCTAGTAGTTTGATTCCCACTGGCTCAAGGTTAACTCAGCCTTCCATCCTTTGAGATTGGTAAATTGATGACCCAGATTATTGAGGTTAAGATGCTGGCTCTATAAATCACCTAGAGAGAGCTGTAAATCACTGTGAAGCAGCATATAAATCTAAGTGCTATTGCTACTTAAAGTAAGGACTATCAGATCTAGCTGCAAAAATCTAGATCACCGTGAGATGGCAGCAAAAAGTTAGAATTTTCGGTATTTCTTGGGTGCCATTTCTTGGGGATCAAGATTTTCCAGTTGAGATATGGTAGCCCTTACTGCAGACTTCACTATAGAATGCTCCTGGCAGTAGGTGTGAAAGCTAGATAAAATGTAGAAATCTGTCAACATTTAAGAATCAGATTATTCTTTATTTTATTTTTATTTTATTTATTTATTTTGTCAAGTATGTATTGGTAATATACATAGACATAACATTGTTTATATCTATAAGATGGGTACTGATAAGAGGGAACATTAGGACAGGGACAGTGGCCACACTGTTGTTTTGTTGTAGCTGTTCTGTTGTTATTTTGTTTTGTCCCCCCCCCCCGTGTATCCTTTCCCTCCCAGGTATGAATTTTGTCCAGTTCTAAGGTCTTGTGATGAAATCATAAATGAGTTATATTCTACTAAAAACCAGAGTGAATATTGGTTACTTCCTTAAATGGAAGGCACGAAGAAAAGGAAGTGACTTTGGAGAGAAACAAATATTAAGAGATAGTGGTACCAAGTGAAAAAAAAAAGGAAAGGAAATGAGCAGAATAGAAAGAAAGAAAGAATTTATGATTGTCTGGGTACTTAAGTACCCAGAAATCTTGTTATTCTATCTCTTTGCTGTCATCTAGTGGTCTTTGGGATTCTTCCAGCCTAGTCTTCATAGTTACAGTAGGTGCCCCTGAATTCATAGTAACTAATGAAAACCAATCCACAATTAGTTTCCAGCTGGTTCACTAATATTCCATATGAAAATTAATTGAAGTAGTAAGTAAGTAAATAAATGAGGAACAGAACAGAATTGTGTTAAGACATCTAAAAAGTTCTTTTCTATTGTCCTTTCAAAAATTATTAGGAATTTATATTTGTTTAGAAGACCCAACAGGCCTAATTATAGAATATAGCCTTTGTTCTGTGTACAGCCCTTGGAGCAACCCCACCAACTCAAAAATTCTTTATTTTATGAATAAATCAAACTCTTTATTGATATAAGCACACATAACAAAAAGCAGATTTTAAACCACAAGGAAAATGAGTTATCTTTTTCTTCCGAGCTAAACATAAACAATGTCTGGGAAAGGTGCCAACCTCGGCCTAATCAGCATTCCTTAGATAACAAGTCCATTCATCATTTAAGCATATGAATTTGCTCACCGAAGTCCTGGCCAAGAAGCATCCAGTAGAGAATGTGTTTTATTGAGGCAGAAATCGTGGTTTTTAAAGCCTTGTTCAACCACATCCCCCGTTTCACATCTCTCCCATTGAATGATGTTGAAACTCCACACCCAATTTCCCAAGATCCTTTGCCTTTATACCCCTGGAAGTGACATCACACCCCAAAAAGGCTAAGTCTACACTAATAACTTTCATTATGCAACTCCTCTCCTCTTCTCAACAATCTTCTATAGTGAGGGTGTCAGGCCACTGACTTTCCACTCTAATGTCTTCCTCATCCTCCAACCGGGACCACTTCCCCATTGTCACATCAGCTCCCTCTAGTGGTTCCTCAGGTTCACTCAGGTCACTTTCTCCCTCACTCTCGCTCTCTGCTTCAGCTGGCAACACCCCTGACCCAGAATATCCAGAGGGGCCTGGCTCATCCTCCTCAGAATCTGACATGACCTGAGGTGGACCAGGAGCACTCACAGCAGTCTCTAGGGAGTTATCCACCTATAAGTACTGAACTGAAAAGTAAAAATAAAAATGATAGAAGAAGACAATGGAAAACCAATTCCATGCTGTTACCAAGAAAACATGGCAGATATATGTGACCATGAGCAAAGTTAGATTTGAATCTATTCCATGTTTTAAACATGCTAACTATAATACAAAATATTTTTGATTTGTTTTATATATTTTGATATCATATTGGTTTTTTAAATGTTATGTACATTTTTATCTATCTATCTATCTATCTATCTATCTATCTATCTATCTATCTATCTATCTATCTATCTATCTATCTATCTATCTATCTATCTATCTATCAATAAGATTTGTATGCCGCCCCTCTCCATAGACTCGGGGCAGCTCACAACAGCAGTAAAACAATTCATGACAAATCTAATAATTTATCATTTTAAAAACCCCGTTATTAAGCAGACATACACACACACAAACATACCATACATAAATTGTATAGGCCCAGGGGAGATATCTCAATTCCCCCATGCCTGACGACAAAGGTGGGTTTTAAGGAGTTTACAAAAGGCAAGGAGGGTGGGGGCAGTTCTAATCTCCGGGGGGAGCTGGTTCCAGAGAGTCGGGGCTGCCACAGAGAAGGCTCTTCCCCTGGGACCCGCCAAACGACATTGTTTAGTCGACGGGACCCGGAGAAGGCCAACTCTGTAGGACCTAATCGGTCGCTGGGATTCGTGCGGCAGAAGGCAGTCCCGGAGATATTCTGGTCCGATGCCATGAAGGGCTTTATAGGTCATAACCAACACTTTGAATTGTGACTGGAAATTGATCGGCAACCAATGCAGACTGCGGAGTGTTGGTGTAACATGGACATACCTGGGAAAGCCCATGATTGCTCTCGCAGCTGCATTCTGCACGATCTGAAGTTTCCGAACACTTTTCAAAGGTAGCCCCATGTAGAGGGCATTGTCCTTAATATCCTTATTTTCAAAAGAAACCAGCAAAAGTTGCATCTTTTGTATGCAATTCTGCCATCCTGCCGCTGGTCAGAAGACTCAGATAGAAGGGAGAAAAGGCAGCACAGATACCGGCGATATGCTTTGCAGCCTGCTTTTTCACATGGTCCTTGTAGTTTTTACTGAAGGACAGTTTCAGGGCAGAGATGAGTAAATCCCCTGTCATCGTTTCTCCTTTCACTCATTATTATTTATGGCAGAAAAACTGATCATCAGTCGCTTTCCTGACTATGGGATGGGATGGATTTGGTATTATATTTTAAGTGTGTGTGTGTGTGTCCTTGGAAATTTCAATCTTTTGATTGAGATGCTATGGAAGCTGGAGTGATTGTTATCCTCTCAGAGAGAATATCAGTAGATTTCTCCTGATAACAGGTCATATCAGACTAATGTTCTTAACAATGTAGCATCAATAAGAAGTTAGGAGAAATAATTTTCTGTTGCTTATCAATAGCTTTTCCTAATAGGAGAAGCCTAAGACTTATGATTGTTGCCTGAGGAAGGCAAAACACGAGCCTACTGGGCCCACCAGAAGTTGGGAAACAAGCCGTTTCTGGCCCCCAGAGGGCCTGCGGAGAGTGGGGGAAGCTGTTTTTGCCCTCCACACTTATGGGTGTGGGCACTCGTGCATGCGCGATAGCGCCCATGCACGCTCTTTCAATACCCGAGGAAAAAAAAGGTCCACCATCACTGGTCTATCAGTTTTAATGTTCATAAGCCACTCAGTGTTGACTTTATGAGTGGCACATAAATGTAATAAATAAATAATGAATAATAAATAAAACATTGTGGTTTCAAATCACGGCCTGTACTGGTAGGAGCTATGTACAATCATATAGTTGAAGGGTGGGGACTCTGGAATTCTGGGAGTTGAAATCCACAGGTCATAAAAGGGCCATGTTTCTGCACACCTGTTATAGATTGAGGATCACAAACACAAAGAAATTTTGATAGTGTAGAACTGCAGCTCCAATATGTTAAAGAAGGATTCCTTATGACTGGAGATATAACATGGAATTTGTTTTGCTCACCCAAATCTAAGAACATTTATTTGGGACACTTCTCAATATAAATATCTTGTTCCTTCTCCTTATTCATGTTGTCAAAATAACTAGTAGCATGGAGAGAAAATCTCTCCCCCTTCTCTCCCCACCCCTATGCTAAGTACAATGGGAACCAAGGCTTCTCTTACATTTATAGAGGAGGGAGAAAAAAAGATGAAAAAATACAGTATTCATATATTTCTACTAGATGTCTGTTTTCAATTACCCAATTTTCTAAAATAGCTAATCAATGTTTAAAAATGTGTACACAAGGAAGCCTACAAATAGATGCATACCAAAAAATAATATCAAATAAACAAAGCAAGAAGGGATGGCAGCAAAAATGATGGGTTGAAACAAATGTAATTATATAAATAAAGGTTGGGAGGGGGGATTATTCCCCCACTTTGTCCAGAGTAACTATCCATTTAGGTAGGAGATGTGAAAATCAGTCTCAAGACCAGAATAAGTATTACTTACTGGGTCATAGGTAAATTAACACATGCATGGACATAGACACACAAAAGCAGCAAACCAAGAAACAAAAAGCAGCTGCATTAATTATTGTACTTCAAGACTACAATGTTTTTATTTACTGTAGGTTTGTTGGTTACAAATTTGGGGGAAATGTCTGTTATATGTCTCTTGATTCTTTATTTTTCATCTAATTCCTTAGAAAATAAAAGAAGCTGTTTGACTGATTTTTAGCACAGAGAATCTCTTTAAATGGTTTAATAATATTTTTCCATGTAAAATGGTAGAAAATAAGACTTACTGAATTAAATGGAATATATTTCAAAAAGGACTTGTTTTGGCTCTTTCATTGTTACACTATTTTCCTTTCAAATTATCAAACTGTGTTAAATCTTAAGAAATCTTACCCAAATAAAACACAGAATACTTTACCCCTAATGTCTTTCAATCTTTCTATTGCATGCTATATATCTATATTAATAAAAATGTAAATGTATGTTTGTTCAGGACGTCAAATCTCTGAAAGTTCTTCACTGATTGCTTTGAAATTTTGACACTGCATTGCATACAATCACAGCCCTTTTTATATATCTATATTATATAGGCGTCACACCTGTAACAGGTAAAAACTGGTGAAAAACATAGGAGCCATGTTTTGATTGGCTGGTGAAAAAACAGGGAGCTGCTTGGCATGGAGACTGGTCACAAACATAGGAGGCATGTTTTGATTGGCTGCTGATAATTGTGTCAACTGTCACAGGAAATTCTCCTCAGAACATAAAGGAACCATTGATGGGATTGTTTCCTAAGTATTACATGCTTGGGTGGAACCAAGAACCCTGTGAGATAGGCCACTCTTATCGTCTTTTGGCACATGGGTCAGGACGGTCTCCTAAAGCAGGGGGGGACAGGGAGGGAGAGGGGGAGAGAGAGAGAGAGGTCCAAATGTTACCTTGCTCTCTAATGTTAATTTCTTCAAACTCTGTTTTTATGAATAAATTGAGCAGGGAGTTGGACAAAAATACTTCCAGGGTCCCTTCCAAGTCTGAATAAATTGATTAGGGGGTTGCACTATAAGACCTTCAAGGTTGAGCCAGAACAAAAGGTGCCCGGGTACAGCTAGTTATCTGAATAAATAGCTGAAATATTGGCTTTTTCTGCTGTAAAAGTGGGTTTCTGCTGACAGTTCAATTATACTACTGAATTTTCTCAAAGTTAGTCCTCAACTGATCCTCATATGAACCTAACACAGAAATCTTTCCAGAAATGATAAAATAAGTGTCTTCTTTCTGACAGGAAAATATTTTATAAGTTAAACATGAATGATGTATGCCTGTAAGGTGATTACTTCACTTTCATGCAGGGCAAAACAGGACTATGAGGTTTACCACAAAAGAAACTCTTGTTCTTTCAGAAAAAGAAGAAACCATTTTCCATTTTAAATGTATTCCATTAATTTATTCATGATGAATAAGCTACTTGATTACATGAACATTGTTTTCTGGAAAGAACATTACCAAATATCACTTTTGGTTTACACAGGAAGTTTAAGGTTCTCATGAAGTTTGCCCACTAGAAGAAAATGTGACCACATACCAGTAGTCTGTTCACCACAACTTGTTTTTCCTTTGTTTTTCTGGTTTCGTCACCCATAAGTGAAAGCCTCATAGTCTGAAACTCAAAAGTTGTTTTATAATTGTCCTAATTTAAAAAGAAGGAAATATTAAATCCAATTATTGTGTTTTGTTGTGAAGTTGAAAAAAATAGGAGAAGGACCTAAAAGGACCTAAACCCCAATTTCCAACTCACTCTTGCAGACAAGTGAGTACATTTCCTTTTTTCTCCCTGTCTTCCTGCACTCGTTTACTGTATATCCAGGAAAAGTGATGGTTTACAGATAAATCCCATCCTAAATTTCAAGCCAATTTTGAAATATTCCCACATTCCATTTTCCTCACCAATATGTTTTGTACAAATATTCTTGCAGAGGCAGATAAAATACTACATGGAAGAATAAAAAAAATAGAAGGTACACAACTCCAGGATGTTCATATGCTGAAACCAGAAGTGAATTTCATCAGGTTCTGACCAGTTCTAGAGTACCGGTAGCGGAAATTTTGAGTATCTTGGAGAACCAGTAAATTCCACTTCTAACTGGCCATGCCCCCATTTATTCTCACCCTCCCGAGTCCCAGCTGGTTGGGAGGGAATGGGGATTTTGCAGTAACCTTCCCCTGGAGTAGGGTGGGAATGGAGATTTTACAGTGTCCTTCACCTGCCATGCCCATCAAACTAATCCACGCCCACCAAGCCATGCCCACAGAACCAGTATTAAAATATTTTGAAACCCACCACTGGCTGAAACTGTTGTTTCATTAGCAAAACTGCTGAATTTAGAAAATAGCAGCACCGGATGAGTGATAAATATTAATGCTGGATGTCTACCACCTTTCATTTAAATGGAATCTTTTCTTAGTTACTTTCAAAATTGTACCCCTGACTTTCCTTGTATGCTTTTCTTCCCTTGCTCTGACCCCAAATAACAGGAGTAGCATAGTAGATCTTTGTCCAACAGTGGAGAATTTTACATTACATTACATTTATATTATAATTTATAACTATGATAAACTGTTATCTAACATGCTGGTTAAAAACCTGCTGATCTTAGAAACATCTCATTTGATCCATTCTCTTCTACCCAAATGTTCGTTGCTTCCCAATATAAGTTTAGGGTCTGTGATGTTGCTTTCTTTGATAGGTACAGACCTTCTAAATAATTGCACAAAGTTCCAGGTAGCACTTTATCCTTGTATTCTTTGAGCACACTTGCAAGAATCAAGCCCACATCTGCAAAGGGGAGAGTGACTTAAGTGTGTATATGAGTTCTGAGTGGATTTCTGCAGCAGTCACCAGAGGTCGCACCTCTCACAGTTTTAGAACTGCGTGCAAACAACTGAAAATTCAGGGAGAGATGGAAGACCTTGGAGAAATTTGAACTGAGCAGGTAATGCTCAGAGAAGTCCTTCCTCTTTCTTAAATAATTATCTGTTCATTTGGGCAAATGGGCAAATGAAACTATTTTCAGTTTGTAACTCTAACTCGTAGATTCTGAAGAACCTGTTTTCTTGTTTCGAATTCTTTTTTCAATCTCAGGGAGATATAAATAAAACATGAATAGGTATTCTTGCAGACTTCTGTATGAAAATACAATTCTCCTATTAATTTGGGATCTTTGATTGCAAACAAGCATAATCTGAAAACGTAATCCTATGCAAACTTCATTGACGGGGATATGCTTCCCCTAGGTAATTTCTCATTAGTGATAGAGACTGATGCCTAAATATCACTGTAATAAATCAGCACAGTAATTTTAGAGGATACTAGTAAGGTACCAATGCAAGTCAGTGTATATAAAACAATAGTAGATAAATATTTGCAGTGCAAATGTAGACTCTGGGGTTTGATTTCTGACTGCCAATTTGGGCATACTCCAGAATCAATCAACAAGTAAGTACAAAATAACTTCCCCATTCCGCTGTAAGTGAGGAACAAGAGAGAAATCAGAAGAAATTGGCTTATTTCAGCCTTCGTATTGGACATATGACTGAATTTATTAGCAGGCAATAAGATAATGCATATACACACTTAAATATTTTCACTGGATACATTTAATCCTCTGATTTGCTTTATTTTTGATTGAGAGAGGGAGCAATGGGGAAAGAGCACCCAAATCTATTTGGTGACTTTTCAGCAACTCTGAAACCAAACCTTTCTAGAGACCAGTCTTACTAGCTAGACTGCAGAAAAGCTAAGAAAGCATAGTAGTCCATTGCCCAAGGTAAATCACCTGGCTTGTTTGTCAAAGCCTGATTATCTTTCCTTCTCTCAGTGCACTGGAGTGTAGAATGTCTGAAGATCCCTTGCAAAAAGTGATGTTTCCAGGGAACCTTCAGTGAAATCAGACAAAATCTTCTCTTTCAGAGCCCAATGCCACAAAGGAAGCCTTTCAAGAGATATGCATGCCATGGTGGGGAAAGGGAAGGTTGGGCAAAACCTAGGAAATAACCCAGTGTATTTTAAAAAAAATATATGAATACAGACTGCTGTGTGTTCTGACATTCCCCTCTCCCTATCGGAATTGAGCCATTAAGCAAGAGGGAAATAAGCAGCCCTTTTTCACAAGTGCAAACAGTGTCCAAAGGCAGAGGGAGAAATACTCATGAAGATGAAGTGGTCCCAGAGGGCTTGCTGACACTTTCAGAAAGGTCTTAGAAATATAAATCTTGAGGGAGGACTAGGCCAGATGGACATTTTTGTTTTCTGTTTTATTTTCCATAAATTGTTGCTGTTGTTCACAAATGAGGTAGGAAAAGGTATTTCTGCCTCCTTCAACCTGGTGCCCCTCTGGTGCATAACTTTTAATCCAAACCGTCTGGAGTGCACCAGAATGGGGTATGATAATGAGATAAAGAGCATCTCTCAAAAAAGTGCCAGAAATGAAAAGCAAGAACTGACTGACTCCCACTCTTTTGAACTTACTGTACATTTTTTTAAAAAAAATCCCCTTCTTCCACCTGACTTAACATTACAAACTAATTAATACACACATTTAAGTCATATATTTTATTTCGCTTTGAGACTGCATCAGCCACTGCCTTGAAAATGAAGCCATGAGACAAGATCATCAACCGATATCCTAGACTGAAACACCAAAGTTAGATATAGCTATGTTTGGAAAAATAGCATCCATCATTGTCACTACAAAGTTCCTAGGCCTCTGCATATTTCTGGGTAAGAGCAAAACATGATCCAGCCAAAATTAAGCCAGCAAGATTTATGATGCGTAAATGAAAATATACTATTGAAATCAGTGACAGGCACAAATCTATAAATACTTCCATGTGACAAAGTTGAACTTATTTCTCACTGAAAATGCTTAGGTTGCACTGCTCAGCAGTACTCAGTTATGTGTGCTGTGGCTTTTGGGCTTGTTTGTTGTACAATATTAATATGGGATATTTTTGTGACCTTTAGATTGACCAGTTATCCTAGGCTGGATAGGTTGGAAGATTCTTGCCTTCCTCCAGCCTCTGATTAAATTTTTGATAGGAATCTTGTCTTAGGGCATTTATTTCGACATTTCCAATATTGTAGTTCCAGAAAAGCCTACCCGTTCCCCCCAATTCATCTCCTATGTGTATGTGTGTCTGCCTTTCTCTCTCTTTTCCTTTTTACTGGCTACAGTGGGTAACCAGTTCACCAAAGGTACATCAGTACACCACTAGGAGCTTCAGGAGGAAGACAAACCTCATTCCAATAGCTCTGCAAAAGGATCAGCAGGCACTTGCTGGAACCTAGCTGGGCCTCACCAGAGCTCCATTGCACCGGGAGCAAAAAAGAAGTTAATCAGGCACACATCCTATAATTGGTTGCGGGGCACAGTTAGCCTTCCCGGATCCCAAATGACACACCAGCTTGAGGAAAGGGGTAGCCTTAATACATAAGGAAGAGGTTAAGCTTTGGTTAATCAAATTTCATCTGGATCATTCGTTTCTAAGCCTTTGAGGAACAAAGAAAGGCCGAGGAAAGCTTTTCCTTCGCAGACCATACATGCACAAATTCCTTTCCCCCCCCAAATGGCTGCAATTTGTGGTCTTTTCCTCCACTCATTTAACAAGACTCCCATAGAACAATCATAAACATGTTCACTGCTTACTGCAAGCCTCAGGAAAACTGTACCTCCCATCAAACCCCCCACCGCTACACTTGCTTCAGAGCATTGATAGGATCGCTGTGCGCGGCGGAGAAAAACTGCAATCCTAGGTGTCTTTTACCTGGCACAGCAACCGCGCTCAAGGTACCAGAGATCCTTCTCCCACAGAAGCCTAAATAAATACATTGCTCAAAAAAAGAAAAAAGAAAAAAAGAACACTCATAGAACACATCCTAGATCTGAATGAATGAAATATTCTCATTGAATAACTTTGTTCTGTACAATGAAAATGAAATAGATTGTCAATCAGGGTGGCTTCCGAGGTGGACAGTTTGATTTCACAGAAGTTTGATTGACTTGGACTTCTATTTTGTTGTTCAAGTGTTCCCTTTATTTTTTATATTATTTAATAGTGACCCTTAAGCACAAAAGCCTAAAACCTTCATCGAAGACCACAGCGTTGGCTGGGATCAGCGAGGCTTATTTTAAGAGAGGCGCGTGGAGGAAAGAGCGCGCTTACCTCTTCCCTGCCGCCGTACTCTGGAAGGCTGCTCCTGGCCGCCAACGTATTCCATTAAGTTCCAAGTGATAAAAAACCAAGAAACCAGTCGCAATTGCATAGTAACCCTGTAAAAGTTCTCGTCTAGTGTCTCTTTAGGGGAGAAAGAGGAGGAGAAGGAGACGCGGGGAGGGGGGATGAGGTTGCGGAGGAGCAGCAGGAATACCTGTCTCTGACAAAACGGCTCCCGGTATCTTCTTCTTGAAAAGGGGGTGGGTGGGAGTGGGGAGGGGTCGGGGCGTCGAAAACTGCGGCCGAGAACGATTAGCGCGCTTTCCGATCGCCCCGACGGTTTTATCTCCTCCTGACCGTCTCGTCGAAAGGATGGCGAGGAAAGGCAGCGGCCCGGAGAAGGGAGCCAATAGACCCGGTGGACTTCAGGGCAGAGACCATTCTGCCGAAGGAAAAGGGACGGGGCGGGAGGGGGGGAGAGGGGGGGTTAATAAAAAAGCGGGAGGGGAAGAGCCAGGCTGGCTCGGGGTTCACGCTCTGCTCCGGTCGACGGCCGTCCCATTCGGGAACTCCATGAGGCAGGTGTGCTCCTTCGCCTCGCCTCGCGCTCCGGCGCTCACGCCCGTCGAAAGGACTCCCGGAGAGAATCCCACTTTAAAGGGGGGGGGCAGGAGGGAGAAAGGCTTTTGGGCAGGTGAAGGAGGGGGAGCGCCTCAAAAAAGCAGCCCGAAGCTCCTGGCCGGCCCTCCCTTCAGCGCCGAGCGGGTCCTCGGGCTGTCCCGAGGGTCGTTGCCTCGGACGTCCCGACGCCTCGTAGCATCTCCGGTCAAGGGAAAGGCAGCCGCGCGTTTGAATAAACAAGACTTATAGCTCCTGAGGAGGCGCGCTTTGCCCCTCAGGGACTGAGACGGCCCCGTTAGAAAAAAGGCTCCATTCCAGACAGTCCAAAAGTCGGTGACATCCTCTCACAAACACCCCACCACCACCTCTCCGCTCCAAAAGGGCCGGTTGTACGAGGCTCCGCTAGGACTGATAGCTGCCTCCGCCGCGCTTCCCTCCCTCTCTTCCCTCCCCTGCTGCCCAGGGCCATTTTTGAAGCCCGCATGAAATGTGGAAAGCCGACTCCAATAGGACGCGCGGCGAGGAACTTCCAATCGGCGGCCGGCGGGCGGGCGGCTCTGCTTCCCGCTGGAGAAGGGAGGGGCGCCGGGCGAGAAGGGAGGGAAAAAATAAAATAAAATTTAAAAAAAAGAGGGGAGAAGCGCGAGCGAACGTGAGGCTGGAGCCTCGCGCTCGCCTTTGGCGACTCCTTCTGCCTGGCCAATTGGTTTTGGCGGGAGGGGGACTCCAAAGTGGTGGCTCCGCAGAGTGACCTGAGCCATGTTTTCCCTCCCTTTTTCCGATGCAATATTCATTGAGGGAAATCGTAAATTCGAATTTTGGTTTGTTTTTTTAAACTGAGGGAAGCTGGAGTGACCTTTCATGTTTTAGAGACACCTTTTGTCCTGCACAAAACATTAATGGGAGTGAGGAAACAGAATAGGTCTGATATAGCAAGTCAGGCTCCTAGTCTGTTTTATTCCAAATTATCTCCTTTACTATAAGACATGGATCTCTCCAGGGATCTTTTTGGGTATCAGAATATCTATTTACAGGACGTCCTGCTGCCTCATACTTCCCAGCTGCTAATAAGGACACAGAGTTCTCTGGGTCCTGTCCGTCAAACAATTTCAGTTGGCGGGACCGCAGGGAAGGGCCTTCTCTGTGGTGGCATGGATGCTTTGGAACCAACTGCCTCTGGAGATCCGTATTATCCCCACCCTACCGGCCTTCTGGAAAGCTGTTAAGACCTGACTTTTTCAGTGGGCCTGAGACCATGAATGATTGAGGGTATATATGGTTTTATGGGCTATTATTATGCTTTTATACTTTTACTGTTGTTGGTATTGTAATTTTTCTTTTACACTGTTTTTAAAATGTTCTTATTATTTTAAGCCAGCCAGAGTCCACTGGAGTTGGGTAGCATATAAATTTTACTAAATTAATTAATTAATCAAATAAATAAATAAATAAATAAATAAATAAATAAATAAATAAATAAATAAGATCACTCCCAACTGTATCTGGAGATTGAAAATGAGGGAGCGGTATGGCCTGCCTCGGTTAACGTGAGGATAATTTACAACAGTTGGTTTCTTTTCCTAGATTAGGGAGAATAACGTGAATCCATTGCAATTCCACATGGCAGCAGAACAGATAGTAATATAGAGTAACATAGGGGTAATGGGTACTTTTCTCTGCAAACATAAAAGTAAGCGGCCATTTAATTTGTTCTAATGACCATCCCTCCTAATATAGGGAAAAAAACGATTTTGTAAAAACAGTTTAAATCATAGAGTCTTGATAGCTTCTAGAGATTGTGGCTTCTGTTTTGTTCTAGCAGTTTTTATTCTGTGCTGCCAACTTAATTTTTATAATATGTTTGAAAAATAGCTCTTTGAAACTCAAAAACTAGCCTCTACGCTGTGATTTTAATAAAGCTCTGTGGATCTTCAAAAGGATTGTTTGGTCTGGAGAAGATTCAGTCCACACACTCTTTCAACGGATGTTGAAATCAAACCTTAGAGGTGCTGAATCAAACCAGGAGTGAGAATTGAGAATGATTCAATACACTTTTAGGATTTATAGAGCCTTAAAGGTCATTGCAATTTTATTTATTTATTTATTTATTTATTTTATTACTTAGATTTGTATGCCGCCCCTCTCCGAAGACTCGGGGCGGCTCACAACATGTAAAAAACAAATCATAAGCAATCAGACAGATTTAAAATATTTAAATATTTAAAAAAACCCCATATGCTAACAGTCACACACACAGACATACCATGCATAAATTTTCCTTCCCTGTATGAACAAAGTTAGCTGGGATTCTGAGTTGTGTGAATACGTTTGTGGTCAATAAGTCTTATTACTTGCATAAATCCTGCCTTTCCATCTTTGTCAAATATTTGAGTCTCTCACTGTTCTCACTGATAGAATTTGTTAGGAAGGTTTGCTTTAACAGGGAGAAGCCAGAGTCAGATTTATTCTGCTGTTCTTTGTGATCTGGTTTACTGCTTCTGTTGTGATTCTCTAATTTACCATAATTTCATATAGCATAATGCTCTTTGTACTGTCCTAAATAGTTGGTGCCTGAGTGAAATTATCTACCTATCAGAATTTTGTTAAGCTAGCAAATATTACTTGGGACTTCATTTACTTTCTTCTTAGTTTCTTAAAATGACCAAACACAAGCATTATCTTGACTTTCTTTGTCCTGATAGAAGGTTACACTTTTATGTTTGTCCTGCAAACACAACTAGAAGTTCAGCCCTGAAAAAGGGACCAAGACTGATCAGTCTAGTTAGTATTTGGTTGGTTCATTAGATTTATGACCTGACTTCCTATTGGAGGACCAGATGACTCTTATTTTACATTTCCTTTTATTTTATTTGGTATCTATAACAGCAACTCTGTAAGCTTGGGAGAGACCAGTCCAAAATCACTCACTGAACCTCTAAGGCTACTATGGACTTTCAGCCATCCTTCACCATAAGGTTTCCTAGTTTTGGTCCAATATTTACCCAACTTTTTTATAAAAAGCTAGAGATGTGCTATCCTAAACAGGTAGCAGCAGATGAAGCTAAGCAGGATCACATCATATACCTGTACACTTAGCGTAGGGGCCTCCCAAGGCTGTGTGCTCTCTTCACTTCTGCATCTCTAACAATTCATCTGTTAAACTACTGAAATTTGCAGAAGACACAACAGTAATTGGACTCATTATTCCATCTCATGGTGGGGAGGGGGGGGGGGGCGACACACATTTTGACTCTTTTCCTGCCTTAGTCTACAACCCAAATAGGTTATTCTATCAATAGAATATATTGGTTCAAATAAACTCATGTTTAGATCAGATTTTTCTGAATCCTGCCACCTTTGGCAAATAAAAATTCACATTCAAATGGACTCATTCTATAATTAATTAAGTACATCGAAACATATTAATATCTGCATATACTTTCACACTCATAAGTCAGTATTAATAGACTTCTGATAGACTACTGAATAGGTTAAGCTTTTCCATTTTCCATCACAGCATCTCCATGTTAAAAAAAAATGTAGAAACAGAATATCTGTTTTGGAATCAAACATAAAGCACCTAGAAGATCAAAGGGTAACTAGCTGAAATACTGTCAGTCTTTTCAGCTGAAAAGTTTTTCTTATAGGAAGTTTAAGCTTGAGATGACATATTTTAAAAAGAAAGCAAATATAAAAACATTTACCATGTAACTTCATGGTAAGTTACAACATGGCTGAAAAATAATAACTTGGTCATAAAATTGTATTTTAATTTCAGAATTCTTAACTTAAAACCAAAGGGTAACATTTTAATTAAATTCTGCATGTTATCAAAAACTTTTACAATAGAGGATGGAATAACTACTATATACAGGGAAATATTGGAAGAAATGCTT
The DNA here is from genome assembly GCF_031021105.1 of Erythrolamprus reginae. Taxonomy (NCBI): domain Eukaryota; kingdom Metazoa; phylum Chordata; class Lepidosauria; order Squamata; family Dipsadidae; genus Erythrolamprus; species Erythrolamprus reginae. The sequence continues at coordinate 308,555,824 of NC_091950.1, read as the reverse complement.
GAATATAAAGGTGCACTTTAGCAAATGCTTGTCATAAAACTCTTTTTGATGCTAAGTGCATTTATTTGTAAGTAAAACTTACTGAAGTAGAAATTGTATTATGTTGAATCTTTTGAAAGAAAAAGCTGGGTTTCTTTAATATAATTTAGTCACAACTGTTTCTCTCCCCAACCTGCATTTTATTTGCAGTCCAGATTGCCCAGAAATGATTGTTTTAATTGTCCCCATCTTTCTTAATGAGGATATTTCATCTAACTAATTTCATTTTCATGGATAGTATAATTTATGCATTTTAAATAAATGAATTAAAAATTACATATACTGTATAGGTGGTTTCATCCCTCATTAAAAGTGTACATTCTTGTAAAACAAAGACAGTGCCTGAAAAGTAGAAAAAGGATTCTCTCCCTGCCTCATTAAATATTCAGATTTAATTTAGTTAATGCAACAGAGTCAGGACAGCTACCCAAAGTAGAAGATTGTTTTATAAATCAATAGCATTACTGTTTCTAATCCCTAATTAATTTATTCAAAACACATTGATTTTAACCCCTTTCCTTATTTAGCAGGCACGGCTAGCCTTTACATATTAATATTTATTCAAGAAAATATTAGTATTTTTTACAAATAAACAGTGATGGTACTTCTCTTTTACCTATAATCAATATGCTTCTGTTAAAAAAATAAGATTTTTATTGCCCACAGTTAAATAATACACAGATCTTTCAATTAAATCAGAAGTTATTAAGTTAAAGTATGCATCCTGAGAATTCTGCTTTCTCCTTTTTGTTGTATTGACAAATACAGTATCTCTATCAGAAAATATGATGAATTTAAATTTCTGTGGGAGATTTTATTTGATCTGGGCTCAAAGAAAAATCCTCCTAATCTGGTTTACTAAAACAGATGGGAAGGAAGCATGAGGTAGATATAAGTAAATATCAATTCAGCCTATGAATTGTTAGTTTTGACTATAGGGATGGTGTTAATAAAGAAGCAAAATAGGAGGCAAAAAGAATGTACAGACTAATCGACCCATAGCAAACCTGGGCGGTTCAGCTGCCTGAATGTTAAAGAAAAGATGGATCTTGAAAAAGCATAAGGAAAACAGAGAGGATGTACACTTACATTCTCATTATTGACAAGGTATTCTAGATAAATCTTCACCCAAACAGATATATGGCATTATTTTATTGTACCACTGTTTACACATAACATTTAATAATTCAGATAAAGGCTTATGAAATTGTTCTGGATTCACAAAAGGCAGGATTCAGTAAAGTAAAACAGTAAAGTAAATTTAGTTTAAATCTCTGGCAGTCTCTAGAGCATGGAGAACTATTTATTAAATATTGGATAGGATATAGGAAAGATTTAAATTATCAGAATGAAAGAAACCCTTCTAAATATCATTTAAAATTAGTAATTGTCTATATTTCTATTTCCACAAGAGGGAAGTTGAAAATATTTTACCCTTTATATTACTATTAAAAGCAGTACTGTTGAAGAAAACTAATATAATATCATGATGTCCATCTGAATAAAATAATTCTGGCTTTCTATGATTTGTAATCTTTGCCATAGTGACAATGCTAATTGGTACACATTTCTACACATATGTTCACAGCTGTATATTGGGGGAGATTTTCAACTTTCAGAGTTAATGTATTACCAAAGAATAACTAATACTTTGGTTGGTATATAAATCTTCTACCACATGGAGGAATGCACTATTTTTAGTTGTTGCAAAATACAAATCTGCTTGGTTAGTCATGAATATTTGGATACTCTCAGCAGGCTAATGCTTCCCTTTTAGTACTCAGCCTTTTCAAGCAGAATGATTATTTCAAATGATGTAGATATTCTTTTAAGTACAAAAGTGGGCAAGAACAGCTCATAGCCGCCACGAGTCTTTGGAGAGGGGCGGCTTACAAATCTAATTAATAATAATAATAATAATAATAATAATAATAATAATAATTATTATTATTATTATTATTATTATTATTATTATTATTATTATTATTATTATTATTATTATTGGTAAAACAAACGAATCAGTCCAGGATAAACTTTGGCACTTATACTATGAATAAGGAGAACTCCCTCCCCTATTCCCAAAACAATCTTACTGTGATTAGGTGTCTTCAAAATCACTAATATTTTGTTGTAAAATCATTAATTTTAATATAGCCCCTTGAGTATAAAGACTGTGTACTACAGTCAAAGGGTTATGGATAAAGTGGAAAAATCACTATAAATTATGAAAACAGGAGCACAGAAGGCAAGTAAACCCTAGATAGGTTCATGTATGGAGAAGAAGCCGAGGGGAGTATGCCTATGCCCAGCTGAAAAACACCTATTGACCATGGAAGGAAGATTACACAAAGAATTTAATATCACAAGGCTTGTCTCAGATGTAATGGAACAAAGAAATCAATATCTGGCCTCTAGATTGAAAGACAACATTTGAGAGAATCTGCTTGATTGGATTAGAACTAATTAACTTGAGCACTGCAAAGCTATGGAATGAAAAAACAACCAGATAAAGGTGTGTGTGGGGGGGGGGTTTCTTAAAAAGGCATTGTGCCAACATCAGGTTCTAACCAGCTGATCTATCTTGGAACTGATTACGTCTGGATTTATCAGTGCTCCTATAAATAAAAACTATTGGCCAGTTCTCTGGCAATCATGCTATTTGCTTGTGCCTGTAATGCTAAGCATTCACATATGGTCCTAACCATGATGATACTGAAATAACTGTGCATGCATTGTGATATCATGAGACAACACTCATATTAAGGCAGGGGTGTCAAACTCACATCGTCACAGTGTTGTCATGCAACGCAGTGTGACTTTCCCCCCACTTTGCTAAACTGGCCATGGGTATAGCCAGCATGTGATGTGTCCAGCCTGCAGGCCATGAGTTCGTATTAAGGTGTGATACTTGTGGCATGATGCTGTGACATACATTTCATCATTTGTTCCCATTGCCCAGCCTGATTTTCTGCAGATATCTATAGTGCTAAAGGATCCCTCTTATCAAAGGAGGAAACGTGTTGGATTTTTATCCTTCTACAACCATCCAGATCACCCTTCTTGTAATTAAAAAGTTCAGTTTCTGGCTCCATTACCTTTTCTTAAACAAAAAATGTAAGGGAGTCAGATACTGAACTTATCTTTGGGACTGTCTTCTGCCTCATGTATCCCAGTGGCCAGTTAGGTCCCCCAGAGTCGGCCTTCTCCAGGTCCCATCAGCCAGATAATGTTGACTGGTGGGGCCTAGAGGAAGAGTCTTCTCTGTGGTGACCCCAGCCCTCTGGAATGAAATCCCTCCGGACATACGCACTCCCCTCCCTCCTGGTCTTTCATAAAGCTTTAAAAACCTACCTCTGTCAGCAGGCATGGGGGCTGTGAGTGATGAGACTGTCATATGATTGGATTGGATGAATGTGTATGAGTGTACATGGGTCTTTTTAAATGTTTTTTAGTAAATGTTCATAATTTTTATAGTTATTTATATTTCTTATATATTGTTATATTTAATGTACACCACCCTGACTTGCCTTGAGAAGGGCGGCATAGAAATCAAATCAAATCAATCAATCAATCAATTTTTTAATTACAATGAGGTCATTGCAAATATGATTCTTTAGCCAATACAGAAGAATAATTCTAATAGAAGTATAAGCAAGTATAAGAAAAACTACATTGATGATGGTGATGATATTATTCAGTAAAGTCTGATTCTTGGAGATTCTATAGACCAGGTCTCTCCACATCTGCTCTTGCACTATTTCTTTGAGCTTTTCTATGTTCTGGCTGGTGTCAGCTTTGACGGTGTCCAGCTACCATGTTCCTAAATGCCTGGTTTCCTTTTACTGCTAATTCTTCCAATTATAATTGCTTTCTCCAGTGAATTTCTCCATACGACAGGGCCAAAGTAAGAGAGATACATCTCAAAATACATATATAGATAGAGTAAAAAAGTTCATTTTGTGTTTTCTTTCTATATCTTGGATTAGAATATAGAGTTGAGGGGAAAGAATGATGCATGGATATAAACATGATTCTATGGAAAAATCAAGAACTGGAGCTGAATCTTATGTTTAGTTGATTAAAGGAAAAATTTCACCCTGAATAGAAAGTATAGAAGTCATGTGCCTTTATTCAGATTCAACTCCTCAAAATTGCATGGACAAATGCTTACTGTCTTGGCCTGTCTGTATTAAAATAATCTATACCTGTTCCAAGAGTGTTCCAAGAATTCTTGTCCTATCCATTCATACTACCTGTTCTGTCAGGCTCTCTGGTACACTCCTCCCAAAAATTCACAGGTACAAATTTCAGACACACACACGTTTGAAAATTCAACACACAAAAGGTCAAAGTCAGTAAAGCAGTCATGAAACACAACGATCAGATAATCCTCCACCATGGCCAAACCCACAGGCTGTTATTTGTAGCAGCCTCACTAATTACCACAGCCCCACCCAACCACAGGTGGCCTCATTTTCTTTGATAATAATCTCTCAGTTGTTGTTGCCTATGCATCGCTCTCCGCATGCGTGGCTGTATCATTAACTCTTGTTATGAATCCAAGGAGGAGCTAGATAATTGATCTCCTGAGCTGTCTGCCACACTCTCCTCCTCCCTGTCACTCATGTCTTCTTGGTCAGAGGAGCCTTCATCAGCAGATTCCACCGAGGGCAAAACAGGCCTGCAGCATGTGGATGTCTCCCCCACATCCACAGTCCTTGGGGCAGGAGCTGGGCCAGAGCTAACCACAACACTACCCATTCATTGTTTTTCTCTCACTACTTCCCTTAACCTTGTAAACATAATAATTTCTCCTCCTCCATCATCAATTTATATTATATGCCCAAAATATTTGATGTACCTGTAGAACATTGTTTCAAGGAATAACTCAGCCTTTATTTGGCCCAGGTCTGATTGATTGATCTTTCTTGCAGACTTTAATATTGTCTCCAGTGGGTAACTTAAGCTATCCATCTTCTTTGTAAGATCAGTTTTTACAGTTGCATATTACCTCAAGAAATATCTTTTTAGCTATCTGGTCTTTGTTGTCACTTAAATATTATTATAACACATTCTATATTCCTGTTAAGTTTACCTTTGCCTTCTGCCTTGAAATTAATTTTGTCTTCATTTCTCTGGAATGCTGTCTCTCTTTATTCTGAACTTCATGAATTATCTACCACCTTCATTATTTCACTGTCAACTATAAGTTCGTGGAAAATGGAACAAAACCAATTTCTCCATATTGGAGCATGTCTGGACTACTGTTATTCATTACTGTAATTATGTGACTGTGAAGCGAGAATTCTTATTAAAGCCAGGCTGTGGCATGTGAAGGAGTTGTTTCTGCAGTAATCAGGCATGGAGCAGTTGATATTTTTAAAAATGTTAGCCATCATGCTAAAGTAGCAGTGGCAAAATTCAGAATGACATTAGAAGTCGAAGCCAATACAGTTATAAAAATATGTCATACACATCTTAATGGGGTAAAGTCTTTCAGTTGCACCTGATATCTAATGGAAATGGGAAAACGTTAAACATTAAGATGAGGCATTTATTGAGAGCTTCTAACATCTGTGTTTTGTAAAATAAAATAAAATAAGCATGTTTACTACGGCAATACCTCTTTTCCTGAAACTATTCATCACATACACCCCCCCCCTTGGAAGCTTTCATGTGTCCATGGAATATGAAATTAAAGAAGAAATACTCAGAGCCTCAGAATTGCCAAATAATTGGGAATTAATTTACATATCATAATATGTGATGTGAAAGATATATTAGAGTGAAAGATATATTAGATATACAAGTTGCATATTACCTCAAGAAATATCTTTTTAGCTATTCTGTTCTTTGTTGTCACTTAAATATTATTATTATGCACCTCTACTTAAGAACTTAATTCATTCCGTGACCAGGTTCTTAAGTAGAAAAGTTTGTAAGTAGAAGCAATTTTTCCCATAGAAATCAATGTAAAAGCAAATAATGCGTGCAAACCCATTAGGAAAGAAATAAAAGCTCGGAATTTGAGTGGGAGGAGGAGGAGAAAGAAGAGGAGGAAGACAGTCGCTACCGAAGGAAGAAGGTGATGTGAGGGGAATTTTAAAAAATCCAAATCTGCCTCCCATACACTGCGCCAGAGAGAGAAACTCAGGGGGAATGGCAGGAAACTGGCTGGACCTTCGTGCCGTTCTCAAATTTCCTGGGAATTTTTTCCGGGCTCGGGTTCTTAAGTAGAAAATGGTTCTTAAGAAGAGGCAAAAAAATCTTGAACACCCGGTTCAAATCTAGAAAATTTCTCTAAGTAGAGGCGTTCTTAGGTAGAGGCACCATTGTATTGCAGGCTCTCTGTTGCAGTGTTACACTAGCAACAATCCACCCATATAATTCTCTTCTATTCCCTTTATAGCCAGGAAACATCTAGCTCCATTACCTATGTTGCTACCTCCATCAGTTCTAGACCTTAACTCCCACTGCACACACGCACACACACATATTCATTCCAAACTTGCAAATAACTGATAAAGAAATAAAGGCAGACCAGTATACATCTATTTCGAACTACTTAGCTCTCATCAGCTAGCCATACCCTTCTAGAATTCTATTCATTCATTCATTCATTCATTCATTCATTCATTCATTCATTCATTCTGCCTGCCTGCCTACCTACCTACCTACCTACCGACCGACCGACCGACCGACCGACCTACCTACCTACCTACCTACCTACCTACCTACCTACCTATCTATCTATCTATCTATCTTCTCTGGCTTTCCAACCCAACTCTGGGCAGCTTATAATACTAAAATCATAAAAACAAATTGAACAATTCAAAACCATTAAAACAGTGAAAACATCCACAAAATAAATAAATACAACACACCCACGATTATTAATCAACTACCCTTAACTACCCTTAACACCCTTGGGCCATTCTAATCTTTGAGGGGAGAATATTCCATAAGGCAGGGGTTATATCAGAGAAAGCCATCATTAATTGGCTGCAGATTCCATCAGCCAGTCAATACTCTTTGGCTGATGCTATCTGCATCATACCCAATCTATTGGATTGAGTACAATGGATAGAAACCCTTTACAAAAGGACAATTCCTCAGGTAGCCAGGTCCCAAACAATATTGGGCATTAGTATAGTATACTGTATTGAGTATGATCTATCAAAAATTCAGTACTCTTTAATAATTCTCTTGAAGCAAGATTTACCGTTAATTGTTTAGATTTAAAATAAATAATTTAAATCAACACGATTTTTTTGAGTGGATAGTTCATAACTTGTAACTGTAATTGCTGGAAAGAAACATAACAATGACTTTATTATATAACCCAGAACAAAGTAACTAATTACTACCAGTGTTAAACAAAGTTAAACATAGGTCCTAATTTGTTTTTCTCTTAAATTTTCCAGTAAAATATCATTTAAAATTATTTTATCCTTTAATGCTACAGGAATCTTTGCTGTCATTATAAATACTGACTTTGTTTTTATAATGAAGTTTTTCCATGGAAATAATAAAAATATACCTGCTTTATTTGTATAACTAGTCCAAAATTTTTAATTCCTTTTCTATTGTGAAAAATGAGTAACATAGTTGCAACAGCTTTCTCGTCAGATGTGGGGGTAAAAGAAAACAAATAGTTTTTGGAGTAAATGTTCAGCCCTATTTTTCTTTTCCAGTATGAAGAAGGCTGAAAAAAATGGACTTGAATCATTGGGGAAATTGCCATTTAATTCTACCTCACAATCTGAGGATGGGCAGGTGGATTACACTTCCTAAAACAAACTCACCATATAAGGCTCAAAGAGAGGCAAACTTAATTTCCCTTCCAAACATCCGGTCAGCTTCCCCATTTGATGCCAGCAGGTACAAAAAGATCATGTTAAAGCTTGGAAGAGGCACGATGACAACAACTTTGATTTGAACTAAAGATTTCTCAACACTCCACTGTGGTTTTGACCAAGTGGGAACTGTGATCAGTGAAAATGATTAAGGCAAAATAACTACAGTTGTTTTCATCATGTGTCTGACACTGAAAAAGTTTTTTGGAACAATCCATGCATGAAGCACTCGTATTTGCCATTAGCATGTCCTTGTCAAAAACAGTGCATAAGCACACCATTGTGCCTACCATCCCTGTCATACTGTCCTATTGTCTAATTTACCTGTACCTACAGTACCTTGATAATATTTATGTTTATGCCAATACCTACTACCTTGCACATGCTTGGCAAACAGATAGATAGATAGATAGATAGATAGATAGATAGATAGATAGATAGATAGATAGATAGATAGATAGGAAGGAAGGGATAAGTTCCAAATTCAATAAATAGACACTTTTAGGCAGCTGGTTCTTTAGGCTGCTGATTGTCCCCAAGTGTGATATTCAAAAGTACTCTATCTCAGAACATAGGCATTCTGTCTTATTTTGTTATTAAAACTAAAAGTTTTCTTTGAACCGTGAGAAATCTAGCCATATTGTTATTAATGTAACCTACCAGGTTTTCTCTCTCTTCTCTGTCTTCTTGCATTTCAGTATGATCATGAACAAAATATTTTATAATGATAGAAATAATCTCAGTACTACCAGTATTAATTCTAACATCTTAATCAAAGGATTAAAATGAGATATCATTGTCTAATGTGCTTTAAAAACTTGGTCAATATAATATAACTGAGTAGCTGCAAATTATGAGCTTTGGTCCACTGATCATTTGTGATCATTACTGTAAAAGGATCCTTTCATTATTTAAAGACAAGATGGATGCATTTTATATCTATTAAAAATAATAAAACCTAGTAAAATTTATTATGAAACTATAATGGTAAGTTAATCGAGGCTTAAAATTTAAAATATTCTTGGGTGCAAATTTTACACTATTAAATTTGTTTCTGAATAATCAGAGTTAGTCTAGAACAGGGGTGTCAAACTCACGGCCCACAGGCCAGATGCCTCACATGCTGGCTCCACCCACCCGTTTTAGCGAAGGAGGAAAAAGTCACAATACATCATGTGATGACAACATGATACCACGTATAAGGATTGTGTATGCACAAAATTGGAAATTGAATAGGGTACCAACTCAAAGGAAATTTCTGAGGAAAATTATGGACTGTGCAGAAATGAATAGATTGACTTTGAAAATGAAAGATAAACAAGACTCTGATTATTATAAAATTTGGGGGAAATTTTATGACTGGATGGAAAATTAAAAACTTAATAAATATTATACTTAGTTATCTTGGGGAAAGATGAGATGTGAAAATTGAATCAAATATTTCTAGCCACATGGCAAGATATGAATTGGTGGTAGCATTATGTAATGATATGACACAAATTCATTTATTAACAAGAATTTAAACATATAGAATTTTCTAATATAGTTTATGTGATATATGATAAGAAGTACTTTTGTACATCCAATAATTACCTATAGTAATTATTGGATAAGTTGATATTGAATTAATTAATTTAATGTAGAAATGAAAGTTTGAATTAAGATGGGTACACTATAGAGTTTGATATTGTTTATACTGATGTAATGTAATTTTTCAATGTAAGCTGGGAAAAAGATTGTTTTTTGAGGTTTTCTTAATTTTGATAATATTACATAAGTTCTATAGTATGTTGTTTATAATGGAAGAAAACAAGCCTCCACTGAATGATTAATAGAAAAATAAAAATAAAAAATTTATATATGTTTTACTTTAAGCATGGTTTTAGTGTTTATACTTATGTATTGTTTTTTATTCTATGTTGGAGAAAAATAAATTTTCTATTTGGAAAAATAACCATGATGCCATGAGTTTGACACCCCTGCTCTAGAAGATAAAAATTTAACCTAATTTTTAAGAAAGACACATTAATCCAAATTTAAAAACAAACAACATTGTTTTGAAGTTTGGTTTTGATTTTTTAAAAATAATTATTTTAAATCCATAGTTAGCATTAGAACCACAGGAACTCAAGACATCCAGAACTCGTCATTAGAAGGATACACAAAATCCCCAAATTAGGCCTGGTGTTGTGGTCATGAAGTTTACAGTTTAGGCTCAGTAAATCTTGCATGTATCAAATTGCATTTTATATCATGGACCAAGAAAAGGCTGGCTCCCCTTTCCATTTCTGAAAGAAATAAAATTGATGGTACATTCTTTTGCTTTGAGTAGAACACACAGGAAGAGAGCAAAGGGAAAGAGAAACAGCTTTAATGTCAACAAAGCCAAAATTTCCAGTTAAAGATTTCATCAACATTTTCACTATCGTTGTATGAGAGTGTCACGCCAATGTTATTGAAAGTACTTTAAAATATAAGTATGTATATTTCCATATGCATTAAAACTGGAAAAGCGAAAGTGCTGTAAATTATTCCTCCAATCTTCAGTCATCATTTATCTGCAGTTGCATGAGCAACCTTGGATTCTCTATGTCAGAAAGGTGATAGTTAGTTCATATTGTATTATAGCCTTGTGTAATCTTTTCGGATAAGAAAGTTGTGCAATTTTTTAAAGCAGCAAGGAGTTGAGAAAGTTTATGACAATGTTTTTTTTTTTAAAAAAAATAGTTGTCTTTATTTCAATATAAACATACATGGACAAAAATTTAAAAAACATTGGACAATGTGTGACAGTCCTGTTTCTTATTTCTTATTGTGTAATTTCCATATTACCTTCATTATATACTATACATTATATACATTGTATTATGCATAGATATTACATAGGTACCTCTTTTTTTCCAGATATTACATAGGTACCTCTTTTTTCCCACTTTTGACTGATCCACTTTTCTTTTGGCTTCTAATATTTAATTTAGTTGACTCTATTATTGTTATTATTATTTTCCAAACAAAAATAAAACTTATTCCAACATTTATAATATTCGTACTCATCTTTATCTTTTATCTCCACTGTTAATTTATCCATTTCTGCACAAGTCATTATCTTTTCTATTAAGTCTTCTTTGGATTGTATATTTTCACTTTTCCATTGTTGTGCAAAAATAATTCTCACCACTGTTATTATATGCAAAATTAAATAAATCCATATTTTTAATGGATTATTCCCAATAAAAAAAATTCCAGCTTTTTTTCCGTTTTCCTTTCCAGTGTTTCTTCTAGCCATTTTTGGATTCTATCCACTATTTCTTTGTTTTATCACAATGCCACCACATATGATAGTAAGAACTATTTTATTTGTTTGTTTGTTTGTTTGTTTGTTTGTTTGTTTAGTTAGTTAGTTAGTTTGTTTGTTAGTTTGTTAGTTTGTTAGTCAGTCAAGTACGTGTTTCTAATATATATAGATATAACATTGTTTATAGACACAAGATGGGTGCTGATAAGAGGGAACAATTGATCAGGGACGGTAGGCACATTGGTGCGCTTATGCACGCCCCTTACTGACCTCTTAGGAATCGGGTGAGGTCAACAGTGGACAGTCTAAGGGTAAAGTTTTGGTGGTTTGGTGACAAAACCACAGAGTCAGGTAATGAGTTCCAGGCATTAATCACTGTTGCTAAAGTTGTATTTTCTACAGTCTGGTTTGGGGTAGTTCACTTTGAGTTTGTATCTGTTGGGTGTTCATGTATTGTTGTGGTTGAAGCTGAAGTAGTCGTTGATAGATAGAACGTTGTAGCAGATAATTTTATGAGCTATGCTTAGGTTGTGCTGAAGGTTATGTAGTTCTAAGCTTTCTAAGCCCAGGATTTCAAATTTGGTTGGGTAAGATATTCTGTTGTGAGCAGAGGAGTGGAGGGCTTTTCTAGTAAATTATCTCTGGACACTTTCTAATGTATTTATGTCCAATATGTGGTGTGGGTTCCAGACAGATGAGCTGTATTCAATGATTGGTCTGGTGAATGTTTTTTATGCTCTGGTTAGTAGTGTGATATTACCGGAGAAGAAGCTACCTAAGATGCATGTAAGGAGCATGCATAAATGCATCAGAGTGTCTTCTGTCCCCTGTCCTAATGTTTCTCTTTTACTAGTAGCATATACATAAATATTATTATATCTCTGTATACCACCAATACGTACCTAACAAAACAAACAAACAAATAAATAAAATAAAGATTAGGTTAACAACTCTTGAAGCCTTTTTAGTGATGTTGTTGCAGTGGGCTTTGGCTTAGATCATTTGATATGAGTATTCCAAGATCTTTGACAGAGTGAGGGTCATCTGCAAGATCTTGTTTATTCAGCTTGTATTTGGTGTTCTGATTCTTTTTGCCAGTGTATAGGACAGAACATTTTTTGTTTGAGATTTGGAATTGCCAGGTGCTCGACCATTCTGACACAGAGTTAAGGTCTCTTTGAAGGGTAGCAGTCACTTGTAATGTGATCGCAAAGGCCATTTATATAAAGAGTGTTGGTCCTAGTAGGCTCTTTTCTGCACTTCCAACATCTAGGTGAATATTCATTACCTATATTAGCTAATTGTATTGGTATTATATGCCACCTATAGAACATTTTATACCAATTCTCTTCATTCGCTGTGGCTCATGTCAGTTTTTTGTTTTTTGTCCAAATTGTTGCCAAGTTAATGTTGTAATCAAAATTCTGAGCCCATTTAATCATTGTTTCTTTAACTTGTTCCTCTTCCATTTTACAGTTTAACAAATATTGACAGAATTTTTAAAATTGATTTCTCATCTGTTCCTAATAATATTTTATCTAGTATTCCTTTCTCTATTCACATTTTCTCTTATCATTTCATATCTTGATTTTATTTGAATATACTCCCATCATTCTAAATCGACCCCTTCCTCTCCTAATTCGAGTCTAGTTTTTATAGTCTCTTCTTCTTTTATCAATTCTTTGTTTTGCCAGATTTTTAAAATTTGAGATGTACAAAAACTTCTAATGATGAAAACCAATTGGATATGTCCCTGTACGTTGATTTTTTAATACTTAACCACACATTTATTATTGATCGTCTTATATGATGCCCTGAAAAATATCGATGTGCAACATGTTTATCATCCCATAAAAAGGAATGCCAGCCAAGATCATGTCCTTCTATTTCTGATAGTTATTTCCTATTGTACTATAGCCTTGTATAATCTTTTTGGATAAGAAAGTTGTGCAATGTTTAAAAGCAGCAAAGAGTTGAGTAAGTTTATGACAATGTTTTTACCAATGGGTAAAACTAATGTAGATATAGTGTTATTTGATTTATGAATCCAAAATCCTAATTTAGACCACACCTCTATTACAGAAATAGAAAAGTGTTATTTTGGAATCGGTAGAGATGAAAAAATCATAATCTTAAAAAATAAAGTTACTCTTCAGTCAGACTCATCTCTGGTATCTATTTAGTTTTACTGGCAACAAGACGAAGTGGTTTATTTTTTTGCTTTAAGTTCTTTTTCTCATGGTCTAGTCTGCAACTCTGAGATTACTAGCTACAGTACTTGGTCTGTTTTATTAGGAGTCCTCCCCCCAGGATCAGCAAAAATGCTGGGCTTCTGGCAAGATTTCAAGCAGTTTCCAACACCAATTTTTGATCTGAATATATGTCTAGAGATACAACTGCAGGGAATGAAGTAAGTTTAAACCTGGTGACACTGATATTTTACGGGGTGGCGCAGCAGGTAGAGTGCTGTACTGCAGGCCACTGAAGCTGACTTGTAGATCTGAAGGTCAGCGGTTCAAATCTCATCACCGGCTCAAGGTTGACTCAGCCTTCCATCCTTCCGAGGTGGGTAAAATGAGGACCCGGATTGTGGGGGCAATAGCCTAGCTCTGTTTAAAAAAGTGCTATTGTTAACATGTTGTAAGCCGCCCTGAGTCTAAGGAGAAGGGCGGCATAAAAATCGAATAAATAAATAAATAAATAAATAAAAAAATAAAAAAATAAACAAACTGAATCTTTATAAAATATGATCACAAAAATAACTATTCTTCCACTTTTTTGTAGCTCAGTTTATATTGTGAAGGTAGAAGCAACAGAGCAAAATAAACACAACACACACACATACACACACACACACACAAAAGTCAAAAAGTTGATGAGGATAATCATGCCTACTCCAAATTAAATTGTATTGTGTTTTATTTAGAAGATTAAAAAAACCCGGGGAAGGTGAAATCAGTGCCATGGAAGAATATGTACCAGTATTTAAGAAGCAAAGAAAATTCTATATTGTTGATCTTGTTCATTAAAAGAGAGATAGAATATGTGGACTCACCACAGTTTTTGTACATCTCAAGGAACAAAGACTGTAGATGGTAATACAGTATTAGCTTTTTGTAATTCAATAAGAATGAATTAGACAAATTCAATTTGAAGGAAGGTTTAATTTCTTATTTGTGAGAAATACGGGAATCATATAGTATACAATGAATAGTAATAAAAACACAACCGGTACCCAATTTGTCCAATATAGAGGGAATTTCCACAGATACCTCTTCTGCCTCCTTTATTCTCCAAAATCTGTTCCAGATGTTATAGAATCTTCTAGAAAAAATTTAACTGGCACTCTAGAAATTGCAGATATTCTAACCCTGCATATAGGGAGTCCTCCAAAATGGGAAAAACCAGGGTCACTGTAGTAATTTTCCACTAAGGGGTAGATAAGTAACATTTAATAATAGATTTCTTATGATCATAAGAAATAATGTTCTTTAGGCACCTGAGTGGTCATTTTAAAAAAATGGCATTCCACTTCTAAGAATATAAAGATAATTCCTCTGATCATAATCATAAATAAACAAGCCCTTCATGGCATCGGACCGGAATATCTCCGGTACCGCCTTCTGCCGCACGAATCCCAGCGACCGTTTAGGTCCCACAGAGTTGGCCTTCTTCGGGTCCCGTCGACTAAGCAATGTCATTTGGCGGGACCCAGGAGAAGAGCCTTCTCTGGCGGCCCCGACTCTCTGGAACCAGCTCTCCCCAGAGATTAGAAGTGCCCCCACCCTCCTTGCCTTTTGTAAACTCCTTAAAACCCACCTTTGCCGCCAGGCATGGGGGAATTGAAATTTCCCTTTCCCCTAGGCTCATAGAATTTATACATGGTATGCTTGTATGTATGAGTGGTTCTTTAAATTGGAGTTTTTTAGATTGTTTTTAATATTAGATTTATTTACATTGTCTTTTTATATTGTTGTTAGCCGCCCCGAGTCTTCGGAGAGGGGCAGCATACAAATCTAATAAATACAAATACAAATACAAACAAATCAGTACAACATTTATGTTAGATGTATCTCATTCATCCACAGTTCACAGCTTCCAAAATGGAATCTAGGAAAACTGCTCAGAGTTGCCTTGAATCATAAAATTTAATAATAAGTATTTTTTTAAAAAAAAAAATCATCTCAAAACTCAATGGGAAATTAGTGATATATGAAAAATAGAACAATTAATTGCTACCATAAATAAAGTGTGCAATGCGTATCGCCAGTTATTAAATAATAATAATAATAATAATAATAATAATAATAATAATAATAATAATTTATTAGATTTGTATGCCGCCCCTCTCCAAAGACTGGACTATATATCAGATTCGGAGCAGCTAAATACATCAGTAGAATTCTTTATTTTATTTTATTTATTTGTCATACAAATATAGTATTGTATTGTAGTATGTTTAACATAATATAAGTATAGAGATAGAAAAA
This sequence comes from Erythrolamprus reginae, assembly GCF_031021105.1. Taxonomy (NCBI): domain Eukaryota; kingdom Metazoa; phylum Chordata; class Lepidosauria; order Squamata; family Dipsadidae; genus Erythrolamprus; species Erythrolamprus reginae. The sequence continues at coordinate 308,540,144 of NC_091950.1, read as the reverse complement.
ATAAAAAGACATTAAGACAGGAACTGTAGACATAAAGGTACATTTATGCACACCCCTTACAGACCTCTTAGAAAAGACCTCATTCCATGCCTGTTTTTGTGAACATTTTTTTAAGAAAAGAAGATTCTTTATGGCCTTCATTGTTTTTCTTTCAAAGTGTGTTTTATGATATTTTATTTTAAAATATGTCAAATAAATACAATTTTTCATAACTTATTTCTCCTCTGCTATTCTTGTATTACAATGTATAGTAGATTTAGCTAAATTATATTTTGTTTTCTTTATAGGAAAAAAACCTGCAGCTTAACTCTCCAGATCTGTGCATCCAATACATACCCATTGGTTATTAAACTAGGATAGAATATATAGAATTGCATGGAAAACGTAAAATATTTTTGGAGCCTTGAATTGAACTGAGATAGGTGCAAAAGAACTAGAAAGAACTATATTTATATTTACAGGAGTTAAAACGACAGTGGTGTCACATGGAATCAAATAGGACATAGGGAAGATAATCAACTTTTTTAACATTCCACTACGGGATTGAGATCTCTTAACAAAGGCACCAGAATTGCAAAACAGTTTGACTTTGCTTCAGTGGTAATTAATGAGGTGCTAAGAGTGGCTAAGCAAAGCATCCCAGAGAGAGGATGCATGACTCAGGGTCCAAAGAAGCCCCCACCCCATCATTTCAAACAACAGTGTCATTTAAATAAACAGAAAAGAGAAGAAATTGTAGCCTGGTGTGGGTGGGGAAGCTCTATTAGCATTAACAGTCCCCACAAAATTCTTAAACTCACTGGTATGTATCATAGCATTAGCAGTGTTTAGTACATTTAGCTTTTGAGACCCAGAACAATCCTTCCTATGGCGAATAAAGAAAGTGGAGTCTGCTTTAATCTTTAAATGAAGTCAACAATTTTAGAAATATGTAATATGTGGCGGGAGGAAAGAAACTCTCCAATAAACATTTCATAACATTTCATTTGTGGCCAGCTTCTGAAAATCTTCCAATCCAGGAGCCAAGAATGCTTAGATCCATTATAATGAGTTGTAGCCATGTCTAGCCAACAGAATGAAGATCGCTGGGTCTGAGTTCCTGCTCCAGACTTCCCTCATAAGCCCTTTGAGCCCTTTCCCAAATTTTCTCTTTAAGATTAGAGGATTCCCAATTAATATACTGAATATATTGTGGTATGGGGTCTTAGGAAGAAAGTAGGTGGAGGAACATCCTTTGATGGGAGTCCCAGCTGCAAAGAATCCTTGTGCTAATTTCAAAGGCACTTTTCCCCCTAAAAGGCAATTGGACAATGTTTTTTCTTTGAAAATGTCTCGCGTCTCATCCAGGAAGCTTCATCAGTTCTGACATGATGGGGCTGGGGGGTGGGGTGGGGGAATGGAAGGATTATATTTCTTTGCAGTCATCTGATTGTTGGCTCTCTCTCATTAAGAGCAACAAAAATAATTAGGGACTGAGGCTAAAACATATGAAGTATGGTTGAAGAAAGAATAGGTATGTCTAGTTTAATGAAAAGAAGGACTAAGGGAGACATGATAGCAGTATTCCAATATCTCAGGAGTTGCCACAAAGAAGAGGGAATCAACCTATTCTCCAGTTGAGCACTTGAGGATAAAACAAGAAATAATGAGTGGAAACTAAACAAGGAGAGAAGCAACTTAAAACTAAGGAGAGATTTCCTGACAGTTAAACAATCCATGGAACTGATTGCCTCCAGAAGTTGTAAATCTCCAACACTAGAAGTTTTTAAGAAGGTGTTGGATAACCATTTGTCTGAAGAAATGTAGGCTTTCCTCCCTAAGCAGCGGGTTGGACTAGAAGAGTAGTAGATCCTTGGAACAAACTTCCAGCAGACGTGGTTGGTAAATCCACAGTAACTGAATTTAAACATGCCTGGGATAAACATATATCCATCCTAAGATAAAATACAGGAAATAGTATAAGGGCAGACTAGATGGACCATGAGGTCTTTTTCTGCCGTCAGTCTTCTATGTTTCTATGTTTCTAAGAACTCCAAGGTACCTTCCAACTCTGTTCTCGTTGTTGTTACAATATTCATACCATTTATAATAATGGCATCATCACCATCATCATCACCACCATCATCATCATATTTCCTTGCTTAAAGTCACCTGAATCAGAATGCAAATGGGTATGGAATCTTCCTGGAACTGCTAAAAAGATTGCATTGCAGATGGGATATAGATGGTGTCTTCTCCTTCTCCTGTTGAGAGATGGCTGCTGAGATTTAACAAAGATGGCCTCTTTTACCCCTCTTTCAAACCAGTGGGTTCTCTCTATCCAGAATGTGTTGTCTTCAAAAGAGTAACCTTTGTCTTTCAAATGCAGATGGACTGCAGTCTCTTGTCCTGATAGGTTTGTGCTATGTTGTGCCATGTGTTGTGAAGTGATTGTTTTGTTTCACAAATGTGCATGTCTTATTGCATTATATTGCAATATTGTATTGCATTCTACTAGTTTTTCTCATCATTCCTTTCACCCATTTCTTCCCATGTTGACTGTATGACTGTAACTTGTTGCTTATATCCTAAGATTTTTATTAATATTGCTTCTTCATTGCTTATTTGACCCCTATGACAATCATTAAGTGTTGTACCACATGATTTTTGACAAATGTATATTTTATTTTATGTACGCTGAGAGCATATGCACCAAGACAAATTCCTTGTGTGTCCAATCACACTTGGCCAATAAAGAATTCTATTCTATTCTATTCTATATGACATTGTTCAGTTTGTGCCTGAGTGTTTTGTCCTTGAATACACTAAGACATGCTTCTGTCTTAGTGTATTCTTAGGTTTAAAGTGTGCACACATGTTATTGAAAACCTTCCAGAACTTTTCAGATATCCCTGTAATGTATGGAATGACAATATTGCTTTGTTTGTTGTTCTCTTCTTTGTCTGTAATGGGGGATCTACTGCTGGGACTTTTTCTGGATTTGACGAAGGCCGAGTTGGAATGGCTACAAATTCTGAGGATTTCCTTGGCCTTTTTTTACAGGGTTTTATTTCTTTTCACCTTTGAGCTTTGAAATATCTTGAAAGAAAAAACAGGAAGTCCAGTTGCCTCTTGAAAAAGCATCTTTGGGACAGTTTTTGGGAAAGTGCTGGTGAGACCTCAGTTTTTGGCCTCTCCAGTAACCAAATCAAAATAGCCATGGACGGCAGTGGCTAGAGGAGAGGCATAAGCCAATGGCAGCTTCAAATAGTCAGTGGGGAGTGAGTCAATACCAATCCTCACCACATAACCAAAGGCTTAATAAAGCCTGCTGGGATGTATTCTTTAAACTTGGTAAGTGGACACCTAAGAACAAATATACTCTGCTTCAGCCACATGATATAGTACTTTTAAAAGTGTCCCAGGATCATGTTTGTTTGTTTGTTTGTTTGTTTGTTTGTTTGTTTGTTTGTTTATTCATTCATTCATTCATTCATTCATTCATTCATTCATTCATTCATTCATTCATTCATTCATTCATTCATTCATTCATTTATTTATTTATTTATTTATTTATTTATTTATTTATTGTTAGAGTTGGAAGGGACCATGCGGGTCATCAAGTCCAACCCTATAGCATCCTAGCCAAATGGCAGTCCAATTTCCTCTTAAAAATGTCCAGAGTATTGGAGTTCACAACATCCACTGGTAGGTTGTTCCACTGGTTGATCGTTCTGACCGTCAGGAAGTTCTTCCTTATTTCCAGGTTGAATCTTTCCTTGGTCAGCTTCCAGCCGTTGTTCCTTGTCTGGCCCTCCAGTGCCCTGGAGAATAAAGTGATCCCCTCCTCTCATGTTTATGCCAGGCATAGGGATAAAGGAGGAAGGATCCACAATCAGAGTGTGGAATTTGTTCTTGGAAAAGTTAGCCTGTAATTTCAGTTAGTTTAGCTACTTCTATCTCCATTGTTATAATTTGTTCTTTCTCTGTTCATTTATTTGAATCCTCAGAACATGGGTCATTGTTAAAAACTTTACTCTTCAAAGCAAGCAGAGGCTAAAAAATACAGTGGTACCTCTACCTAAGAACGCCTCTACGTATGGACTTTTCTAGATAAGAACCGGGTGTTCAAGATTTTTTGGCCTCTTCTCAAGAATCATTTTTCACTTATAAACCCAAGCCTCTGAAACTGTAACCGGAAAAGGTGGGGAGAAACCTCTGTGGGGCTTCTCTAGGAATCTCCTGGAAGGAAACAGGGCCAGAAAAGGTGGGGAGAAGCATCTGTGGCGCCTCTCTAGGAATCTCCTGGGAGGAAACAGGGTCTCCACCCTTCCTGTGGTTTCCCCAACTGCATGCATTATTTGCTTTTACATTGATTCCTATGGGAAAAAATTGCTTCTTCTTACAAACTTTTCTACTTAAGAACCTGGTCACAGAACGAATCAAGTTCGTAAGTAGAGGTATCACTGTAGGTAGCGTTTTGATCAGTACAATTTTCGCTGTCAATTTCCTCTGTGGAGGAAGGCTGTAATGACAGGAATAATGACATGAATTACTTGAAGTAAGTTTAGCAATATTTTTCTTTTACTCTGAACAAGAAATTGGGGATCAGATAAAGTTTGGTCTAGAAAAAAAAAGATTTGTGTAAAGGACAAACTACATTCCAATTCAGTATACATAAGAATACACACTCCCTTTTTAATGTCTGGCCAAGGCCAGGAGTTTGGTCCTAAGGGGCTCAAGGTTGACTCAGCCTTCCATTCTTCCAAGGTCAATAAAATGAGAGCCCAGATGTTTGGAAGCAATGTACTGACATTGTAAGCCAACTGGAGTGTTATTAAAGCATTATGGGGTGGTATCAGTGAACCCCATTGCCAGCGCTCCCAGTGTGCTCCCAGTGATCAGCGTAGGTGTGTATGTGTCCATTGTGCATACGTGCCGGCATAAGATTTGATTTCTGTGCATGTGCAGGGAGCTAAATCTTGCATCCGGACGCTCTTGCATGTGAAATTTTACTGATTTTTGGGACTTTCTTTGCTTCTGCGCATGCGTAGAAGCCAAAAATCAGCAAAATCTTACATGCATGAGCATCCTCACATGAGATTTCACTTCCTGCACATGCGCAGAAGTTGGAATGCGTGTGCATCTCCAGTTTTCCTACAGGGACGGCATACCAGACCATCCATGCGGCAGCCCAGTACTGGGTGGTATATAAGTCTAAGGACCATTGCTGCTATTATTATTATTATTATTATTATTATTATTATTATTATTATTATTATTATTATTATTATTTTCTGAACTTTTTTCCCCATATATTGGAAGATAACATTGTTATATTTTACAGAAAACCTGTTATTGGTATGTCAAAGCACAGATGGGAATATTATTGTAATTTATTATTTGCTAAAGTATGACAGAGATAACATTCAGCTAAGTTTAGTTTAGTTTTAGTTTAATCAGATTTGTATGCCGCCCCTCTCCGCAGACTTGCGGCGGCTCACAGCAATAGCAATACAATGTAAGACAAATCCAATATTTAAATTAATTTTTAAAAAAACACCACAAATTAAAACCAATCATACACACTAGCTTACCATGCATAAATTTTATAAGCCTAGGGGGAGGGAACATGTCAATTCCCCCATGCCTGACGACAGAGGTGGGTTTTAAGGAGCTTACGAAAGGCTAGGAGGGTGGGGGCAACTCTGATATCTGGGGGGAGTTGGTTCCAAAGGGTCGGGGCCGCCACAGAGAAGGCTCTTTCCCTGGGTCCTGCCAAACGACATTGTTTAGTTGACGGGACCTGGAGAAGGCCAACTCTGTGGGACCTAACTGGTCGCTGGGATTTGTGCGGCAGAAGGCGGTCCCGGAGATATTCTGGTCCAGTGCCATGAAGGGCTTTATAGGTCATAACTAACACTTTGAATTGTGACCGGAAACTGATTTGGCAACCAATGCAGACTGCGGAGTGTTGGTGTGACATGGGCATATTTAGGAAAGCCCATGATAGCTCTCGCAGCTGCATTCTGCACGATCTGAAGTTTCCGAACACTTTTCAAAGGTAGCCCCATGTAGAGAGCATTACAGTAGTCGAGCCTCGAGGTGATGAGGGCATGAGTGACTGTGAGCAGTGACTCCCGGTCCAAATAGGGCCGCAACTGGTGCACCAGGCGAACCTGGGCAAACACCCCCCTCGCCACAGCTGAAAGATGTTTCTCTAATGTGAGCTGTGGATCGAGGAGGACGCCCAAGTTGCGAACCCTCTCTGAGGGGGTTAGTGACTCCCCCCCCCCAGGGTGATGGACGGACAGATGGAATTGTCCTTGGGAGGCAAAACCCACAGCCACTCCGTCTTATCCGGGTTGAGCTTGAGTCTGTTGACACCCATCCAGACCCCAACAGCCTCCCGGCACCGGCACATCACTTCCACTGCTTCGCCGACTGGACAAGGGGTGGAGATGTAAAGCTGGGTATCATCTGCATACTGATGATACCTCACCCCATGCCCTTGGATGATCTCACCCAGCGGTTTCATGTAGATATTAAATAGTAGGGGGGAGAGGACCGACCCCTGAGGCACCCCACAAGGGAGTAACCTAGAGGTCGACCTCTGACCCCCCACTAACACTGTCTGCGACTGACCAGAGAGGTAGGAAGAGAACCACTGAAGGACAGTGCCTCCCACTCCCAGAAGGTCAAGAAGCACCAGGACAGAGGATAAACCCCTGTCCCGGGCCCGCCAGAGATCATCCATCAGCGCGACCAAAGCAGTTTCTGTGCTGTAGCTGGGCCTGAATCCTGACTGCTGAGGACCTAGATAATCGGCTTCTTCCAAGGACCGCTGGAGCTGGAGCGCCACCACCTTCTCAACAACCTTCCCCATAAAGGAAAGGTTGGATACTGGTCAATAGTTATTGAGAATGGCTGGGTCCAGGGAAGGCTTCTTGAGAAGGGGGCCCCCCTCCCCAAAGAAGCATTGACAATCTCCTGGACCCAGCTCCATGTCACCTCCCTGCTGGCCGAAACCAGCCAGGAGGGACACGGATCCAGTAAACAGGTGGCGGAACTCACAGCTCCAATGGCCTTGTCCACTTCATCAGGTTTCACCAGATCAAACTCCTCCCAGACAGGTGGACAAGTACGTGCACAATTCGGTCAAGAGCCTCTGCTGCAGCCTTGTTCCAGGTCTCAGCCAGAGACTGCCGAACTGTGTACGAGTGTATCTGGAATAACCCCAAGCGCCTTCTGAAAGCCCTCTGGATCCATCAGGCGTCTGGGGCGGAACAGCTTAATCGGTTCCGCCTCCCTGCGGGGAAGGATTGGAGCCAGGAAGTCAAGCCGCAGTAGAAGCCGCAGTAGAAAATGGTCTAACCATGACAAAGGCAACACTTCTAAGCCCCTTAGTCTCAGACCATTACTCAGTTGCTCAGAGAGGAATAACATGTCGGGTGCATGCCCCCCCTCATGAGTCGGACCCTGTACTACTTGGGTCAGGTCCATGGCTGTCATGGTGGCCATGAACTCCTGTGCCAGTCCATAGGTTTCACCGAGCGATGGCAGGTTAAAGTCCCCCAAGACAATAAGTCTGGGGAACCCCACCGCCAACCCGGCTACCTCATCGAGTAGCACAGGCAGGGCTTGTGACACGCAGCTGGGAGGCAGGTACGTGAGAAACAAGCCCACCTGGACCCCTAAGTCCAACTTCACCAGGAGGGACTCGCAGCCCGCAATCTCTGGAGCAATGAGTCTACGCAAGCCAAGGCTCTCCCTGGCTATAATAGCCACTCCTTCCCCCCTTCCCTGGGGTCGAGGCTGATGCCATATCTGAAACCCAGCTGGGCAAATTTCAGAGAGAGGAACTCCTCCCTCTGGGCCCAGCCAAGTTTCAGTAACACATGCCAGGTCGGCCTCCTCATCCAGGATCAGATCCCAGATGAGGAGAGCTTTATTTACCACCGACCTGGCATTGAGTAGCAGCAGCTTGAGCCCAGGGCCAGAATTACACTCATCACCAGCACCCAGGATTGGGTTCACAGAGCCAGAACAAGGGATCGTTATTAAGCAACGATCTCTCATTTCCCTGGAACGGCTAGCTCTGTGGCCCCCGCCATATCTGCCTCTCCCCAGCAGGACCGGAATATTCCGACCCTCTACCACCTCAGATATCGGTGCCCCCTCCCCTCCTGCCTCTCCAGTGTCAGGTAGGCTAATTAAATCATTCATACCATTTCCATTTATTTCATCCATACCAAAGTTCCACCCAGCCCACCCATAACAATCATTCATTTCATACATATCATCATACCCACCCCAATAATTCATTTCCTGATTTCCTGATGGTTTTTTCGCTGCCCAGTCCACCCAGTCATGCTCTTCCATTCAAGTACCATTCACTAATCATTTCCACAGGGCAGGAACAGAACAACATCATCTTAACCCACGTTCACTTTCACTGTCAATGTAACCTCCATCTGTGCTTTTCCACTCTGCATTGAAGTGGGCTTTGCTGGTTTTACAGACTCAAGCAGTGCTCTGCAGTTTTCCAGTTGTGTTTTATTTTCTTCTAGATAAATTTTGCACTTTGATTGACTACTGTGCAGAGGCAGGAACATCTGTTCACCTGGGTCAATGGTTGACACTCTTTATTTATCTAATCTCTATTATTATTATTATTATTATTATTATTATTATTATTATTATTCTCTAATTATTACCAATGATATTTCAAGTATAATATTAGTGGAATACATTAAAAAATCACATTCTAAACCCAACAAATGACAGATATTTAGATATCAAAATAGCTAGCTAGCTAGACAGACAGACAGACTGACTGACTGACTAAGATATAGCTAGATAGCTAGATAGCTGAATAGAGAGAGAGAGATATAGACAGAGAGACAGACAGACTCTAGATAGATAGACAGAGAGAGAGAGAGAGGGGGGGGGAGGGAGAGAGAGAGAGAGAAGCTAGGTAGACAGACAGGCAGGCAGAAAGATGATACTTGGATATTTTCATAAGCAACCTATGGTTTTCTTCTACCGACTTGTTTAATGCTTTTTTGTTGGTTGGCTTTTACTGTACCTGAAGTACGGTCAAAGTATTTCATCTGAGTTTCCAAATATCCCTTATTTTCCAAATATCTCAAATAAGTAAGTACAGATAGTCATCACTTAATGAACACTTGCTTAATGACTATTCAAAGTTACAATACACTCCCCCCCCCCAAAAAAGCTAGGCAACTGACTTACATTTACAACTATTTACAGGATACTGGGATCACGTGACTGTAATTTGTGTCATTTCTTGCATTTTTCCAGCAAAGAAAACAGAAAAAAAGGTCAATTGGATATGCTGGATTTGTTTAAAGAACAAGTCATGCGCTTAACAACCATGTTGACCCATTTAACAACAATTATAAAAAGAATTGTAAAGACAAAGCAGGTTACATGGTGACACACTAAATGATCACAGTGGCTTTCACATTCTGGGCTCATTTGTGATCATACTGTAATTCAAGGACTGTAGACTGAGATAGTATGGAATCTGGAATGTGGAATCAAACTTTTTTTTTAAAAAAAATGTTTTTATTGTTTTTTAATCTTTAAACATCATAACATTTTTTTCCACAAATCCACATCCAAATTTCATACTTCACAATTCACAATGAATTAAACTCTTTTAATTCAAGTGACTGGACAATTGAAGTGATGCACTGGTGATACCAGGATTGCTACTACAACAAAAGTATTATTTTAAGCAGCAGAATGGATAACTATCACAAAGAAAAATGGTAATTAAAATAGAGAAATTTCTGCCATGTTTTGAACCAGTGGGACTCTGCATACAGGCAAACATTATACTCACTATTATACTACAAAGTTTTCCTATAACAGAAGCTGTAGCGAATTTTATGAAATCAAAGCATGGAAAATGCAAGAAAGGATTCTTTTAATGTGAAATCTGGCTGTTTCGCATGCATACTGTATATGCATATTTTGATATTTTAACTCTGTTAATTTAACTTTGTATGTGGGTGTGTATATACAACAGTAAAAGCCAGCCACAGAGAAGAAACCAATTGGCTATTGCTTTCCTGACTTGCAGAGTAATTGCCCAGCAGTCAAGATTGAACATCTCCAAGTCACTGTCAAAATGTCCTAATCTGGTCAGAATTGTTTTAAATTAGTTTTGAGCCAAATAGCATCAGTATAGAGAAGAATCAGCTTAAAAGTGAAATAAACCACAACTGCATTTTTCAGCAACAGTAGTTATACTTGGTCGATAATGGTAATAAAGATAAATCCAATCTGGAAGAAGCCACTTTTACAACAACTTTCATTAATTAAAAATAAATAATATTTTTTTCATTTTGGACTCATGGCGACTGCCTGGACGGGTTTCTGCAGTTTCCTTGGCAAGATTTCAAAAATGGTTTGCTACTGTCTCCTTCTCAGGGCTGAGAGAGAATGACTGGTCCACGGTCATCCAACTGTCTTTGTGCCTAAGGGGTGGAGGGAACTATAACTCGTGATCTCCCCGTTTCTAACCTGATGCTTTAACCACTATATCAGACTGACTCCCTTATTAGCTTCTGGTTCATGAAATTACTTCAGTATTATTATTATTTATTATTATTTATTAGATTTGTATGCCACTCCTCTCCATAGACTTGGGACGGCTCACAGCGTACAATAAAACAATTCATGACAAATCTAATAGATTTAAAAAAAACATTTAAAAACCCCATTATTAAACCAGACATACACACAGACATACCATACATAAATTGTATAGGCCCGGGGGAGAGGGGGGGGGGAATGCCTTAATTGCCCCATGCCTGATGGCAGAGGTGAGTTTTAAGGCGTTTACAGAAGGCAAGGGGGGTGGGGGCAGTTCTAATCTCCAGGGGGAGCTGGTTCCAGAGAGTCAGGGCCGCCACAGAGAAGGCTCTTCCCCTGGGACCCGCCAGACAACATTGTTTAGTCGACAGGACCCAGAGAAGGCCAACTCTGTGGGACCTAATCGGTGGCTGGGATTCCTACGGCAGAAGGCGGTCCCGGAGATATTCTGGTCTGATGCAATGAAGGGCTTTATAGGTCATAAGCAACACTTTGAATTGTGACCTGAAATTGATCGGCAACCAGTAATGCTACCGTGCACATAAAGATTATGCTCCCTTATTCTATTTATCCCAATTCAAGAGTTAGGCTGTTTGTTAATTCATCTCTCTCTATATTTTAATGTAAAACATTCCCTAATAACCCAGGAAAGGGTTTCAAAAGCTTTTTTTTTGTGTGGGGGTGGAAATACTTTAAAATAAATTAAGATATGAATACATGCCAATGTGATGATTAGGCTGGATGATTAGTTCAGGGAGTTATGACCAAGTTAATCAGTGTGAGATAAGCGGTGTGATTGAGTTAATTTTTCCACAAAGCCATTTAAGTTGGAATACTTTATTATTCTTCCTATCTTTCCCCTCTGATGCTCCTGGACTAGAGGAGAAGGAAAATGAGAGAAATTCACTGAAAAAGGTAATACCAAAAGGATTGACTTTACTAAACATCTTCCTTCCCCTGCAGTTTTTGACAACTGCATGTCCTATATGTACAAGTTAAATATACTTTAGTTGCTTCAGATACCCGAGTTTCATATAGTTGATTAACTATATATAGTTTATTAATATAGTTGGCTAATTATATATATATATATATATATATAGTTGCTAATATTCATTTGCAAAAACACAAAGATTGGAACTCCAGCCTGATGATGGTGAATGTGATTTCACCGAAACGTCGCATAGACATGCAAAACATTACACAGGGCAAAACCCGAACTCAGAACAATCTACATACATATACCCGTGAAAATTTACGAAAACAAATATATATATATATATATATATATATATATATATATATATATATATATATATATAAAATCATTGTTAATATTATTCCTCTACCCCAGTCTTCCTCATCTTCAGTTTGAGCCCCTTTAGATATCTTGCAACTACAGATTCAAACTACAATTTGAAGAGTGCTATCTAAGAAGAAAGTGAACTACCGTAAATCATAAGTGATGTGCCTAAAGTAACAGATTGTATCCTTTACTGCTTGTTGTACAAGCCTGGATGCTTAACAATACTATGAAGAAGATGACTTTACAGGTTTTATTTCTTGCAATACTTCTGCACTGTAATTGTACCTTCACGTGTGTTTGCGCATGTATGAGTGAAAACACATGCACATATACACACATCCCAAACTTGAAGTTTTTACACAATGTTTAGGAAAGACAAAAACAGGACATTCTTGTGGGATTGCTGCTGGAATGTTTCTGTAATGAAAATGAAACCTCTCTGATGAGCTTTTCCCTGAAAAATACTCTAGAGGGAGTCAAATCTAAGAAAGTTTATTTATGTTTCATGAATCTGAGCTCTTGCGTCTTTCTAAACACATTCTATGCGCTTCCTGTTTATCTATGTTATCCCTGCCTATTAATAAGTAGCTTTTGTTTGTACATATTTGTACATGTTCAGATTGGACAAGCACTCATGGCACTCAGAAAGACATTATTAAAGTTGCATGTCTCTTTCAGAAGATTAAGTAGTGTTTGATAATTTTTTTTAAAGAAACAAGGATTGGCTTCAAGTTTAACTGAACAGAAACTTTTGTCAGCTAAAAAGAATAAACCAAATAAATGGCGTGAGATTATTATTTTCAAGTGAGGTCGCTTCCCTTGGGTATAGTGTATAAGTTAAGGATATTATGAAAATAAATGTTTAGCTCTAGTAGGTGTTTGGAAACAGGTTTTAGATTATTTTTAATGCCTGTGCGTGCATGCGCGCGCACACAAATATATTGCAATAATTATTCCTTTTCTATTCAAATGATACATATTGAAAGAGATTTATGGTCCTGATGTAAGCTGCTCAGAGTCGCTTGAAACCGCATTCTAGGCTGCCAATAAATTTGACCAATAAATAAATAATAGAGTATTTTTCCTGTTTTATATACATAGTAGCTGTTAGATAAATGAACTCCCAAGAGTTCAACATTTAATACACACACAGACACGCACGCACGCACACACAGGTGTGTGTGTGTATATATATGTGTGTGTGTGTATATATGTATGTGTATGTATGTATATATATGTGTGTGTATATATATATATATATACACACACACACGCACACACAAACAAACACACATACACTGCTCAAAAAAAATAAAGGGAAACACTTTAAACAATACAATATAACTCCAAGTAAATCAAACTTCTGTGAAATCAAACTGTCCACTTAGGAAGCAACACTGATTGACAATCAATTTCATTTTGTTGTCAGCACATTTAACTTTGTATAGAACAAAGTATTCGATGACAATATTTCATTCATTCAGATCTAGGCTGTGTTATTTGAATGTTCCCTTTATTTTTTGAGCAATATATATATAATTGATTGTCTTCCTAAGTGGACAGTTTGATTTCACAGAAGTTTGATTTGCTTGGAGTTATATTGTGTTGTTTAAGTGTTCCCTTGCGACGTTTCGTCTAGGGTGTTCACCCTAAAAGAAGGACAGAAGCACCAGCCTGAAGATGACGAGGGGGACCTCATTGAAACGTCGTCAAGTGAGCAGTCAATAAAGAAAATTAAGTTAAAGATTGATTGATTGATTGATTGATGATGTGCTATCAAGGTGGTCTTGACTCCCATTGACCATATGAATATATTTTTCCAGGAAAATATGTTCCCTAACCTAAGGCTTCATGTCTTCCAAAAGTGCACGTTTCGTAATTGAGCCTATTCACCTTTAATTTATTATCTTTCCACCTTTCAAGTTTGTACGTGTATGTGAGTGAGTGAGTGAGAGAGAGAGAGAGAAGGAGAGAGGGAGGGAAGGAAGGAGGGACGGAGAGGAAGATGAAGAGGAAGAGAGAGTGTGTTCTCCACATATTACTGTACATCCAAAATATGATTACTTAATTCTGGTCATTAGTTTTCTTGAGTGAGTACTCTAAACTGAATTTTTTCAAAGATCCATTTTTTCCCTTGACTGTCCACATCATTTTCAGGAGTCTTTTCCAACACTAATGTTTAAAAGCATCGATTCTAATGCTTATAACGTCTCGCTTCCTTTTCTATAATTTGTACCTTACAGATCAATCAGAGAGAAAATCAATAGACTGCAATGACTTTTTTCTCCACAAGCAAATGAGATCACCATATATTAAAAGCATTGTTAATCACTTATTCATGCACACATACACACATGACTTATTTTTTGTCTGAATTCAATCATTAATTGTACTTGCATTTGAAATGCTACGTACTTCATTGCCCAATATTGCAGCCACAAATCAGGATATTTAGAGTCTTCAACAGAGAAACAGTGTCTTGTAGGGGTTTTTTTTTGGGGGGGGGGGGTCCCTTTTTTCTTTTGAGGTAGTTTAATATGAATATGTGTTCTGTCGGCCTCTCTGGTAGAATCCTCCCCAAAATTCACAGGTACAAATTTCAGACACACACACGTTTGAAAATTCAAAACAATGTTCTTTATAATGAAAATTCACTTAAACCAAGCCCTCTTTTGGTATAGCAAAGAGCACTCGTCTCCAAACAAACTGGTAATTTATACAAGTCCCTTATCAATCCTGTGATACTTAGCTTGCAGCTGTGAGGCAATTCAAAGTCCTTCTTTCACAAAGTGAAACACACTTTGCTCTGGTTTAGTTTTAAAGCAGGGAAAAATCAGCACACAACAAGTCAGTCAGTAAAGTAGTCATGAAACACAACGATCAGATAATCCTCCACAATGGCCAAACCCACAGGCTGCTCTTTATAGCAGCCTCACTAATTACCACAGCCCCACCCAACCACAGGTGGCCTCATTTTCTTTGATAATAATCTCTCAGTTGTTGTTGCCTATGCATCGCTCTCCGCATGCGTGGCTGTATCATTAACTCTTGTTCAAGGAGGAGCTAGATAATTGATCTCCTCCTGAGCTTTCTGCCACACTCTCCTCCTCCCTGTCACTCATGTCTTCTTGGTCAGAGGAGCCTTCATCTTCAGATTCCACCAGGGGCAAACCAGGCCTGCAGCATGTGGATGTCTCCCCCACATCCACAGTCCTTGAGGCAGGAGCTGGGCCAGAGCTAACCACAACAATATGAATATGAATTGGTCCCTCGCTCCTCTAGAGGGTGAAAAGATGGAGACCCATAGTTATGAACTATAATTGTAAGGGTTTTGTGAAGCAATGATTTTTATGTAAGATAAGCAAGTTACTTTTCAGCACATAATAATAATAGCCAATAAACCAATCAATCTTGATTTACTGGTTAAATAAAGAATGTTTTTTAGAAAAACCCCTGGGACTGAGCCATGAGCCTCGCTGGCTGCTTGTCCTTTTTTAACATGTCTGTATGTTATTACTCCCCCCCCCCATTGATGCTAATGTTAATAAAGCATCTGTCAGAAATAAGTATTGTCAGTGAATCATATTTTCAGAAAAGAAAGCCTAAGACCAATGAGACTTGAGGCTGATAATATTGCATTACATTGAAAGTTAAGTACATACGCCTGTTGATTTTTATTATTCTTTTATTTTATTTTATTTATTTTATTTTTTATTTCTTGGCCACCATTCTCCTGAGACTCAGGGCGGCTTACAGTATATTGATACATAACAATGGAAGAAATCGAAATTAAATAAAACAACACTATAAAATATCACTATAAAAAACTCTTTAACTTAAAACATATCGCAGACAGCCCACTTCATACAACTCTGTCATGTGTTTTTAAGTTCTTCTGGAAGGCCAGGAGAGTGGGAATAGTACAGATCTCCGGGGGGGAGTTGATTCCAGAGGGCAGGGGCAACCACAGAGAAGGCCCTTCCCCTAGGGCCCGCCAGTCAGCATTGTCTAGCTGATGGGCCTGGGAGAAGGGTGACCCTTTGGGCCTTAACCGGTCGAAGGGATACATGAGGCAAGAGACGGTCCAATAGATAATCATATAAACAGATCAGAAAGTGTTCAGCCTTGATCAGACAGTTCTACAGAGGCATTTTGCCAAATTAGTATCGCTATTGTTAAGGTAAAGGGATTTTTAATGGCAAGTAAGATATAACTTAATTCAGGCAGAGGTAATTCAAAAATTAGTGAATACTATGTACTATAACACAAGCACTACAAGATTAATTTAATTTAATTTCTGTGCTTGGATTGGCAGACAATCTTGTGCCCTCTTGGCCCATTCCAAATGATAACTGTTCCTCCCCGCCCCCTCCCAAGGTCCAAATGTCTCTGTTTCTAGATGTATGCTGTGTGATCTTAGACCAGGGGTGTCAAACTCAATTTCATTGAGGGACACATCAGGGCTGTGGTTGATGTCAAGGGACTGGGCAGGCCTGGCCAACTGGATGTGACCAACTGGGTGTGGCTGACTGGATGGGCATGATCAACTGGGTGGGTGTGGCCAGCTTGACACCACTCCCCAAAGTACTGGCATGGTTAATTTTAATATTGGGTAGACTGGGTCGAAGCCATGCTGGCCCAATATTTCCTCTTCGCATTGCGTAGACCAGGCCAAGCCACGCCCCTTACACTTTCCAGGATGGCCTTATCTGATGTAGCTTCTTTTCCAAAAACATTGAACTGCTAACCAGAGCTTACAAAACTTTTGTCGGACCAATTCTAGAGTACAGTTCACCTGTATGGAACCCGCATTGCATATCAGACATAAATATAATAGAGAGAGCCCAGAAATATTTCACAAGAAGAGTCTTTCAGTCCTCATCTCACAGCAAAACACCTTCCTCCATCAGACTTGAAATACTGTGATTAGACAATTTACAACTACGTCGCCTCCCATCTGATTTAACAGTAGTTCATAAAAGCATATACCAAAATGTCCTTCCTATTAGTGACTACTTCACCTTCAACAGGGGATGGAAGGCACTCTAGTGCACTTGTACCCGCCCCTTACTGACCTCTTAGGAATCTGGATAGGTCAACCGTGGATAATCTAAGGGTAAAGCACCATTGTGCCTACTGTCCCTGTTCTACTGTCCTATTGTCTTCTTTCATCATTATTTATTACTTAAGTTATGCTTATACAAACTACAACCCTATACTTGTTTGACAAAATAAATAAATAAATAGACATAGGCCTTAAATAAATAGACATAGGCCTTAATTTACTTACAATATGGCTGATATCATACAGATTTTGTAAAATCTGCCCAAAGCAGCATGTTTCTAAAATAGTACTAATTCTACCAGCAGACCTTGATTTACCATCATTTGAAGTTTTAAAGATACTGACAAAAGTTGCTTACAGTTATCACATGTACAGTCATCATAATACCCCTGTGGTCACATGATTAAAGCTGGGAACTTGGCAATTGGCATCTATTTACAATGGTTTCCACATTCCTAGGTCATCACCATTTGTCACCTTCCCAGGGGGCTTCCAATAAGTAAATTCAAAGGGGGAAAACTAGATTCACTCAATGACCATATAATTTGCTTAAGAGTTGCAACAAAAAAGGACACACAATAAGGCACAATTCATTTCATGACTACATCTCTTAATAATAGAAGTTCCTGCCTCAGTTGTAGTCATAAATAAAGGATTACTTATAAATTGGAGAGGGGGGGAGGATTATTGATATATAAATATTAAGTAATATATACCTCCTTTTTAAATATAACCTTTTATAACATGAACAGGGGGATACACTCCAAGACCAGAGAGGTAATAATACCACTCTATAAGGCCCTGGTCAGACCGCACCTGGAGTATTGCATCCAGTTCTGGTCACCACACTTCAAAAAAGATATAGAGACTCTAGAGAGGGTGCAGAAAAGAGCAACTAAAATGATAAAGGGACTAGAGACCAGGTCATACAAGGAAAGGTTGCTGGAACTGGGCATGGATAGTCTAGTAAAAAGAAGGGCTAGGGGAGACATGATAGCTGTATACAGGTACTTAAGGGGTTGCCACAGAGAGGAGGGGGACACACTGTTTTCCAGGGCACCAGAGGGCCGGACGAGGAACAATGGTTGGAAACTGACCAAGGAAAGATTCAACCTGGAGATAAGAAAGAATTTCCTGACAGTGAGAGCGATCAACCAGTGGAACGGCCTGCCAGCGGAGGTTGTGGACTCCCCAACTTTGGACACTTTCAAGAGGAGATTAGACTGCCATTTGGCTGGGGTGATGTAGGATTTCCTGCTCAGGCAGGGGGTTGAACTAGATGACCTGTAAGGTCCCTTTCAACTCTAATAATAAATAAATTAGAAATCTCCATACATTGAATATACATACTATGATGTTTATGAATGTATTTCTGCCTCTTTCCATTTTACAAAGAGTCTTTTCAATTTATTTATTTATTTATTTATTTATTTATTTATTTATTTATTTATTTCTTTGCATTGCTAGCATATTCTTAATCTTTGCTCCCTTGTCATATTGCACAAATGAAGGCTTTGTGAACTCATTCCTATATCAATGTGTATTTTTAAATTACTGATACTTTGCTTACCAGCAGGAGTCAGGTCCATCCCTGGCTTAGACGGAAGAGGATTTCTTAGCTTTTCTCCCCAATGAAGAAATTTTTTACTAGCTTTGTCAACGTAGGTCCTAATCTGCAAAATGGACAAAACATATCTCCAGGAATGGTTCTTTCTATTGACTGGAATTGACCATGAATTGGGCATGGAATCAGGTTCTAGGTGTTTGCTTCTGAATAGGGCATTCATGCAAGGCACCATGACCAAACTGATGCATTAAAAGATCTTCCCACATTATCAGAAGAGACCAGAAGGATACAGCTGCTATAAAAATGTATTGAATTGCAACTGGTTGTTTGTTAGATGGGAGGCAGCTGGGAAATTCCCTGCTAACTTTTTAGTTTTATTTAATAGAATTCTTTATTGGCCAAGTGTGATTGGGCACACAAGGAATTTGTCTTTGGTGCATATGCTCTCAGTGTACATAAAATAAATAGATACATTTGTCAAGAATCATGAGATACAATATTTAATGATTGTCATAGGGATTAAATAAGCAATGAGGAAACAATCAATATTAATAAGTGGGAATTTTAGCGGGAACCTTGGGAATATATTAATAAGTTTGCAATATATTACCCTCATTTTTTCTATTTTAATGTTTCATTTTCTCCCTCTGGTTCTTCTATTTTTATTAATCATATTAATGACCATGGCTGTACTCTATGTAGGAATGTTTTGGAAATTGTGAAACTCTGATTTTTCTCCCCCCCCCTTTTTCAATCATTTTTGCATCATGGTTTTTGTGTTAAATTTTCCTCAGTTTGTTTTTTCAGTGCAATGAATTATTGCCGAAAGCTGGAACAGTAAGATCTGTATGCAAAAGAAGTACTATTATATTGTTCTGTTATGGATTTGAGCAATTCTTTCTGAACATTCTGCCTTTTGCATTTATTTTATTATTGCAGTTTCTGATTTTGGCTTTATTGTTGGCTTCACTGAATGAGCCCTGACTGGGTCTATACTTGGTTTGGATCAAATGTGAAAAGTGATGAAGCTATACATGGTTCTACCTGCATTTAACTGTTCTGTATCCACCCACTTTTCTAGGAAAATTGCTAAAAGTCTTCACTGTATCATCACCTCGAGGTTCGACTACTGTAATGCTCTCTACATGGGGCTACCTCTGAAAAGTGTTCGGAAACTTCAGATCGTGCAGAATGCAGCTGCGAGAGCAATCATGGGCTTCCCTAAATATGCCCATATTACACCAACACTCCGCAGTCTGCATTGGTTGCCGATCAGTTTCTGGTCACAATTCAAAGTGTTGGTTATGACCTATAAAACCCTTCATGGCATTGGACCAGAATATCTCCGGGACCGCCTTCTGCCGCACGAATCCCAGCAACCAGTTAGGTTCTACAGAGTTGGCCTTCTCCGGGTCCCGTCGACTAAACAATGTCTTCTTTGAGCCTTCTTTGTGGTGGCCCTGACCCTCTGGAACCAACTCCCCCCCCAGAGATCAGAACTGCCCCCACCCTCCTCGCCTTTCGTAAGCTCCTTAAAACCCACCTTTGTCGTCAGGCATGGGGGAACTGAGATATTCCCTTCCCCCTAGGCCTATACAATTTATGCATGGTATGCTTGTGTGCATGTTTGGTTTTTTAAATAAGGGTTTTAAAAATTATTTTAAATGTTAGATTTGTTACATGTTGTTTTATTATTGTTGTTAGCCGCCCCGAGTCTACGGAGAGGGGCGGCATACAAATAAATAAATAAATAAATAAATAAATAAATAAATAAATAAATAAATAAATAAGCAAGCAAGCAAGCAAGCAAGCAAGCAAGCAAGCAAGCAAGCAAGCAAGCAAGCAAGCAAGCAAGCAAGCAAGCAAGCAAGCAAGCAAGCAAGCAAACAAACAAACAAACAAACAAACAAACAAACAAACAAACAAACAAATAAATAAATATCCCTTCTCGGCTGTCCCCATCCATAATTTAATAAATAGAATCCTATTTATTCAATAGGATTTAATCCCAGGAATGTATAAATAGAATCCTGCCAGGGCTAGCATGAAACATTGCTGTTTAAACATTTCACTTCAGAAAACAAAATCTTGCATAACAAGGCAAAACAGGTGTTGTCAGAATTTGTTTTGGTTTTGTGCCTTCCAGTCAATGTTGATTCCTGGCTGTTGCCTAGACCAATTCCTGCAGTTATCTTGGCAAGGTTTTGGGAAGAGCTTTGCCATTTCCTGCTTTATTCTAGAGTGTGTGAGAGAGTGACTGTTCCAGAGTCTTCTAAGTAGATTTGTGCTTAAGGCTAGATTAGCACTCATGGTCTCCCAATTTCTAACATAGCCACTGCATGAAATGCACTCATGGCACCGGACCAGGTTATCTATGAGACCGCCGCACGAATCCCAGTGACCGGTTAGGTCCCACAGAGTTGGTCTTCTCCAGGTCCCATCAACTAAACAATGTTGTTTGGTGGGACCCTGGGGAAGAGCCTTCTCTGTGGCGGCTCCGACCCTCCAGAGATTAAATCAGCTCCCTCCAGAGATTAAAACTGCCCCCACCCTCCTTGCCTTTCGTAAACTCCTTAAAACCCACCTCTGTCATCAAGCGTGGGGGAACTGAAACATCTCCCCCTGCCTATGTAGTTTTTTGTGCATGATGTGACTGTATGTATGTTTTTATATATTGGGGTTTCTTGTTTTTAGACTTTTAAAATGTATTATTGTTATTTTAGATTCTAACTATTAGATTTGTCATTATATATTGTTTTTACCATTGTTGTAAGCCTCCCCGAGTCTATGGAGAGGGGCGGCATACAAATCTAATAAATAATAATAATAATAATAATAATAATAATAATAATAATAATAATAATAATACTCTCTGGTTTTCAGATTATTTTCTAAAATATTTTCCTCCACAGACAGTTTGTGTTTGTTTGTTTAATACCGAAGGAAAGGATGAGTTTAGAACATTATAACAATCTATTCTGAGTGAGATCTTAGTATTTCTATACATGTTAATATACACTGCTCAAAAAAATAAAGGTAACACTCAAATAACACATCTCGGATATGAATGAATGAAATATTCTCATTGAATACTTTGTTCTGTACCAAGTTGAATGTGCTGACAACAAAATGAAATGGATTGTCAATCAGTGTTGCTTCCTAAGTGGACAGTTTGATTTCACAGAAGTTTGATTTACTTGGAGTTATATTGTGTTGCTTAAGTGGTCCCTTTATTTTTTTGAGCAGTCTACTTGCATTGTCATAAATAAATCATTTTAACATGCTCCTTCCATATGGTTGTAATCACAGATAGAGTAATGCTGCCTGCAAAGGGCTTCTAAACTCAGTTTATCTGAAAAAGAGCACTGCAGGGTAAAAATGGAGTAAAAGAAAAATATAAGACAGCATTTTTCATCTTCACTCTTCACATAAGTTTTAACAATGCTACTGGTAATTGCAGAATAATTATATAACAATAATAATAATAATAAGTAATCTAGCCATCCATTGTTGTATAATAAGACCTGGGGCCAAAATTCAAAGCTTCTTCCAAGTTTGACAAACTATGTGGGTCATCTTGTATTCTGAGATATTATTTCCTATTGCCTTTGAAGAACCCCACCCATTCTTTATGCTATGGAGAGCAAGAGACTTGTTAGACCACACTTTCTGATTTATGGATTTTTCCCATATCCTGTGGAAAATTATTACTATTTCTTTTGAGCCCTATGTCAACAATGTGCTTCATTTGCTAGTCAGAAAGAACTCTATTTACAATCCTACAAATATTAGCTGAAAGAATGGTTGGCAGTTTTTGTTGTTTAAACAAAACGCACTGTCAATGGACATTTTTATTCATATATTACTGTGGCCTGTATATGTTTAGGCTGGTAAGCAAAGCAAACAGCTTTCTTATGGCTTTACGTCACCATTCAGGTGTGCCCAGTTAAATAAGAAGCACTTCTCCATGAACAGATGTATCTATCCAGCTATATATCTTCTCAACTTTTTGTGGCAAAGAATTAAAGGTAGTCATGGGAGGGGATTACAAGTACTGTACAGATGACTACCAGATGTTCCCTCAAAATTCTTAGAACCCAGCAACTTCACAGATGCTGGCTGCCTTAAAACGGCAGCTTCCCATTACTGCGATAACTGCCAGCTTTAGATGCTTTTATTTAACTGATTAGTCCTAAATAACTGTGTTAAGTCAATAAGGATTTCTTTTGATCTTGTGTAGAAGCTCTGGTTTGGAGATCGAGTCTCAGTCTATTTTAGAAGTGACTGTGTCATCCACTGAAGATCAGGTGTGCATCTAGGCAATCTCTCTTAATCTTATATTGTTACTGAGGTTTTTGCTGATGGCATTAAGCATCAGTAATCCTTTTGGACTTCTTCTAATTCACTAGATGTCTAAGCTAGACATGCTGTCTAGACTAAAGAAATATATTCAAGTTATCCTCGAAGAGCACATAAAAAATAGAAACAGGGCAATACGTGGCAGTAGAGTGTCTTTGTGGTCACATTATTCTAATTTTAAAGGTTTTGCACTCACAAAGATTCACTACTTGATTCAAGATTTATTTATTTATTTATTTATTTTATTTATTTATTTTGTCCAATACACAATACATATTGAAGAGAATAGACATGAAGTATTATATATAAAGAGAAGATATAAAAATAGAGGAGAAGATATATGAAGGAAGAAAAGATATATGATATATGAGATAAGGAGAGGCAATTGGACAGGGGATGAAAGGCAGGCTAGTGCACTTATGTACGCCCCTTACTGACCTCTGGAGAGGTCAATCGTGGATAGTCTAAGGGAGAAATGTTGGGGGTTAGGGGTTGACACTACTGAGTCCGGTAATGAGTTCCACGCTTCGACAACTCGATTGCTAAAGTCATATTTTTTACAGTCAAGCTTGGAGCGATTAATATTAAGTTTGAATTTGTTGCATCCTCTTGTGTTGTTGCGGTTGAAGCTGAAGTAGTCATTGACAGGCAGGACGTTGGAGCATATGATTTTGTGGGCAATACTTAGATTGTGTTTTAGGCATCGTAGTTCTAAGCTTTCTAGACCTAGGATTGATAGTCTGCTTTCGTAGGGCATTCTGTTTCAAGTGGAGGAGTGAAGGGCTCTTCTGGTGAAGTATCTTTGGACATTTTCTAGGGTGTTAATGTCCGAGATGTGGTATGGATTCCAGACAGATAAACTGTATTCAAGGATGGGTCTGGCAAAAGTTTTGTAGGCTCTGGTGAGTAGTGTGAGATTGCCGGAGCAGAAGCTGCGTAGGATCAGGTTAACAACTCTAGAAGCCTTTTTGGCAATATTGTTGCAGTGGGCTTTAGCACTTAGGTCATTTGATATTAGTATTCCAAGGTCTTTTATTGAGTGGGGGATGGCTGTGAGATTTTGTTTATTCATTTTATATATGTTGGAGTTGCCTTTACATGTTCTAAACTGTTTAGAACCCAATATCTGAGGAATCATTTTCCAAATCTGCCCAATTATTAAAGTTTGTAGGAGACTCCACTTAAAAGGAAAATGGTTTTATTGTGGCTTGATGTAGAATGTAGAACAAATAGCATGCACTCCTAGCTCATTATAAATATACCTACAACTCCTGATTTTCAGCTTTACTTCTAAAATGCTGTTTTACAATCCAAACAGTCTTAACCCTTATAACTAGACCTACCATATCCAGGTTACAAAGATCCAAACAGGGCTGGTCAGTTACTTTTCATCTAATACTCAAGTGATATGATTCAGGTGATATGATCATGTTTATTTCAGTCAGTGATCAGATAGATTGATCGAAGTATCCAAGCCAGATATTAAACTACATATAGATTTCTTTGAAAGAGCTGGTGCCATTTCATATTTCCCCCAATCACATTTTCATTTTTATTCTGGGCAAATAAAATGGAAAAATAACTATGTACAGGCTGACTGTCAGTCAATCATTCAGTCACACAATCAGTCAGATTATTCCTGATTAAGCTTTCTGATTAGTACATTTGGATGCATTTCATACTTTCCTAGGTTTGTGAAAGTTGTGTCTTCTCTCTCTAAAAAATGCAATTGATGTGATATAATCCTTCGACAATTTTTTCTGTCCAATATTCCTTCCAATATTCCAACTATGTCATCTTGTGCTTCCAAGATGAAATTTAGCCTATAAATATAAAAATTAAATCTTTTTTTCTCCAGAAAAAAAAACTTGCACTCGTAGATCAATTATATGAGTCAAATTTAATCATTGTATTTCCTTAAAATCAATATTTAGTGGTATAAATATTTGCATGTGTTATTTGCAGAAGAAGAGTTTGAGCTTGGGACAGTGGTAAAACAAGAAGTGACAGTACTAAACAACCTTAAAAAAAACCCAAAACCAAATCAAACAATACAATAACAGCTGTAGTCAAAAATTGGTCAAGCATCATTCAATGGTATTGTTTTTGCTTCCTGCAAAAACTCACTTCTCATTCACTTGTCTTTTCTTGTTTATGGGAGAGGCCAATCATCTCCAAGGTGTGGCCTTACTCCCAAACTGATCCTGCTTTCTTAATTATTCTTGTCTTCTGGCAACTCTGTGTATGCACACATTGCAAATAGGCTCCAGCTGTTCTTCTGCCTCGCTGATGTCTGATTCCTGAGGCAGCTGATAACTATCAGATGGCCTTGGCCCCCTTTCTGCCTCTGATGCAGAGCCCTCGTCAGAGCTTCCCCCAGACTCCAGGACTGGCCCATGTTCCTCCCCAACCTCCTTGTTGTCTGAATCTGCTGCCAGCTCCACTGGAAGCTCACAACAAGTACATTACCTCCTCTCTGTGTACACTTTGTTCCTTTCCATCTTGGTCAATCTAATTTTAATTGCATTTTAAATTTAAGATCGATATTTATTATTTAATTGATTTAAGGGCAGCAGATGACAGATAAGAAAAATTTTGTGAACACCAAATATTATTTACTATGCCTCTCTCTGTTTCTGTCCTTGGAAAGCATCCCTTGCTTCTACCTTATCCATAATCACTACACCATACTACACACATTCCCTTTAATTCATTAAATTCCCTCTTTTAAACAATCTCATCAACTCCATCCAATCATGACTTTCTATGTTATCCCTTTCTTTTACACATTTACTTCTTCATATATTTTTTGTGATTTAGTCCTTTTTCACTTTAAGATTAAACCCTTTTAATGTAGTTATTTTTTATTGTTCACTTACTTTGGATTTAGTTCACTTATCACCTAATCATTCTTGATGCTATCTTTTCTTGTTTCATCACCTATGCTTCTTAAGTATCCCATTTCCACTGCATCCAACTTTCATATTTCTCCTGGCATATCCAATATAAGAAAGTAGGTAGAATTTTAAATGTACTGTTAATTATACATTCCCAGTGTTAATTATACACAAATTTTAGTGTTCATTGTACATACATCTTAATATCAGCAAGTATATATTTACTGCACATGCCCATATCTGAGAATTAGGGTTAAGAACTTGCATGTATTGTCCATGGTGGATAGAAGAACAAATCTAACTAATACATTGTTTCATAAAACATAATTTCATTCTTCATAACGAATTATCATGGTGAGTAGATCTAAGTAACTCAGCATTGAAGGCTTCTATTCCTCCAAACTGTTTCTCCTCCAAACAGTGTAAGTAGATTGAGTGGGGTTCAATAAATCAGTGTTTTATGTAAGGATGAGACTTCAAGAACTCAGCCCAAATTGGCGCCAAGTGTTCTTTACTTTCTGTCTTGCTAGGTCTGAATCTCCTTTGCTCCATAGTATCCTGTAGTTGTTGCCTCTTGTCTTGATGCTTCTGCTGGTCAGTATAGAGGTCCAATTATCTCATTGCTCCTAGTATCCATAAGTGAGAATATGGCCTTCCTCTCAATACTTCAGTACCAAGCCTGCCACTTTTAAAACCTGAAATAATAGCCTTCCCAGATGTTGTTGCTCCAATTCCCAGGATTTTTCACCACTGGCCATATTATTGGGATATTGAGAATTTGAAAACCTATACCATCTGGTGGACAGATTTTCTCAACTCTACACTCAGCCCGCTATATAAATTTAATAAATAAACAAACTTTCCTAAGTTCCAAGATTTACTCTCTGGTTGCATCATTTTTCACAAACATGTCTTTCCTTTTCTGTTCCATTTTTTTTTCATATGAGTAAATAATTAGCAACCCATGGACCCAAATAATTAGCAACCCATGCAGTCACCAAGCCTCTGATTTTGTGATGACCTTCACTTTGATAATACATCTGAGGTTTGAAGGGGAAAATATAAATAGTCTCAATTAGCCTTAATATAACTATACAATTTAAACAAACAACCACCTGTCTCAAAGAAGAACTAAAAATGTACTTATGTTTCCTCCAGAGATATCCTGATATCTCTAACCTGCTTACTGCAGCCCCAAGTGACCAAAAGAATAAACATGAAAAGTGTTTTTATGTGGCTAAAATTTTTTTAGAGGGTCAAAAAATTTTAGCCACTAAAAATTATTTACCCTTGCACTCTGTGCTTTATCTGCCACTTTGCACAATCATTTCAACTTGTTTTTGGCTTTCAATTCTTCCCTCTCATCTTCAGTGGTTGTTTGCACTATTTATTATCTCTACCTGCTAGTTTCCTTTCCCATGTTTCCTCTACACTCCTTGTCTAGGAAGTTCCTTGAACAGGAAATGAAAATATTGAGATCCAGTCTGAAGCTGAATAGCATATTTTAATATCAACTTATCAAAACTAATACCAAACAATAAAGGTTCCAAATATTCTAAATAAGCAGAAAAGTAGAATATCATTTAACTGTTAGAATTGACGAATTTCAAGGAAAAGCTTTAAAAAAAGAACAAAGGTACCTTATCTAATAAGGCATGTCAATGGTGTTGTGATGAATTACAAAACAATGTGATGAACTGGTTTTTCTATGGATCTCTGATTTTCTCTCATGCATTCCCACCACTCATCCATCTTTCACCTCTTCATAATTCTAGCTCTGCAAGCAGCCTCCAATAGATGGTGTCTTTAAAAGAAAATAAACAGTGCAAGATATATTTCATTTCTGACCATCATTTACTTCCCAAAATACCATTGGCATGACAGGAAAGATGAATGATATTTAGTTCTGCTCTGGTGGCAGGTTTTAAAGGTTCAGTATTTAGCAGATCATTATGACAAGAACCAAAAAGAGAGAGAGAGAGAGGAGGAAGAGAGAGGCTTATACCACCAAGAGAGAAAAAGAGAGCCACGCATATTTAGTTGGTTCTGCTGAATTGAATACTAAACCTGTAATGTCTATGGGAAAGAGAACTAAGAATCATGACATTTATTGTGCATAAACATCTACTTTGGATAATTTATAGAGATTTCACAAATGGTAAATTACAGTCCAATTCTCCCAAGGAGAGGCAGAAATTCAGCAAATGCTATACTGTTCAAACTCGGAACAGAAAGCAGACCTGGTCTCAAGAATCCCATTTTCTCTGAAGACGTATTGAAAGGCAGTTCTGTTTTATTTCATCTCTTCCTCTCTATTCATTTTATTATACGTTACTATATTAGTACCGTTATCCACTTCCATAAGGCTCAAAAAGAATAAACATACGTGTTCAATCTGATGACAAGGAATGTCAGCTTAAGGTAAAACAAGAAGTTAAGAGAAAACCAAATGGCTGCATACATATTTTGGTGATGAGCAAGACAAATGTTACTGATAGGCTAAAGCATGGGCATCGCAAAAAAGGGGACTTGACCCTTAAAACAAAAGTGCGGGAGGAATTCCATTTATGCTGTTTGGGAAAATTCATCATAGGTGTGGCATCAAGAATTCAGGATATGTTAACATGGCCTCAAAAAGTATCCCAAACACAACGTATCGCAAATGCTATCTTTAAAAGATTGACAAGTTATCATTCGGCTCCCTATTGTAGACAGTACATGTGCTGACTAACAAGCACGAGGCATTTCTTACCAATACCTTTGGTATCCTTGGAATTGGCATAAGCAACCAGCTGACCTTTTATTCAAAGAGTAGGATGGGACATGATTAATATTGAATGGGAAAATGCCAGATTTCTGAAAACTACATTAGACTTTATCCCAGAAAAAGACAATGGCACACCATTTCCTTCCTTCCTTATTTATTTATCTATTTATCTATTTATCTAATCTATTTATCTATCTATCTATCTATCTATCTATCTATCTATCTATCTATCTATCTATCTATCTATCATCTATCTATCCATCTATCCATCTATCCATCTATCCATCTATCCATCTATCTATCCATCTATCTATCCATCTATTTATCCATCTATTTATCCATCTATTTATCCATCTATTTATCCATCTATTTATCCATCTACCCATCTACCCATCTACCCATCTACCCATCATCTACCCATCTACCCATCTACCCATCTACCCATCTACCCATCTACCCATCTACCCATCTACCCATCTACCCATCTACCCATCTACCCATCATCTACCCATCTACCCATCATCTACCCATCTACCCATCTACCCATCTACCCATCTACCTACCTACCTACCTACCTACCTACCTACCTACCTATCTATCTATCTATCTATCTATCTATCTATCTATCTATCTATCTATCTATCGATGGATGGATTGGATTTCTATGCCGTCCCTCTTCAAAGACTTGGGGCGGCTTACAACATATAAAAAACAGTAGGTTACAATAAAATTAAATCTAATTACATTAAAATTACATAACTATCTAAAATCCCTGGTTTTATTAAAATCAATTACCCCATTTGTACAGCAACCATACAATCATTCATTAGTAAGGGGCTAAGGTTTAATTAGCTAAAGCCTGGCGACATAAATGAGTCTTCAGACTCTTACGAAAGGCAAGGAGGGTGGGGACAGCACGAATCTCCAGGGGGGAGCTGATCCCAGAGGGCCGGGGCCTCCACAGAGAAGGCTCTTCCCCTAGGCCCCGCCAAATGACATTGTCTAGTTGGCGCGACCTGGAGAAAGCCGACTCTGTGGGACTTAACCGGTCGCTGGATTCATATTACTTCCAAGTATGTTAAATGAGGATTGTGATGTTAGTAACTAGGCATTACATTAATTCAAAGGAATGGTTGACAAGGTCATGATATGAATGTAACTATACAGTCATCAGAAACTAAAATTGAAGTCTAAATCCTTTTGCACAGTCAAACTCAAGTCCTGCAGACCTTGGCCTGCAGGATGCTTAAATCTGGCCCATGGTACCAGCCTGGAAATAGCAAAGGAGCAGCCCGTTGTGCCTCTGGAAGCCAAAATGGGGTGCACTCCCCCTGTGCTCCATTTTGGCCTGCAAAGTGCTGCAGGAAGCATCCAGCCTGTCTCCCACCCTCCATGGCTGCCCCACAATGAACTACAATGCTGATCTGGCCCTCAAAAAAAATCCAGTTTGATGCCAATTGATACACATAAAGGAGAAAATTTGTAGTTTCGGTTGATGTGAGGAATAACGCCGGCTGACTCACCGGCCCCACGGCGATGTTGCTGAAGGGCCGGGCAGACTCGGACCCTTCAGATGGCGGCCGCCATCTTGTTTTCGGCCGAAATCTCGCGAGACGAGATTTCGGCCGGGAATGCCCTGCCCACGTGGCTGGGCATGACGTCAGGTCCGGGCGGGGCCTGCTGGCCCTATTTAAGGGGCAGCAGGCCGGGAAACAGCCTTTTCGCCCGGACCTGGTTGCCTGAGCAGACACTTCTTTGGTGCTGCTCGGCCGCCATTTTGGGTCTCCCTCGTGTCGCGGCCGCCATTTTGTGGCCTGCCGAGGGGGCGAAAAGTGCTGTGCTCGTTGCGCAACGAGGTTATCCGGCTCTTCTCCTTGCAAGACGACGTTGTGGCCTTATTCCTCTTCGCGTGGCTGCAGTCTTCAGGATCCCCCTCGGGCCCGAGGGGGACTGGTAACCTCCTCCCGGCTGGGAGGAGGGCGTGGTGGGGGGTGTTTGGTCTGGGCCCCCGGTCTTGGGAGGTTGTCGTGCCTGGATTGCAGGCCTTTGAGGCCTGCCGGCGCAGGGAGGCTTGCCATTTGGTGATAAGATATCAATCAATAAATACTGTGTTATATAACTATAATTAGTATTATTCCCAATAAAGGGGGTGAAGGGTAGCTGGGGCTCTTAGGCTCTAGGTTGGGCCCTGCGGTGGGGGAGTTGGGCCTGCCACTCGTGCTGGGGGTTTCGGCCTAGGTGGTTTTAGTGGCTCATTGCATACAAGGAACAGTGTGATGGCTCCTAAGAAGAGGCCTGCCACTACTCCGATGGCTCCGCCAGCGGTGCGCCCCAGAAGGGCCCTTAGGCCTTCTGCCCGGGCCCGGGCCAGCAGGGAGGGGACTGCGGGGGTGGTCCCTGACCAGGGGGGGGTGGTCTCGTTGCCTCCTGCCCCTCAAACTGATTTTTCTCCTGCTATGTCTTGGGCCAGGGTGTTGGAGAGGCTCGATGAGCTCGAGCAGTGGAGGAGCGGTGCAGTCCCCGGAGCGGCCAGCAATCAAGTGCCCGCGGCGTTGGGGAGAGACCCGGCGGCGGCCCAGGCTGGGCAGCCGGCTCCGTTCGGACGGCAGGCCCCTGCAGGGCCGATGGCGGCTTTCCCGGGCCCCGCACCATTGGGCCCCCCGTGGATGTCTTCAACCCCGTACGGGGCAGGTGAGGCTGCACCACACAACACATCCCTGTCTTTTCTTCCTCCCCCCGCCCCGGGTTTTCCCCCGGCGGGGGTCGGGAGTGGGTCCAGCTTTTTGGGGTCCCCCGCGGGCACCTGTGGGCAGGTGTGGGCTCCGCCGGTACCTCCTCCGGGGCCGCCGGCGGCCAGCGCTGCTCCGGTGTCTGGGACGGGTCCTGCGGGGACACCAGCGGTGCCAGGGGCAGGGGGGTGGGTTCCTCCGGCCCCTCCTGTCATGCCCCCGCTCCCGGTTTTCCCCTACCCCCATGGGGCGGGTGTTTTTGGTGTGGCGGCCAACTCGGTATGGGACCCCTTCGCTTGTATTAAGGCGGGGGCCATACCGTGCGGGCTGCCGTCCACCCCTCTAGGATGCCACCTTCACCCGTCGGTCAAGGAGGCTATTTGGCGGGGCGAATACGTCGATCTTTTTTCGCTTTTGAACCGTGAGGTTCCCAAGCAGGAGAAAGAGATTGTCCCGGGGGAGAAAACGAAGAAGACCAAGGTAACGAAATGCTTCAGCTCCTGGCTGTATGCCTTTCTTACCTATGGGTCGGTAGTGATACAACGGCAGCCGGCTATGGCCTCTGCCATGTTTAAGTATATAGACTTAATTGCCAGGGCCCACTTTGAATATAAGGGCACCATTTGGCGCCATTATGATAAGGGTTTCCGCATGAGGATGTCTGTGGAGCCCAACTTGCCGTGGGATATGGTGGTCCCGGACCTGTGGTTCCGGGCCACGCATATGTCCGGGAAGGAAGGGTGTGAGCGCACGGATAGTGGGCACTTTATGGAGGAGGAGCCCGGCGCGGCTTCGCCGGCCAAGGCGACTCCTGGTGTGGCTGGCAAGGGGGCCTCGCCCGCTTGTCATGAGTTTGCTGCAAAAGGGGCGTGTTTTCGTCCCTTTTGTAAGTACAAGCATGCCTGCGGGAATTGTGGGGGGTCCCATGCGGCTTCAGTCTGTCCCCGCCCCAAGAAAGGGGCGGAGAAGAAGGGCGGGGGTCCAGGAAAACCTCCCCCACCAGCTGGGGGAAAAGGGGCCCAGCCCAATTAATGTTTCTGTGCTTGAGGGTTGGTTGATCGACTACCACCCTCGCCCGAGAGCCGAGTTGCTCTTGAGGGGCTTCTCCGAGGGATTTAGGATCCCTTATGTGGGTATTAGGAGGGCCTTCATGTCCGACAACCTCAGGTCGGTTGTCGGACATGAAGACATTGTACGGGCTAAGATTCGAAAAGAGGTGGCTGAGGGCAGGGTCCTTGGGCCCTTCCCGGAGCCGCCCTTTCCGAATCTTCGTGTGTCCCCCTTAGGTGTGGTCCCCAAAAAGGCGAGTGGTGAATTTAGGTTGATTCACCATTTGTCTTTTCCAAAAGGGGAGTCAGTGAATGACTTCATTCCTGACGAGCTTTGTTCCGTCCGGTACGCATCCTTTGATGCGGCCGTGGCTATGGTTAGGGAGTGTGGGGTGGGAGCCCTTATGGGTAAATGCGACATTAAGTCGGCATTTCGGCTCCTCCCCATTCACCCAGGCGACTTCGAGCTGCTGGGCTTCCATTTCGAGGGTGGGTTTTACGTGGATAGGGCATTGCCGATGGGCTGCTCTATTTCCTGCTCCCTCTTTGAGAGCTTTAGTACCTTCCTCGAGTGGGTGCTCAGGAGGCGGAGTGGCCTGGGGTCTGTCGTTCATTACCTCGATGATTTCTTGATGGCCGGGCCTGCGCAATCGGAGCAATGCTTTGCTTTGATGCGGGACTTCGAAGCCCTTTGTGCTCAATTGGGGGTGCCTTTAGCCTCCGAGAAGACCGAAGGCCCTGCCACCAGGATTACCTTCCTGGGTATTGAATTGGATTCAGTGGAGCAATCTTCCAGATTGCCCCTGGATAAGTTGATTAAAATCAGGTCCAAGCTTGAGGCGGTCCTGGGCTGCAGGAAGGTTACTCTTCGGCAGCTCCAGGAGTTGGCTGGGATTCTTAATTTTGCCTGTCGGGTAGTGGTGCCCGGTAGGGCTTTTTCTCACCGGTTGTATGATGCGATGAAGGGGCTAAGTTTGCCCCACCATCGTACCCGCTTATGTGCAGGGGTCAGGGCTGACCTCTGCGTGTGGCGGGAGTTTTTGGAACGTTTTAACGGGTTGTCGTTTTGGCGGCAGGAGCTTCTTTTGGAAGCGGAGCTGCAGCTGTGTTCCGACGCCGCAGGGACTTGCGGTTTTGGGGTAGTGTTAGGTGACCAGTGGTGCTGGTCGGCCTGGCCTCCGGAATGGAGTGCCTGTTCATTGGTTAAGGACTTAACTTTTTTGGAGCTTTTCCCCTTAATAGTGGCCTTAGAGCTCTGGGGGGAGCAGTTCAGGGATAAGACTGTGCATTTTTGGTGTGACAATCTAGCGGTTGTCCATGTTGTGAACGCCCTGTCCTCTAAGAGTGATAGGGTGATGCGGCTTGTCCGCCATTTTGTGCACAGGTCCTTGTCTTTGAACGCCTTGTTTTTGGCTAGGCACGTCCCTGGTTTAGATAACGGGGTGGCTGACGCCTTGTCCCGTGGTCAGTTGTCCAGGTTTCGGACCCTGGCCCCGTGGGCCCGAGAGTCGCCGGAGGTGTTTCCAGCCCACCTGTGGAGCCTGGGCGGGCTCTCGAGAGCTGGAGAGACGAGGCCTCCAGGGCGATCGCCTTATCGGTAGCTCCTAGTACCCTGCGAGCTTATCAGCGTGCAGGTAAGGAGTTTGGGGATTTCAGGCTGGGTAAGGGTTACCCCCATTGCTGGCCTGCCCCGGTTGAGCACCTAGCTGAATTCTGTGTCCTGCTGAAGGGGCGTGGCCTTTCAGTGAGGACTATCAGGGCTAGGTTAGCCGGCCTCGCCTTTCTGTCCAAGGCGGGGGGGTTTGGTGATTTTACGGGTGATTTTCGCATCCGGAGGATGCTGGAAGGTTGGGTGAGGGAGCGACAGGGGTTTCCCTCTGACACTCGTCGGGCCCTGACGGTTCAGCAGCTGTCTCTGATTAATCAGACATTTGGCAGTCTGTGTGCCTCTCCTTACGAGGCTCGGCTGTTCAAGGCAGCGACTTGCGTTATGTTTTTCGGGGCCCTCAGGGTCAGCGAGGCATTGGCCTCCTCGCAGTCTGACTTGTCGCTCCGCGCCTTCCAGCTCGCTGATCTGACCTTTAGACAGGGGGGTGTCTCTCTTTTGGTGAGACACTCCAAGACAGATCAGTTGCACAGAGGGGTTAGACTTGAACTTAGCGCAGCCACCGATAAGTCTGTTTGCCCGGTGGCTGCTTTGCAGCAATTTTGTGTCTTGCGCGGGTCAGGGCGTGGGTACCTTTTTATACACCAGGATGGTTCCCCCCTGACCCGGTATCAATTCTGGGCGATAGTGTCTAAGGCTATGTCTCAGGTAGGCATGGATCCCGCCGGCTATGGAACGCATTCGTTCCGTATCGGCGCCGCCACTAGCGCGGCACTTTCTGGTCTCCCGGCCCAACGGATTCAGGAGATCGGCCGCTGGCGGTCAGCGGCATATTTGGGTTATGTTAGGCCCGCTGAGGATCCGGGGCAGGGTTTAGGCTAGGTAACCTCTCTGTGTGTGTCCTCTTCCAGGTTCCCAGTCCAGGCAGAAACCGACGGCGCTGCTGTGTGGCCACAGCATGGTCTTCTGGGCCGGCCGCTCGGCAGCCAGAAGTGCCATCGGGACCCAGCTGTCGTTGGGACGGTGGGTCAATGTTGTTTGGATGGGCCGGAGGGGTATGCGGTGGGAGGGCCTCCTACCGACGCTGCTGGGTACGCAGCATCTCAGGGCGGTACCCGGCGCTGCTGGGCGGGCGGCTACCCAGGGTCGCGCCCAGATGGGACTGGGTGGTCGGCAGCCCATAGCCGCACCCAGATGGCTGGTCTTGCACCTCGGTGGCAATGACCTATGCCTGCTTGGCGGTCTACCGTTGATCGTCCAGGCGCGCGAAGACCTGCGGCGGCTTCGCACGTTATGGCCCACCACGCAAGTGGTGTGGTCAGAGATCCTCCCACGGATCGTTTGGAGGGACGCCATTTCCCTTAGGGCCATCCACCGGGTTAGACGTAGGGTGAATAAGGCCGTGGGAAAAACTGTCAAAGAATTAGGGGGGATTGTAGTTGCCCATCCCCTCATCACTGTAGATCGGCCGTGGCTTTACCGGGCCGATGGCGTTCACCTGTCAGAACAGGGGAACGCCATTTTCTTACAGGACCTGCAGAGGTCTCTGCGTGAGCTGGCGCAGATAGAGGGGGGAGTCGGGGGGCCAAGATAGAGATCTGACCCCCGCTCCGTGGCAGGTTAGGGGCGGAAATCTGGGTGGTTTCAGCAACTGCGCGTTCTCCCTTGGGCATCTTTGGGGATGATTGACAGGTTCTCTCCAAGACCATGGTGGGTGCTACCTGCGCACTTGGGGGGAACCTGTCTTTGGGTCCCGCTATTGAAGTCCCAGGGTAGGGGTGAGCCGGCGGGACCCCCCTCATGCGAGTGTATGGCAGGGTCTCAGGTGAGGGAGAGGTCCCTCACCTGGACCAGCATCGATTACGCCCATAGTTGCCCAGGAATGTTGACCTTTTACGTCATTTCCGCCCCGGAAGTGTTTGTTTGACCCTGCAGGTCCATTTGGTTCCGGGTCATAGCTAAGTATGTTGATTATGCAAATTTATGCTAATTCATGCTAATTTAATTAATAAATTATGCAAATTTATTATAATAAAAATGACCCAAGTTTAAATCCAGCTCTTGTGTCCGAGTCGTTACTCCGTCTCTTCTGCAATAACGCCGGCTGACTCACCGGCCCCACGGCGATGTTGCTGAAGGGCCGGGCAGACTCGGACCCTTCAGATGGCGGCCGCCATCTTGTTTTCGGCCGAAATCTCGCGAGACGAGATTTCGGCCGGGAATGCCCTGCCCACGTGGCTGGGCATGACGTCAGGTCCGGGCGGGGCCTGCTGGCCCTATTTAAGGGGCAGCAGGCCGGGAAACAGCCTTTTCGCCCGGACCTGGTTGCCTGAGCAGACACCCACCCGCCCTTCCCTATTTTGCAGTGTGCCTAGGGGTCGCCTGCGGGGGCCGAATGGGAATTTTTTGCAGCCTCGCCCATTAGGCCAGGCTGTTTTTTTCGCCCATTCCACACTGGGGAGATGGATGTGCGGTTAGGGGGTGTTTGCATTTAATTAGGTTAATTGGCTTACCTCTGGTCATTGGGTAGGCAGGTTAGGGGCGGAAATCTGGGTGGTTTCAGCAACTGCGCGTTCTCCCTTGGGCATCTTTGGGGATGATTGACAGGTTCTCTCCAAGACCATGGTGGGTGCTACCTGCGCACTTGGGGGGAACCTGTCTTTGGGTCCCGCTATTGAAGTCCCAGGGTAGGGGTGAGCCGGCGGGACCCCCCTCATGCGAGTGTATGGCAGGGTCTCAGGTGAGGGAGAGGTCCCTCACCTGGACCAGCATCGATTACGCCCATAGTTGCCCAGGAATGTTGACCTTTTACGTCATTTCCGCCCCGGAAGTGTTTGTTTGACCCTGCAGGTCCATTTGGTTCCGGGTCATAGCTAAGTATGTTGATTATGCAAATTTATGCTAATTCATGCTAATTTAATTAATAAATTATGCAAATTTATTATAATAAAAATGACCCAAGTTTAAATCCAGCTCTTGTGTCCGAGTCGTTACTCCGTCTCTTCTGCAATATTCAATACTCTCTGAGCTTGGTTGTTTTCTTGTAGTGTTTGATTACCCAAACATCAGTGCTAGTAAGGAATTGGATTTGTTATCAATTTACATTCTAGCGTGGCATGCCTTGTCAGTGTTCTTGGACATTCTTTGATTGACCTGTTTACCATTAGCTTGTTTGGCAGTTTTTTGACTGGGATATTGTTTACTTCTTGATTGTTGGTCTGATGTTAATGTTGGTAATAAGCTATGCTCATCTGAGTCCTGATCGCTGGTGGGGAGGTGCTTTGGTCTTTTTGTTCCCCTTTGGTTTGTTGATTGTTTCTTTTGCACAGTAAGTTTTATTTTATTGATGTATCTGTTGATGACTGATTTGTCAGAGTTCTCTAGTTCTTCTAATTTTCCAATTCTTTGAATTTTGCTTGGTCTAGGACAGAGCCACAACCTTTGCAACTTTAAGACTTGTTCCTCAGCCTCTGGGAGTTGAAGTCTACAAGTCTTAAAGTTTCCAAAGTTGGAGGCCTCTGGTCTAGGATGGTCATAGCTTTTCAGTTGAAATTATTATTACATCTCTGCACATGTTATGAAATTTAAAAAGTTTTCATAGTGTCTTCTGACTGATGGTTGGTGTTCATGGATATGATTTGCTAGTTTTCTCACTTTTCTCCTATGTAGTGGCTGCTATTGCAGTCTTTACACTGTATGTTGAGGATAGTTCCTATTTTTTCTTCTGGGGCTTTTGATTTACTAAGGATGTTTGGAAATATTTTGATTGGTTGTGTGCTATGCTGATTCCATGCGGTTGTAATATTTGATGATTGAACAGGCCAACTGATGCCTTACCTTAGCTAGTCTGTCAGAGGGACATTATATACCATATACACTAGTAATACTGTAACCATATGCACTAGTAATACTGTAAATTCTTTTATGCTTTATTCATAAAATGTATACAACTGTCCATCTTAAATATATAAATCAGGCCAACTGACAATCAATTTTACAAAAACAACGAAAGCACTCCGAACATAAATCACAATTATAAATGTATTAATCCTTTGTTCTTGAAGAATTCCAGGAACTGTAATCCTTGTACCTCTGGAGAGTACAAGATGGGAGGGCTGCACTAGTCCTTGTCCCCATAGTGATTTATAGCATCTTCTGCAGGCATCCAACCATTGTTGTGTCTATCTAATAGTAATGAGGTCAGGCTTTAAGTGGCCTTAAGGATGAGCAAGTGATAAAGACCCTAATAGGGAAACAGCCAAAAAGAACTAGTCATTTCCTGGAATATCTTTGAAGAGTCTTGAAAAATGTTGCAAAGGAAGTGCCGGTTTTATGTGCACAGAACAAAAGGATGTTGTGGGAATCTTGACATTCAATTACCTTAACTATATCAGTAGCTGCCAGACTGACTGACCATTTCAGAGCCAGAAAAATAGTAGGACTAATTCTCATATCAGGACTCAAAACAATATATTACATTTCAATGTAATAGAATTTAATTCTATGCGTCATTGCACTGACTGTCCCCTCGTTCACACTCTTAGATGTAAAATTAGAGATAAATATTGCAGATCTGTAAACTAAGGATGTTTTACTTTACTTGTCATGTTTCATTCTGTGCTAAAGCAAGTGTGGATATTGAGGAACATCTACTATTAATCTTCTCATCGTTCCAATCACCCATCTCCTCCCACAAATGATCGTGTGACTGTAACTTGGTTGCTTGTACCCTTACAATTTATATTGACTGGTTCCTAATATGATTGGATTGCTTATTTGTATCTAGACTATCACTAAGTATTGTACCTTATGATTCTTGATGAACTTATCTTTTCTTTACATACACTAAGAGCATATGCACCAAGACCAATTCCTTGTGTGTCCAATCACACTTGGCCAATTAAAAAGTTCTATTCTAAAAGTGGGCTGTGATCTTAGTACAACATAACTTGCAATAGGCTAGAAAGCCGGAGACTGTGGGACAACTCATCTTGGCCATTAAAGTCAGTTGGGAGACTCAGGGCTAGGCACTTTCTCTCAACTCAATCCACTTCTTAGGGTGGTTAGTGTGGGGAAAACAGGAGGAAGAAGGAATATTAGGTATCTTTGCTTCCTTGAATTAGTTATAAAAATAATAAAGATGGGATATAAAATAAGAAAGTTTATTTCATCCAAAAGGGATATTTCTATGTTTTGACCTTATTGGACAGTAACTGTTCAATGTAAAGTGATTAATTTCTCATATCTAATTTGCAAGGGTGCTCAGCCTAACAGAAAAAAAATGTATGCACAGAGAAATACTTAAATGACACGTAATTAAAGTGTGCCCCCAACATATTTTTTATCAAGAAAGATTTCTGTTTCAAAAAAGGGGTACTTAGAATAAATTAATTACATTCCATGATATTGTACAAGCAAATGCACAAATTCTGTTGGGATAAGTGTAGCCACAAGAGAAATATATTAGGGTTATGCATAATAAGATATTTTCCTTAGGACAATGAATTGATGACCTGGAGAACATCCTGAGTCACCTTGAGTCATATCCCTCTCATTTGATTTAGGGTCTGACTGCAAATCTCAATGTTTACAAAAGAAAAAATACTCTTCCAAGAATTTAAGAAAAAAAACAGAAGGAGCAAAAAGAGGAAGCACATTTGGTGACCAATAAATGATAAATAAGTGTCCTTATCCATGAACATCCTTAACCATTTATTTAGTTGCTTATTTATTGAATTTATATATCCATCTATGTCATCAAAGATGACTTTGAAAGGTACACAACAATAAGTATTAATGTGTGCATATATATTGCATTGGCATCCTTTGGTCTTGAAAGACCATGGTATCATGTTCTGGACTTTCCAGAGCATGAAGCCTGGGTAGGTTAGGATGGAGTATAGACTGTTACCCAAACAGCCGGTCCCCTCTCTCCCCATCTCTGAAATAAAAATAAAAGGCCAATACAATTGGTTCCAGCTACGTCACAGGAGTTATCAGAACATGGATGTACAGTACACAGTCATGAACTCCTTTCAGGACTTCGGCTCCAAAGGTTTACTCCTGAAGCCTTTTCCAATGATGGACATAGCTACAAGGCAGTGGAGGTTTGCAGTCAGAATTTCTCTTCTCCTAGTGGTTGACCAAGACATCTTCTGTGTCTTCTTGTGCTCTTACCATACCACATCTCTCCCCATCTCTGAAATAATCCAATGGAATGGCAAAGGCCAATACAATTGGTCTTGCAGAGACCGCCTTCTAGTAGGTTGGCCTATTCCAGCTGACCTATTCTAGTAGGTTACACATACACA
This sequence comes from Erythrolamprus reginae, assembly GCF_031021105.1. NCBI lineage: Eukaryota > Metazoa > Chordata > Lepidosauria > Squamata > Dipsadidae > Erythrolamprus > Erythrolamprus reginae. The sequence continues at coordinate 308,499,883 of NC_091950.1, read as the reverse complement.
TAGGTTACACATACACATACACATACATATTCAAATACAAAAATGAAACTTGAATGCAAGGTGTCCTCCCAAATGAATTTTTAGCTTCCATCCTAATTTTTTTCCCTTATGTCCCTTGCTTATTTACGAAATGAATATACCAGTAGAAATATACTTGGGGATACATTTTGGGTTCAATAATTGGCCAGATGATTGTGAAAAGGCTGAGGTAGATATTAGGAAGTCATGGGAGAATGAAGTTGGTCCTAATTTTTGGTCAGCTGAATTGAGCAGATTTCCTGCATATTTCAAAGGCAGCATTTCTTAATCCTCTAATATTAACCTGTTTTCTCTACATAATTATACTGTTGCCAGTTGTTGTAGTCTCTGAGCCAAGTTACACACAGGATGTAGGAGATCTATGACTGGTTTTTTGAAAGTTTTTAAAACAAGGCAGCTGCCTTTGATTTAACCTCTCCCATCCTGTATTTCACCAGTGAACATTTTGGGTGCTGTAGTCCTCAACTATTAATTGCAGTTTTTAACAGTGGAAAAGTGCAATGGAGAACTCTGTTCCCCCATGTTTCTGCTCTGCTCTAACTTGAACATGCTCTGCTCTAACGCCTGAACATGTCACCATTCAAGAAAGCCAGATGTGTGCTTAGCTGCACCCCAGTCTAGGAGTTCAGTAACATCATGTTTCATTTGAGTCATGTTCCTCTATTCGATGCAATGATGTCATTAAGTATTTCATGCATTGCAGAAATAGATTGTTCCCAGGAGCATTCTGTATATGAACTAACTATAAAACATATAAAGGAGAGAGATGTGTTTCCCAAATGCCAGTATACAGTGTTCCCTCGATTTTCGCGGGGGATGCGTTCCGAGACAGCCCACGAAAGTTGAATTTCTGCAAAGTAGAGATGTGGAAGTAAATACACCATTTTTGGCTATGAACAACATCACAAGCCATCCCTTAACACTTTAAATCCCTAAATTACCATTTCCCATTCCCTTAACAACCATTTACTCACCATTATTACTGGTACTCACAATTGAATAAGACACTTAGTGATCCTGATATTTATAAACATAATTATTTATTAATAATAATTATTTTTTTGCGATAAAAATGCTGATTGGCCAAAATTTTGGCCAATCAGCAATGGCAGATGAAAGTTTGGTGATGATGCATGACATCATCGGGCGGGGAAAACCGTGGTATAGAAAAAAACCCGTGAAGTATTTTTTAATTAATATTTTTTGAAAAACCGTGGTATAGACTATTCGCGAAGTTCGAACCTGCGAAAATCAAGGGAACACTGTATTGCCCTGTTCTCTACATACATTTCACATATTCCCAGGAGGACAGAAAACTCCAGGAGCCTAGTTTTATAGAACAGATAAACATAAGAGTTAATGTGAACCAAATTAATTCCCAAAACTGAACACTACAACAAAAGAATAATCATGGAAGCCATTGAAATAGAAAAACACCCCCACAATATGAACAAACATGATACCTCCCGCCTGCCAGACATCTGTAAACCAGCCCTCATTAACAAACGTATCCCAGCCATGCAAACTGAAATCAGACCCAGAGCAACATAGGACACCACCACCAATCACCCCCACCAGACCCAAATCCAAACCCACCCTACAGACCAAATACAACCACCACCCAGAAGCCAAACTACAGCAGTGTTCCCAACTGTTGCAGCCCCCTCTGACATGCACACAAAGCAAACTGACGAACACCATAAACACATGACCAGACCACAAACTTGCAGCCAAACCAAAAATGTTACACCCCAGACACACATTACTAAACAGCTAAGTAGTCTGCAAACTCCAACTACCAAGGATATCATCCCCAATCCACAAACATCAACTAATCAGCATACATCAATTACATCAATGACTCCAGGTGTTACCCCACTCACTCACCAGGAAGTTTCAACACAGCTTGCAGCTGCTGAGTCAGCATTCCACACCCACCCACCAGTACTTATAGAGGGAAGGCAGCTCAGGTCACGTTGTGTTTGCCCTAGCACAAGGACAAAAGCACCAGCCTGAAGATGACGAGTGGGACCTCATCGAAACATTGCCAGGAATCTCTGAAACTTACATGGGAAGAAATCCGAATATACCAAGACCTTCATAAGAGTTCATCTGTATACGTGAATTCAAATTCTCACACAGTCAGAAACATGACCTTCTAATGCAGGGGTGTCAAACTTGTAGCCCATGGCCCGAATGCGTCACACGTTGGCCATGCCCATTCCCATTTTAGTAAAGGGGGGGAAGTCACAATACATCATGTGACGACAATGTGATGACGCGTGTTTGACACTCCTGTTGTAAAGTATCTCATAGGATTGCATTACTGTATAGATAAAACTCAATTCAGGCTGAAACACCAATAGTTAATATAATAGATCCAATGTATTTATTCCATTCAGAACTCCTTTGACAAGACAAAACACAAATTCTACAGTGTGAGAGGAGTAGGAGAAGTGCTTGTTACATCATATGTAGGCAATGAACATTTAAAATAAGTAGTCTAGGAAATTGGGTGTTATCTTTTTCTCCAATTAAAGGAACTGCTTCAAGGATGTGTTTCTATAAACAGAGACCCATGGGCTATTTGGCAAATTGCCTAATCAACTTCAGTCTTTCCTATTGAAAAACTCCTCGAAAACTCAGACTTCCCAGAAAACCCAGACTAGGGCTCAAAACATACTATAGGATGCAAAGCTTGTCTCATGGGCTTAAATCAGGGGACTCCAATCTTGGCAGTTTTGTTTATTTGTTTATTTGTTTGTTTGTTTGTTTGTTTGTTCGTTCGTTCGTTCGTTCGTTCGTTCGTTCGTTCGTTCGTTCGTTTATTTATTTATTTATTTATTTATTCATTTATTTATTCATTTATTCATTTATTCATTTATTCATTTATTTATTAGATTTGTATGCCGCCCCTCTCTGTAGACTCGTTTTAAGACTTGTGGACTTCAGCTGGAGAAGTTGATATCTTAAAATTGCAAAGCTTGGACACCCCTGGCTTACATAGATTTATACCTTGCCCCATTCAAATCCCTACCATACAATATTTATGTATTTATCTATTTGTCTGTCTGTCTGTCTGTCTGTCTGTCTGTCTGTCTGTCTGTCTGTCTGTCTGTCTGTCTGTCTGATTTCTAGGCCACCCTTCTCTGAGGATTCAGGGCAGCTTACATATAAATAATACATAAAAGCGTGTTAGAAATCAAAAATTTTGACTAAATTTATAAATGAACTCCAATAAAACATTTTAAAACCTTTCCAGCCTGACTCATCCCAGCATTCTGACCATCCATTCAATCTCCACTCATGCCAGGGCTGGAGCAGTATCCCATTCATATAAGGTTGTTATGTGTTGGATCATGATCTACTTTACAATATTCATTGGTAAGCATTTCTTTCCATCTTATTTAGCTTTAATGTAGTATTAAAACTACATAGATTTACACATGTAGTGGGCACAATGGCATTGTTTCCTTGCCAGACTCATTCAGAAGAACATCGGTGGTGGGTTTCTACTGGTGCGGTCCAGAATGTCGCACCAGTAGGAACCCACACAATTTTTGGCTCCCCCCCCCCAGGGTCTCCATGTCTGAAGAAGCCATCCCACCCACCTTCATCTTAATGCTGACCTTTATTCTTTGTCTGAAGCAAAGCTGAGAGGCTCCTTCTCTGGAGGCGCCGGGGGGAAAAATCACCGAAAATTGCATCATCAGTGGGTTCCTACCAGTGCAGCTCTCTGGATTGCACCAGTAGGAACCCACCACTGAAGAGCATCATTAACAGAAACATATGCATCAACTTGTTGAAGACAGCATGGAGTGCAGATCATTGAAAGGGCTCCTGTAGTATTCCTTGTGTAGGTCTAAGGTCACATTGCTGGGCAAGTCCAGATGTGTTCCTAACCACATATGGATGCTTTGTCACGTTATGCTGTTAGCATAAGTTAGCATAAGTTAGCATGAGTTTAGAACTTTAGGCTTTGCAACCACAGAGCTCTGGGTAGGCCTCTTCCTGATGCACAATGAGAAAAAATATTTTTGAAGAACAACGGAGAGGAACTTTGATAACATGCACCTATTGAGCCATGGTGGTACAGTGGTTATAATGCAGTATTGCAGGCTATTTCTGCTGACTGCTGGCTGCCAGCAGTTTGGTGGTTCGGGTCTCACTAGTTCAAGGTTCCATCTTTCTGAGGTTGGTAAAATGAAGACCCAGGTTGTTGGGGCCAATATGCTGACCCTGTAAACCACTTAGAGAAGGCTATAAGGCACTGAGAAGCAGTATATGTCTAAATGCTATTGCTATAGCTATTGCTATTGATTCCATCCCAAATATTTGCTATGAACAATAATGACATATAACAGCATTTAATATGCAAGACTACAATTGTAGGATTTTAATTCAGTTAACTAAATGTCACAAGTAATTTACTTTGGGAATAGCCAAAGTAATGAGTAGCTGCCAAAAAAGCCAACACAGTTCTAGGCTGCATTAACAGAGGGATAGAATCAAGATCATGTGAAGTGTGAATACCACTTTATAAGGCCTTGGTAAGGCCACACTTGGAATACTGCATTCAGTTTTGGTCGCCACGATGCAAAAAGGATGTTGAGACTCTATAAAAAGTGCAGAGAAGAGTGACAAAGATGATAAGGGGGCTAGAGACTAAAACATATGAAGAACGGTTGCAAGAACTGGACATGGCTAGTTTAATGAAAAGAAGGACCAGGGGAGTCATGATAGCAGTGTTCCAAAATCTCAGGGGTTGCCACAAAGAAGAAGGAAACAACCTATTCTCCAAAGCACCTGAGGGTAGAACAAGAAGCAATGGGTGGAACTGAACAAGGAGAGAAGCAACTTAGAACTAAGGAGAAATTTCCTGACAGAACAATTAATCAGTGGAACAGCTTGCCTGCAGAAGTTGTGAATGCTCCAACACTGGAAGTTTTTAAGAAGATGTTGGATAAGAATCTGTTTGAAGTAGTGTAGGGTTTCCTGCCTAAGCAGGGAGTTGGACTAGAAGACCTCCAAGGTCCCTTCCAACTCTGTTGTTATTGTTATATACTTCACTGCTGAAATATTAGAAGCAAGTTGCTAACAGTCAGCCAGCCATTTAAAGACATGAAGTTACATTTCTATTCCTGCTCATTTTTCCTGTCTCCCTCTTAATGCTCCATGGCTATCATCAAGTGGCTAGAGAAAGGCTGGAGAATTATGAGAATTGAAGCTTAGGATTTTTTGTTTGTTGTATGTTTATCCATTTTTCTATACAATGTAAAACTGTTTTTAACATCCAGAATGTTTTCTGGCAAGTTGATAACATCTTCTTGTTTTGGGGAGAACTTTAATTTGGAGTAGAAATTATCTTAACAAAGTTATGATTTCTCATGATTGTTTGGAATGATGCAGCTTTAGAGTTTGAATTGAATTCCTAAGATGTACAAGTGATTTTGGTTGCTATTATTTTTAATATAAAATTAAAGGAATAAACGTGTTTGCTTGTGATGCTGATGATGCTGATATTCACTCAGTAAGGTATGACTTGGCTATCGGTCAGGTCAGGTCTCTGACCCATAGAATTCTGATCCTGCACTATTTCTTTGAGGTTTTTTTAATGCTCTGGCTGGTGTCAGCTTTGATAGTACACATTTGCAAGTACTGTACATCCAGAGTCCTAAGCTAGAACTGTTGTTAACAATGTATAGTTAAACAAGGCACAGGGGCCTTAATTTGGGTTCATATTACACACTAAGAAAAAAACTATTCACTGGGTTATATATGGCTACCAGTAACACAGTGCTTGGTATCTAAGTCCCATATCTGCTCTCCTCATGAGAGAGGTTCCTCCAATCACTTGTATTTATTTGAATCCACTACTGTGCCAAACTCTCTGTTGCATTTTCTTGAACATTTACAAGATAAATCTGTTTTTCTCCCTTATTCTTAACACACATTAGGTTTCATCTTACTTCTCCATAGTGGTTTTAGGCTGAATTTAGAAGTGATGAAAGATGTGGCGGTTCATTATTGCTTTCTGCCAGAGTTTTCCATTAGTCTGAAAAATAATGGGAATATCAATAGGAGGAATTCCTTCATGATATTTCCATTTGGGAGCAAACCAGGGGTGAAATTTAGCAGGTTCTGACAGGTTATAGAGAACCAGTAGTGGAAATTTTGAGTAGTTTGGAAAACCAGCAAATGTCACCTCTGCCTGGCCCCAGAGTGGGGTGGGAAAGGGATTTTGCAATATCCTTCCCCTGGAATGGGGTGGGAATGGAGATTTTGCAGTATCCTTCCCCTACCATGCCCACAAAGCCACCGCCACAGTATCGGTAGGGGAAAAATTTCAATTTCACCCCTGGAATAAACTGATGTGCAGAAAGAAAGACACTTATATAATGAATGCCAAGCATCCACACGTATTCACTGCCCCCCTCATTTCTAAGTAAGGGAAAACACACATTCCTTCCATGAATATTTCAATCATTTCCTATTCAAAGTATTTTATAAAATACATTCCTTTCCATTGAATTGAACTGCTAATAGGGAAAAAATGCAGAAGAATTTTATGCATAGCACTGCTTACAACCATTTATGCCTAAATTGTTCTGAAGTGAATTAGATGCCCAGTTCATGAAGTAGTGCTTTCAAAAGAATTATTGCTCTATAGGAAAATGCTGGCACTAGGTGATAATATTTAACAGGCTTTGTCTGACATCATCTGGCCAACTATAAGGATGCCTCCATACCATTATGATATCTACTCTTCATTCCCTCAAAACAATGTGAAGTCAACTGTGAAAATTACCATCTACCGCAGGCTGCAATATGCCTTCTGACAATACAACTCATCAATCCTGCCAGAATTGATGAAGCTTCTTGGATGAGAATACTTCTTCTTCTTCTTCTTCTTCTTCTTCTTCTTCTTCTTCTTCTTCTTCTTCTTCTTCTTCTTCTTCTTCTTTTTCTTCTTTTTCTTCTTTTTCTTCTTCTTCTTCTTCTTCTTCTTCTTCTTCCTCCTCCTCCTCCTCCTCTTCTTCTTTTTCCTCTTCTTCTTCTTCCTCCTCCTCCTCCTCTTCTTCTTCTTCCTCTTCTTCTTCCTCCTCCTCCTCCTCCTGGAAAAACAAAGTCTAATTGCCTTTTTGAAAAAGCAACTTTGGGACAACTATGACTTGGTTGACTGAGAATTTCCACAAACAAAAACCCTTCAAAAGGGAAAGAAAGAAAAGACATAATTGATCCAGGATTGCTTTGCTTCCTCTTCCTCTTCTGCCAAAGAGAAGGGGGGACTTGATGGAGTTCTGTCAATTTTGTCTCTGTTCACTTCACCTGAGCTGTTGAAAGGGAAATTCAAACATACTCCTTATAAGACCTCACAGTGCAGCTGAAGTTCAGAAATGGGGAGGAAGGCGGAGGCAAGCATTCCCTCCTGTGGGAAAGCAGCAGAGGTTGGTTCCTACCAGCTTGGACCGGTTCTATAGAACCATTAGTAATTTGGCAGCAAATATTATTATTTGTCTATGGAGAGGGGCGGCATACAAATCTAATAAATAAATAAATAAAAATTATGCAAATGTATTTTCAACAGCATTGGTCTATTGTCCCTATTATATTCTGAGAGATATAAAAGCTTTTTAAAATTATGCAGACTTCTATTATATGTTTATGAGAAGATGACACAAATGTATAGTGGCATTTTAGATTCCTTTCATTGCATTTTTCCTAAATTGATAAAAAGTGATTGGTACACAAAGGGAATTGAGTTTGTGTTCAAATATGTGGTTCATGCATTCTGGAAGTCTTATTTTGAGACCAAACCTAATCATTCCAAATTGATTGCACAAATACTATAGGTATTTAATTTCTCTTCTGTTTATAATATGTGGTATAGCTGATTGGGCTCTTTTGACTTTGTGGTTCTCCCACCAGTTTGTAATTCAGCAGGTCATAAACTTTTAGAGGCACACGTGTCCCATAAACAGAACATTGGAACTATTACGGTATTAAATCTTTCCAAAGATGCTTTTCCCCCAAAAGGCTCAAAGACATATTTCATCTGGAATTAGCTGTTTTCTAGCTTTGCTTTTATTGGAAGTATTTATTTTGTAACCCTGCCATTAAAAAGAACACTAATTGAAGGCAATTTCAGAAGGAATAAAATTAAAACTAAAATACCACCCAAGAAAATCTTTGTCAAAACTATTTAACATAAACAAATATACAACACACATATAATTCAAGCAATTATGCATGAGGAAACTGGTGCTGAAAAGGCAATAAAATATAAGCAGAAAGTCCTTGCTGCATATCAGGTTTTTCTACTGTAAACATGGAATCTGAAAATACTGAAAATGTAAGCTAGAAATTTTTACAAGATACTGCTAATTTGTGAACAGACTGTACTACTTGTAGAGTGTTGTGAAAATACAAATGTTGTCCATACCTCTTGTGATTTATTTAGTACTACTGGATATGCAAACTATGATTTCAGATTTGAACAATACACTGATGACTTGTTTGATCACTTTTGGGAAGGAACCAAGTAAGAAAAAAAATCAAACTTTTTGGGAAGATGGAAAATTGTGAAGATGGTCACTAATATCTGCTTTCATATCTACACTGGACAAAGTAGAGAAGGGAATAGATAAAAAGTTGAGGATTTGTTCTAATGTGCAACCTTTTGTGGTATTCTCGCTTTTTCACTCTGAGCTAATGATACTTTTTCTAGCTGGCCAGTTGGGAAGCAATAAAATGGCACAATCTTCTTTGCTTTGGTTTCATCGAAGTTGCTTTCCGTGGTGATAAAAAGAATAATATGTATTGGCATGGGTAAATTTTATTTATTTATTTATTTATTTATTTATTTATCTATTTATTTGTTTGTTTGTTTGTTTGTTTATTCAATATTTATTTATTCAATATTTATTTATTCAATATTTATTTATTATTTATTTATTATTTATTATTTATTATTTATTATTTATTTATTTATTTATTTATTTATTTATTTATTTATTTATTTATTTATTTATTTATTTATTTATTTATTTATTTATTTATTTATTTATTTATTTATTTATTTATTTATTTATTTATTTATTTATTTATTTATTTATTTATTTATTTATTTATTTATTTAGCTAGTCCAATGCACAGTAAGGGTTTTAGTGGGTATATATCTATATACACATAGTAGAATACATGATGAAGGTTATAGAGGAGATACTCATAATAAAATATATCTAAGAAAGAATAGAAAAGAAGATATAGTAATAGAACATATCAATGAAAGAATAGAAGAAGAGATATAGGAATAGAAGAAAGGTATAGGAGATATAGGAGAGCAATAGGTCAGGGGACGGAAGGCACTCTAGTGCACTTGTACTCGCCACTCAGAGAGGCAAAAAACCCAGAATTGAGCTGATTAACTTCTGAATTTAATGGAGACCTTTTCTGGATATATTTATATTAACCTTGATTTGGGAGGAGAATAGCTTTCTTCAACATTTATACAGAAAAGATGGTTCTATCTTCCAAAAGTTGGCTCACCAGCTGATTAGCATGATTAGATAATCAATATTATATCGGTTTTTTCATGCTAACAAGGCATATATAAAATAATCTTTATCAGAACATAACTGAAGAACTGTCTGCTTTGTTAAGCTTGTTAGTCACAGTACAGAATTGGAGAGCGATATTCCACTGGACATGTTGAATTTGGGTGAGTTTCAAACATCCAGAGGTGGGGTGCCAACAGTACAAAACACTATTCCTACCCCCATCTTTGCAGTTTCTATTTCTCCCTAGACTTCCTTCCAGAATGGATGCTTCAGTAAAAAAAAAAAAAAATTAACAGAAGTACAGTCTCCAATCTTTTATACAAGAAGAGGTAGACATTTCATTCATGAAAAATAATTCTAAACTGAAGGAAAAGATAAACTTATATCAATTATATGATGCCACTGTTAGTAACCTACTATAGTTAATATTATGATTAAAATAATTTAGGTCAATGAACAGTTCCACAGGTTTTATTTTATTATTTTATTTATTTTCCACCTAACATACTACAGTGTAACTAATAAATTAAATAGTAACAAAACTTCAGTCAAGGAACTGCCTAACAAGCTAACCAACACTATGTAGTTCAAGTAAAGAAAGACTCCCACCAACATTGACAAGGCAAGTCACTAGAATATAAACTAAGAGCAAACCTCACTCCCTACTGGCACTGACGATATTATCTAGTATGGATAATGAAATGTCTGCACAAAAACAACCAAACTCAAAAAGCACCAAGAACCCGTTAGGCAGGGGTGGGCTGCTGCCCGGATGGTGGGGGAACGCAATGGGGTAGCAAAAATGGAGCTCCACCCCAGAGCATCCAATTTGCACTGAAAGATGTTGAAAGAAAATGCACCCTGCATCAGCCACGCCCACAGTGTGGTAGTAAAGAATTTGGTGGCCCTTCACTGCCGTTAGGGTTCCTGTTCATTTTTTAGTATAACAAAGAGGGAATTTCAGCAAGACACTTGATTGCAATGTACGCAACTCAGAGGATTAACATCTTCAACCCAGGTACAACTTCTGAACTGCTGCCAAAGTTTCAAAACAACATCACAAAACACCAGTTTGGGGAAATTAGCACCCAAGACATTCAAAGCAATGTCTAAATCTACCCAGAGATTTATGGGAGAGGTTGTTTTTTTTTTTTAAAGAAAACTTCATATTTCCCTTCAAAAATCTGCCACAGTGCCAAATCCCTAAATTGCCTTTTCAACTCAGATGACTTTGAGATGCAATTTGAGGGTTCTTTGGCAGCAGGTCCCGAGAAGAAAAACAATTGGAAAAATATAGCACACCAATGGATCTTATGCATCCCCGCTGGAGCTTGTCCTGTCTCTTTCCAAGACCAGATGAATAAATAATATGAAAATCATGAAATATATATATATATTGCTCTAAGCGCTGAATATTCAGGATAGAGAAGGTCATTAATATTCCTCCATGCCTTTGGGGCTGTGATTAATGTCTTTCCACACTCCCCGTGACTTTCTCTCCCCCCCCCCACCATCTCCCCCTTGAAAACATACTTGGCATTTAGGAGTCTTAAAGCAATTTCCTCCTTTGCCCTCACCTGGGATCTATCCTGTCCCCAAACCTCCTCCTGACCTCAGTATTGTGTTTTCATTTAAAACAGGGGGATGTCTATAAATGTCAGTCCTACGGAGCAATTAGAAGTTTGCGAGCAAGCTGTAACATAAACCAGCATTTGAGTGAAATGGATACTGCCTTGCCTCTGCTTGCCGTTCGCTTTCTGCTGGAAAGAGAATATCCTGCCAGTCTCCCATGGTGGCCTCGAATGGAAGACATCTGACTGGGACTTAACCCGTAATTCAGATAAGCCTCAGCATAGCTTGAAACAAAAGATCAGCACAGCAAGGAAGAAGTTAAGCAAATTGGGCTGGTGGCTTGCCAGGGGGAGGTAGAAAACTGACCCTGAATTAGGCCTTAATAGCTGCCTGTGGTGCTGTCAGTGAGATCCAATGGTATCTCTCATTTCTCTGCATTTATAAGCCCAGAGCGTGCCATTTGGTCTCACATGACATCCCCATGTTATTTATAGGCAGAAACAAGGGGGTGGGTGGGCTGAGGGGCACATTCATAGCTTATACAGTCAACTTCCCTAAAGTGTCAGGGAATGGCCATTTTTTATATGAACAGCTTGGTAAAGGCTTATTGATGAGAATTTGTTGGAAGATGAAGTTCATGTCAAACTCGACTGCAGAAAATACGATTTCAGCAATAGAGTGATCAGTGCCTGGAATGCACTATCTGACTCTCTGGTTTCTTCTCCAAACCCCAAAATCTTTAACCTTAGATTGTATACAGTTGACCTCTCCCCATTTCTAAGAGGTCTGTAAGGGGCTTGCATAAGCACACCACTGTGCCTACCGTTCCTGTCCAATTGTCCTCTTTTATTGTTACATTTTACTTAGGTTTTTACAAATAAACATATAAAATGAAATAAATAAAAGGTCCCCATTTCATCCTCCGTTTCTTTTTTGCAGTAGCCAGCAATTTTTGAACCCTTCCAGATTAGGGAATATTCCTGACACAAGGGCTACATGACCAGCTCTGCAATTACACAGTTTTGTAACTAATGTCTTGTGCTCCTGATTCTTTCACCGGAGCTCACAGAAGTATGCTGTTTTGGAAGTAGCAATGTATTTCTCACCTTCCAGGTTTCTCAGCTTTCATTGTAATTATCAGATTAAATAGAACAGGTAGTTCTTGGCTTACAAGAGGTTGCTTAGAGAACATTCAACGTTGCAATGGACCCCCACCAAAGTAGCCCAGGATTCAAAGTTCTGATGGGTGTCATCACTCCTGAGATCACGAAATTACATTTTGGGCACTTGATAAGTGGTCCACATTTGCAATTGCAGCATCCTGAAGGTTGACCACAGCTGTCACAAATGATAATGGATTCACTTAACACTCACCGCAAAGAGTCATGCAATTGACTCTTTATGGGGTTGTGTCATGTGATGGCCTGCTTAATGACTATCACAACTTAAAATTGTAATTCCGAGCTTAATTACAGCTTGTAACTCAAGAACTACCTGTCATCAGAAAGCAGAACTATCATTGTGCCGGTATTATAGGGAAGGCAAAGAGATTTTACCACCATGGTACCTTCATTTCATGGTCAAAAAGGAAAGTGCTAGTTGGCTGGTAATTTTCTCCATGTCTATAGTCACCAATAGATATACATCATCATGTGTAGATGGTCTTAACTGTTTTTAGATTTATTCATCCAATTGATAATAATGAATGTGGAAAGAAGACTGCTAAGGAACATAACAAATAATGAGTAGACAGACAAACTGGGTGTCAGAAGAGATTGTTAAAATTGCCAAGGAAAAAAAGGCAACATCTCAGTAAGGCATTTATAAAATAAATCAGAAAGTTCTCAGAAGAAATAATCAATAAATAAGTACTATTATAAAAATGTATTTAAAGAGTGAATATGGAAACAGACACAGGAAAACAATAAAATCTTACAAAAGGAGGGTCTAACTTAACTTACATTGTAATAGGATCTTTAAAAACAAATAAATGTGAAATTGACAAGCTTCTGTCAACACCCCCTTTTTTACAGCAGGAAGTAAGTCTGTGGAAAGTGCTAGGCTTCCTAAGCTTTAGTACACACACACACACACCATTTTTAAAATGAGACATATAACATATAGGAATTTAGGCCAGCCCAATTATTTTAATTTCTTGTTATGCAATTGAATATGAATCTCTATTGTTTTCCTGCTGTTAAAAAGAAAAAGGTGAAGTGCTTGATGTAAGATTAACAGGTGTCTTGTGTATTGGAACACATTTTTCACCACCATGTTGCTCATAAATATTACGGATATATTATCCATCTCAAGTATTATTTGTACCAAAGGACCTAAATATTCTGGTCTTGCCTTTGGATTTTTTGTCACTTGGGGAGGAAATAAATATCTAACCTTACTATTATACTAATTCAGAGGCAACCATTCTATCCAACCTGTAGCTCAGTGTTTTACCTGATAAACAGACCTAGTAAATGGAACCAACTAATGTTTAGGGAGGGTTTTGTCTCAAGATCTTCAATACTTTTCCTGAAATATAAGAGAAAGGTGCCAGGCGTACATGCAACCTCTAAGCAAGTCTGAAAACTCCTGGACAAAAAACACAAAATGCTGTTCTTCCATTGGACTTTTCCAATTCTTGTGTGCTGCTCAAACATGCAATTAGCTAACATTATGTGGGTGTTCTTGAGGCTTTTCAGTCATTTCCAAATGTATTGCACACACGTTTGGTTAATCTGACCACAGCTGCTTCCTAAGCAGATTTCTTCAGGGCCCTGAATGATCCAAACCCCACTGGAAGTCCATGAAAGATGCCTATTGTTCTCAAAGGGGACCTACATCAGACCCAATATGTCCCCAAATTAATGAACGAACAAAGGGCTGCCTTCCATAATTCACAAAACTCAGCAACTCAATTAGCCACTTGCAGACCCATAAATATGGGGAAGATTTCTATCCGCTCCACAATGCTTACAATGTTTTGGTTGCTATGTAAACACAGCTCTAGAGCTGTGGATTTAAAAAAGAGAGCTTAAAAAACTGGTGCTCCTCTAGGCGCTAGAAGCTAGTGTAACAATAGTCAAGAAAGCAAGATTCTAAGTATTGCCCACAAGATCATATGCTGCAACGTCCTGCCTGTTGGCGACTACTTCATCTTCAACCACAACAACACAAGAGCACACAATAGATTTAAACTTAATATTAACTGCTCCAAACTTGACTGTAAAATATATGACTTCAGTAACCGAGTTGTCGAAGCGTGGAACTCATTACCGGACTCCATAGTGTCATCCCCAAACCCCCAACACTTTACCCTTACATTATCTACGGTTGACCTATCCAGATTCCTAAGAGGTCAGTAATGGGCGAGTACAAGTGCACTAGAGTGCCTTCCATCCCCTGTCCTATTGCTTTCCTATATCTCCTATACCTTTCTTCTATTCCTATATCTCTTCTTCTATTCTTTCATTGATATGTTCTATTACTTTATCTTCTTTTCTATTATTTCTTAGATATATTTTACTATGAGTATCTCCTCTATAACCTTCATCATGTATTTTACTATGTGTATATAGATATATTCCCACTAAAACCCTCATTGTGTATTGGACTAAATAAACAAACAAATAAACAAATAAATAAACAAACAAACAAACAAACAAACAAACAAACAAACAAACACACAATGTTAAGCACAGAAGCCTCAACAAATAGCAATAGCACTTAGACTTATATACTGCTTCACAGTGCTTTCCAGCCCCATCTAAGCGGTTCACAGAGTCAGCATATCACCTCCAACAATCTGGGTCCTCATTTTACCCAGTTCGAAAGGATGGAAGGCTGAGTCAACTTTGAGCCTGGTGAGATTTGAACTGGTGAACTACGACCAGCAGTCAGCAGAAGTAGCTTGCAGTACTGCACTTTAAGCACTGTGCCACTGAGGCTCCTGGTATGTTCAGGGCTTAAATACAAGATGAATAAGACAGAAACAAAGCAGGCAAAATTGGTTCCAAACTAAGCTTTCCCTATCTGGCTTTCAAATGATGAACATAAATATGTGGAGATATGTTTTTAATTTGCAGAACATATTTTGAGGGCAGTATTGAGAATCTTTTTATGGAAACAACTGAAAAGTAAGGAAATGGAAAAGTCTTTGATCAATGAGTTCACAGAGATGCATAGGAGTCTACAAGGGATAACAGGAAAAATGGGAAATATTTTGGACCCTGATCACTGGAATCAACCTCCAAAATCTATTGCTTGCTGTGAGGCTGACTCTTATTCTAGTTTCCTGTCTTTTAGAAGCCTGATCTATTTGGCAGATGAATTTGATAGTAGCAATGATTGTACTACTGAATTTTATGTTTTAAATTATATTTTAAAGCAATTTTTAAAGAAATACCTGGAAACATAAAAACTAAAAAGCTAGAGGATGGTGGTGGCAGGGAATTCTAACCATTTTATACAAGCTGGCACACTTTTCTATTTGCAGGCAGTTATTAATATAGGGATTTTCTCTTTTTTTCTTTTTTTAAAAAAATACTTTATTTATAAATATATTGAAAGGGTAGGGTAGGGGTAGGAAGGAATGTACAGAAAGGGAAAAAAGGGAGGGGTAGGAAGGGATAATGAATCAAGGTACGAAATTGAACAATTCAGGTAAGCAACACAGTTATACAATATAAGCTATAGGTTAATAGGGATGTTATATTTCTTAAACCTTGTAAATAAACAGTAAATAAAGAATATCAAAAATTTTGTCATAGTATAATAATAAATGTTACATCTCCTATTAATATATATTAGCTAATAGTAACTTAATGAAAATATTTTCTAAATTTGAAAAATAAAAAGAGGGGGAAAGGAAGAAGGTAAATAAAAGAAAGAAAGGAGTGAGAAGAAGAAAGAAAGATCTGCGTTTGACGCAGACGTTTTTAGTGACGACTTTTGTAGAAAAGTAATATGAGGAGTATGTGGATAGTGTAATAAATATATTCTATATGTTAGTTGAAGTGACTCGAGACAGCGAGTAACAAAGACGGTTCCTTTATTTTCAGCTCTTTCGGAAGTGACAATCAGCTGGAACGTGTCTGGCTTTTACAGGGAGAAAGCGCTCCTTATATACAGTTTTGGCTCCCGCCAAAACTGAGCTGTCAGCGCCACAGCCAATCAGGCGCGACCTCTAATTTACATATTTTCCCTGGTTACAACTATTTACATAGGATTCTACATTAGTGAATATTAGTAATAATGTGTTATGTACTATGTATTGCATTGGTTTAAAGACGGATTTAAAAGAGATATGGTATAAATTTTGTTGCAAATTGATTGGGTTTTGGCGCTAAGTCTTTTCATTCGTTTAAATTTAGTTAAAACGTTCTGAGGTGGAATATAGTTAATGATTTGATAAAGTAGTAGTTTTATAATATATAGTTTTGGTATTTTTTTTGTGAAACCCATTTATACCAATTTTCCCATAATATAGGGATTTTCAAAGGCGATTTCATAAGCTGGGGTCAAGACCTTCCATCAGGGTTAACAACATATATGCCACCTGTAAAGACATTGGGGCTCTTACAGCACACAACAAGCAGCCCAGTAGTGTCTCTGGGAGTGCCTAAGGCTCTGTGCAAAAGCATGCTTTTGGGGCTTGGTACATGTTGCATCCCCGCTTGTATGAGAACCTGTCCATACAATAAAAATGCTATCACTCTATAGCAGGGGTCTCCAACCCTGGCAACTTTAAGACTTGTGGAGTTCAACTCCCAGAATTCTGGGAGTTGAAGTCCACAAGTCTTAAAGTTGCCAAGTTGGAGACCCTATTCTACAGTATGTGATTATATGCTTCCCTTTTATCCTTGACCAACCTTGACTGATTTTTAAATTTTATTTTATGGAAATTCCCTATCACCTCTGATTTTCAGGATGTTATAGCTTATAAAGTTTTCTTAACTCAGGAATAGATGGAGAATTTGGTTCTTAGTACTCAAATAATTACATTTTATTAACAAGCTAATGTTAACATCATATTTTTTAATGTTTTTTTTTTTAGGAAGTTAAGGACTGCACTTAAACCCTTTTTGCACGCCTGTATTTTACCTTTTCCTTTGGTATTTAATTTCCTTGGTACGTTATAATTTTAGATTTGTATAAAACATTGCTTAGTGGCCACAATAAACTTGAACGTAGGAAGGATGAAGCTGTTGCCAGACACCCTTGGCTACAGAAAAGGTGCTATAAGCCAGTGAGCGGTTAGCAGCTTGCAAAGGAAATATGGTTAGCAGCTTGCAAGGGAGAATGTTATGGTGAAATTAAAAAGTGGATAAATTCTTCCTGCTCAGAGAGAGGATTTTTTTTGCCATGGGTGTCTGTGATAAGTTCTTCCCTTCTGAGAATACAAAGCTAACAATGTTCCCAGCAGTGTTCATCTGACTTCCTTGTGTTATCCGTCAAGTATAATGAATGATCCTTAGACTCAGTATTATGACAGAAGGAAGGATATTTCTCCATACCGATGTCTTTGATATTTCTTCTTGACCATCTTTTTCCTAGACTGAAAGGAAAAATGGCAGAGGTGTGCCAAATTTCTAGCAGTGTTGGGTTCTCTTCCATGCACTCATCTTATAGCTTTATTCAGTGATGGGCTGCTGTCAGTTTGGACCAGTTCAGGTGAATCGGTAGTTCCAATGATCAGCTGGCTCCGCCCACCCACTCCTGCACTATCCTGCCCCATATTTCCTTCTTTCTGGCTCAGCTGATTCAGCTGAGTAGTTGATGCATGGAACTCACTACCAGACTCTGTTAGTATCATCACCTAACCCCCAAAACTCACACCTCTGCTGTTCTACTTACGGTGCCTGCCTTAGAACAGTGTTTCCCAACCTTGGCAACTTGAAGATATTTGGACTTCAACTCCCAGAATTCCCCAGCCAGCGAATGCTGGCTGAGGAATTCTGGGAGTTGAAGTCCAAATATCTTCAAGTTACCAAGGTTGGGAAACACTGCCTTAGAAGGTAAGCAGCTGAGCTTCAAATTGCTGTATTTTGAATGCTCCATGAAAACATGTTAGGCGTGTATGCACATGCAAAGCGCAAAATCATCAAACCAGTTGTTGCAGCCCACTGCTGGGCTAGACTGCAGGAAATACAACTTTAGTAACCGAGTAGTTGATGCATGGAACTCACTACCAGACTCTGTTAGTATCATTACCTAACCCCCAAAACTTTACCCTTAGACTATCCACTGTTGACCTCTCCCGATTTCTAACAGGTCAGTAAGAGGCGTGCATAAGTGCACCAGCATGCCCTCCGTCCCTTGTCCTAGTTTCTTTTTTACTAGTATCATGTATATGAATATTATTATATCTTTGCATACCACCAATATGTACTTGACAAAACAAATAAATAAATAAAATAAAAATAAATTATGGGGCTATCAGAATTATTCCAAATTTAGCTTATAAAGTAGTGCCATAGTTGGGGGAAAGATCAAAAGCAACATGAGAAAATATTATTTTACTGAAAAAGTAGTAGGTCCTTGGAACAAACTTCCAGCAGACGTGGTAGATCAATCCACAGTAACTGAATTTAAACATGCCTGGGATAAACATATATCCATCCTAATATAAAATACAGAAAATAGTATAAGGGCAGACTAGATGGACCATGAGGTCTTTTTCTGGCGTCAGACTTCTATGTTTCTATGTCATAGGTGTTACAGCACTGGCAGTTTAGTTGCCAACTTTTTGTAAATACGTGTAGTACTGTATGGAACCGATTTTTTAAAAAAATGTCATTTATGAAGTTGAGTGAATCCTCCTTTGGGTTTCTTATTCATCATAGATGAAAATTTCCTCTTTTTGATTAGATAGCACCCATTCTGACCCATTTAACTTAAAAATGATATTTTCCCTATTGGCAGAATCAAGACCTCTGTAGGAATTTTGAGGGTAGCTTGAAGAATGTAGACTGGGCTTGCTGGAATTCTAATTGTATTTGCACAACAAAAGCCATCTGAGTTTTGTCTTTCAAAATAAGGGAAGGGCTAACCAAACAGAAAGGCAACCTTCTGGCTAAAACACAACAAGATATGTAAGAGAAAACCCCATCTACCACGTGTTCCATTTCTTTACAAGGCAAGAATAAAAGAAGTCTGTCTTGCTTTTGGTTACATACATCTGGGTTGTGTCCCTCTCTAGTTTGATTTTTTTTTTTAAAAAAAAGCCATCTAGTTAAAATGTGAAGGAATGTATACTAACTTCCTTTCTTTAGTCCATTAAAAAGTATAAATATACCTATAATATTTGAATCCTACCTGGAAGAAGTGACAGACTACTTATTTTCAGAGGGAAGATTGGCATTAATGTACAGTGATCCCCCGCTCGTTGCGAGGGTTCCGTTCCAGGAGCCCCCGCAACGAGCGGGTTTTCGCGAAGTAGCGATGCGGAAGTAAAAACACCGTCTGCGCATGTGCAGACGGTGTTTTTACTCCCACAGCGCTAGCGAGGAGCCGAAGATTGGGGGCGGCGCGGCTGTTTGCCGCCGGCATGGGGGGCTTCCTAGCAGCCCCCCAAACCCGGGTTGGGGGTCCGGGGGGGCGCTGTCTCTCGGCGCTTTCGAGCCGATTCCGGGAGCGAACTCGCTCACGGACTCGGCTCGAAAGCGCCGAGAGAGAGCGTTGACAGGCCCGTTCCTGGCGCTGTCTCTCGCCGCCTTCGAGCCGAGTCCGTGAGCGAACTCGCTCACGGACTCGGCTCGAAAGCGCCGAGAGAGAGCGTTGACAGGCCCGTTCCTGGCGCTCTCTCTCGCCGCCTTCGAGCCGAGTCCGGGAGCGAACTCGCTCACGGACTCGGCTCGAAAGCGGCGAGAGAGAGCGTTGACAGGCCCGTTCCTGGCGCTCTCTCTCGCCGCCTTCGAGCCGAGTCCGGGAGCGAACTCGCTCACGGACTCGGCTCGAAAGCGGCGAGAGAGAGCGTTGACAGGCCCGTTCCTGGCGCTCTCTCTCGCCGCCTTCGAGCCGAGTCCGGGAGCGAACTCGCTCACGGACTCGGCTCGAAAGCGGCGAGAGAGAGCGTTGACAGGCCCGTTCCTGGCGCTCTCTCTCGCCGCCTTCGAGCCGAGTCCGGGAGCGAACTCGCTCACGGACTCGGCTCGAAAGCGGCGAGAGAGAGCGTGGACAGGCCCGTTCCTGGCGCTGTCTCTCGCCGCCTTCGAGCCGAGTCCGGGAGCGAACTCGCTCACGGACTCGGCTCGAAAGCGGCGAGAGAGAGCGTGGACAGGCCCGTTCCTGGCGCTGTCTCTCGCCGCCTTCGAGCCGAGTCCGGGAGCGAACTCGCTCACGGACTCGGCTCCAAAGCGGCGAGAGAGAGCGTGGACAGGCCCGTTCCTGGCGCTGTCTCTCGCCGCCTTCGAGCCGAGTCCGGGAGCGAACTCGCTCACGGACTCGGCTCCAAAGCGGCGAGAGAGAGCGTGGACAGGCCCGTTCCTGGCGCTGTCTCTCGCCGCCTTCGAGCCGAGTCCGGGAGCGAACTCGCTCACGGACTCGGCTCCAAAGCGGCGAGAGAGAGCGTGGACAGGCCCGTTCCTGGCGCTGTCTCTCGCCGCCTTCGAGCCGAGTCCGGGAGCGAACTCGCTCACGGACTCGGCTCCAAAGCGGCGAGAGAGAGCGTGGACAGGCCCGTTCCTGGCGCTGTCTCTCGCCGCCTTCGAGCCGAGTCTGGGAGCGAACTCGCTCACGGACTCGGCTCGAAAGCGCCGAGAGAGAGCGTGGACATCGCCCGTATCTAGAAGAAGTTGCCACCCGAGCGCTCTTGCCCGGCGGGAGGCGAAGCATATGGGTGGGGGGGCTGTCAGGACACCCTCCCACCCCAGCACTTTGCATCCCGCCGGCAAAGAGCAATAAGGCAGCAGCTTCTGCCGGACACGGGCAATGGGCGGGACAGAGAAGCGGGAAGAATCAGGAGGTTCCTTTGGCGGCTGGAGGCTGCCTGGCACCCGCTGCAGCCAAAACAACAAAGCCAGGCAGCCCCCAGCTGCCAAAGGAGCCTCCTGATTCTCCCCGCTTCTCTGTCCCGCCCATTGCCCATGTCCGGCAGAAGCTGCCTCCCGTGCCGATGTTCCCCGCCAAGCCCAGTTCGGCTTCCCTGGCTGCTTGGCCGGAGGGGGGGGGGGTCGGCCAAAAGGGGCTGGAGACGCAGCGATTTGCCTCCCGCCCCTCGCCCCTGTGCCACCGGCACGTCATCTTCCCTCCCAGACAAAAAGGCCGGCCTTTGGGGATGAAGGGGTGTGTTCAGCTCTGCGTCTCCAGCTCCTTTCGGCCGAGCCCCCCCCCCCCCCCACCAAGCAGCCAGGGAATCCGAGCCAGGCTTGGCAGGGAACATCGGCACGGGAGGCAGGAGACGGATCGGGCGACCGGAGCAGCAGCCAGGGAAGCCGAGCCGCGTATGGCGGTGACGGCGGCCGTCTCCTGCCTCCCGCGCCGATGTTCCCAGCCACGCCCGGCTCGGCTTTCCTGGCTGCTTGGCCGGGAGCTGGATGCTGGTGGTGGCGGAGGAAGGCGAATGCGGCTTGGAAGCTGGGAGGGGGGCAGAATATGGGAGGAGAGAGGCTTGCAATAGAGGGTGGAGGAAGCGGCCATGGGAGGGCGAGCTGCCTCAGGGAGGAGGATCGGGCGGGACCAGGTGGGGGCTGGAATTTCTCCGCCAGGGCGAAGGGCGGGCGAGCGGGTGCTGGGGAGGGCTTCTCGCCCTCCCGACAGCAAGAGGGGGGAGCGAACGGCGTGGGCAGGCGAAGGGCGGGCGAGCGGCAGCGAGGAGTTTGCGTGGGCGGTGGGGAAACTCCTCGCTGACGCCAGCAAGAGGGGGAAGACCCAGGGAAGCCGCTGCCATCTACGCATGCGTGCCCGGCACGCATGCGTAGATGGTATTTTTGACTTCCGGGTTGAAAAATAGCGAAGTACCCTGTTCGCAATGGTTGGGGACGCAATAAACGGGGGATCACTGTATAACTGGGCAGAAAGGCAAGATATACATTGACTAAATATTATGTTTCCTTTAAAAATTTCCCAAAGAGTTTTGCATTTCATAACAGATGAGCATTTTCCAACCTCAGTCTTACAGTTATAAAATAGAAATGGCAGCACTTTGCTTCCAATGCTTGTTCTGGTAGTAAAATGTTATTTCACCTAGTATATTTTTTAAAAAAATTGTTCCCAGGGTAAAATCTCACAGAGAAACTAACAAATGGAAATATAATCAGTGCAAAACAAAACAAAAGTTTCATCAAGACAAAAGATGCATTCTATTAGTGTTAAGAAAACTGGGAGGATTTTAGGAGATCATCCTAAACAGAAGAAGAGATGGAGATAGACATGGAAATGGAGATGAACATAGAAATAGATATAGAGATGGAGAGATGCAGGTATAGGTTCATATAAATTGGATGTTTAAGTATCCACTTCCTCTCTGGTCCTAATCCCTAGATGCTTTTTACTTATTTCAGAAAAAAACCAAACACAAAATTGTATTCACAATTTCCAATTTCCAACAAGTACTAGAAAGTTTATCCTGATTACCACCTTCTTTATTTTTTAATTCAGGGAGTCTTATAAAATTTGCTAGTTGAGTAATACAAGGAAATTGTGCTTCAGCCTTCTAAGTTTCAACACCAATACTCTGTAGTAGGTTTACCAGTGTTTCCCAACCTTGGCAACTTGAAGATATCTGGACTTCAACTCCCAGAATTCCCCAGCCAGATATCTTCAAGTTGCCAAGGTTGGGAAACACTGGGCTTACTAACAAAGGAAAATCCATGTTTACTGTTTCAAAATTAGCATAATATGAAGTCTTTACTATCCAGCCTCAAGTAATATGGCTGTAGATATGTAAAAAGCAGGGGTGAAGTTCTGGAGAACCAGTAGTGGAAATTTTGAGTAGTTCAGAGAACCAACAAATACCACCTCTGGCTCGCCCCAGAATAGGGTGGGAATGGAGATTTTGCAGTATGCTCCCCCTGCCATGCCCACCAAGCCATGCCCACAGAACCTGTAGGGACAAATTTTGAATTTCACCCCTGGTCAAAAGGTATTCAGAATATTTTGGAATACAGTGGTCCCCCGATTATCGCGAGGGTTCCGTTCCAGGACCCCTCGCGATGATCGGTTTTTCACGAAGTAGCGGTGCGGAAGTAAAAACACCATCTGCGCATGCGCAGATGGTGTTTTTACTTCCGCCGCAGCAGCGAGGAGCCGAAGATTGGGGTTTCCCCGCCGCCCACGCAAACTCCTCACTGCTGCCGCGCCCCGCCGCTTGTCCGCCCACCGCTTGTCCGCCGCCTGCCTGCCCGTGCGCCCGCCCTTCGCCCGCCCACGCCGTTCGCTCGCGCCGCTTCCCAGCTGAGTCCTGAAGCGAACTTCCGGAAGTTCGCCTTTGACGTTTGGCTTCGGGACTCAGTTGGGAAGCCGCGTGGCTGTTTTAAAACGTCGCCGCCAGCATGGGGGGCTTCCTAGCAGCCCCCCAAACCCAGGTTCGGGGTCCGGGGGGGTGCTGGCAAGCCCCCCATGCCGGCAGCGACGTTTTAAAACAGCCGCGCGGCTTCCCAACTGAGTCCCGAAGCCAAACGCGGAAGTTCGCCTTTGACGTTTGGCTTCGGAACTCAGTTGGGAAGCCGCGCGGCTGTTTTAAAACGTCGCCGCCGGCATGGGGGGCTTCCTAGCAGCCCCCCAAACCCGGGTTGGGGGTCCCGCGGGTGCTGGCAAGCCCCCCATGCCGGCGGCGATGTTTTAAAACAGCCGCGCGGCTTCCCAACTGAGTCCCGAAGCCAAATGCGGAAGTTCGCCTTTGACGTTTGGCTTCGGGACTCATTTGGGAAGCCGCGCGGCTGTTTTAAAATGTCGCCGCCGGCATGGGGGGCTTGCCAGCACCCCCCAGAACCCGGCGAGCAGCGAGCGAACGGCGGGTGGTCGGGCGAACGGCGGGCGAACGGCGGGCGAGCGGGTGCTGGGGGGGCTTCTCGCCCTCCCGCCAGCAAGCGGGGGAAGACCCAGGGAAGCCGCCCAGCAGCTGATCTGCCCGGCGCCATCTACGCATGCGTGGCCATAGAAAAAAGGGTGCGCATGCGCAGATGGTGTTTTTACTTCCGGGTTGAAAAATCGCGATATAGCGTTTCGCAATGATCGAGATCGCGAAACTCGGGGGACCACTGTATATGGGAACATTTGCTCGATAGCTTGCTAGAATACCTCTGGCTGTTATATATAAGCTGGGTTGACAAAATCAGAAATGAGCTGCCTGGGAAAGCCAAGGGAAATCGTCAAAGCCATTAAAAAGCAAAAGTTAGAATATTTTGGACACCTGGAAAAATATGCCACACTTCACTTACTACTTAAGGGAAAGATTGAAGGCAAATGAGGTCCAGGCAGAAGAAAAAACACCATGGCTTCAAAATCTAAGGGACTGGCTTGGACAAAATTCAGCAGCACATTTTTGTGCGCCTGTTGATAAAAATAGGATTGCCAACATGATCGCCAATGTCCAATGACAGATATAGCACAAGAAGAAGGTACCAGGGAAGTACCTGTTGTAATCATAGGTTTATAGGCACTGAAATTTGGGAATAAAATGTTACTGGAGAGTGATGTTTTTAAGCCTAATGGGTGCTGTATAAAACCTTAATTCTTCCTCTATTGAAAAGAAGCAAGAGTCCAGGCTACGTAAGCAAGCTGCAGAATCCATGACCACATGCAATTAACTTGATATACAGCTTGAAGAAAACCTATAGCTAACTTCCATATAAGGAAATATATGCCTTACTCTCATTCCTTTGCCAATCACCAGTAAACACATAATCCAGGAAAAGGCAAAGAATGGAGCTTCCGTTAATTACCTATAGGGAAGCCACAAGGGAAGCCTTATATGGTGCATGACTGAATGGTAGTTGGGGGATGGCTTAATGTATGTGGCGTTCGCGAATTGGTTATTCTGTACCACATGTCAGGAAAAGTAAAATACTGTACAATAAAAGGAGAGAATTTGATACATTCGAGGTCATCTCATTGAGAAAACTTTCTCTCTATCACTTCATTCTGATGTGGCAATCATGGCATCCAGTGCCTCCCTAGAGGTCGACCCACTGAAGGAGGGCTGCATGCCTTCAAGTACCCATCTCTTAGCAGACAGGTTTGGGACAAACCCTATTGGCTTTTTAGAAGCCAATCAGTACTTTCAACATCTTGCCCCTTTCAACACACCAATGAAGACGAATCAGTAAGAACAGCATCCAGAAAAAGGACAGCATAGCTTAAATCCAATCAACTATTGTTCCAGTGCAGCAAGGGCTAAATCACAGCAACAATTTCCAATAAGAAAGAACACTACTCTTTGTGTCCAGGGTCAAAATCCATGAAGAGTCTTCAGACTTCCTGAAACATGAATTTTCCTGGATTGAAATGTCATGAGATCTGGCGAGTCTATTCTAGTATTATAAGGCCCTGACAATTGTGGCTATGCACTAACACCTGGCTCAGTTACTGCAATGCACTCTACCTAGGGCCACCTTTGAAGACTACTCAGAAACTGCTCAGAAACTGCAACTGGTCTCATTTGAATTCTTTGTATGGTTTAATATTTATACTTATATATTTATGACCAAGATCAACAAGACTGGTGTCCTGGTAAAGAATGGAAGGTAGAAAGGAATGTACAGATAATCTGAGGTAAAAGCAGTGGTAGGTGCGGTAGGCGACACTGTTCCGGTAGCAGGTCCAAGATTGCGCAATTTGCATGCGACTGTTCTAGCACAATCTTTTTTTCCTGAATATTTTGGCTTTTTTGCTTCCTGTGCATCGCAGAAGCAAAATCTCATGAAGGGACCCTTGCATGTGCAAGATTTTGGCAAATACCACCAAACTCATGCATGCGCGAGCATCCCCTCATGAGATTTCAGCACGTTTTAAATTTATTTGACTTCTATGACACCCAATCCAATAGGACTCATGGCGGCACACATGGAAGCAAAATCACATGGGCACGCAGGCAGGTGCACCCGAATCAAGAGGATGTGCGTGCAGCACACCGGTTTAGAAGTAAGTGCAACCCGCCACTGGATAAAACACATGGACATCTAGCTTAAAAACATAGAAACATGGAAATATAGAAGACTGACAGCAGAAAAAGACCTCCTGGTCCATCTAGTCTGCCCTTATACTATTTCCTGTATTTTATCTTACAATGGATATATGTTTATCCCAGGCATGTTTAAATTCAGTTACTGTGGATTTACCAACCACGTCTGCTGGAAGTTTGTTCCAAGGATCTACTACTCTTTCAGTGAAATAATATTTTCTCACGTTGCTTTTGATCTTTCCCCCAACTAACTTCAGATTGTGTCCCCTTGTTCTTGTGTTCACTTTCCTATTAAAAACACTTCCCTCCTGAACCTTATTTAACCCTTTAACATATTTAAATGTTTCTATCATGTCCCCCCTTTTCCTTCTGTCCTCCAGACTATACAGATTGAGTTCATTATGTCTTTCCTGATACGTTTTATGCTTAAGACTTTCCACCCTTCTTGTAGCCCGTCTTTGGACCTGTTCAATTTTGTCAATATCTTTTTGTAGATGGTCTCCAGAACTGAACACAGTATTCCAAATGTGGTCTCACCAGCGCTCTTTATAAGGGGATCACAATCTCCCTCTTCCTGCTTGTTATACCTCTAGCTATGCAGTCAAGCTTAGTATTACAATTACAATTAGTGGTTTTTCTACCTGGAAGTGCAGTGAGTTGAATCCAGGAACTTTTCCATTTAAAAAAAAGTATTCTACTACTTTATTATCTCACAGCAATTCATTATTTGCTCTTCATGAAAATGAAAATGTAGGTGGCCTTCGACTTACAACAGTTCATTTAGTAATCATTCAAAGTTACAACGGAACAGGAAAAAGTGACACAAGACGAAATTTCACAATTACGGCCATCGCGGCATCCCCCTTGGTCACATGATCAACATTTGGATGCTTTGCAACTGGTTCATACTTATAGATTTATTGGATTTATATGCCGCCCCTCTCCGCAAACTCGCAGTGTCCAGGGGTCATGTGATCAACATTTGTGCACTTCTGACAAGCAAAGTCAATGGGGAAACCAGATTCACTTAACAATCATGTCACTAACTTCACAACTTAACTAAATGGTGGCGAGAAAGGTAAAATGTATCAAAACTCATTTAACAAATGTTTTGCTCAGCAACATAAATTTTGGGTTGAACTGTGGTCGTAAGTTGAGGACTGCCTGTATAGAACTAATTCGTTGCAATACAATAATTGAATACGTTGAATTCAATTTTAATTTCAATGAATTCATTGAATTGCCCACAAGATCATATGTTGCAATGTCCTGCCTGTCAAAAACTACTTCAGCTTCAAACACAACAACACAAGAGCACACAACAGATTCAAGGTTAATATTAACCGCTCCAAACTTGACTGTAAAAAATATGACTTTAGTAATCGGGTTGTTGAAGCGTGGAACTCATTACCGGACTCCGTAGTATAATCCCCTAACCCCCAACATTTTACCCTTAGACTGTCCACGGTTGATCTCTCCAAATTCCTAAGAGGTCAGTAAGGGGCATACATAAGCGCACTAGAGTGCCTTCCGTCCCC